>NC_141573.1:10363575-11031075 GCF_036417535.1 Chlamydotis macqueenii
CACAGGGACGGGCCTACACAGCCCACGATATTCTCCATTCGTGGTGACATTTTTAACCTCAGGTTGAATCATCTTCCTGATAGACCTAACCATTCCCGGGAATAAGGTTGTAAGAAGTCCTGCATGCATACGAGTGATGGTGAGCGCGTGCACATGCCCAAGTCTACACATTAAAGTCACCCTGCTTCAACAAAACTCGCTAATAGTATGTTTTAAAGCCAAGAAATTTGGCAGCAGGCATCATCTTCATGTTTCGGCATGCCCGTGAAACTGTCCAAACCTGGGAAAGAACGAGACTTGGGCGGGTGGCAGGGAAGAGAGGGGAGAAGGTGGAGGAAGCAGCAGAGCCAGCAAGTGGGGCTCTGGCTGGGGGACCCCAAAGATGCACACTCCCAGCCCTGCCAGCCAGCAGCTGTGAATCCTCCTGGAAAAGCGGCTGCTTCGTCCCCCTCCGGCGGCTGGCCAACACAAATTAATGGATAATTACTGCTGTTAACTTGGCCGAAGCCTGTGCTGCACATTAAAGTCCTCACTTTGTCCATGATGGATCCAAAAACCACCACGGTTCTGCAGGGCAGGAATACTGCATTTGTCAGTTTGCGTTAAAGGCTCCAGATTAAACATTCAAAAGATAAGAAATCTAAAAGCATAGAGTTGAAATCATCAATGAAGCTTTAATTACTAGCTCACACCCAATTCACTGAAATTTCTCGCCTCTGCCTGGGCAGCGGAGCTGGCCGGGGCTGCGCAGGCTGTAGATGGTTTGCTCACAGTAAGCCGCCGTCCGGAGCAGTGGGACGGAGCAGCCAACCCAGCCAACCCACTTCTGACCCTTGCTAACTCCCAAAGCCTTCCAATAGTATCAGCGATGTCCCTGAAGCAAACTCAGGCTGCTCAGCCAAGAGCTACTCACGTGAAAGAGGAAGGGACGTGAAGAAGAAGAAGGGTTCGTTTCTACATCTTTCACTTTGCCGGAGCATTCTGGTTGCCGGTGCAGTACCAGGCAACTCACTAACTTATTTTCAGATAGGCAGCTAATTGGTGATTGTGCCTGATCTCCAGCAGCAACACTCACTCCCAGCTACAGCCGAAGGCGGCGCAGAGCCTGGTTTAGAAGGAAAGCAGAGAGGAGCTCGGGGGGCCAGCACGGAGCTCCCCAGCTCCCCTCAGAGGGACAGGGTGGATCTTTGTGGCTACAACGCTGCCCTGGAAGCGCTGGGTGTTTCACAAAGAACCTCTACAGGAAACCCAACACGCACCTTCGGAGAAGGGCAAGCGCCCCGTTGGATCTAAAGCCAGTGATTGCTTCTGACAGCTCGGCATTTTGCTAATGGTTTGTTTCACTGTTCCATTTCAAAGACAATTATGTTAAACGAAGAAAAAATGTCATTTGACATCAGACTGGTAAAGCAATACAAGGGAAAAATTCTATACAGCTAGAAGTCTTTTCTCCTGAAAATACTTTGGGCTACGCTCAGTTTTGCTTTGTTTTAAAATACACAATTTTCCCTTTACGTCTGTTTGCAAAGTCTGACTGCCATGAGCTTACCTCCAGCTTAAACTTGGGCATGTGAGGGGATTCTGGCTCACTTGAGAGGATTTAAGCTTGCAGGTAAAGATATTCCATGTGCGACAGGTAAAATCAAAATAACGCGTAGGTTTTAAACTCAGTGTCTCAAACAGAAAATAACTGAAATGAACAGTTGGACACTAAACACTGTTGAAACAATTCAAATTATGTAGTTCAGTTATCAGTATAACCTGGTGATACCAAAATCAGTGTATGAAACATTCCCATATATCTAATGTCGTAGTTAGCCCTTGAATCGAATATAAATTTTCAACAAGCATTTTCTCTGTTAAGTAGTGAAAATCCATCCGTCTCTGCGGCACACAGACACGGCTGCTCCCAAAATTAAGATTACCGCATGACTTAAGGCTGAATTTTTTTGCTTATTTATATCTGACAATCTGAATAATCTGTTACTGTCAACTGTACGCACGAAACCGCATATCCAACTGAACCACAGTAAGAAAAACCCTTTTCTTTGCAATGCTCCAGATTCTTTCACTGAGCTAGTTGCTATTGCATGTCACCAAGATGCTATTTATCAAACTTTTCCCATTTCACTCCCAGATGTTCAGCAAAATTATCTCTCCACTTGAAATTATTTTCCACTGATATTCTAGAAAAAATGAAAAAAATGTGCATCTCAAATATCTTTCCATAGGAATGAAAGAGTGAACTCAAACATTGTCTCATGCCAGGCCAGCACAGAGCAGCCTGTTTTAGCAAACAGTAAATTCAGTAAGATGAATCCTGGATAAATAAATATTTCAGAAGCACTCAAGTGGCTTTTTCCTCAGGAAGTCCGAATGCATCAGTTCAGCTGGACAAGGCGGGATATTCTCTGCCCCAGGTACTTGGGAAGCTGGCCATCAAAAGGACAGACAGAGGGTTAAATCCACAGCATCTAAAAATCCCTGAGTGACAAAACTTGGCAACAGCTTAAGAGACCCTAAGCTAAATTTTAATCAGCATGCATGAACATTTAGAACATGATGATGGAAAAAAATAAATCAGGCCAGCTAGTGCTTTGTGGTTTATTTCTCTGGCAAGCGCACCAGACTCTCTGTGCAGCTCTCATCTAGTTAATACACAGTAATTATATCTTAAACATTTAACAGTTCTTAGATTAGCTGTCACGTTACTGCTTAGAGCTATTTACACTCATGTTGGGTTTTTTTTTTCCTTCGGCTTTTTTATATTGGTTTGCTCTTTGTTTTTAAGTGAAACGTTAAAAAACGTTTGATTTCTTCAAGCTACCTCCTGGGAAGAGCAGCCCAGTGCTGTGCACAGTGAACGCAGAGAGCAGCTAACCGTTTACGCTTCCCGGGGGACAGAGAGGGCAATGATTTTACCTGGACTGAGCCAGGATTCCCAAAGCAGCACCCTGCAGATGCAGACGGCGTTAGGCTACGTTGGCACTCCAGGGCTAACGTGAGACAGAAGGAGCGAGGGGGTGTCCCATGCCTCCACAGGACGCCCTCTCGCTCTTCCCGTATCACCCATTAAACGCTGACACCACCTATGAAGCTTTCAAAACCAGCGACCTGACCATCTGCAGTGAATCCAGCCAGCGCAGCGGATGGGAAGCCACGAGCATGCGCTGCCTTCGCCTTCCACAGTCACTCCTGCGGGAGAGCGCCTAACGACCGAGTTACGGCAGTGCAATACCTTCGCTCCTGTTCACACGAGAATGTAAACAGCGTGCGTTACGAGGAACAACACGTCATATCATTTATCAGACGGATCACCCCCACCTAGGCTAGCACATGGCTTTGGAGCAGGAACCCAGCAAGCCCCAGCCTGGCCCCCGGCCAGGGTCAGCTCTCATCTGTGACACGTGGTGGAAACAGCAGCGGCTGAAACCGGCAACCGCTCTTCCATGTATTGACATAACATTTTACTCTAATGCTAAACACATATTTACATCGGAAGCGATAATCCCATCAGTCTAAAGATGGAGTCGAACCCTGCTATTAAAAGACAATTTAATTCAAGGGAACTCAGAGGTCTTCCTGTCGCAAAACCGCCCCTGCATCTGAGCAGGCTTCCGTGTGCTCTCTGGCAGCAGAGCTGCCCTCTGGACGTACGGATTACTCTCCAAAGACTCTCTGAAGAGCAGTTCAGGTCAATCTGTGGCACCAATGAGCAACAGAGAAGAGGTTGGTGCCAAAGAGCACTGAAGTGCTGCTGGTCTCCAAAGTCCTCCGTGTCTTGCACCGCACTGGAGAGGTGGAGACAAGTTGCGGGGACGGGTGCGAGTGGTTGGCCAAAGCCTCTCCTCAGCTAAAATCTCTGCCTACAGACCCAGGTGGACATTTTTAACACATTGCAAATAACGACCAGTACAACTGGACTCCCCACTTGAGCACTTCACTGAACGTCCACAGCCAGGGGTGAAACCAGCTTGTATAGGGCACATCTTGCAAATACTGCTCTTGTTGAATTAGATGTTTCTGGGGTTCTCCGATTTCCCCCACATTACAGGAAGCTCTGATCCTCTCTGGTTTTCTTTGGTATTGCCAAAGAGTAGCAGTTAGTCAAAAACATCATTCAAACACATATTAGAAACCAAAAAGGTGCACGACTCAGGGAGGAGTGAGTAGACCAAAACCAGATGGGGAGCACGCGGCCAGAATGGAGTCCAGATACCTGGACAATCTCCTGGGAAGGTGAGATCCAGAAGCCATTCCTCACAGCTGGCCATGCGGTCGCTAAATTCATCAGGATGTAGCACTGGCCTTTCACGTAAAGGGTCTTGATTTTCTCCTGCGCTCAGAGCAAAGTTGCTGTAAGCAGCTCTGGAAACCCATCAGAGCACAGAGTCGAGCTCCTTCCGTCGTAAGCGTTCTTCCCCTTCACATTACCTGATTATTTCTACTCCTCATGTTTTCAGTGATTTATCTTACATTTTGATAAAGTAATATATAATCACATAAAAGGAGAAGAAAAACACAACATATAATTTATGGTAAACAAGATCAAAGTCGGGATTATTATTATAGGTTTTCTTCTGGTTTCGTTTCAATCACTTTTATATGAAAACAACAAAGAATAATTAAAATCTATTACAAAGGTCTTTTTATTCAATTGTACACAGATGTGACTAAAAAAAAAAGCAAAGGGAAGGATTTTCAAAAGCACTCATGTACTGATCTAACACTGTTCTCACTGAAGTCAACGGCGGTTTGACTTCAATGAGAGCAGAGACAGACCAACACTGAGTGATTCTGGAAATCCCACCCTAATTGTACAAACAAGGGAAGGCTTTAGAGATTGCTGGCTTGGAGATTGTATATTTGAGAATCATAAAGGGCACACAGCACCTGTTCGTCTTCAAGATATGAAAATAAAGCAAAGCAAATATTTTAAGGATTAGAAATGGCTTTTTTTCCTTTTTTTTTTTAAAGGCAGTATCTGCAAACCCTCTGGCTCTGCAGTTCCCACTCTAGCTATGGATCTGCTTTAATATTTTCCATTTCAAAGAGGATTGTAATTAAAAATGAGATTGATGCAAGCCTGAGCAATGTTACTTACAGACAGAGAAGGGCAGCTAAACCCCAAGCTGTTATGTCCCAGCGAACCCAAGAAAGGCCTGCTAAGTAGAGCAGCTGCCACAGTTTAATACACTTACATATATACATATATATTTTAAAAGCTTCCACTAAAGACATATTCTTCTTATCAGCCAATGTTTAGAAGCCCATTGCTGTGTACAGGGAAGAGAACAGGAGGTAATTGCAAAGAATAGGTTGACATCTGTCACTTCAGAACCGTATTTTCAGTGCTCACCATCAGTGCTGATGTGTTCCCTCAGACTAACGACCTGCCGTGTCGGCTCTGCTTTGAAGCGCTCAAGAGATGACACTGCCGTTTCCTTGACCACTTACAAGCATGTGACTTTCCTAGGGATCCTCAGAGACATCCACTGCTCCTAAACCTCAGATTCACTTTTTTTTTTTTTTAAGATGTTTCATTGCGCTTAAGTGCACTCAGCCGGCAGCAGTGCCCAGAGCCGCTGGCACGCCTGCCACACTGCTCTGTATTTTTCACCTCATCCAAATCCTTTTCATGGGTGTGACCAACAAAACAAGTGGTCATTAAACTCTTGCGGCTTAGCGGCCTCTTCATCAGCACTTTGGCCAAACAATATCCTCTGGCGGTATCAGAAGTACCACTACAAGGAGTCTGAAAAGCGTGTCACTGCGTTAACACCCTGGAGTGTCAAAGTGACAATGGTCCAAACACCAGAGCCCCTCGTTACCGCGGCTCTGTCCACAACTCCAATGACGGATACATCCTGAAACACGACATCTGGAAGCGGAAGAGCCGCTGTCGCTGCTGGCGGGGACGCGCGTGTGGCATTCACCTGGGTTACAGCAGCGATGGTGGGAGAAGAGACCCTGGGTATGCACGCGTGTGTCAGCATGCTGCAGCAAGGAAGGAATTAATGAAGTGGGAAAAGATAATTAAGGACTACATGTGGTCTTCAGTTGTGTGAATAATTCAAATGAAACAGTGAGGCATTTGCACCAAACCACTTCAGCTACTTTACCCCTACATACAACATTCTTCTTGTCTTCCTCTTTGAATCAAATCTGCTAGCACCAATGCAGAAACCCCCCTCCCTCTTGTTTCATCTCATTTTTTTCAGTGCACCTGATGTTCAAGACTTGAAATGGGAGAAAAAAAAAAGTGAATCTCCTGTTTTGGTAAACAGGAAACAGGCTGGGTGAGCGCCGGTGAGCCCTGCTCTCCCCACCAACATCGTATTTCCCAAGAAGATATTGTAATAAAAATGAAGTAATACTAAACATAAAACTGGGCCCTTACTTTACAAGCTGTTCCATCTTGAAAAGTGCTGACATCATGAGCCACCGAAATAGCACATCTGAGGGCTCACGGAGGTCAGCCGCAGCTTCGGGGGAAATGCAGGCTGGAGACCGCAGACAGCTTTCACCTTAGGTGATCCACCTTGGAGAAAAGCTTTCACGGGAAGAAATACTGGTTTACGGCCAGCTGCCAAAGACTTCTAATAATATTAAATATTTACCACCAAGTCTTTTTTATTTAGCACACAATTAATGCATCCACAAAGCTCCTCACTCCGAGCCTTCCTCCAGGAAGGCACTTGCCCACCAACACGTTTGGGCTCCTTGAAGCAAAGGGAGCAATTTCCACAGCACAGGACATCCTGCACCGAACGCCTTCCCATCCTTTTCTTCTGGACATGGACTTTGTCACCACTTCCTTCACGCCAAATCTGTCACCCATCCATGCAAGATTTTCACAAGATTTTAATGATGAATTATAAGCAGACGTCAGACGCAGAGGTATATAGTTTCTGCTCTTCAGGAACTATTTTATTTCTATATATTTTAGGAACCATTATTACAGTTGAAGAAAAATAGCACCTTTATGCCTACCAAAATGCTCTGAATCACTCTGCAAAGCCATTTTCTCAAAGAGATTCCTTTGCACTAAATCATATTTGTCACGATGCCAGCATGCCATGAGTGCAACATGTAATTCAAAAAACAAATAAAACTTCACATAACCATCTCTTTGCTGAAGATAGGAATTGCACAAGGTCAGTATCTGGTTTAAGTTACTGTATGTCCTAAAATACACAAGGCCAGGTCCTCTGGACACAGTGCAGCTGCTTTGAGCAATACTGCAGATAAAATCTGATACTGAAGATGGCTTAGACAAATTCCTGTGGTGGAATAACGTTGTTACTCAGAAACTCTTGGGGAAGGATTTCTGTTACCCAGCGCAAACGCTTAAGTCAAGCACAGGAGATCCAGAGCCAAGCAGGAGAGGTGCATCTCCTCCAGATGGCAAAGTGAGAGCAAACAGGCAGGAGCTGGTGGAATGGAGATGCAAAGCCTTTATTTCTCTCTAGTAACCACAGAGGGATCCTGAGCTCCTGACTTCAGCCAGGGCAGGTAAGTAGACAGCCCTCCAGACTACCAGCATCTGCAGCTTCTCAGTCCCCTGTGACGACTAGAGAGCCGTAAAACAGAGCAGCCTCGCTGCTGCCCTACTCCTGCCCAGGAGATCAGAGTGAGGAAGGGAGAGGTGAGATTGAAATCACTTCCACACACTGCCTGGCTCCAACCCATGTGTCCAGCATTCAGGTCATTTTAATCAGCTTTTTATAATTTGTCACTCAGATGATAAGAATATCAATCCGCTGCAATGTGCCTCCTGCCAGGCACCTGAGTATGAACCCAGAAACTGTTCTCTCACACCACTCGTAGATGCGCTCGCTGTAACTGCGTAAAAGTCATACATAAAGCAGCAGGCTTGTCTGCTTTTGGCTATGGAAAGGTTATCTATGTAGTTGCATACATATAAATTACTTATTCAAAAGATCTTTAGTTTTGGAAATTAAGTTTTTTACTTGAAATTATGGCACCTGTGAAAAATAATTTGCTTCAGTCCACTCATATTTAGCAAAAGAAAAATCTACAGGTCCTTCTGGCCAAAATACTCGAAAAAATCCCAAAACAAACCCAAAGACCCAATGAATGAGATCTGGGAACACCGTAACATAGCCAATAAATAGCCTAAAGGGGAACAGGGCTGTAAAGTGGCATCAGCGTTTACCGACACGCCCCAGAAACACAGCACCATGACACTGCCCAACGGCTGCAGCACTGCTCTGCCAGACTTACCTGCAGCTCAAACCTCCTCATATTAATAAAACAATTCCTCAGGAGTAATTCCTTTAAAATATTTAAAGACCTGATATCAGGAAGAGTTTCAGGTCACATTTTTACATTTGGCACGTTTAGTGAAACTACCAGCACTGCAGGAGAGACTTTACAAGCATCCTCTTCACAATGAAGTTTAAAGCCAGCTTTTTCCTGTGGTTCAGATGTCTGAAAAGAGAGCAAGAAATCTCTGTGGGGATTCCATGATTTAGACTTCAGTGGCAAGAGAACAGCCTCATGGCTTCACTCCACCGTGTGCTCTCAGTGCCAAAAGGAGCATAGTTTCCAACATTCTGAAAAGTTTTAGATGTTAAGAGAAAGGCACCTTGAGCAAATTAAGAGAAATCACTCTCCTCTCTCCCATCTGCACCGAACTTAACAGAAAGCGACCAATATACTAACAATATTTTTGCTTATTCATTTCACAGACCACAAAGGAAAGCCACATCTCTATTGAGGAAAGCAATAGCTACAAAGCCTGCAGCTAAACGCGAAGTCGCAGTTCTGTGAGCAGTGGGTTTCAGCCAAGGGTCCTGAGAGGACACAGAAGAGGTTTGCAGAAGACAACCAGGAACAGCAAGCTGTACACACAACGAGGCAGGCCACGTCCATGACATTTTCAAGCAATTAAGCAATTCTCTCCTCTTTTATCTGCTGATCAAAAGACACGGGAGAGATGTTCAAAAAACTAGATGTAGTTTCTGGCCAAGCCTACGAATTTTTCCCATAGTGAATTAGTTTTGGTAAGGTCTCTCTTTTCATTAACGAGAATGTGTAGATCTGCCAAATACGGTAGCGAGGTACAATATAAGAACAGATATCCAAGGTATATTTAATCACTCAGCATCACCTTTGGAGGTAAAATCCAGTAGCCATCTACTTTTTTCTTTTTAAAAAGCATAATGCACAAACCGGGACCATTAACTGAGGAGGGCCATCGTTACGCTCTTCCGCTAAGGGCTGAATGACAAACCTACACACTGAGAAGTCAAGTTACAAAGACATCTCCAACTAATAATTAGGTGTCACCTTTCCTTCCCCTTCGTTAAGAACGAAAGTGAAGCAAGAGTTTCACGCCGACTCATTAGAAAGCACAAACAGCCAAACCTGTTGCAGGGGCATCACATCATCCATCTTCCTAAAGCTGTCAAGAAATGTTTGTCATTCCAATACTGCTTGCATCTCCCAAACGCTAAGATAACATGCCCATCAATCACAGCTGGAGTTAAAAGAGGAGTTGAAAAATAAATAGTTCTGAGTCATGTTACTAAGAGGGATTCCACACACTATTAATTTTAGCTTGGAAACCAATTAAGACACCAAATCAGCATTACCTCCCCCCTTTTTAAGGTAAAATGACCTATTCACTTGCTTAAATTTATTTATTTTGTGACGGTGATCCTCTCAAATGCTTGAGAAGTTTAAACAACAGTAATCTTAGTCCTGGCTTCTGGCAACAAGAAAATTTTTGCCCAAAGGAGGTCAAAGATACGGACAAGACAGCATGATTCTCTCCATTTTAGAAAGCTATTCTTACAGTAAAAGAACAATATTAAGAAATATAATGATATATAAGCAAAACTTGTCCTAAACACTGCGTGAGCACCAATAGGCTGGAATAAATCACTGCTTTCCACTCGAAACCTGAGGCAGCCTTTGTTCCTTTCAACCCAACCCTGGCTTCTTGCTCATGAGTGCCACCAGCTCTGGCAGCACTTCTGAAGGTCAAAGCACTAACTGAGCAATGCCAGTGTGCAAAACTGCCCAATTCTTCTCCAAAAAGGTCATCAAAGCACAAACTCACTGCCCACCCAAAGGGCTGAAGGCTCCCGCCCGACGCCAGGAGTTCACGCAATGGATATCACCTCTGTCTAGCGGGGAACTCGCTGAGCTTTTTAATATTGTCATGGAAATGCCACTCGTGTCAGATTTGTCTTCCAGGTGCCTCAAATGTCACCTGTATTTGCTAAGTGCTCGTCCAATATGAAGTTTTCTGAGTATCTGGGAGGGGGGGGGGTTGAAATCAGTCCATCACCTCAGTGCCCTAATTTCCCCTGGGTGCCAGCATCCATCGGAGAGATTTCTAGGGGACTAGTTCAAATCTTTGCTGTCTGTGTCAGCACAGGGATCTGGAAGCTTTGACTGAACAGGCCTGACTAAAGCTGGAGAGTTGGGAGTAGGGCTTTAATTCAACTACAAGGAAAAAAGAAAAAATCATGTGGCTTCAACAGGGGAGTTGACTGAGGATCTTCATACAAGGGGCTAAAGCCAGACTCTGCGACACGACATTTTCCATGGAACCAAACCAGAAAGATGAGAAGTCTTTCTGTGATAACGGAAGTGCATTACAGTGTCTAGCACGGGATCAAAACCTGAATCTCTTTATTCAGGAAAGTAGGAATATATCATGAGAAGACAGGAGACTGGAAGTCCAGTGTCAAAGTCTCACTGATTAGAGCAGACTACCATTGCTGGCAAGTGTAAGATAAAATAAAGAATTTAATTTGCTTGTCCCAGAGCCCAAATTGGTATATGATGCCATCCACCCCAGCTTATTTATGGAAAAGCATAAAAAATAAAAAGCTATCCTCTCAAGAAAGGATTGTAAAATCTAATCAGTCGCTCTCAGAGAAACTGTTGAAATAACAATTTAAAAAAAAAAAATCATTCCAAACTGGAACTAAAATGAACATCCTAGTATTTCTATGATTAAAAAAAAAAAATCTGATGAAACATCTACTTCTGGGCCAGATTTCAAATTCTTCAGTGAGGACAGCGTGTGTATATACCTGAGAAGCACTAACTTTGCAACTCCAAAAACAAGCCTGCAATAAGAACTCCTTATTCCAAAACAAAAGTAGCCATAAAAGCCATTCCTGAGGAAAAAATTCTGCTTTAAAATTCACATCCTACTAAAATTCAAATGAATTTCCCTATGTAGGCAGTACCTCCATTTAATTACGCTGCAGTTCCTGTGCAGACAAGTCCCAAGATGCTCTTACATGATAATCATTAAATAAGAAGTGGTGAAATGAATTGCAACATTTAGTAACGCTTCTTATGAACCAGGATTTATAGAGAAAGCATGAAACAAAATGAAAAGAGCACATGGTTACCGTGTCTGCGTGTTGTACCGAAAAAAGAGACAGACCTGAAAATAGCCACTGAAAATTGTGAACGGCTGGGCACAGGCATCTTACCCAAACCTCTGCTGCAGAAGGTCATGCTCAGCCCACCTACTTGTTTAATCCACCTAATAAAAGTATTAAAATTAGAAAGAACTCTAATTACATTTAACAAGTCATTTAAACACTGAAGACATTAAAATAATTGTCAGAATTGTGCTATTTAGAAAATACAACTTTCTGCTTAACTCTATGCTTTAGCACTTGGTTAAAGTAAGCAGTGAAAAGTTGAGGAATAAGTCTCAGTTTCACCGTAAAAAAAAAATCCAGTTCTGGAAAACAATCATCTGTTCATGGCTGCAGAAATGATACAAATGCAAGATATCTCAAATTGTGGTCCTAGAAAGAGGAAAAAAAAAAAAAAAAGAAAAAAAAATAATTGCAATCAGACAAAAGAAACTTGGCACACAAGTGCCCTGTTCCAGTGAGAGGCAGCTGGGTGTCCAGCTTTACCCATCTTGATGGTTTCTCTCTAAACACACACTCATACAAGTAAAGGTGTAAAACATATTTTCTACACTAAAACGTCCACAAAACAGGTTTGGAAGATTGCTCATAGGGTTTATAAGCACTTCATTTACACACCAGCACAGGCATTTGCTATATAAATATTTACAGTTTGGCAGTTCGCTCTCCCAATCTGCACGGGATTTCTCTGTTGGGTTTCCCCAGCGATATTTCCTCTGAATTTCCACATTTCCAGATGCTTTGCTCGTACAGCCTTGATGGAGAACAGTTGTGCCTATTAGCAGACAAGCTGCTGACAACTAAGCCGAGCTTCTAAAAGCTGGCAGCGAGATAATCTGGCACCGAGATCTGATAAGTTTAAAGACAAGAGACACGGTGGCCTGCGAACACCGAGAAGGCAGAGGCAAACCTGGTCAAGCCCCGGGCCTTTCCTTGGGATGCTTCTCATCTCACCCCAGAGTACTTCAGTCAGAGCGAGGAAAAATCTCCTGTTACTCAACCGTCCTGCGGCCCAGCACCACTCAGTTCTTAACAGACATGGCCTTCTAGTAAAAAAAGGAGAGAAAATGTTGTTCTGTGAAGTTACAGTATCTTAAATAAGTTATACTTACAAATACATTTAATAGAGAGATATTTTTAAAGGGCTATTTCTCCTGCTTAACTGCTTAAAATACGATGAAGATTTTAAAAGTCTGTTATTTTAATTTGCCACAAATAAGAAACCGAGTATAATCTTCATTTTACAAAAGTTATTATTTCAGGGGAAGGAAAAGGCAAACACATCCGGGAGTGCAGGAGATGCTTATTCACAGCTCCTCTGAAACACTGACTGCTGAATGTCGGTATTCCAGCTACCACCAAGCCGTGGACACCAGCAGCAGAAGCCAAACCAAGCACGAGCCAGCGAGGTTTGCAGCGCGGCTCCATCTCAACCCCTCGGTTTTCAATCTCCTCTCTCGCACGGTTTTGCATGCCGTGCACAGCACCTAGTGAACGATTTGCAGAAATGCCCCAACCAGAGCTTGCCTTCATGTCCAGGGGAAAAAAAGCAATCCCACCGCGCACCCGTAGCTTATATTTTCTTAAACTCATGCTCATCTATTTCTGAGGTAACACCACAGATAAGAGGGGTTTCAGCCTGATCTCGGTATCAACTTGCTGGGGCCGGTCAGCGCAACCGGCAAAGGCACACCGGGAGCTCATCCTCATCTGGCCCCAGCAAGGACAAGTTCAGGCAACATCATCCTTTAATCTATCCCAGCAGTAATGTCACCGTGACTTCCCGAAGGACAAGCCGTACCCCTGCCTCCCAGCGCTGTGCCAGAGCAGACAGTGGTTTTATTCAGACAGTGATTTTTCTTTAGACAGCACTGGAATCCTTCCAGGGTAGATAAAATCTGAATTTTTCCATGCTCATCAAATATATAAGACCTCGTTTACATTATTATACTCCTCCTCAGGCATGCAGTCTTGGCCACTGTTGAGAGACAGGATTTCTTTGTTTTGACCCCGAATGACTTTCCCAATGCATCTTACAGGTGAAGGGGATTCCCTCCCGCTCCCGCTGCTGCCCTCCCACCCGCTCCTTAATTAAAGCTGCTAAGGTCTCACAGAAACCATCTCACAGATTAAAAGCGGACCACGACGCATGAAAAATAAGTATGTGGATAGGTCTGGGAAAACAGACCATTATTTTAGTGTTTATTTAGAATCTTTAAATTGTTTTAAAATAGATAGGAAGGAGGATTATTGCAATTTAACAATGAAGAGGAGGGAAAAAGCACACGGACACATATTCTTCACCTCTGAATGAATGCCAAAAACCGGGGATCTCTTTAGGAATGCAACTAATTAAAAAAATCTTTTATAAAGTAATAGGGTGAGTGGAAAAGATGTTTAACCAGAATGATCCCAGTTTGAAGGAGGGACAGAGCCAGGACCAGCTCCGTGTTTTGACTGCGAGCGCAAGGGGCTGCGGCTCTCCACACATCGCGGCAGTAACCAACAGCCAAGCTGCCTCCACGGCCAGGTCCATCCAGACACCTTTTCCATGAACTAATCAAACAGGCATTTATCAGCCGAAAGAAGAATACGTAAATCTAGGGGGTTTTATGTAGGAGTTTTTCCTTTCATAAAGAGTCCCGAAACTTCTAGCCCAGAAGGTCTGAGATTATCACGCCAAAGCCAGACTGGTACAAAGCATCCTTGATGTCTAGACCGAATGAAAAGATTAGCAGGTCTCCTCCAGTGCTGATTACACCAGGCTCATACTATTTTTCCAGCGGATGCTTTCATAATTAAATATCAAGTAACAGGAGGCACTTTAACATTTATGTCATCCTCACCTATGAAAATAATAAAAAGTTTATTTGCATGGAGAACTATAAAGTATTAAGGATCATTCCATGGCTGTAACAGCAACCTCTCAAGATGTACAGAGAAATCTGGATTTTAGTGAAGAGGGCCCCTTGGGAACGCTGTACCTCAACAAAGCAGCACAGTAATCACGTTAGGCCTGTAACTAATATGGACAAAGTGGAATGAGTAATAAAAGCCAACAAAAAACAACTTTTACTCTGATTAGTGATCACAGCCTAATAGGCTTCAATTGCAATTTAAAATTAGGTGGCGCCATCAATCACTCGGGTCTCCGCAAGCAGCAGCCGCTGCGTCACCTAAGGAGGCATCAGGGCTGCCGGCAGAGAAGGATTTCTACCGTGAGCTCCACCAGCGTCCGGGGTTCCTCGGACGCAGCAGTCGTGTTGGTCTGGAAGAAGTGCAAACCCCGTAACATGCCCCCGAGTACGAGAAAGGGCCTCAAGGGCAGCTTCTCAGTTTTTAACAGACTTGGCCCAGACAGGTCTATCAGCTCTTTGGGATGAAGACAGGTGACAGATTTTAGCTGGTTTGAATGGCTACTGCTCTGCATTATCAAATACATCACATTTTAAATTTAGACAGGGCCATTCACAGGAAAAAAAAACCCCAAACCACAAAAATCCCAAAGGGAATGACTATTTATTAGAGAAATAAACAGATAAACAATGAATCTGTTAAACAACGTTCATCCTTTCTCAGTAATTTCACCAAAATACAAGACAGAGGCTAAACTTTTATGGGGATTTCTTGTTTTCAACAGTTGGGTGTAAACCTTGAGCAAGTTAGTCAGCTCTCCTGCCGAACAAAATCCTCCCTCGCTAAACAGAGCTGATGGGGCTGCGCTGCCTCTGACACACAGACAACCACGCCGCATGAAAGGGATTCTCGTTTCAGAAATTGCTGAAAAAGTTTACGATAGCTGGAAACTTTCATCTAATTTCCAGTTTAAATTGATGCATAGCTAATTTATACCCATTTGTTCTTTGCCAACGCTACTCTACAGCCCAAGCAGGTCCTTGGCCTCCCTGGTCCTCACCCCTCGATGTATTTATAGAGCAATCACATCCACATCAGCCTGTGTCCCACCAGGCCATGCAAGCCAAGCTCCTTCTGCCGCCTCGCATAAGTCTGGCTCCTGGTTCCCTCCCACATCCCAGCAAGTCCTTTTCAGCACCTGTTCCCGCTTGAATTAGTTTCTGTTGCACATGGAAGCACCAGAACGGTGCGGAGTTTTCCAGATGACTATCTGCTAACGGCATTAATAGTTCCCTGCCTCCATGGAAATGCCTTGCTTCACAGAGTCGAGACTGCATTTGCATTTTACACACTACTGCACAGTCATGCTCGAAGAAAAGTAGATTTTTTTTTTTTCTTTTTCTGCTTTTTCTTCCTGAGAAGCCTTCAGGCTTGATCCAAGAGTAGATAATACTCTGCACTAGAAAGCAAAAAAACCTGGCTCTGAACCCAGGTCAGGTATTAATAGCCCACAGAGTGATCCTGAAGAAGTCACTTCACATTCCTTTTCTCATCCCCACGCTTGCCTGTTTAAATCCAGAAGTCACTGAGGACAAGAATCACCTCTTAATCTACACTAACCCAGCATCTCACAAGGATCCCGCCCCTGGCTGGAAAAATCTTCACGCTTCCCAGGTTGGAAAGTTTTGTGAATCGGTCAACTCTCAATTATTTTACTGGTTTGCCGTCGTTTGGAGAGAGACACAGATATAAATGCATACATGCACAAGACGGAGTGGTATTAGCAAATAAGAGGACAGCAGCTAACGGCATCGTGAATCACAGCAAAATGGGAAGGCATTTCCAGGAACTTGCAAGCTTTATATTATTTTTGTGAATGTTCCCACAAACGTCCATTACCGAGCAATCTTTGGGGAGGCTGCAATGGGTGTGAAATTTACTGAAAACGAGAAGGAAAGCCGGATTCAGGGAGACATAAATTCACTGGGCTGTTTGCAACGTCGCCTGTAAAACCAGCACGCACGGGGCCAGAGCTGGTTAGAGTTACCCCGGGCTCCCAGCACGCTGCCCCCGTCATAAAACTGAAATTGTGACCAGAACATGAATCTTCTTGGGTATTTTTCAGAAGTTTTTATAAGTTATATATATAAACTGACAGTCAGGGTTAGGAATGCTCACAAGGAAATATGTTAAATCTAAAAAAAACCCTGAGCACTAGGAAAAAAACCCAACTGTTATCTAAAGAGTATACTCAGCAGAGGGAACCAATCCTTCCAGAGCTGTCACAGGGCACACGAGATCCAAGCATCGTTATTAATATACCATCAAGCTTATCGGAGACAAACTATAGGCTACCAACCAACATCCAGACAGAAATTTAATGTCTTCTAGCAGAGTGCATCGCTCGTATGGGTTTCAACTTAGGCATATAAAAAAAATATACCAAAATTGAGACAACCACAACCCAAACTAGGTCTCCACCAAATGCAGCTACTAACATTTCTAATTGAAAATATAATAGTATAAGATGTACAGTTAAATTAAACAGAATACATTTTAAATTTATAAAGTTCTAGGGAGTAATTTTTTTTTTCCCTTTCAAGCTAATTAAAAAAATTACACTGGGTGGCAACAGCCAGGAAGAGGCTGTGGTGCCACCCAAGCTTTTGCTGGTACCTGCACCAGCACTGGAGGAGGAACCCTCCCAAGGATCTGAGCTGGGAAAACCCTCCCCGTTCACAGGGCCAGACAGGAGGACTTCCAAAAGAACCTTAAGATGAAATTTCAATGCACAAAGTTTTACTCAAGCTAAGGAAATGGCCAACCCTGGTCCTTCTCACTTATCACTACCACACACCCCACATTTCACAGTCACGCTGTTACACTGCCCAGTACGGTGCCTTTGTGAAAGGCCTCTTTTATTTTAAACCACGCTGTGGATTCCAGTTCTCTGCCTCAACACCACATTTGCCTGAATTATTGCTAAAAAAGAAAGTTATCCAGCTACCCACACTTGTCTTCATGGCTCATCTCACCCTGAGTATTTGTACGCAAACCAGCCACACGCATTCCCAGCTATTAATTTAAATGCCGTAGGAAAGAAAAGCCTGGCAAGAAAAGAACACCCAGCGTCTGCTGTGGAAATAGCTGCAGCAAATTAAGCAGACAGGCATAGGTATCGCCGACAGAATAACCCAAGTACGGCAACCAAGGGCTTAGCAGACCTATTTACGGTAAAAGGTTAAGAATTAATTACACCGCGGATGATAGCTCAGTGGTTTGAGCACCAGCTCCGAAATAACCGGACTTTTTGGGAAATCAGTGGTTGAATTCTAGTGAGGCCAGTTTAAGCTGTTCATCCCAGTGAGATAGGCAAGCTGGGCTCCAGGAGGGTTACTGCCTGCGGGTCTTTTAGGCAAGTATTTAAAAACTTGAATCTTAAGGATGAGTGTCAGGGGACCATGCAATGATTTCCCCTAAACACAGGCTGGGCGACAAACGCCCCGTCCCTCGGGGTGACGGGACAGCACCGGCGCGTGGGAACGCACGGGGACTCCCAGCCCCTCGATTCAGGGATCTGAACACGCAGCTCCCCTCCCACAGGTAAAATCCACGACTATTATTAGTGGTTTGGACACTCTGTATTTAATGGCAAAATAGAGCGGGCAACTTCTTCTGCCTGTTCTTTATGCTAGTTGAAAACAAAAGGATTTTTCTAAACTGAGTCTTCCTGTCTGACAGATCACCGTCATTTATGTTAGCTGCTACGCAAAATTTCATCCTTTTTCTCAAGGCACATCACAACCATTCCACGGTGACTATTAGCAATGCTTTCAGGAAATTATTTTTATTCCTCATTATCTAGATTACCTGAGAGGCTGTTATTACTATTATTATTAATAGCAATTAGCATCAGACAGCAAGTTATAGTTTCCAAACCCAGATACAAACATTAGCAAAATATTTGCCAATAGAAAGCCCCGTGTTATTCCCATTGCGTGGGAAACAAATTGGAGGATTCAAGTGATTTGTGTCTTTACAACCGAACTGGGAAGCCTGTACAAGACTTATCATGCGAATAGCACATTGGGGATAGTTTCGGTAGACTGCAAATTATTCTGAGACTCTGACTCACTCTCAAACAAAATATACCGAGTCTGAACTCTCTTACAGGCAGGCTTTGTTGTAAAGCAAGAAAAGCTTAAGAAACCACTCAGAAAAAAAACACTAATAAAATTTTATAAAGAAAAAATCACTTGTAAAACCATCATTATTAAGAATTAAATTTGGACTCTGGGCTGAGAACTCAGCTGATGTAAGTCTATCCTAATGCCGTTTAATTGAGTTATACAGAGGTAAACCGCAAAGGAATCCACTCCCGAGCCTACCGGGAAAGCAATCTCTGCGCACATTCTCTGCAAACGTTGGTCACTATAAATACATCATAAACATGCAAGGATGAGCCACACACGCAGGGTTTTGGATAGAATGTTATGTACTCATAGACAACTTTAAAATGCATGTATAATCCCCCGACCAAAGGATGTATCTCTGTATTACAGGAAACCAAACTTTTCCATCTGGGTCACATTTCTAACCTTCCGTGTGCCCAAGATCAGAGAACAGGAGAGGAGAGTGCAGGCTTTGGGAATGTTTTAGAGGTGGAAGGAAACAGGGATCCCCACACCTCTGCGAGATGCTGGGCTGGAGGTGAAGGCACGCTCCAGAACACCACCCGCACTGGCCGGGCAGACCCGTACGGGCTCATCCTCTCTGCTGGGAAGCTTGGGCTCCCCAGAATCACCAGTGCTGGAGCCACGGAGGAGTCACTGGTGGGCTACGGCTGCACCCCGTGCTCCAGGACTGACGCAGTACAGCAGTGCAGGCTGCGGCTAACAACTTCTCCTGTGCCGGCTCCTGCGCCAGAAAGCCATAGGTTACTGGGGAGGTGGAGAAGGGGTTATTTTAACACTAATCTATCAAAATACTGCCAATAAGTGACAGCTTAAACTATACTTTTCAGACAGAAGCAAAACATCTGACACTTTGTCTCCTTCAATCACCAGCAAAAAGCTGAATTTTGGAGCATGGAAGAGTTACAAACCTAACAATTGAAGAATAATAAGAAAAAACCATGTACCAGGGGATTTCTGAGCAGAAGAATGATATACTAGACAAAAATAAAAGGATATACCATATGTCGAGTAATAAAATTGGCAAACCTAGTAAAATTCAAATACTGCTATTATACACATCTGGGCAAAACGGGGGAAAAAAAAAAATCATTAAGCAATCTGAGAACTCCCAAACAAAGAAACTGTAAAATTCTGAACTGTAAAGCAAAGGAAACACACTTAATCCCTCAGGAGTTTAAGTATGTATTTCAACTGGGTTATACCATCCCTCACAAGGACGCGGAGGCACACACAAACCTCGCGACACAATATAGGCACTGTGAGCCCGCCGGCAGCCAGCCAACTGGCTCCAGTACCAACGGCCCGGGCACCTGTTGGGTTTATCATCGGCGAATGCATTACCTCCTCGGGGCACGCAGGGAAGCAGAACGCTCTCCAAAGGGCCCGTTTTCCAGCAAAAGCGGACGATTGTGTACGACGAGTATTTTAAATGGGGATTTCCAGCTGGAAAACAAGCTTCCTGCAACGCTGAGGTACTGGGACTCCTGTGCAGCGCACAGCAACGCGCAGAAGTACATAACCAAGCAGCAAATAATGCAACCCTGTCCTCACAAAACTCCATTTCATCTCTAACCGCAGATGTAACCTCTTCCCCAGCCTCCCCTCAGGCTAATTTATTTATGAATGTTCCTCTTAAAAATAGGACTCCTCGCACAGTCGCTTACTTTCCAGGGTGAATAGGAGAGGCAGGATAAACGCCGTTTAATGAATAAAAGTCTTGTGACAAGACATCTCTTTTTATGGGTGCAGGCAGCTTGGGTTCACCCTGCCAGACTGAAAACACCGTGCTCTCCCCCGTGCTCTCGGGCTGCCCTGGGAACGGACCTTGCACACAGGCACAGCACGCCACGTAGGTCGGGTATTTTAGGGTGGCTTTTTTTTTTTGCTTTGCTTTTTCAAATACAAATAGAAGACCGCTGGCTATATCAGAGGTTTAGAGGGAAACTGCACATAGGCAGCCAGCTACTATTGCCTTGGATTAAAACATAAAAAATAACATATATCCCTAATAAATAAGGTTTATTATTGCCATCATCCTCCTTGTTCTTAAAAGGGAGGAGGAGACAGCTTTGCCCTACGCCAGAGTAGCAACCAGTACGTAAACGGGACCAGGATGCGGGAAATCCTACAGCTCACGTGAAATTGCGCTTTGAGAAAAGGCGTTTGAGGCTGCTGGGGGAAGATGAGGAAAAGAGAGGGAGCATGGCCGGCTGATGGGACTGGGGAAGCTTTCCAGAATTTAAGGGATGGCATGCAAAAGTAATAAAAGCAGCAAAATGTGAGAGCACGATGTAAAGGGACACACGAAGGCAGCTTTGAACAATAGCAGGGTGCAAGGGGAGGAGATGAAACCGAGATGCGTTTGAATGCCAAAGGCACAGAAGGGAAAATCTCTGCCATGCTTTTCATCTCTACGAACAGTGACTTCTGTTCAGGGCTTCTGGAAAAGCACATGGTGGATTTGGAAAAGTCTCCAGCCATGGAGAAAGACCATGATGGAAGATCTTCATTTAGGGGATGACCTGGCAAGATCCTGACAGCTTTCAGCAGCTGTACGCAGAGTCCCAACCGCCCGCCTGCCGCTCCGCCGGCGGCTGCCATCGCCCTCGCTCCCCTGCCTGTCATTCTCAGCCCATATCAAATGAAAGAGAGATGGGGCAACCTTGGCAGCCTGCATGATAGACGGGCAGGAGTGGGACCACAGGAGGAGCTGCTGAAAGCTCTGAAATCGCTGATGTGTCCTACAGCATGAAGGACACTTGCCATGCATAATGGATAGGATGCTGTGTGTTTTCCCAGTATCCCAGTTGGCCTGTGTACCACTTGCTGCCTGCTTCTCAAAAAAGAGGAAAGGAAAAAAAAAAGAAAAAGAAAATCCCTGTGAAATTCTGTGACGTGGTACCAGAACAGCTTCTGTGTTTTGAAAGAGCCATTTGTGTGTTGCCACCTTCCAGAAAGACGCCAAAATAAGAGAGGAGGGCAGGGGAAGGCTGCTGCCTTCGCAGCGGTACCCGCCCAAGGCAGGGGGATGCAGCTGGTCCTGCTGCCGCCCGGACAGGTCAGCTCCTGGGGCCACAGGCTGAGCTTTTTACTGCTTGAAAACAAAGCATATGAACTTTCCATTTACTACCATGTATAAAAATGAAAATACAAAGACTGCCTAAAACAACCGACAGAATTACCAGCTGCAGAAAACAGTTTACTGCTTGAAAACCAATATCCAAAACAACTTTAAAAATCCATGAGTTTTCATCAACACTGGGCATTACCTGAGCTATGGACTTCACTGCTGGTCAGGATCTTAGCAATGGCAGAACAGCAATATAAAGCTTTTCTGGTACTCATAGTGGATTGGAAAAGAAATAAAAAGAAACCTAAACAAAATTAATTCAGCTTTTCAAGGGGGGAGCTTGCATTTACACCTCACTACCCAACAGCCTCAAGCGAGCCGCAGCAGCCCTTTCCCTGCCATTCCCAAATTAAAGCAAATCAAGAATCAAAAAACTGGGGCACCCATTTTCACATCCAAGATTCCAGATATTTGACTCAAACAACATTTCAAATTCAACTCATAACTGGCAAAGCTGCGTACACAGGCGCGTACCTCACGGCCTGGCTGTACACTGTTTGTATCTGGTTATTCACTCGTGGTGGTGGGGACAGCAGAAAGCAGCAGGGTAAAGGTTCAGCAGGATTTTAGAAAGTCTCGTTGTACACCACGGTAGTTTGGACAAGGAGCAGAAACTGTGAAAAATTGATTTTCTTCAGTTTCCACAAGTGTGGAAACCAGGATTTTTTAAACCAAATTAAGCCCCTAAATGTAATTAAATCCATAAAAGCGATGAGGAAACCAAGTCCATACCACATACTAACGCTTAAATTTATAAACGGTGGAAAAAAAATCCTCAGGAAAAAACACATTAAATTCTATATACTAGTGTAACAAAATAAGGAAGGGAGTTCTTTAATAAGTTATGCTTTTTATGTCATCCAATTACCAAAACAAATATTTGGGACTTCGGATTTTTCAAATCCAAACCAATTAAAAAAACCTGCAAGAGTGAGGTTTTGGTTGGATCAGTGTCACAACATGGAAGGAAGGAGAGCTGCTCGTGGAACAGCAGGAGAACAGATTTTGAGAGAGATAAGTAATAAAAATAAGTTAGGATTATGTGCACTACCACTCACAAGTTTGAAAATTTAACTAGAAAGAACAGCAAAATGGTATTGGACAAATACACGAGATTCTAAGATTCTAATAACAATGTTTCTTCATGATGAGGAAGGGAAAAAAAATGACTGAATTCACAATTACAGTTTGTGAAAGCTCATTCCTTTACGAAAACATGTAGTATGATGTTGTGTTTTTTTCCTTATTACAGACAAAGATTTCCTGTACTCTGAAATGAAGCACTACAGATATTCTTACATGCACTCATGTGCAAAGTATCTCAGTTTAAGGATAATGTATTCTTGTGTTCAACCATTTCTATTATATTTAAAGATATTTTATAAGTCTCATCAACTGTTCAGCTGAAACAAAGATTTCTTCTGCAGTTATTTTCCTAAAATGCTTCACCTAAGATGTTCAGCCTGCATAATGTTATTGATCTCACGAGGTTTTTCAGAAGATGACACTTCATTTCCAGAGCTAATCTCGAAGTTGAACATCAAAGTTTATATTACTTTTCTTCATGTTTTTCCTTTTTTTTTTTTCCTTTTTCTCATTTGGAAGGACTTTATAAAATGCAAAGAGCACACGATCTTGAGCAACACAACTCTTCAGAGGATTGCTAAAATATTTGATGATTGTGTCCAGAAGCTAAGTAACGTAAGGGATTCCACGGCTGTAAATATTTCTGGTATATTATCTGTGGAAACTATATAGAGAGAAAAGCACGATTATTTGATTCAAATGCTGAAGATTACTTAAAGCAAAGCTCTGTAGGTATATCATTAAAGATAATAATAAAATATAACTGTTGTTGTACTCATCAGATTCCCAATTTTCAACTGCAGTGAAGAAAGCATCATAAATTTCCAATATCGCATGCAATACTAAAAAAAAATCTCATATATCAGGACTATTTTTAGTGATTGTTTTTATTCCATTAAGTTTTTTAAGGCTACTGCAGCCAGCCTTCTCTCCTACACGCCCTTTGCAAAAGAGCGAGGCACAGGAAACAAAGATTTTCGGATAAAGAGGGAGCACGATCTCTAAACCAAACTCCCCCCGGCATTCCCCCAAACAAGAAGCATGTGAAAACGGAAAGAGAACCCGGTCAGTTGAGAAACTGTCGCTGCAGAGCGCATTGCAAGAGCAGGCAGGAACAAACAACCGGTTATCTGATGGCTTCAGGAACAGGAAAGTGTAGGAGAAGGAAAGAATATTGGTTACCCCGCAAGCATCATTCGCAACTGGAGCAGGAGCGCCTGTGAAAGGAAATATTGCAGCTCCGCAGGCCCCCAAAGGATTATAAATCTTTTGGCCCTTGGGAGCAGGTAAAAAAAAAAAGCATTTCAATCATTAAATAATAAAGAACAGTGCTGAAACCTTCCCGGCGATAGCATGTGCAATCAGGTGTTGGCCAGACGGGCAGAAGTGATTTACAGCACCAGCTTTCCTGGGGAGGGAGGGTTCTCTTGGTAAATACAAAAAGGTGGATCTAATTTAGCAGTATTAAAAATCAACACGTAGATTTGGATAAATTCTCTAATCTTGCAATGAATTTTATCATTTGGGAGTTCCTGGCCAACTATTTGTGGTTTCTTAAATAGTTTTATGAGGCAAGGGAAAAGGATGAAAGAAATTTTTCATTTGCAGGAACTGTAATAATTTTAAACCTTGGTTTCCAACTAAAAAGCAATTAGGTTAAACGTGGAACATGTTAAGGAAAAAACCTGATCATTGCAATAAATAATATCTGAAAACCACGGCAGCTTCAACATTCAGCAGCTCTTTCGGTAAACTGGGAAACAGCTACAGTCTGCCGATGGAATGGCGTGGAGCAAAAAGATATCAATAATGTATGGTCTTCTACAAAAGAATTCAGGAGTCAATTAAAACATCACTTCAAAAGTAAATTAAAATATCACTGTGGACTCCTTTTGGATTGAGACTGCTGCCCTACAACACTATTACCAAACCTAGAAAACAAACCCCCCTCCAATTCTGCGCCACATTGCACCTTCCCAGTGTGATCTCCTGCATAAAATCATTACACGGAAATAAAAATATACAGATATAATAAATTATTTATAACATAGCAGAACATGTGAGACATTAAGTGGCAGATGTTAACAGGAACAGTGGATTTTCACATATTTTTGAGAAATGCTGCAAGTTGCTGACAGAGAAGATGCAGAACAAAATTACCCCGTTAGCTAATTGAATTCCCAGAGCTCTTTCTAACAGAAAGGGCTGCGTCTAGTTAAAGAGTCTTTAGTTAAAGGATTTTTCTCATACATGCTTATACTTCAATGCACTGATAATGAATTATAATTTAGATCAAATTATTTATCATTCTAATTAAATTACACGGCAACATAGGATTTGGGGTATTGATTTAACTCACATCCATGCTTTCCTCCTGGAATTCCTTAAGCCATACCTCAACAGAAAAGTGAGAAGTAGAAAAACAGACGAAGGGAAAAGCATTGCTGAACTTACGCCACTGGCTTTTTTTGGTCTAAGATACAGAAACGACAATTTTAAAGTTTTATGTTAGCAAAAACTAATTGAAGTAATTTCATACGAGCCAGATTGGGAATGTAGCTTAAGCCATTTTTTTCCATTATCTAGTTTCTTATGCAAGTTTTGGGTATCAAACCTGAGAAAATAACTTTGGGCTTTCTAGGTCTTCATAAAATATCAGAATAAACTGCAGGTAGGAACACCTCACTTGAAAAAAATGGTCAGTGTGTTAAAGATGTAAAACCCACGATGCCTCGTTAGCTACACATCATCGGTACAACTGCTCCTGCAGTCACGCTCCGTACCATCAGCCTGTTTATCACCGTGCTCACTGGTGGCCATCGAATTAAAGCAGCCACTGACGTGAACGACGGCCTGATGTCCTCATCCCAATGTACACCTTCCGCAAGCCGCAGCCAGTGTGGCTTTTAGTAGAGGAGTTTTGTTTTGTAACAAGCATTTGCTAAAGGAAGCCTGATATATAAGACTGCACATGTGTGCTTTACACACTTATTGAACTCCTAGATAAAACATCACCAAAAATGGATGGAACTGTGGCTTAAAGATATTAAATACGTGGAGGCTCGATCCTGCAAGCACTCCCATATGAGCTCACACAGCGAAGCTGTTTTCTCTCGGCAGCAGGACCACCCTCTGCCGTCAGCTGGCTGATGAGTACCCACCACATAAGAGACACAATCTCAAACCACTATGTATCATACAAAAAAAAAAAAAAATTTCTATCTATGAAATTGCTGCGTTTCCATAAAATCTCTTAGATTTACTTCGCTTTGAAGAAAGCTTACTTGCAAAATGCTAATGCAGCCTCTCTGTATCAATTAGCACCATTACAGAGGGGGTGACCTCTCCCTCTTGCAGGCAGTGATTAAGGGCCAGAAATTTCATTGATTCTGCTGTTAGCTTGATTTCCCTCGGCCATCTCGCTGCCTAGAAAACACTTTCTGCTCCTCACCCTGCTTACTGCCCAAGGACTTCACCTTGTCCCGGAATACTGACTGTTTATACAACGCAAAGCTGCTCCGCTATGCACAGAAATTCAGAAATTCATTTATTCCATTTATCTAGCAACAATTTCTTAATAAAAATGGGCGCTATCACTGCCAGCAGCGCCCAGGTGCACAGGTCTATGTTCTGCCGCTACAACCTCACCACCCAAGGCAGGACCTTCGCTGCCCTCCCTAATAAAATTACAGCCACATTTTGGAAAAGGCTGGGCAGCTAAGTGTTATGTGTAAAAGCTTATTACTAAAAGAGACATCAAAAACAGGATTAAGTCATTCTAAAGCAGTGCTCAAAACACAGTAGGCATTTAATAAACAATAGCTTATGCTCCATCACCAAATATCTAGAGTCCAACACTGGAGAACACTACTAAGGACTGATTTTTTTCTAATATCTCCCATCCCAACTGAGATCAATTCTTCTACTAGTCACGTACTGGATTTAACCGAAAATCTGGTGGTTTCACCTCTCCATAGGCAATCGCAGCTACAGCTGAAAGAGAAGAGCTTACACATCCACTGCTTGGTTCTCAAAAATCTGAAGTCAAATCAGAAAAAAATGAACAAAGAAACTTGAAAAGTAACCAGCACATTTTGCCTAGCAAGGTCACCACAGTGCACAGAGTACCAGCAACCACAGTTATTGAATCAACTAAGTCAACACCAACAATTACAGCTGCTATATTTTTTTTAACCAATCCTATTTTATGTCTCGCAAAGAAAAGCAAGGGAAAGCAGAGAAAGCAAGAGAGAGAAATATGAAAAGTTGTGTCAGATTAATAAAAGTTTTAAGCAAAATGGAGAAAATTGACAGTAGAGGAAAGCTTTCCCTTAAACTAATTTATATTTATTTTTAAAAATACTAAAGCCGTTGTGCATTAAGAAATGCAGTTACTGAACCGCCACTCACAGGGACACATTTCTCCTCCTCTGTCAAGCTTCCTTTTTCCTACTGAATCTAGATCTTGACTAAGCCAAGTATTTTTTGAAAGTTATCTCTAGCTTGCCTACATAAATACATTCTCTGAAAAGACCCCCAATGTTCTTATGAGGACAAAGATGCTGGATAAACACCAGCTTGGTTTTTATTTACATTAATGTTTTAAATAGCTTTTAAAACATTCTAGGAGAGCTGATTTTTATTTATAGCTTAGATTTTTGTGTGTCACATTTTTAAACAAAGGAGAGAGAGGAGAGCGGCTCTGCAGCACACGTTAGATGTCAGGTGGACATGAGAAAGGTGTGTCATTTCAGAAACAGAGAGAATAAACTATAAAAATAACGTTGTACTTGCTTACGTTGCTGACTTCTCCTCTGCCTGCTATTAAAGCTGAAATTCTGTGCGCAGGTTTTCCAGAGCAACACACAACACCGCTAAGAAACCTTCCTGAAACCTTCGCAACATCGCGGCAGCTCTGACAATAAGGAATTAGAAAATGTGACATTTGACAGGCAGTGGATAACAAGGTGCAAAAACTGCAAAGTTCCTGTAGGTAAAAAGAAAACAGAGCAACGTAGTGGAAGAAAACTCCTGACAGCTCTGACACGCGGGACCTATTTTTCTCCTCGATGCACATGTAGTTCACCTACGAGTATAATGAGGGCTGTGCGCATATGGTGAGGAAAGGTTACTCCACAGAGCAAACTGCCCGGCTGTCTCTCTTTAAAAATATTACGTCAAAGAAAGTATAAAAATGTTTTCGGTAATTCTTTGAGGCAACTAACCTGTTTGCCAAAGGCTTCAGGTCGCTTCGAAGTAGAAGTAGGAAAAGGCAAATGTTTATAATGTCTCAGTGAATGTCTAATGCCTCACATCAATCACTTGTCTACTCAAAAGATAACTCCAGAGATTCCAGTCCCCAAAGTAACAGCTACATCAATCCAACAGAAAGCAAGGATAAGAGGATTGATTGCAAAAAGTGAGATTTCAGTGATTAAAAAAATATTGTTGAATAGCTGAATTACTCAAATGTCTCCATTTAATGTCACCAATGTACTACTTTGGGAACGCAGACAATAAAATCCTTTGTTACTCCAGACCAATACCAGGAGCTTCCAAGGAGAGTGGCTGAAGCACGACAGCAGATCAGCTGCCATTAAAACACCCGTACCTAAAACTGCAGGGAGCTGAAGCACAGGCGTGCGTTACTCCAGCCGGGAAGAATGTGTTTTGCCTGACAAACCAGGGCACTGCCACGGCAGCTCTGTCAATTTTTTTCTGTTTTATCCAGGCAGCAGTTACAGGGTTAAACTTCCAAACCATCAGATGCTAGTTGTCGGTGAACATTTCTGATTTTTAGACACACCTTTTCTTTTTAAATGATAAAAAAGCCGCTCTCCTCTTCCCTTTGGCAGATCAGAGCAGGTCCCTCAGCACAACACAGTTTACACCCCAGGAATGCAAAATGATTCCTCCAGCCGCCGAGAACATACTTCTCATTGCTTGACTTGCAGGCTATTATTTTCAGTGCTGCTTTTACAGAGCGTTAAATTTGTTGGTTTTTTAAACCCACCCCTACGCACAGCACTAACATGCTCCACAAACCCAGCCTGATCTGCTCCTAGGAGAGCAGCGTCCTTTCTCTGGAGGTGGAAACATCTGTGGTGCACACAAAGCATCACCAGGCTCCCCGCAGAGCCCCGCCGCGCTCCGAGACTGCATCTGAGAGAGGAACTGGCTTTTCATCTCCATTGCTGGAAACCCATTGCTTTGACACCACCACCCCCCCCCCCAGAAATCTTTAGCTCATGATCTCCTGCGCACACACGATGCCGCCAGGACGGGGTGGGACACAGGAGATGCTCTCACGAGGCATGTGAAGCCCAGCAGGATTTTCATCCCCAATTTTTGAGGGACCACAGGTTGAGCGTTAAAAAGACTGATGGAGGTACGGACGGTAGACATCCAACTTTAACTTGGCAAGCTAAAAGCTCAGCTCAGAGGCAGTTCTGTTCAACTGATCTCCACATTGATCCAGGAAAAACAAGATCTGTTGTTGTTTACTGTAGGAGGACTGTTCAAAGCACAAGGACACTTATGTTAAATTCTTAATTCTTATAAACCTTTAGCACGAGGCTGCAGAAAAGGTTACACTTCCCAGCCAACAGCTACAGAAGAACAAAGTTCGTTCTCCAAATACATGTTTATATGGAATATAGCTGAGGTTGATTAAATATGATTTATGTTTATTTTAAAGATGTCAAAACTTGACGCCTTCACACAGCTAAGTTGTACGGTGCATCTTCTACATTAATTGAAAATGTAACAATATCCTCTTTAAAGAAGTAACTTATATCTGTACATTTTTTAAGCTAATTCTTAGGAACATTTGGCAGCACAAATGAAATTTCACCCTTAATAAATAATCCTCCCAAAATATGTAAAAAATAAATCACCAAGGGAAAAAACCACCCTGTGATGAGCAACACAACCTAGATAATTGCCACCTTGTCAAGAACGTGTGAACTTCTTAAAGTTCTTTAAAAATTGAAGCAAATTCATTCTTAATTATTAAAATGGGAACCAAATAAATACTAACTTCAGCATTCCCCACACACCCTTTCTGCAGTTTTCCTGTAAACAGCCTGATTTTCTCACTAGAAATTACACCAAAGTAGGTTAAGAGGTTTCATTGTCCACAGCCCAGAAACATCAAGCCAAAGTGTGAAAGCAAATGAAAAGAAAGGGAAGAAGCAAAAATACAGTAACAGCTACTTAAAACTGCAAAGTTTTCTACAGGATTTGTTTTAAAATCGTCCTTGGTCAGTCTAGATTTCAGTGTGGAACCACACTCATGAAATTTTAAGGTTATTTTGAAATGTTTGAAATAAAAATAAAGCTACTTAATATTCTGGCTTTATGAAATATGCGGGTGAAGTTCATGTTGTCACAACACGTGAGAAGTCAGGACCTGCTCCAAACCCAGCACGGCAGTGCAGGGGCCGAGCAGCCAGCTGGGGATCGGTCCATGTGCTGACGGACGGACCTCAGCTCCTGCCCACCGCTGCCCATGCAAGGGTAACTTACTCTTCCTGCACAGCCGTGGTCCTATCAGCTGAAACATCTTCCAGATGGGATTTATCTTCCGAGTCCAGACCATCGCTTAGAGGAGCCGATACGATGGAAAGAGGATGAACTGCCTGCAGCATTCTGGTCCTGCAGTGGGGAGGGTGAACGTGTCCTGCCAGAGCCCTCAACTGGGAACTCAGTCTCACGCAGCACATGTATGGACTAGCAACAACACATACACAAGTATTTACACATGCACACACACACATCTCCAACTTAAAATCACCTTTAAACCATTTTCAGAACTCCTCCTCTCCTTACCTGTGATTAAACAACTGAATTCCTAAGTATCTGTCAATTAAAACTCGTAAGGATTTAATAAACTGAACTGATATGAGAAAAGAGCTCAGTAAGAATATAAACAAGGCGGTCTTTATAGCAGCCATGTTGTAGGATTAAAGAAATAAATATGAATGGGTACCAAGCTCTCATCTAAAATGCCGTACTACTCCAGTGCACACGCAGCAGAACAAAACCATAGCAGGCTAGATGATAAATAGTTAGGTGCATCTTTTATGCATCACAATACCATCTCTTATGAGAAAAAAATGAACTTTATAAACAAGTCAGAGCACAGATGAAGGCATTTTCTCTTCTGAAGTTGATAATTAATAGTTAATTCAAAGCCATGCACTTCGTTCTGTACGTAGCCTCCTAGTATTTAAGGTTTTCCTGTTAATCTGTCCCTCTCAGCAGACTCAAAAACATATACCAAGATCGTCCAAATTAACCATTCAAAAACCAGTCAAAGTCAGTGCAGAAATCGTGTCTAAACAGCTGGCTCTTATGAAAAGTACAGCCTAGTATGTAATACATAAAAATCCTGTATAATATAACAGTCAAAGCTGTTACACTACTGGAAAATGAGAAGACGTTACCATATGTGAAGATGAGCGCTTCTATAAATTAAAAATAGAAAAAGAAAATCCTGCAAGCAAAATACGCCAGTGTGGTCTAAACACAACTTTGCAAGTGTCATGCAGCAAGACTGTTAACTTGAATTAAAAGCTGACACCAACCAGATAATTATCCACAGAAGCGTGCCTCACTCACGTTTCATCTCTCAGCCACAGCCGGCTGCCGGAGCGCTGAGCTCCCCCAGGTACAGCAGAGCCGGCCGCAGTCACGCACCGCGACCCGGCCGCGACGCTGGGAGGTGTAGGACGCAGGCAACAGGCTTCAGGATGCTAACACAGCCAGCTTGCGATTTAAAACAAGGAGGTGATTTCCAAGCGCGCCCCAGGAACGCGGGTTTGCACAAACGCCCTTCGGCGTGGCTCGGGATTGCACGCTGCATCGGGCACGGCCAGGCTCACAGCAGTGCCGGCATCAGGTGCCAAGGTTAGCAGCAACGGGAACAGGGAAAGAAAGCTCATCTGCTAGGTGCAGCTCTGCAGCTTTCACACCAGTGGTCTTAATAAGTATTGTATATATGAAAATAAGCACTTCTAAATTAATTTACTAACAAAAATAAATTCCATACTAAAAAAACATCTTCAGGTGAGTTTTCCGAAGATGTGTTATGTCCTGTGTGCCACACTCTTCGCTCCGGTAACAACTCCTACTTCTCTTCACCAGAACAGTAAAGTCACGCTACCCATTCCAGCATCCGGAGGGTTCCCAGCGGCACAGGACGAAGTTTAAGCAGTAAACGAGGCTTTCTCTGAAACAGCAACGGCTAATTTCAAAAAAGCAATCCTGAAGAGTACCTTCAATTCTAAAAATTTATTAAAAAAAGACATTAAATACTCAGCAGACCATTTCTGGCAGTGTGCGCACAGGGTGTTTGCTTGTTTTGGTTTTTTTTCAAGCAAACATGGATCCCGCTACCATAAACACAGACTTTTACCATTTTGGATTTTGGATCCAGGGCAGCTTTCTGGGTTCGGAACAAGCACCAGCCCGGATCCAGCTTTTGCAAGCGCAACCCACGCACACCCCCCGCTCCAAAGGTGCCAAAGCCCATTGCATGGACAGAACCGCGAGCGGCTGCGAGCAGCTCGAGCCCCTGAACGCAGGGTGCGTCCACCCTTCTGCAAACGTTTGCTAGATCTAAGTTATAGGGAATACAAGAAAAAACAAAAGCAAAAAAAACCAAAACCAAAACCCAGTGGCTTACAACGTTTATTTAACCAAGATTTCCAAACTATTCAAAAAATCATTTCTCACTCCACCACACTTCACAACCAGGATTGTGATCCTAAGTTATTCTGACAGAATCCTTTTAAAGTTCTCCACAGCAGAAAAGGGGGGAAGCCAGTCAGCTTTACATCCAGGAACTGCAAAATCTGGGCTAGGGGCTTTTTGTCTTTGCGGTTTGCTGCTGTAATTTAAAAACCACACACAGCGCTGGAGTCTTAGACCACGATTAGAAAACGCGACTTTGGAATAAATTAAGAACACCCGTGGGAAGGGGAACCGAACTTTCATGTGGCTTCCTGGCGGCTGTTCTGGCACTGGAGAAAAATCAGACGCTACACAGTAGTGGATTGGTAATAAAGCAACCTATAGCGGGACCTACAGCCCCTGCCAGGCACTCGGTGACGTGGACAGAAAACATACAGAGCATGAAATCACGGTCCCGTGTCATTCCAGTGGATGTGGATTTTTCAGCGCAGGCATAGACACTCGCACAAGCACACAGGCGGAGGAGTCCGCGTTACTGGGAATGAAAATTGTAAAGAGTTTTAAAGTGGGTCTTTTATTTGCATCTTTCTTAGTATTATTATTTACTGCATTAAAGAAAATAGTTTATTTTACAGGACTCTGTGTTGGCCAAAATAAATGTATCGTTATTCAGATAAGAAATGTAAAGAACATGCATAAGGCAAATTGTAAATTTGTGAGATAAAGCAGAACAGCTCAGGTTTTCAAAATACGAAAGTGCTTGGTGTTTACTAGGCATAAAAATACATGCACCACAAAATACTTTTTGGTAATTAAAAGGTCTATTTCTGGCAATTACCATGCAGTTTTCTCAAGTTTTCCATCGTCTTGGACAGACAATGATTTAATTCATGTTTTAATTATGTTACAGAGAGATTATTATTCCGTAACAGATAAACAGCATTAAGTCAGTTAGAAGTTATTTCAGGCAGTACAAAGCTACTGAGACTCCCTGCTAATGTGGTTCCTTTCTTTTCCAACATTTCTCTGTCCCCTACCAATGTAAAAAGATCGACACAATCAAATGGAAAATGCAGCTACATGCTTCTCAACAGGAAACCGAAATTGGCTACGCACCAAGCACATCAGTATTCAGAGATTTTTTTATTTAAAAAAAAAAAAAAGGGAAAAAAAATCAAATTAAGCCGACTGTCTCCTAGCACTTTTGATTACTCCAATTATAAAATCAAAGACATTCCCATGTTAGCAGTGGTGCCAATGGGAAGATGCATTAAATATCCTTTCACTATGAGATGTCTCCTTCTGAGGGTCACTGCCCTCCTGTTTTCTGGAGTATGTTACAATATTCGTACGTAGCTCTGAAGGATAAATCCCACTCCTGTTTAGGACAGCGTAAAATCCACCACCGATTTCTGACCAAGCAGATTTGGAGTAAAGAAAATACTAATACGAGGAACTAACAGGCTGCCCATGCAAAAGAATGGAGTGTAGTACTGCACAAGGCATAAATAAACTTCAAGCTGCAAGACATCAATCACTTTGTTAGAACTTTTACATTATATAATCAAATCTATAAGTTTTTTATTAAAATCTTACTTTGCCAATCAGAGTAGTTTCTTTTCTTTCCCCTCTCCAAATCACTCCAAACAGCATCTGGAAGCCCAGACATGTCCCTATTCAAAATATCTAAAAGTCAACGCTAGAATTTACCTAGCATTACCTAAAATATCATCCTGTTTGTTGGCAGAAAGCTGTTCAAGGCTTGGAGGCAATTAGTTCAGACCGTACGCTTCAGAAAAGGACGAAGCATCCCCCGAGATTAGCAGGAAAAAAACGGGAACGCTAAGGGCACGCTGTTCGATGCGATACACCCCCAAAAAGCAAACACAGATGTACGACTAAAAGGCCAATTAAAGGCACATTAACCTTTAACCAAAAATATAACAGTAGTTTAAATTAGTCAAGAAAGGCAGAGCAGAATGTTATTTCAAACTCCTTTTCCTATGCAGACTTCTTTAAAGTGTTATCCATTCATTTTTGTTTTATGAGGGCAACGCTACCCATAAAACTAACATTTTTGAGGTTAACACATGGCTGACTTGGAGAAACAATGTTTTCACAAGAATGTGGGAAAAAAAAAAAAACCAAAAAACCAGACTATACCACATCTCTGTGATAGACATTGTGCACGTTTTGGAAGTGAAGGTGGCCGTGCAAGTTTAAACCAGGACTCACTTTTGGTTGCAGCAGATTTATCCGTAATGTGTATGTTTATGTGGCACAGTTTGCCCAACATTTCTAACACTGCATCCTGTAATATTAAATTCTTATTTCAAAAACCAACCACATAAATTCTAAAATATAGGGGTTACATTGAAGTTTAATGGTTAAACAGAAGGCGTTCAACAATTTAGTGCATTAGGTGATGGAAAGGCACATTGGCATCAAGTAAACTTTGGAGTAACATCTCAAATGGTGACAAAATAGCAAAACACACTCAAGTTGTTTAAAATTAAAAACAAAGTGGTGAGATGCACAAAATCCAGAGAGCAGGGGAAAAAAAAAAAAAACAAAACAAAAAACCACAACAAACCCAGCAATGAATCAACAGAAGCGCCGTTATTAACTGCAGTGCCCCGTTACCGGCATTTTTCTCACTGACACTGAATTAGCATTTACTGTCCCGGCGAGAGCTCCGCGCGGCAAACGCTTCAATGGAGGCTGCTTGACGGCTTGGCTCCTGCGCGAGGTGTAACGAACGAGATTTAGGGAGCGGAGGCGGCCCGGCCCGCCAAGCACCGGGCCCCCCAGCCTGCAGCGAGCTATGCCCTCCGCGCCGGTCCCTGCACCTCTAAAACAACGTGTTAATTATGCATTCACCGGGAGTTTGGAGACTGTGCTTAATATGATTAGTGCTGCTGTCTACCCAACTTAAGTGCTGACATGTATTTTAAACGCTGAAAGTGGGGCGGATGTCTTCTGCTGCCCAGAACATTGGATCTGAAGTCTTCTCAGAGGAGAGAGAATAAAGATGAAATCTTTTCACAAGTGGTATAAAAGAAACGTCAATACTCTTGCACATACTCCCCACTACAGGACAGCTCTGCCTTGTTTTCTGGTTGGGTTTTTTGTTGGTGGGATTTTTTTTTTATTTTTTTTTTCCTCTCCTTACTATTACCAGCAAGAACAAAACTTATTTTTTAAACAGAAATACTTTATGGTTACTTAGTGCCTAAGTCTGCTACCTAGTATATCTTCTCTAGCTTCCCAAGTTAGTTCTCTCAAAAACACTTTAATAAGAGTAGGCAACATTTATTTTTTATACTGTATCAGTAGAAGAAAGAATAAGTCATTAAATTAATGACTTCAAGATATTTACTTTAAGTAAAAGATTAAAAAAAAAAGAGGTATGAAATCTGCCTTGAAAATTATTTTGACAGTATTTTGGTACGCTATACCAAATGGTATATCAAAGGTATACTTACTACCATGGCTATTTTAAATAACCATCAAAAGAAATTTTTCTTTGTGTGCATTTGTTTGCAATCAATTGCTAAAGAGACTCTAAAGACGAAGCTAGATGTTAATTAAGGTTAGCTTTCAAGAAATCAAATCCTACAACAGTCTCAAGAGTAAATTTATCGTCTGAGTTTTGAAGCTGTGATGTACAGAAACGTAGGCCACTAGCACAGGGATGAACTTGAAATTAAACTTCAAAGTGAAAATCTGACATTCTGAATTGTTTTAATACAAGGAAAGAAAAAGACAGCTTCAAAAGTTAGTTTTATTAATTGTAGACAAGATCCTTGAAGAGATCCTTAGCCGGCACGCTCTGGCCGCTGCTATCTTACAAGATAAATCTGTGGTGCTGAGCCCCGCGCTGACAAGATACGCCGTGCGGACGCCGATTCCGGCTTTGGGAGGACCACCCAGACAGCCAGCCCTAGGAAAGAACTCTCCTCCAGAGCACCGGCTAACAGGGCACACACACACCGAACGCAGCGCCTGGAAAATGAAATACTTGCCAACGATTTAAAGTAGAAACCCACATGCTACAAGACGACAAACCAGAAATACTTACTGCTCGGCGATGGTATCTGTGTTGTTTGATGCTCGTGCTACTTCAGTCCACCCGCAGATCTGTTTCTGTCCTAGTTCAAGTGGTCTTTGGTAAAACTCACGTTCCAGGAGAAGAAAGGAACATGCCGTCTACACGCATGAAAACATTTTCATGCCTTCGATAGCAGTGAAGCTGCTGTCTAGTTGCTACGCGTTTCCAAATATTTTTGCATCAGTCACTGCTGGAAAACCCTGCCCGGTGAGCATTTCCATCTCTCCATGACATTTATGCTTTCTTTCCCTACATCTGTTTTAAAATATCACAGAAGACTCAGTGCTGAAAGCTATCGACCAGACGAGCCCTCTATTTTCTCCGCATTCAGGTGTCGGTTATGTTTCTAACACAGGCTGATGTTGAAGTTACTTTAACGGTTCTCCAACCCCACAAACACGCTGCGCTCTTCGGGGCATCGCACACAACCCTGCCACCTCCCAAACTGACTCACATAGAAAAGCAGAAAAGTTGAAATGGTGCACTTGCACTACCTGCAGCTGTTACTTTGGAGCAGAAAGATTAAAATTTCAGCAACCGGGTCTTTTCTACGTCCCACCGCTGGGTCCTACAGGACGCTGATCCACAGAAGCACGGAGAAAAGCAGCCGTGGACCCATATGGTTTGACTTAACATGAACTGATTAAAGGTATTTTGCCCAGTTCTACAGTTAAATTACGTGCACCTGTTACACACATTAGTAGCACCTACATCCTCCTGCAAACACAAGGCCACTGGCCTGGGGATGTAAAACTCAAGAAGATTACATTTCACATGTTTAGCACTGGAACAGAGTAGATTTATTTATCAATTTCACAGTTTCCTTGAAATAAACCATTTACATTGAAATAATTCCACCTAATATGCCATAAAAATAACATTTAAATACTCCAATTTATACCTTTTTATATAAATTGTACTATTAATTTTATGATCTGTGCAAAAATAATTTACTAGCATCCAGTTTGCATTATGTTTTTTCAGGTTTTCTAGGGCCAAATCATATGAATCATGAGAGAAAATTTTCCTGCCTATCTAACAGGTTTAATTTCAGTAATTAACCATAACAAATAAGGCCAGTCTATCCAACATGTGGAAACTTTTTGTGATGCATTAATTATTTTTGCTCTGACAGCCGGTCACCAATGTATAGGCTTTTTTTTTTCCTGCCCAGAAAAAGGCTGGTCCTGCGGTTCACACACTAGCCTGGAACGCACGCAGCTTCGGTTTCGGGCTCATTTTGGGAAAACAGAGATAAAAGGGTATTGCGAGCACAAACACAGTAAACACTGTATCGGGGGCACATCAGTACAAAACACGCTGTGTCACATCTCTAAAATTGTCTTTGCCTCTAGGTTACTACAGAAGAGCAGACGCCATTTGCTGGGAAATCGAAAACATTTCATTGGAGCAAGTGATATAGTTTTGGGGGTAAGAAGAAAAAAAAAAAAAAAAAAAAAAAAAAAAAAGCACTGAGTTTCTGAGCACACCAGTGATCCTCCACATCTGAAACAGATGCAACTGCTCAGCTGAGCTGGGGAGAGGAGGGGGGACTTTCTCTTTTGAGGCTAATGAGAAAAGTCAGCTCTCTGGTGAGAAGGACGGGGCAAGCGCAGCGGTACTCGGGAAGGCGGCTAACGCGTACATGCATTTCCTCCACCCAAACACTAAACACCCTGGAACAGGCACTAACAGCAGCAGTGACCTCGGAGAAAGTCTGATTTCAGAAGCAGAAACCATCCTTCTAGCCAGACACACAGAGCACGTTTTGGATTCCTGAGATGATGGGTTAACCTTGAAATCACCACACCAAGTCTTCAGAGCCTCCCTCCTTCCACAATGGAGTTGAACATCTTCTGACTTCATACCAGAGGTTTAAAAATCACTATTCCCATGTGTCAAAACCAACACTTCAGTAATTTGAGCAGCAAAAGCACCGAGCACTCTCATTAGGATAAGGCTGCTCAGTCATCCGCGCCTTCAGCTGCGGACGTGGGCTCATCCCTCCCGGCTGGCTCTGCTTAAGCTCAGCACAAACTGCATGTGCTTAACCTGTGTAAATCAGCGCTCTTACTGACATCCCAACACCAAAAACGTAGGGTATTGAAGTGTGTAACTCATATGTACCACTAGAATATATGGCTCCTAATGCAAAAATCACAGGTTTGCACAACCGTCCTACACGCCTTTCCGATACGTACGAAATTCAGGGCCCTCCAAACGGGGCTCCCAATGTGTTTAGCTGGGACTGCCAGAAAAAAAAAAAAAAAAAACAACAGGAAAGGCTGAAAATCAGGGTCTTACTGAGATCATCTCTCTGTTACAGACTGAAGAGTCTCACTGGCTTACAAGAATCACCCACATCGGGCTGATGGGCACTGTCAGCAATCCTTCCTGGACCACACATCCTGGGCATCCCTTCCACAGGATGCTACTTCTTTTTCTCAGCATGAACAGGAGGCAGTGGTGGTCGCAGTGACCCTCCTTTTGTAACAACAGCTCAACACTTCAAAACAAGGTAATTCCACCTCAGGAAGACGGTTAATGAACTTCACAATAATAAGATCTCAAGATCTTATTTCACCCAAGAACAGAACACATCCAGATGGACAGACCACTTGGCTTTCCTGTCAAGCTGTTCAGCCCTTTAAGGGTGGAAGCAGTTAGTGAAGAATTGCAGAAGTACCTTAAGATACCAGGTGAGTAGATATCGAATGAGAGGCAGAAGTCAGTTTATATGGATAAATGTAAATGTAATGTGGAAAAGAAACCAATCAGCTCTGAGCTATTTTCCCCTAGAAGAGACACCACAGGGTAGGAATAGATAGGTCTATGAAAGTCAGTCACTATCCAAAAATTATTTCAAAAAGAAAAGAAAAATAAAAGCTAGAGACACTGTTGACCGCTGCGATTGATTATTGTCCCAAGAGGTCTTGTTTAATTTAATTATGTTAAGGACTTGATTAATCAAATTAGCTGTTCTCCGTTCTCCTCACTAATAGAGTGTGTATATGTGTGTACACACACATGCCTGCTGGGGGAGGGATGCTGCCCTGCTCATACATTGCCCCTGTCTAAATTCCTTCTAAACCCCTGTCTATACCCTCAGGGGATGCAGTTTGAGTCCCCTTTTCTCAAAGAGAAGACAAAGGCAATCACAGGTACAGAACAGCTTCCATATAGGACAACTAAGAAGGAGCAGCTTTCTTCAGCCCGGAAAAGGGCAAGTGAGGGAGAATAAGGGAGATGTCTATAAAATCATAAATGGTATGGAAAACCATAGGGAGATGAGTGGTCATTGCCTCCCCCAGTGCTGAAAAGGGAAACTGGACAAATTCATGGAGGAAAGTTTTCACAGATACACAGACACCATCATTGTTTCAACAACTACCTGATAAAACTTTCCAGAGAATCTTCTGGAGACTTACCCCTTCGTGCCTGTACTCATCTTAACCTTAAGTATCTACTACCATATACTTCCGTCACTGATTTTCACCTACTGAAGCAAAATACCCTTTTCTCTCTGCTCCAAACAGGTGTGGCGAGAGGAGCTCAAGGGACAATGAAAAGGAGAAGGAAACTCAACAGTGCAAAAACAGGGAAGAGCTTCAGGCACTGACCAGCCTTCTCCAGGAGTGACCACCGTCCCTGTCAACACCCAGGCAGCTGGCAGGTGCTGCCCAGCCATGCTCCACGGAGGACCAGAAGCAGCTCGCAGCACCTGAGACCTCCCACATCAAGTATGTTCCTCCCAGTGCTGCTGATAGCCAACAGGGCCAGGAAGAGATTAATGAGGAGGTCCCACGACCCGATGGATCCAAGACTGAAAGGGCATCAACAAATCTTGCTGATGCAAAGGGCTGTGGCCTGACAGCTCTCTGGCCTGACCTGGGATGGTCTTTCTTATACAAGAAGTTAAGATAATTAAACTTGCTTATGATTTAGAACAAGTGGGGAAGGCTTTTTTCAGTTGCTTATAGAAGTGCTGTTTAAGGCTCAGCGCTAAAGAAGCACTTTTCCACGTTTTTCTTTGGGAAAGTTGGGTAAATCAGCCCCACAGCTCCCCACATCCCACCTGGGACAATGACAGATCCTCAGCTTCAAGGATGCTCTGCAGACCCTGCAGTTAATACTACTGACATCTCAAACCATAAAAACAGACTTACAGAGATCTACTGGAGCTCTCTGCATCCTGCCATAACAACCCCTTTTGAACAACCCAGCAGCCTGGGATCTGTGTACCTGCCCTCAGATGTAGAAACGTACCCATAAATAAGTCAGAGCCCATCACAATTAAGCTACTTTCAGTGTTCGAGATCATAATCAAAATCAAAGCCGTGATTTACTCTGAAGATTTCAAGTGACATCTGCTGAAATAAAAATATAGTTTTGAAAAAGACTGTAAAAAGATGACTACGTTATTACCAATAACTTTTACATCTGTCATTAATTTTCACTTGGTTTTATCTGCTCTCCTAGTCTGCATCCAATTTCACATCGACTTGTGTTTTATTACAATCCCAATGCGGATCCCATCAACTGAAAAGACTAATAATTGCCTACGAAATGCCTATGAAATGCAGCAAATAGCAAGGATATTGTTTCCCTTTACTTAGCAAACCACAGAGCCTCTAAGCAACCGGCCAAAAGGAGTATTGATAGTCTTTGAACTGTCTTTTCCAGAATGCAAGAGGCAAATACGTATGCACAAACCAGAATTTCCCCTAAAACCTGGAAAGGGTTAATTAAGTTACACTTCTTGAACCAGTTAGTGAATGACATTGAAATGGCACAGAAACATTTTCTGGCACAGCGTACCCTAGACAAACTTCCCCCAGTGACCATAATTTAAGGCTCTTTTTTAAAGAGCCTTTCAAAGCTCAGCGCTACGGAGAGCTGCCGAGGCCTGTAACAGTATCTCTCTTGCCTTCCTCCCCTGAAAACACACCCAACTCACGAGTATACATTTAACACCCAAGGGTCCTACCTGTCTGTAAGGAATTTTTATAAAGTAGATGGCTACCTCAGGCTATTTAAGTACTTTGTAGTAAGACATCAATGGCATGTATAGAGATATTCCTTTGATCATTACACCACTGGAGAAAAAAAAAAAAAAAAAAAAAAAAAAAAAAAAGAAAAGAAAACAACTCCTAAATCTTCACTGGATAAATTTACATTTGGAGCTCAGCAATGGAAGAATCCTCATAGTACAAAACCACAAATAGCATTCGAGTTGGTCTCTGTGTTCTCGCGCATGTGATAGCCTTTGATATTCCTGAGGATGAAAAACGAATACATTTTACTACAAAGATGATTTGTGAACAAAGTCCTTCTTAATTTTGGTTTCCTATTGAAAAATAAAAAAATCAAAAGTTAAAGGAGGAAATCAATAGCTAGGCCAATTATTAACCAAAACCAACGATAAATGAATGAAATTGAGATTCTCTCTTTTGTCATTCCTAGCAATGTTTCAAAACTTTTTGCTTCAGAACTTTTTTTTACTATTCTGTTTTTCAGTTCAGAATTCAAATTATGATTAATATGAGGTGGAATTTAAACTGTTTTCATTTCCATTGCCCGCACTGAAGAGACACTACTCTCCTTCCTTTAGCTGTATAATCAAAAGCCTCAACAAAAGAAAAAAAAAAGAAAGCTACAGAAGTTTTATTTTAAGGGCTGCTCTTGAAGAGCGAGAGGATGTGAACATCTGTGAAAAACAAGTGCAGAAAGAAGACTCAGATATGTAGATAAATCATCAGTTATATTAAGATATAAAACAGGCACCCAAAGAATGGCATAAAATGTAAATGAACTTTGGGATCTGGTCTCTTAATTTGACAGCTGTTTGACAACTGCAAAATGGAAAACTGACCTCAGACAACTGTGTATAAATGAGACTATTAAGCAGAAGAATTTCACATGGAACGATACAATATACACTGCAGTAACTCCTCACATGGGAATAGATAAATGCAGACTGGAATTTTTATTGTCTTTGAAGGTGGTGATGGTAAAAAGACTTGAATTTCACAAAGAGGAGCTGTACGCTACATTATCACAATTAATGCCGCTTTCTGAAATACAACGACTGTTGCCTCCAGAAACACTCACACAGGACTTGCAGGCGTTTAAACAACGTACCGACAAAGCAGCTCCGGAGGAAAAAAAAAAAAAAAAAAATCCGCATTGGGGTTGCACATCTGAAGCCAGCAAAAGCATAGAGCAACTACGTCATGGGATAACTTATTTGAGGGGTTTCTTTGGAAGTTACAGGCAGTCACAAATTACACACAGAAATATACACCACCAAAGAACCAGAACAGACACAGACCCGTGGAGAGAGGGGCTTAAGGAAATATTCTGCAATTTTGGCCCCTATGGAGAGACCTTCTTGGAAAGGAGGAAAACTTCTACCATGACTGCCTGAAGCATGGCTTAAATCTGATACCCTTGTCAGTAACAGAGAATTAAATAGAAAAAAAGGGAGACAGCCTACTTTTAGATGTAACCAACCATTTCTGCTCAGAGTTCTGCTCCAGATCCCACTGAAAAGGGCAGCCCTTCCAAGAGCATCCCCAAGCACCACTTCTTCAAGTTCTCCAGCAACGCACAGAGCCATTTGTGATAAACAGGTTTCATGCCAAAGCAGTTAAGCACTTGGCTGTTTCCTTTATTTCTCTCTTTGGGACAAATACTTAAAATCAGCCTTCCTACCTTTGTTTTTTAACCACCAAAAAAACCACAGAGGTTGCACAACCTACAGCAGAAGAGACAAAAAACCACCAAGGCACTTGCAGTGAAATCCAGACTTGAAAAGAAAGGTTACAGCTCTCCAAGCACAAAGAGTCAGCAGGAACAGCAGCAGAAGCAAAACAGCTTTTGGGGGTCAAGTGACCGCAAAGGGTGGATTTTTGGATAGAAAAGCAATTTGCTTTGCAGCTCCTTTAGTTTTCAGTAGCAGTCTGTCAAGGTTTTGTTTGGTTTTTGCTGGTTTTTTTTTTTTTTTTTTAAATCTTGTGTTCAGTTGTATGTCTCAGTGTCACTCAATTTGTTAGTAACCAAAACTGAAAAATAAACACAGCAAATCCCAAAGATGTAAAAGAAAACACAAGCACCATCACCAAAACCTTTATCATCCCAAGCTCCTGCAGGAAGGAGTGCCACTGTAACTGCACACGGCGTGAAGAACAGAGTCCTTTTGTTCATTTGTACCTTGCCTTTTGCTAAGGGTTCTCATTCTTGCTTTCAAGAGACAGTAAATAAGACATTCTCCGTGCCAGTTGTGCTTTTACAGACCTTCATCACACTCTGCCTCGCTGTCACCGACTTAATGCTCTTCAGAAGCTAATTACGGCATTGTATTAATACCACTGATTTATTCTTACACAATCCTGGCGTAAAACCAGCTCTTGGAGTCCAAGATGACTAGTCTCTAGACATCACCAGAGCAACGGAACTACATCTGCATGATGACTTGAAGAAAGCTTGTGCTTTATAGGTTATCCATTTTCTCTGACTCTAGCAGTACTTCTAATAAAATATTTTAACTCTCCCTACAAAACTTGCCCTGCTTATAAGCCTCTGCATCACCTCTTGGCCCCACTTCAAAAGAAACTTTAGAGACATCCAGATCAGGTGGGAGTTAAAGTCAACCATCATCTCACAGAGGAGGCAGGAATTATTTCCAGCAGGAGTGGTCCTCGCTCTGCAGACTTTAATCAAGGATGAAGAATGTGCATCTAACACAGATCGCAGTGCAACGTTCACCCGTTAAGGCTGAAACTCTGCCAGGTGATTTTCTGCATTTGTCCCTTCCAGACACTGCTCTGCTACTTATTGAAACACTCACGGGAACTCTCCTTGGGAGTGAGAAAAGCTTCACTGAGCAGAGACAGCCCAGATGAACCAGGGGCTCCATCCCACACGCTCCTGCTGTTGGGAAGCTGCCGAAAACGACGGCAGAAACACTTCAGGAATCAAGCTGTAATCAGCACAGCAGCAAGTTAAACACAGCAGAGTCCTCCACTTCACTGCAACTTTGTTCTCTACTTCCAGTTCAGTTACCCCCCGTCTAAGACAATTTCAGATAAACATTTTTATAAAGTATGCCCTTCAAAGATAATATTTTGCTTTTATTGCCCTTTAATAAACACAAGGCATTTTAAGTCTTAATGCATCTTGTAAAAGATTATTATTTTTAAAAGTATCTCATTTCAGAACATAAAAAATGAGTCTGATGCTGAACTGTTCAGCCTGCTTTCAAATGCCATCACCTTTATGATACTCTCTGAAGTTAAAACGGATTGTCACGTCTCCGTTAGGAGCATCAACATAAATTTTGACTGTAATAAGAAAAAAGTCTTAAAAGGAGGATTATAGGGACAGGTTTTCATCGTCTAGAAGTCTGTTTAACTTCAAAAATTTACATAATCTATACAGATCCAGACAGAGTTAGCCCTTAGCGACCTGAGAATACCAAACCTCAGAGATATGCAAACATGTTTGGTTTAAAATCAAAGCTTATATTATTAAGCTGCTACAACTCTTACGTTTCCATCCACGTGTCCCGTTTTATTCCTTGTCCTAGTTTAACAACACTACTAACATGCCTTGTGCTTTTTAATCTGGATGATGCATCTAATAATTTTGGTATTGAAAAATAACCTCCTCCTGCAGTTTCCACAGAGATCTCATAAAAACCAGAAGAAATGGATTACTGCCCAGAGCTGTGGTTTACTTGTTCATTAAACAGCTTACGCTTCGAATCCTCTTAAAAAGTCACTTAGTGGTAAATGGCTACCCGACACTACAAATAAAAATTTTAAAAAGAATTTACTACGGCTTTCTATTCATACCAGTGTTACAATCTCACTGGGGACACTGCTGACTTTCTAGCGCAATTTGGACGGCCATTTCCCAACACAATCCAAGGAACTGCAGAGATAGAGATACAGAGATATATGTTCTACACCTTCCCAAGGAATGTGTCAGACGTCCATCTACTTAAAGCATGACAAATTTTTAAACAAAAAAAAAAATCCAGTTGTCAGCATCTGTGGGTAGAAGAGATCTTTTTAGGACAACGGACAAATGCCCCAGGAGTTGGTAACATTAATATTGTACATGCCACGTGTCCTCACCCTACCGTAAATTAGGCAGATCACACACTGGAAACCTCTTGCATAGCACAGGCACACTTCCAAGAATCAGGCAATGTACCTTGCTAGTGCTTAAAGCACCATCCAACCCAATCCGTGAGGAGAAACAGAAGGGAAAATGAAAAAGCATTTTACGAGTAAGAATTTTCATCAGCATAAATCAACTCTCAATGACTTTGTTTCTTCGCGGATGTGACGTGTGTTGATTTTCAGTAAACTCGAGGCTGACGCTCCTAAGTAGCCTTACCAACAAACACAACCTTTGACAAATGTTAATACTTCCTCAGCACTTCCAGGGTTCAGTTAAGTCACGGACAGAAAGAAGATGGATGGTCCCTGAGTTTTTACACGCTTAATGCAGCTTGTTCCCATTCCAGACTACATCTCTCATGACAGTAACTACCTTCTTTGATTTCCACAGGCTAATCAACTGGCTTTTCAATCTCTCTCTGCTCCCCTGAAAAAGTATGCGACTCAGAGAAGTGCTTTGGTTTTTAAAGGCAAACCCTCATACTTTCACATCCTGTAACTTCCCAGGCTGCAAATTCTGCAGGACACACATCATCACCTTCTTATACAGGAAAATCACCGGACTCTCCAAGACACTATTGCATTACAGATATTAAATAACAAAAATCTGTACTACAACCATAGATATGAAGGGAAGGAGCTTTGTAATTCACATCTGCCCTGATCCACAGACTCTACTTAAAAGACTTGTTACCGTGCCTTCAAAAATTTCATGTTTAAATGCCAAAGCACTGGCACAAGAGAAGATTGGTGCTATTACATGTGACAGAGTTTTCAAAACTGGAACCAAACACACCTATTGGGGCATCATTTCTGTCAGAGCACGCTTTATCACGCTCTCAGTGACCTGCTACCCTGACAATCCTAGAGGTGCTTTTCCAACAAACTATTTATGGAGTTTGAAGGAAAAATCAAAAGAATTATGTCATCATGATGTCTGTGCCAAACTACCACGACAGTTAAAGTTTATATAAAGATGCCAAAAAAGGAGCAATATGACCAAGGAAAGAAGAGCTGAAATAATTAAGCACTTCACACTACACAGTCATCAGACTTCCTAGTATCAGTTACTGCATGGGCTACAGAGACATTCCCCCAAATATGCACATGTTTACCTCAGACCCCTATCAAAACTGGAAATAGAGTTGCTCTCAGCTTCCCCCCATGAAAAGTCCCTAAAAAACTAAGAGTTTCCCTGGTAATAAAATAATGCATCTCCTCAACCTCACAGTCACAGCAGTCCTAGCAACTGCACAAGAAAGATCCTTTCCACTTCCAGTGGGAAACATCCATAGCAATTGCTCTTTCACTCGTTCCCAGGAAAAGGCATGCCAAGGCTCTCCTCATCCCTTCCCTCATAACACGGAGGTATCTCCTCTGCCTTCTCCCTACTCAGCTACAACAGAGAAAGATGATTCCCAAACCCCACTACTGGGCGCTGGCTGATCAGGTCAGTAGAGTCAACTCTGCACAAGGCTTTGCTGCAACATCTTGCAGCTTTGGAAAAAAAAAAAAAAAGTCAAACTACATAAGGTAAATTAACATCTTGCAGCCCACACCGGCAAGAACGTTGTGAGTGCCTGCTCCAGCCCACCTTGCCTTTGCCAATGGGAACTGCAAAGCACGATGAGCCTGGTCCACTCTTCACAGCCACAGTCGTTGATAACCAGAGCATGTAACAAAGACAAAGCAGAGTAACACTTCGTATTAACAGCAACAACAGTCATGCAAAACTCAAGAAAGGGGACTTTTACTCAATTTTACTGAACGCAAATCCTGTCCAACATTATAAAGACAAAGTAGAATCTGAACTCCTGGCATTTACATAGTATTTTTTAACAATGGAAATTCAAAGAGAAAGCCCTAACATAATTCAAAAGGAAAGGGATCGTTCGAATGCTCTGGGTTTTTGTTTCAATGAGCTATTCCCTAAAGAAATGGTATAGGTAGGCTGTTTCAGGGAACCAGGAAATAATTTTCCTTAACCCTTGTGAGTCATACTTCACCACATACTCGTTATTTCTTGTACAGCACAGTACACAAGGTACTGGATTGCCGGTTTTGAAACTGTCAGGAGTCTAACTCAAGGTAATAAACAGGATGAATATAACATCATTCAAATTACAAAAAGAAAATGACATTTCACTAATTATCTAATAAGATTACTTGCATTGCTGAAGAAATTCTCAGTGATTTGGAAGACATCAAAACATGTGTTTAAAGACTGACAAAAATATTGACTAGTTATTTGCACTTTTCCTTTACTAAGCTTAGAAAGGCAATACTCCTACGGATCAAAAGGCCAGATAAATCTTATTAAGTACTAGGTTTTCCCTTTTGTCTAGTGCTCTCTCCACATTCCATCATCTCAGCCCTTTGAAATTCCTTTGTTCTGCCTGTGATCAGGGTTTCCAGGGGAAATCTGGCATTGGATCTAAAGGGAACCCCACACCACTGAAGTATTCCTGACAATTAATCATTTGGTAAATTAGCTCTTTCTTTTCTCCCTACCTCACTTGCCCCCCACTCTTTCCAGAGAATCTTTCAGTGTGGTGCTAATGAGACAAAACTTCCTGTAGCATCAGATCACGTCATCTTGAGGATTCATGTATGCGCAGAAGTTAAGTGGTTTCTGCAGTCACCACCCGAGAGTTCCTACTGGTCAGACTGATATTTCAGAAACACACCGGGAATTTTCTCTGTACTCACTCTCAGACCGCATCTATCACCAGGGCCTATGCGGATGAAAGGAGAGCATCAGCTGGGGAGAAAGAAACCACAGGACCGCAGGGCTGACTGTCCTGGCAGCACAGAGGCGGCTGCAGTCCCTGCAGACATATCTTCTTCACAAAACCCCCGTTACCTTCCTACCCACTTTCTAGTGTTCATTTAGAACACAAACTGCTCACCAACAAACAGAAGCAGGGATAGAAAGTGTGCACCCAACACCCAACTAAATAACAGAGAATGGAGTGCATTTACTGCATGTATCCACAGAAAAAAAAACCTACCTAGCAAATCAGGAAGGATGATGATCCAGAAAGAAAGGGCGTAACATCAGATAGAACTTTTTACCCGCTGTATGGTTTCTGCTGGATTTTAATTTATAAGAAATGTAACATAAGAGAAATAATCACACCAAAATATTTAAACCACTCTAAAATCTGAAGCTTTATGCTAATAACGAATGCCACAGAGGGACCCAAAGCAGTAAAAATCACACTGTTTTATTTATATTCATTGTCTTTGCTGAACATCACACTTGGTGACTGGGGACCAAGTGCCCCCTCTCCAGGGCTGTGGGAACCATCCACTTTCTTTTGAAGACTCTTCACGTACAACACTCGCACAATATGTATGTGAGGAAAGATAATTTCTTCCAACAATGGTATGCATTAATTTACAACATTTTTCCAAGATCCTTTATCAAGTTTCAGTTGTAGGTCAAATAATTTATGCTTTGCAAAGCTAATCTCTGCATTTAAAATTTATCGGTCCTTCAGAGGTTGGTTCTCATTAGTGCTCATCATTTTCACTGCTCATGAAATACATCTTCACAGGCTGAGCCATTCCCTCTCGATATCAAGGATTCCTACACACTAACTTGATCTAACTGTTCCAGTTATGAATCATCTGACGGAGCCGTAAGTTATGATCCTCAGTGACCACTAATGAAGGTCGCCTAGCAGTTAAAATATCAAAGCAGCATATATCAGCACACGTTAGAGCACAAGATAGACTTCCAGTGTTGCACTTCTCTTATATTTATTATATACTGTAAATTACATCACGGGCTGCCTCCAGCACTGACAGTCCCATACTCCAGAGCTAAACACCAGGTTTTAATAACCACTCCTGACAATCGTTTGATCGCTGGGGGGGGCAGATGAAAGGCAAGGCCGCCTGCTGCAGGCAATCTGCTCCGTCAAAACAAAGGGGACTTCAGAGGGAGACAGAGACGCATCAGGTGTTAATCTCCAATGAACAACCAGGAGTGCGGGCTGATGGACTCGCTCACCATTCCCGGCCGAAAAAGGGGAAACGCCTGCCGCTGGGCTCGTTCTGGGTGCATGCAGGAAGGGAAAGGTGCTGTTAGCTAGGCATGAAGTATTTGGATTTGGTAACCCAAAACCTTGGAAAGTCATTTTAGGCTCCTTCTAAATCCCTTTAAGCTAATCATTCAACTATCAGATTTTTCAAATACACTGTATGGAGCAAATCTTGTTAGTGTTTAAAACAAGTTCTCTCACTCAAACTCAGCAGTGTTGTAGTCTGTTAAGGGGAAGCAGGAAAAAAAAATTCAGAGTCTTCACAGAGTTGACAAGACAGAATTTTGACATTACTTGGGATAACCCTCCTGCATCGATTGGAGGTAGGCTGGATGATCTGACAGAAGTAATCTCCTCCAACTCAGGTCTGAATGAGAGCATATTAATAATGTTAGCATCAGAATAAACAGTTCCCACTATGCGCCTTCAGACATTCAATAAAACATATATTTGGTAGGTTGGTAGGAAAAGTTTAGGCATGATGAGATAATACAAAAAAAAAAAAAAACAAAACCAAACCACTTGGTTTGGGAGAATATAAGAACAACTACTGCTGTTCTCTCTTTTGAGTTGACTTTCTTCCCCAGGAAATAAAGAGAAAGGAGTCTGAGGGACTGCCAGACTCCTGCTATTTTTCTTTTCCACTTCTTCAATAATCCAACCATCTACCACTAACCACCACTTTCTGCCCATTAGTTTAGCCCTTGTTTTATTTTTTTCAATTGCTTCAATCCTCATAACAGATTTCTCTACAGATTTGTTCAGAAACCACAGCAGCGCTCTCTGAAAGGAACACAACTACTAATGTCACACCGCTTTACGTTCTTCTTCACAGCCACAGAAAGCAGACAGCTTACCTGGGGTCTAATAGTCCAGTGTGAGCTATTTTTACTTCTATGACCAAAATCCCTGCATTAAACATCTCTCAGAAGAGGAAACTGAGAAACAAAACAGTATCGCAGGGTCTCTGATCAAGCTAAAAGCAAATTATTTCTAAAACTTGCAGAAACAAAAGAAGATACAAAAAAAACCCCACGCGCATGAGACTGGTGAGACCCAATCCCACACAAACAACCCAGGTTCCTTCTCCCTCACAAAAACTGTTTCATGGGGCAGGGAGAAACAGGGGAAAGAAGGGTTGAGTTAATACTTAAAAACTATTTCAGACATTGCATCTTAGTCACATAAAATAATCGTTACTGCTTGACAACCCTGAACAAAATGTGGAGTTGATAAGATGACTCCACTCGGCCATGGAAGCTGGCAGCACATCTCCCAACCACCCTCCTCCTCCCAGCGACGCAGGTGTTCCCAATAACAAATTCCTCATGGGTTTTTTCCCCTCCTTGAAAAATGAATTACAATTTTTACTGGCCCAGCAAGCTAAAACAGTTACAGCCAATATATCTTGAGAGAGGAACAAGGTGTTGGACTTCTGGTACAATCAGCGCCACACATTCTTTCATAACATTTACTTCAAAAGTCAAAAAACCCTCAAACTTACTTTTTCCTACTCCCTTCATCCTGTTACGTGACCTTAAATATCAGGTAGTTCAGAAAACTATAAATACACAACAAACATCAACTCATTGTGATTAAGTGCAGGAGTACAAGCACGTTAGCATGGCTCCAACAACTGATTCCGTTGTTGCTTGGCCGTTACGGTACGAACTGTTTATCTGAACTGGGTCAATTTCCCCATTTCGCTCCCCGGAGTCCAAGTATTGCTGATCAACCCATATTTGCCAAAACAACCGTCAAAGCGATGACTTCAGACCATCGGTACAGCGAACCACAGCTTCATCTACAGGCGTAGCGGCACGATGAAGGTTTCAAAATGTTACTATACACAGAAGCTTCAGCTGACCTTTCCCTGACGATGGGGCAATATTTGCTCATCTAAGCAGGTTTATTAATTCTCTAGTATTTTTAAAGTTGTTTTGTGAGTACCAGTCAATCAAGTCATTACAGAGCAGCAAAATATCATACAAGGTGAAGACTACAGCTGTCCTGGCAGCATAGAGATATTAAGTGGTCTGAAAACAAGAGGAGAGGCTACTCTTTCTTTGATTTTATTTACCCTGGTGCCCATCGCTGCAGTATCCAAACAACCATCACAGTTTTTCTTAACACAAAAGATCACACACACAGTCCACAAGCTGGCAACTGAACTCAGACCCAGCATTTTAAACACCAAACCCATCCTTCCCACCCATTACAACTACGCTTCTAAGGGATTATCGCTGTCAAAAGAGGATGACATTAATCACAAAACACAGCCATCACATCAGACCCTGAAGGGATGGGGATGTTAACTGGTCTTACATTTGTTCTCTCATTCTCCTTAACACATTTACGATATTTCTTATTTTCAGCTCTCTAACTCCAGTCTGCTTCCTTTTCAAGGTGCCATCAGTCAAACCCAACCACATCATTTTCTCTCTCGGTTACTAAATTCAAGCCATTTTAAACATCCTGCTTTCATCTTTATAGCTCTCTCCAATTTTTAACCGTGCTGCAGTTAGAGAAGAATGTACTTGACATATAAAACGTGCATGTGATTCCTTTAACATTTTAATGCCGTGTATTGTGTTGTAAACATCTCTTCATGTTTTATCTCCTTCTCCATAAATCAGAGGCCAGTATCTTAGAAGTCTCAAAAAATGACATGTTTTCTCCATAATGTAAGTGTAAGACTCTACTCCTTGAAACTTGAGACAGCTTTCAAAAATCATCAAAAACCAGAGCTACAAAAAAGCAAAAGATTATTAACTAACTTAACATCTTTTTCTTCCACTGCATTTCTATGACAGGATGAGTATAGTATGGGAAAAAATAAGTTACAAAATTGGTCTTCACCAATCAAAAAAATCAACATTTGATTATTCTTTTTTATCACTTGTAAGGAACAACACTAAGGTAAAATATCCTCTTGTGTGTCTGTACCAATATACAACCCTGAGCGAGTCAGGAAAGCAGACAGTATAAAAGAAGTTATATCCTAGGAACAATTATTTGTTTTATTCAAGATTAACATGCAATGTTTACAAGATAAAACCACGGAACAGATTTCCATTTCCTTACAGAACTGCAATTAATAAGACTGATCTCTTATAACGAGGTTTTCCGGTGGTTTTGGCTAGCTTCGTAATGTTACAGTAAAAATGTGTCTCAGCCTATTCCTTGCTTAATGCATTAAGTTTTGGGTTTTTCTAAATTAAAAGCACTGTAAAATAGTGATTATTTTGAAAAGACAGAACACCAATAAAGAACACCTGCCCAAAATAATTTTAAGTTACTTCACTGATGGAAAAAAGAAAGACTGCCATTAGAAAAAGAGGGAAAAAAAAGGAGGAAAGCAGTTTTAGCAGGTGGGACTGAAAAGTGGTGACATGTTGTAGTACAATCCTGAAGGGCTGAAGGATATAACGCAGTGTTGCGTGATGTGGAAGAGAACCAGGGACCACTGGATTAGCGTGCCACTAAAATGCTAGATTAGGTGCAAAGAACAACTCTGAAGTATTGTGATACGAAGGGGTGAGGCAGAGGCAGAACTGCTGGTAGAGGACAAGAGAAATAAAACATTATCTTTTATTTGGCACCTTCAGCAGGAGTTTGCTCCCTTAGAGCCCACAGACCCAACCCACTCTCCAGGAAAACCCAAGGACCCTCTAGTATTTATCCAGATCCTCTGAATTCATGACATTTTCCACCAGCCTGATTCTGTTTCTCTCAAACTACTGTCTAACATCAATTATTCCAAGATACTTTTCTTGACATTTTCTACACAAACGTTTCTAGAATGACCTCGCTGTAGAACAGGCACATGTCCCCTAATGCAAGCCCATGCTCAAGTATTTTTTTGTCTTTGTTTTCCAACACAACCTTTTCACAAAAAAAAGTCAGCCATCAGCTTCTCAAAAATAGTTAACCAATTTCACAGAATTTGTACTTACATTGGTAAGTACAGCTGGAATTTATGGGTTGTGAAACTTGTTTGTAAATACATGCTTTTGGTTGATAAATATCCAGATTGCACTTCTATAAACAATGGAAAAACACAATGTTTCCAACTCCCACCATTTTTTTTATTATGGCTTTCTTGGAAGGACAGTGAAAGTGGGGCAAGAACCTCCACTGGTAAATTTTTGTTAACTTTCTAGCTCTTGCGGTTAGGAAAAAAAATGTTTCAAGTATGACAAACAGCCATCTGAAATCAAGGGAGGAACTGATAATTAAAACATTATTTTAGACCAACTTCATAAATAAATAAAAGATGAGTTCTTGGTCTCTGTGCCTCACTTAGGGTAGTACTGGTTCCCTCCCCAGTAGTTAATTCAACTTAAATAGTTAATTCAATGGGGGTAAGCTGGCCTCAGCTCCCACCAGATTGCTAAAATAAAGTGGTCGAGATAAGGAAAAAAACCAAATCACAGAATGTGAACAGTTAAAAGTTTGCACCAATACTTCCACAAATATCACTGAACCTCTATTACATTTTCATGGGACCAGGCTCCTCACATCCTGTCCTAAATCACAGGGAAGAATCTTACACAATCGACACTCTACCTTCCCACGACATATCTGAGGACTGTAAATCGTGAACACAGATTTATCACAGAAATAAGGAGTGGGAAAGACGAGCTGCCCTTAAAGATGTACAGATTTATAGCAACATGGGAAGCGGAAAGACGGTTATCATGTAAAAAGGTCCTTAAGGGACAACAAAGAGCAACAAGGGAAACGTGAGTCATGAGCTGCCAGGGAAGAGGATGCGTATGGGGAGCAATGGACAGAGCAAAGTAGCAATAAAGGAAGTTCCAAGTCAAACGTGCTCCTTCCCAAAGGTCGAGATGGATACCCAAGCTTACAGCACTTATCAAAAATTAAATTCGCAGCCAGTTCAGACACGGCACCAACAGCAACACCAGGAAAGTGACACTCGTCAACTCAAAGGATCTATTGATAAACCACAGCTCTCTTTTTTTGCTTCATTACCAACGCTGCTTCTTTATTTTCCTTAATAAAAGTCGTTGCCTTGAAGGTCTGTCTGCACAGGCAAGTGGCTCAACACGAGCCAGCGCGCAAATTTAAAGCATTCAGCTTAGACTGTGAAAGACAGACAGTTCTACACTTTGTGAGGCTGTAGCAAGCTTCTCTATTTAAGGGCACATTAACCACTGTCCCTGTGGTGAGACAGCATTCAGTAAATAGTGAATTATGAGCCCAAGCACAAAGTTACTGCACTCCGAACTTTCCTTTCCCATCCCAGCAAGCCTCAAAAGTATCAAACTTCTAATTATAGCACAGGATTCCTGGTACTCCCCAAGTATCTCAAGATTTTTTAAAGTGACTTCCAAGAGTCTAAAAAGTGGCTAATTTTGAGACAAAATACAACATTGTCTTCAGCTTCTGTATATTGCTCAAAGGAAACCAGTTATTTGTGTGTGAATATAATCTCTAGGAAGATCTATCAAAATCTCAAGAAAGAGAAGTTGCACAGGAGTCTCTAAAACAGAAATAATTGATTCTCTTAGTCCAGTAGTATCCACAAAGGTGAAAGTAAATATAACAGTAAATATTTCAAAGGATTTATAAGTAATAAAACGAATTTTTAGTATTAAAAAACCCTGTAGTAAAGATAAAAAGTATGCCTCAAACTGTATCAAACCCAGGAAAGCTTCACCTTAGTTATGACAGCTTTTCTCCCCAGATTTTATGTGAAAAATATGTACATGAGTACATGATAACCAAATAACTTCAGAAAAAAAGTGTAACTTTCTTCAAATTATTTTTCAAGGCTACTTAAGTGCTTTCAGGTTAGGTAGGTTACCTAAATATTTCCAAACAACTACATATGATGTAGCATCTTTCCTGTTTTGCAAAGAAAACAGACACGAAGTTAACTGCCTACCCCAATTTTAAGTTGTAAACAGCAAAACCCGTACTCACTTCAGTCTGAGCAAGACGTGTGCTGAGGGGTGCAATCTCAAAAGGCACACCAGGTGCCTAAAACTGAGGCGTTACAAGGTGTAAACATCAAAAAACTCAACTCAAAGTGACACCAGAATACAGATCACAGAAAACCTCCATGCCCCATTCCATTAGCAGGGCCCCAAGACTCAGACTGCCCCCCGCCACCTCCCAAGTGATTGCTGAAATCATAAAGTTCTATCAAAGGTGGCACTGCTACTGCCACTTCTTTTTCCAGGCCATATCTACAACCGAAAGTGACCATGGTATGCTTTGTAACTCCGTTCAACACCACAAGTGGTGTTACCTGTTCACTAGCTCGGCCCTCCTCTGGGACTTAGGAAGAGCCTAACAGCAACTTTCCTTCACAGCTGGATTGCAAGAGAGCCCAGAGATCAGCATCAAGCTCCACAAGCACATTCACAAATTCAAGGAAGTTTGAGTTCAGGGACCCAGAACATCTCCAGCATGAAACAGCTACCAGAAGGCGGAGATTTTCAGTACGTTTTGTAGATGCGCAAGAGACACCCCGATTCCAGTCTGAACAGATGCACACAAACCCCACCTAAGTCCCACTGCAGACATTTAGAAAGGTGCCCTGAGCCATTCTTTAACCAGATCCAACAAGGTCATACAATAACACAAGCGAGGACCCAGGCTTGTAAGGCTGGAGCTCCGATGGCTATTCTTATACTCCAATTACACAGTTCTTCCTATGTCATCTTGAGTGACCCAAGCTTGGTATTATCAAGATAAACATTATTATTGGGAGGCTTAAAACCTCATCAACTCAATTCTGAATAAACACACCGTGCCTAGCAACTATACTTTAATTTGCAGACTTTAATTCCTTTTGCGGTGTCAGCTGTAGCGGCTCAGAGCTCATGTGGCAGCTGAAGGCACAGCACTCCCAGACATCCATTCACGCTCCTTGGCGGTGTTTCAGAGGCCAGGACACCACCACTTTGCGGTACAGATGAAGAGATGGACTGACCTGATTGATGGAGTTGGCTGCACAGGATGCCAGTCCAGTTCCGAGGGAGGCGAGCAGGAAACACGTCAGGTCAAAAGGGACCGGGGCCATGGCAAAGCCAGCAGATGCGGTGCTTACAACCAGAGCTGCAACACAAGCGAGAGCACAGTTCAAGGCACCAGCAAGAAACCACCTCCTCTCTACATACCACCAGAGTTAAAGTTGCTAAATCCTGTAAGAAGCCTTCTGCAGATTAACTTTTTACTACTTTTAAGGAGCAAAGGTAGCTCCAGGAACTGTGTACAATTAATACTAATATTCTACATAAAGAAAGCAGACGAGAAGGAGAACCATTACGGATTAAATAAGAAACTCTGAAGCATCACCACATTAGTAGAAGAGGTGAGAGTAAAACATATGCCTCTGCATTCCCTATTTTATGAATCTGCTACAGGATCAAACCGCCTCGTGCAACATGTAAAGGAGATATGTTTGTTCCAGTAACTTACATGCCATTCCAAAATCTAACGTGGAAGAAAAACAGCAAGAAAAATCCCAAACTGAGAGATACCCATTCTATCAGATTGTAGCAGGAACCTGAGGAGCGCAGAGACCGACTCAGGGCACGTAGGCTACAGCTGGTGAAGCCAGTAACTTCACTGCACAAGCATTTGCTCACGCTGTTCCCACTCCACACGCGCACTCCAGGCAGAAGGTACAATCAATCATAACATGGACCTAGCAACAGTTAAAGGCCTCAGAATTTGAGTGGATTAATAAAAATTCATTTCAGTTTTGTCATCCAAAATTATAACTTTAGTACAGCACTTCAAATCACATCCTTAAAATGAAAATTAGCCAAGTCTCAATCCTAATATTGTAATTACCCAAATAGTAGCTCTTACAAACTTCACTTTTGGCAAGAAATGGTAGGACACGAAAAATTTCTTATACTATAAAAGTCAGCACATTTACTGAATATCTTGCTCATGACTTTGAATCTTACAATCTAAAATTATTAAACAGAAAGTATTTACATAATATGTTCAGCTAGCTACCTCAGCTCGCTCAAATCAAACAATCAGAATGTTCTGATCTTCCTGATTCCTACAAAGTCTCCTCTTTGTCTGCAGTTAAATGACAAATAAATAATCCAGGTATTTTCAGTCCCAGAGGTTATCTACTAAACAGTGTTACTTGAGATGAAAAACTAAATGTCATGGCAAAGACCTGCCAGCAAGGATGCACACATAAAGTGCTAATTTTAAGAACTGTGCCTGCATAAGAACCTTACGATTTAATCCCTAAAAGATAGCGAAAAAAACTTGCTGCTCATCAAAATTTTCTAAATATGAAAAAAAAAAAAAATCCATCGGCGGTTGAATATTATTCTAATAATATACATAATATTATAAATATTAATTATTTAGCCCTGTTACGGATTCACAGGGTGCTGTGCAGAAGGCTGTCGCACAGGCTGGCTGCGAGTGTGCTGTGCTGGGGTCTCTGCCTGGTACCACGGTTTTGACTCCCCAGGACAGCATCACCGAGGGCGGCACCCGCCTCTCCCTGCGGCCCCTCAGCTGCTTCCAAAATACCATCAGTCTACAGCAGAGCCTTACCCCGCTGGGAAGCTGTGAAATAACCACAGGTTCTCCAACTCCACTGGACACTAACGGACATGCAAGTACCGATCACTCCTGAAAGACTGGACCCCATTTGTTATAGAAAGACAACAGCATCTTGCTTTCAAAACTTTTTTCTTAGTAAAGTGCATTAGGAAACATGAAGTACGCTGGTTTACAACTGAGAAAAATACACCGAACAGATGACAGCGAAACAGTGGCGTTTGCATTTCTAAGAGTGATTACATTCATTTTTTTTTGCATAATAAATCACACGTACCCTTCCAGACAAGAATTTAATTAAAAAAAAACTTATCTTAGAGAGCACTTTACATCAATTTATTACAGGAAAACACCAACTCATTTACTGAAGAAGAAAGGTGGAGCAGATTGGCAAACAGTCAGTGTAACATTACCATCACACTGACCTCAAAGAAATTCTAATACTGTACAGCTACAGCACTAATTAAAGTCCCCATTGATTTCTCCAGATTAATTTCAGCCAGTCATTTCAGTGTGACTTATCACGACCTCATTAAAAAAGGCTGGAGCACATCCTCTCACTTATCCCATTGAAACAGGTATTTTTAGTTGTTCGGGCAGTGCTCCGAACACAAGGCAATCCCTGCTTGTCTCACTGCCCAGTAATTTAAATGCAACACGTTAAAAGTAAATAAGAAAATGTTCCCTTTGGATTGGGAAGTTTATTTTTTTTTTACTGTGGAAGCAATAATTTGCTTTTCTACTTTCCTCATGGAGGAAAAGTATATTTAATTGAGATCACATCAAGGGAATGAGGTCATTGACTCTGTTTGTTTTTTAATCCCTGTTAGTTCAGAGCTTTAGGGGCCAAATTAACTTCACCTTATTGCATAATGGATGGAATTGATCTTTTCAAGATTTGTAGATGAGAGTTGGCATTATATGTGCTCTTCAAAAAGAAGCCAGGATTTAAACTTATGATCTCAGCGTAAAACTAATTTTTGGTCTTTTAAACATCTTTAGCCTTAACAAAAATTAACAAGGGACATTTGTCTCCAATTTCAACGTAAATGAAAAAGAAAATGCTAATGGGTTGGTGACAAACAGAGTGAATCATCATGTTTCTAGCATAAAAGCACATTCAAAAAGTCTACAGTGTACAGTATTCTTTACATTCCTCTTCAGCATCATTGCAACATGATTTGCCTGTATAAATCCCTGGATTTCTATTTCTAGCATGTGAATCACTATGCCGTGTTTTGTTCACCTCCTATTAAAAAGTAGCCAAGTCAAAATAAAAGCGTACAAAGCCAAAGCAAACCAATTCCACTCTAGATTTTCTTTCTACTCCTGTACTGATGATACATCAGTACATCTGGAAGGACAAAGACAGATGCATTTCTACTTTAAGGAACAACTTCACTGTTGCACTGCACACATTTATATACTCCTTAAAGGAAACCAGCATTCCAAAAGCTGATGGAATTGTCCTTCCAGAGTTTTCAGATTTTGATTTCTGGAAAGCTAAAACTAGCATTAGCACTATACATCTCAGCAATGTTTCCTTTACCAAATCAGATTTGTTCGGGGTAGGTTTATCTTGTTGCAGATTATAACCTGGACACTAAAGAAGGTCAAACTCCTGAGGCAAACTGAATTTTGGGACAATAATTTGAAACAAGTTTTTGCATCATATCATATAAAATTCAAGACCAATATTAAAAACAGAGTAGATGGTAAAAGAGATTCTCACTATCAAACAATTTTAAAATGCTTTGCAAAAAAATAAACTGTAATAATCCTTTATTTCATTAGTTTTCCTTGTAGCATGGAGAACAAATTGCCGGAAAGCGACCACTATTAAGCTTTGTTTCTTTGATAGGATAATAGTTACTGTTCTAATAATCATAAAATGAGAACTACTTTGACAGGCATATGAAATATACTTCGAACTAAGAATAGATGTAAACTAGTAATAATCTATATACTGATAAATCTTTGTCAAAGTTTCTGCTATATTAAAGCTACCATTTAAAGAATAAATGCCATAATAAAGGCCATTATTCCAGAATAAAATGGAAACATACTGGAACTCCACTAAAGCAAATGGATTTTTTTTTACTGGAGAGGCTGTTACCAGATTTTTAGGCTATGAACACAACATAGGCACCTTATTTAGTCATTGTTGCTCAGTTACATAGCAGTTTGCTAACACTCAAGAATCATTATGCAAAGCTGGATATCCATCACCTTCATTTTACAAATACGCAACGGACACAGAGCTGAAGCAGGATGTTCACGATCACATCGTAAATCAGTAGGAAACATCTCAGGCTTCTGATTTCCAGTTCAATACTTCTGGGCTAGAGAATCACAGACACGAATTCATATGTAAGCCACAGATCCAATAAATTCCAGCTGTCTTCCAGTAAACAATACAGGATTATTTTCTTAAAAGGCAACATATGAAAAAAAATGTTCTATTTTAGGCTCCAAAACTGAAAGTGCTCATAAATTATCATATTTCTTCACTTTGCAAATCTTAAGTGTAGGTCAGTAAGTCCATAACCATGCACAACCTTGTAGCTGGTAGCCTTTCCTGCTAGGTTTTTGTCTAACATTTTCTAGCAACAACACAGAGTAATTCAGATTGGAAGGGATCTCAGGTGATCATCAAGTCCAACCTCCTGCTCAAAGCAGGATCAATGCTGAATTCAGGCCAAGTCCCTTAGGGCTTCCTCATCTCCAGGGATGGAAATGTCATCCCATCTCTGGGCAATCTGCTCCAAAGTTTGACTGTCCTTGTGGTGAAAACTTTTCCCCCCACTATGTCAAGCCAGAACTTTCCCTGTTTCCCTTTCACATGTTTTCTCCGTGACAAGATTCATGTATTTTAAAATAAGACTTGAAAACTACAGCATAGATACTTCCAATTCTGTCTTTTAAAATAATTTTGGCATCTGACTGGAAAACATCTGCATCCTCCTTCCTGTGGAAGGAGCTACTAGTGATCAGATGGCCTCAAAATTATATGTATATCTTTACCTTAAAAACAAACATCAAACAAATTTGTGGGCCTTCTCAGAGATTTGGTCACATCAGTCTTCTGATTCCAACCATAACATGCACATTACGCTTCGATGGGGAAGAAGCACAATGGGTTTGATCCCGATCTGACCGCAGTACACCCTCGAATGACTTTAATAAAGATGATTAATTAATCCAGTTTTATGTAGATGTAAACACCTCAGGGTGGCCTATTCTAGCTCTAACGTATAGATCATGACAAAACCAGAGATAATTTACTCTTGACTCTTCTTACATAATGTTAGTAGGATACTGGGTTGAATTCTCTGAAAGCTAGATAGAACCAAACAACATCTGATATCCTCAATGAGAGAAACACAGCAAAACACAAGCTTACTTTGAGAAGGTTTCCAGACTTCTTAGTGTTTGTAGAAATAGTAACGTACTTAAAGTGAAGCAAAGGAGAGTTTCTGCTAGAGACACAGACACTTTTCAGCAGTGAGGCACTGCTGCAGACTGCCCAGGGAAGCTGTATCTTCACTAGCTGATTTTAGGAATGGACAAAGCAAGATCAAGTCAGGGACGATACACCTAAAGGTGATCCTGGCTTAATGGAAAAATAGATTAGAAGTGTTCCTTTGAGGTCCCTGTGATTCTGCGTGGATACTGCACACACTGAACCAAAGCAAGATACCAAGTGCAGAAGCCGCTCTGGTGAAATCTGAAACGAAGTCTTCAGTAATCAGGACAGAAAAGCAACGTTCACCATGCTTTAATGGATTGACTATTAAATATACCTTGAAGAAAATACTACCAAAACTCTAAAACACCTTTTAAGAGCTGGAAGGTAAAACTGCTTTGCAATGAGATGCTGTAAAAGAACACAAAGACTGTGGGGGAGGGACTGTGACTCTGCATATGATCTCTCTGTAAATAACAACCAGTTAATACACAATTGTGAATAAAAAAAAAGAATCTTTAGACAAATTAATATGCTTGTGAACACAAAGAATAATGTTAACTGTAGTACATTAAAACATAGGATAAAGGAAAGGTAGATAAATGTTTGAAACATATGGGCTGCAGTACAACTTTCTGAAGGAGATCGGTGTTACGGTAGCCTGGAGTCAGGGCTCAACTCTTCCAGGCACAGCAGAGAGATACACTAAAGACACAGCGTCTTCCACAATGAGCTTGCAAGTCAGAGTAAAAATTCTACAGCTGTTTAGAAAGTAGCAGTTAAGCTTACATCTGACCCGCGCTGATACAGACAGGTGCTATGTAAGATGCTATACATCTAGCTGGATGTCTTCACCAAAAGACCAACATACAAGACATCCTTTACTATAGGACCAACAATGAGAAAATGCTCCAAACCATAAAGAAATATCTAATGGGAATACTCAGCACTTTTTATATTGCGCCTTCATAACACTTCCCCTAAATTAAAAACTAAAGTATAATTTTCCTGTGGTTTTGCATATAGCTCATCTTAGTTTTCATCTGTGAACACCGGCGAAAATATTACTTAAATGTAAACTTGAAGTTAACTTGAAGAAGATAAGACAACCTGGAATTCTTAACGTGTTTGCATTGTAAATTATTAGAATTCCCTCCTATTACCATACCTTCACATGTCTCTTTCCTGCTTTCAGTTACACATAAACTTTAGGATAAAGCTGAAAACAATGACATTTACAATTCTGAAAACTTATAGACAGACGCGTTAGTTTTCCGTGTGCCGGGATGGTAAGATACAGCTGTTCAGCCAGCAGACAGCACAGAGCACCTCAGTGAAGGGAAAGCATGGAAATTGATCCCCAAAAGGTAGATTATGCAACAAGCAATTAAAAGTTCCCTAATTGTTTTCTATGGCAAATGAATACAAACAAAAATCTTTTCCTGTTGGCAAGGCAGAGCTTCTAATGGCAGAGTCACCAGAGCTGCAGTTTACATGAAGCAGGAGGGAATGGTAATAGCTAAACTCATTTCCTTTCAAAGGTGAATTACAGTTCACAATACAAACAAACAGTCTCTTTACTTCAGCAGCAGAAAAAGAAAAGGTCATAAGGAAGTCCCATTTTAGCATAATGCAGAGTTTGTTTTTTTGTTATTTCATACCCTGAAAAGTATAAATAAAGAGTCTGCCAAAAAAACCACACAGGATATGAGATCTATCAGAACTTCATGGGTGAAAGGAATTGAGTTGTAATTTGTAACTTAAAAACTGACCTCAGAATTTATTTGTCTTTAAAAAAAAAATAAAATCAAAGAACTACACCACCATATTCTTTACAGAACATATAATTTGTCTAAATGATTACACAAGTTGGAAAAAAGCTAATTCTATTTCCTTGCTCCGCACACTACACCCAATATTTTTCCTGTTCCCATCTCCTATGCTACCCTATGACCAATAAAGACTGACAACACAACTCCCTTCCTACCAGTCACTCTTCATCCAACTTACTCTTTTATACTTCCCAATAAAATCTTCCCACAGAGATTAAGGTTTTTTCTATATCTCTATACCTTCTCAACAGGTACAAAGTTTACTATGCATACCTTGGATCAAGAACAGCGCATCTCAAAAGGCAGACTCTCACAAAACGGGCAATTCTGAAGCTAATGGAATTCTGTAACATTGCCTTCTCCAAGTCTCAAGAACACCCTAGTTTAAAGCCAGCGCGGTACTTTCTTGCCTGTCAGTATTGCCTTTTGCACTTAAAACATGAGCCTACTAGAAACTGTTGAAAAGTTTGTCAGCAAAATTGATGCCACACAACCAAAATATCACATAAAATTATTTTCTCCAGAATAAGACACTCTTCCACCTTGATGTAGTTCTTGAAACTCCCGTTTTGAAGAGCACCAGTAACACTCTGATGTGGTACTAACACTGAGCTTACCTATAAGGAATATCAGCAAAACCAGTTCATTCCCTCCCTCTCCTTTTTAAGGTGGTCACTTAAACATTGCATTTTAACTCTTAATTTCTGAATCTACTGAGATTTTTTAAAATTTAATGCTACTTCAATAACTAGCCGGCTTTCAATTTCACATTAAAGGCCATTTAAACAAAATCACCTCGTCAAAAATACACCAGAAGAGGTAATTGTTCATACAGCACTTAAGTTATCCACGGTCGGCCCGGCAGAAACAAAGCATTACTAAAACTGAATTGTGTGGGGGAGAAAAAGGCAAGACCTATATGGAGCAGGAAGAAAGAAGATGCAATAGTTGAGGCTGTATGTGCCACAAAGCTGTTGCAAAACTGAAGTACACTAACCCTGATAACTGCTGAATGTGCAAGTAAGTTTTATATACCTAAATTTTACGTTAACAAGGCTAATGTGTAAAAGTGAGAAGGTAAAGTATCAAAAGACTTGCTTTTCATCCCTCAAGTCTATTAACCCAACTCTTTACCACCACAAAACGAATGCCTTGAGTTTTTTTAGAAATAATGAGTAAGAACATTAGGACATACAGACAAGATCAGTTTTGCCAAGTCCAAAATATGAGATGCCTCATCAACCCTGAGAACTATCAGGCTTTTTATTACAGAAAAAATTAAATGACCATTCTACACTGTATGTGGCCGGTATAATTTTTCCATAGAAAAACAAACAATGAAAATGTATATATTACACGACAAAAAGTTTCCAAAAGTAAACTGAATTCAGGATTTTTATTGTAATAAATTGTTACGGCAAAGAACAACAGTTTTACTATCAAGAATTTATTTCACCCACTGGAGAGAGCTCCACAGTAGGGACTTAGGAAATCCTATTTCTGTTGTTAGTCCTGATACAGACAAGATGTAAGGCTTTGGGCAGATCATTAGTTTCCTTAGACATAAAAGTATATGCAGCACTACCTATTGGCAAAGAAGTAATTTATAGCTGTTCTGTATTATTATTAGAATAAGGGAAAATGTAGTCAGGCTACAAGGCAATTGCTTAACAAACCCCTGGTTTGAAGCTACGACACTGTCATTGACTAGAAAAGTGAATTATACCTTATTTTAGAAGATTTACTGGGTCACACATTTTTCTTTATAAGCTATGAAATTATTCAGGTTATCATTTGTTAGTACTTTTAATACTAATTCAATAATAAGCAGTACTAAAGTGAAAGGCAAACAAATAAGACTGAGTATTGGTAAACTTAGGCAATGCTTGTAAATACCTAATACAATGTCTGTAAATTCACTTCCTAATCCAGTTTCACTGTATTTCCTGTACTAGCACTTGCTCATGATTCCCAAAAGCTACCTGATGATACAATGCAAGCTCCTCCTTACTGTTTTTGAACAAACTGAATGGGAAAACTGTTAAATGCTTCCATAAAACAATTTTTCCCTGTACATGTTTGATGGAACCGGCCCAGATATTTTGCATTAGTAAAACAAGAACTATCACACAAAAACCTACAGTACCAGTAATACGCTAAAGAACTCTGAGCAGGATGTACAGAAGTGAAAAAAATGACCAGCAGTACCTGTAAGCTTAATTTTGGACAAGCGTGCCAAAATTCCTGGCAAATCATCCAGTCGTAGCTTCATTTCTTTCCATTGCCTATCTTCTTTGGATTCTGCTCTTACTGGTGTGACTGCCTCTTCGGTTTCTGCAGCTGACTTCGTTTCTCTCAACTCATTTCCTCTTGTTGTCTCAGACAAAGGTTGATGAACAGGTGAAATTGGTCTAATCTTTATAACCTTTTTTTCTTGATCCAATTGCTGAAACTCACGAAAAGGAGATGCAACTGAATCTGACTTCGGTTTTGCTCGTTGGCTGAGGTCTTTGTTGTATTGTGTTACATACTAAGGAGAATGAGAAACATTAAGAGGAATAATTAAGATGTTCCTGTCCATTGCAGGTTATTACTAACACCAACGTTATTGCTATATTTTTGTTAGGAGAATTACTTCCTATGATGAAATGATTGTGCTAACCTGAATTTCAAACATTTATGTGCAAAACAGTTTCTTAAGTTGGACAAGATACTAAAAAGGCAGCTTTTCAACTCACAATTGCCTCTCTTATAGAGCTCTTAAAGAATAAAACACAAAGTAAGAAAAAGAGCATTTAGCTTCTCCTACCTTTCTATTTTCTTTCCCAAAACATTCTATATATTTCAGATACAAGCAACAGGCATAGAAAGACGGAGCTTTCAGCTCGTCATGGTTTAAAGCACATGTTAACAATCATAATTAAAGAAGAGAGATCTGAAATTCTGAATGAGGGATGTGAATATGGATCAAATCAATAGGGAAAAAAAAAAAAAAAAAAAAATAATTTGAGAAGTGCTGGTGATCCCCAGAAGCATGGAAGAGAACCCTTGTCTCTTACTTCACACAGAACTGAAGCTCCAAAAATACCAACAGATGTACACACTTCTCGTGGTCAAAGCAGTCATTTGCTCTAACACTGTCTTACTCAAATTTCATGGATATAGCTCCAAAGTACAACAAACAGGACACAACTCAGGGAAGAGCAAAATATGTCCATCCTCCTACATGTAATACAGCCACTCAAAGAAGACGATACAATTTCTAGAGTTTGGATGATAATTACAGCTCTTTTAAAACTTAAAACTAAGAGCACACTATAGAGTATAACCTATTAAGCTAACGAGCTCAGGAGTTTTGATTCAAATTGACTGATTAACTCTTCAGTCAGAACACGCTACCTCCACAAGTGACTTCTATCTACCACTTGTATGACTACTAGCCAAGATTTCACTTTCTTATTAGTATTTTAATAAACAATAACTTTAGAAATCATTTCATTTTGTGTTTTTCAACAGGAGATGATCACCCAACTTCAAAGGCATGGAAAGCCGCCCGTCAAGCAGAGGACACACTGCAGCACAAAGCACTGTCCTCGATACAGCAGGTTCCCTCCAACCTCAAATCTTTTAGATGCCAAGCGCTTAGCCCCGACGCAATATAGAAAAGGAGACACTTGGAATTGCCTGAGCTTCACTGATAAGAAAAATATTTTTATCAACTAGTCTCCTTTTTGACTCATCACATGGGATAAAATGAATTAAAGAATGAGAAATATGGGATAAATATGCTCCTTGACTTACCATTCGTTTGAGAAAGGTAAAGTACTGAAATGTAATCAGTCTGTCATTGGCTACATGGCACAGATGCACAAACTGGCATGGTACATGCCGTATTCCAGCGCTCTTCAGATGCCAGATAAATAATCCTACTTAAAAAAAAAAAAAAAGAGAACATTAGATTCCAGTTCCTTCTCTGCCACTGAGTTTGCTTCTAATTCAGAGTATCATGTCTACAGCTGTGACACCGACACCCCAACAAACGGGAACCAGGGCTGCTTGGGTGGGAAGGAACATGTCTGCAAGCTCCAGGGGAAAGAACGGGAAGCGCAGGCTTGCCCTGATGGTTTGGGGGTTTGGGGGTTTTCTTCCTCTCTGAGCTCCCCAGAGAGGCATCTTCAGTCACTTCTTCCATGACTATCTCTACATGCCATAAATAAAACTACCTTGGCAAAATGGCACAAGCAGCACTGAGAGGAAGCAGCTGACATAGGGCAGCAAACGCACCAAGAGGACACCGCTCTGTAACACCACACCTGTGTCCCCACGCAGGGGGACGTGTACAGAGACACACAGCTCTGTCCATTGCTGTACAGAACAGCCCCAGGTGCCACTCACAGCCCCGGGGTCGGGTCGCCCCGGCCCTGCCCGGCCCGCCCCTCCGGCCCCGCACAGACACCGGTCGCGGCCCCTCTCCGCCCCCAGACCCCGCCGGGGCCTCGCCGCCCCGCGGTACCTGCCAGCGCCCGGGGCGGGCTGCAGCGGCGGGCGGCGCTCATGGCCGCAGCGCCGCTCCCGCCGCCCTCTCCCCTCACCGCATGGGCGCCGCCATCTTGCCCGGCATGACCGCTAAACGCCTTCCGGGTCGGCCCTTCCCGCCGGGAGATGCGGGTCTCGGGGTGAGGCGGGCGGGGCCGGGCCGGCGCTGTCCCGCACACAGGGGCCGCGGACTCCGTTCCCGAGCCGGCGGAGCCGGGGCCGAGCCCGCGGGCTCCCGTGGTTTTGCAGGAGCGGGGGGAAGGGCTGCGCGACCCGGGCGGCTGGGGTGTGCGTGGAGAGGCGGTGCGGTGCGGTGCGGTGGGGGAGGCGTGGGTCCTGCAGAGCGAGGGCACCGAGCCTCACCTGTAAACGATACATAACCTGCCTTTCGGGTTTGGGGGTGGAATAACAGATAAAGGCGCTCAGGTCGGGTTTGGGGCCTCCAGACCCCATTCCCCTGAGGAAGCGGCGCAGAGCCCTGCCTGGGGCATCCCCGCAGCCGCCTGTTCGGGGCACTGGCTGCGGTTCCCCCAACCCGCATCCCTGGGCTCATTTTCCGTTAAGGGTTACAGGCTTGACGTGGTGTCCGTGACAGGAGTTCGTGGGGAGAGCGCGTGATGCTTGTAAAGCGAACAAGAGAGGTCTAATAAAAAATAAATTAATTCTTGAGGAGATGGAGACCTGTTCCCAAAAGGACCTGAGCTTTAAAGAGCCAAAGGCTTGGTAAAAAAAATAAAAAAATAAAAAATCTATATTTAGTTCCTAAAGTAATACTTGAAAATGAAAATTTGATTTCTCTACCCCTTGGGTGAAGTTAGGCATTGCAGGGGGTCAGGGTGAAGAGCTGAGCCAGCTGTCATCTCCTCCTCCCCTCATACAAGTTCTGGGGGGGGCTGGATCCTTTGCTAAGCTGCCTCAGCTTGCTAACCTGAAGGAAAAAAAATGCTTATTTTTCTGGTTTAACCATTTGAACTCACCCTCCGTACGGTCTGGTAAGCTGAAAGCTGGTGCAAGGCGTGGAGGACAGGGTCTTGAACAAAAACGGAAGGGAATAGTTAGGACTGCTCAAGCTGTAAAGCGTAATTGCACCCCCAGGCACCTTCAAAGTGTTTTCTCTTAAGAGTTTAAGTTCAGGAGATGTAGGCTATAAGTCACTTAAATGCTTTTGGAAATCATTCTCAATATTTTAACATGGAAATCTTCCCCAGAACCATCTTCCTCCCAGGCTTTCATTTCTTTATGGTGCTTAAATTCATGCAAAAGTAATCTTAAATCATTATTAGGAAGATAAAATGAAAACACTCACTCTAATTCACCAAGAATATCCTACTTTGAAGCATTTATTTCCACTCTCTTTCTATTTGGGGAGCTGGGGAAAAATTAGGACTTCACGTTTCTTGCAATTAATATCCTGTTTTACTCCAGGCCCTCATCACTCAGCATATATCACTTTGGAGTTCCTGTTTGCATCTCTAGTTTTTGTAACTTCCACAGATTTGGCCTCAACTTAGATTTACACCTGCAAAAATAAAATAAACATCCCGTAGCAAGCACAAACAATAGTTACACAGAGGGCCGGAACGGTTGGGTGGGTTTAGGGCAGTTTGGGTCAGGGAGGAAAAGGCTGAGGTAGCCAAGTGTTCAGTGTCAGGGCTGAGATTTAATGTTTAGTGATTTTCAGTGCCTTTCACTTGGGTAATAAATTGCACCCCTGGAGAGAGGGGGTAAAACACTACTTTTCTAATTAAGGAAAATGTTATCCACAGGCCTCAAGACAGAGCAATACCTCCTTGTGAAACAATAATGATGATTTAGGGCACAGGGAATGTGACATACCCATTTGAGTTTAACCACTAAAGCTACTCCTAGAAAGAAAAAAAACAACTGGGGAATTTTATTGGACGCAAGTATCCAAATGTCAGAGTTGTATTTCAGCCTAAAATGGCTCCACAGGCTTTGGGTCTCGTTTCCAAAGGTTTGGGTCTGCAGAAGCTGGCTCCACAAGATACTGAAGGATGCTGTCCCTGCTCGGCTCCCGCAGTCTGGTTGGTAAGAGCCCAGGTACCAACGTCACAGGGCCACGCAGAGGGGTGCAGAAGACTCATCTCCTGTCCAAGGTCAAGCACCACTGTGGGGCAGAGCGATTCCTGAAGCATCTCTAACTTTTTTTTGCTAATTGCTGGGATGGGTGATTGCTTAGTAACTGTTGCCGCTTCTCTGCAGTTTGTAAAGTAAACACTGCACCTCCAGGTCCGTTTTCAGGGTGATGCAAGGGGCATTAACCACACGACTCCCATTAATGTTAATTATAGAGCATGTATTAACAGCATTATGTGATCCTTTTTTCCTATTAGTGCTATCATAAATCTGATTGGTGGGGCTTAATTAGATCTCAGCAGCAGAATGCAATAGTTTGATATACAAAAGGGCAGATTTGTGGAGACAGCAAACTATTATTATACTTTAATCTCAAAATCTCTCCTTCTCTTAATCATAACACCAACAAGGCTTCTTGTAAGATTGATTTGTTGTCAGAAAATGATTTAAAGACCAACTGTAAAAATATTATATTTTCCTTGCTTCATAGAATGTGGCATTGATGTTAGAGCTCCACAGAGACTTGATGTACTTTCAGATAGGGAACTCTAAAAGCCAAGTGCAAAACAAATAAGATGGCATCCTGCTGTTATTGTGGTAACCTTTGCAGATCATTTCAGAACTGTGACTGTTGGGTAGTTTAGTAAGATGCCATGGGGGAAGCTGGAGGTTGGCGCAATTCTGCCTCGGTCAGCTGAAGCCCCACTGTATTTGCTTTTTGGGGGCCCAGTTGTAGTATGTAACAGAAGAAATGGCCCAGAAAGCCAACCACATCCTGGGCTGCATCAAGAGGAGCGTGGCCAGCAGGTCAAGGGAGGGGATTCTGCCCCTCTACTCTGCTCTGGTGAGACCCCACCTGCAGTACTGTGTCCAGTTCTGGAGCCCCCAACATCAGAAGGACATGGACCAGTTGGAGAGGGTCCAGAGGAGGCCATGAAGATGTAAGAAAGCTGGAGCACCTCTCCTATGAGGACAGGCTGAGAGAGCTGGGGATGTTCAGCCTGGAGAAGAGGAGGCTCTGAGGAGACTTTATAGGGATCTTCCAGTACCTAAAGGGGCCTACAGGAAAGATGGGGAGAGACTCTTCAGTAGGGCCTGTAGTGACAGGATGAGGGGTAATGGTTTCAAAATAGAGGGAGGTAGATTCAGATTAGATATTAGGAAAAAAAAAAATTATAATGAGGGTGGTGGAACACTGGCCCAGGCTGCCCAGAGAGGCGGTGGATGCCCCATCCCTGGAAACATTCCAGGCCAGGTTGGATGGGGCTCTGAGCAACCTGATTTGGTTGGAGATGTCCCTGCTCCTGGCAGGGGGTTGGACTGGGTGGGCTTTAAAGGTCCCTTCCCACCCAAACCATTCTATGATTCTAAATGGTGTCATACATGAAAGGCACTAGGACATATCAGAAACACAGGAATAACCGATTAGAAGAACTAAGACAGTATTGAAGGCTGAGCCAGACTATAAGATAAGCAGTTGATTGACTGCTTAAGGTGTCTAGACTCACCACAAGATCTCTGCTCAACACTGCAGCTACATCCCTTCTGAGATCTCATCGGGTCAGGCTTTGTCCCAGCTTCGGTGGCTGAGAAGCTCCTGGTGATCCTGATGACCAGTTAAGTAGTTCCTTGAGTCACTTGTAGTGGCATGGGTTTGAGGGTTTCTGTGATTTTGTACAAATCAGCATTTGTGATGCACAAGCTTTATATCAATGCAAGGTTGAAGTGTAGATGTGTTTTGGTCTTAAATAAAGAAACACCACAACCAGGAGCAAAAGGTACGGTACCAACCAAGAGCCTGAAACATGCCGATTCTATGTGATTAAAGACTTGACCTCAGCAAATAACTCCAAGCTGAAAATAACAGGTTAAAAAAAAAAAACCACATCAAAACCCCCAAACACTTCCCACCATCCCAATTCCAGAGTTTTGGAGTAGTTAAATCTTCCAAGAACAAGTGAAACAGTAGTCCTGGTAGAGGAGGGCTCAGTAGCCTTTCTGAAGTAGTGTGCCAGACTGATTTATTTCCCAAAGCAGAATTCAAGTATACCATAGGAAATCAGCAGAAGCCAGAAACTGCTGGCTCTTCCCAGCTGTCTGAGGTGGCCTTGTGCTGACCCTGTGGTATGCCATTTTTTGGCAAGCCCTATGTTGCTTGCTCACCACCTGCGATTGACTACAAGCTCTAATAGCTTACTTCAAGTAAACATCTTCCAGCGTTTCCTTCGGCAGAGCTTGGCTGAGTGTCTGGTGTAAATTCAGCTGTGGTAAGATTTGGAGTTGATGTCAAATCTGGTGCAAACATCTGGGTGTTGGGAAGTAAACAGCCAGATGACTGGGAATGAAGCCTACCAGAGGCAGTGTGAGGGGAGTCAGCCCTAGTAAACGGCAGCAGCAACCAGCCACGCAGTTTCACAAAGGAGCTGCATGACCCACTGCAATCCCCCATCTCGTCAGCTGTCCCTTAACTCACCCTGACATTGCTGTTTCTGACAAGCAGTGATACCTCTTGTCCCTTAAAGTTCTCAGCCAGGGTCAACAATAGCTATTTCCAGCAGCCCTTTGCCCTGAGAAGGACATTCTGAAGAAAAGGACCTGTGTCCTCTGCTCTTTCAGCTGAGAATTGCCGCCAGAATATCTCCAGAGCCCCTTTCTCTATTTTTTCCATACCTCCTTTCAGGAGTCTTTCTTTTCCTGGAAAATCTATGTGAAATTCCCAAGCTGCCTAGGACTCCAAAGATCTAATAAAAAATAAGATTTATTAAGAGCAGAGGGAGGAAATCAGATTAAAACTGAAGAAACAGCTTGCAGAACTGATCTCCTGTACTCAGCAACTGCTCAGGAAGCTCTGGGTAGACACACATGAACTGTTTCGGGGAAGCGCGTTGCAGCCTGATAGCCGGCAAAGGCAGGCAGCAGGCTGCAGAGCGTGTCTTCTCCGCAGACATGGCCATTAGCTGCACAAAGCCATCAGTGCTCACGCTCGCCGCTTCTCAGCCCCAGATGCAAAGCTGCGTGTTGCTAACCTACTGTTAACTCTTTTTGCCTGCTGCTCGGAGGGGCAGACCTCCTGTGACAGACAATGCTTTGCCCCAGGGAGCTCGAGGCACCAAGACTCTCCAGGCTCCACAGCCCGGTATCCCTCACCACAGCCAGCACCTCTCTGCATCTGCCCACCACCAGCTCTCGGTGGAAGCCCTGTGTGCATGCTGTGAGACCTACAGGATATCTCTTTCTGCCTCTCCTCCCTCTGCCCCATCGCTCTTTTCTGCTCACCCTAAGGCCATCACTTGCTGTCCCTATCAGCCTGTCACCCCGTCCACCTCCCTGCTTTAAATTCCACCTTGCAGCACCCGTGTTGGCAGCACTCCTGACTCATTTTTCTCCCCTTGGAGGTATTTTTGCCCAGGTAGGCAGTGCTCAGCCCCAGCAGCTCTCGTGTTGAGAGACGCAGCAGGCAAGACAGCACCCATCTGCTCAGTCCCTGTTGCCCGTCCCTCTGCGGGGGCTGACTGAGCGTGATGGAGCCCCTGTGCCAAGCTCCAGGAAACGGCTTCAGCTTCCTCCTCATTTCAAACGATGCTCAAACAGTCCTGCTTCAGTTGCTGTGGGCTCCAGCTCCTGGGAGCAATTCTCATTCTTTACTGTCCTCATTTGGGTGCCTTTGCCTCTGTTCCTTGAATGTGGATTTTGGACTGAGCAGCTTCACCAGCCCCCATTAACCTTCACCAGCCATCTCCCTGCTTCTCCCTTGCTGAGTCCAACCACAGCACTGCTCTTTCACTTCTGCTCCCACTGACATAGCTTCTCCACTTTCCTTATGGTTTCTTTGGTAGAAGACCTCTCACAAACGTTCATAGCTTCTTCTGGGGATTTTTCCTGTTCTTTCTCCAAAATGAAATGAAGAGGGGGCAAATAGATTTTGTCCCCTGTTTCTCAGTGCAGATCCTATTCTTTACTGCTTCTTGGACACAGTTTGGTGGCAATAAGCCACCCCAGCCAGGTGTGTGAGGATGTAGTGGGCTTGGAGTGTTGGGAATGGAGATGGCCACTACAAGAGGAGCGTGGTTTTGAGAAATTATCTGCAACATGACAGTGGCTGTGAACCCTGTCCCTACATCCACCAGAGCCTGTGTCGCCTGCTCCTCCTCCTTATCCAGCGGTGGAAGACCATGGTTGTCCTAAGGCACCTTTGCCAGCGCTCTAAGCCCTCCCACCAGTATAGGTCCTGCAGGCGTCTGCCCCAAGTCAGGGGAGGACAATTTGCGCTGTCTGAATAACTGCCCAACCCAGTGTGTGAGAGAGCAGCCCAGTCATGTCCAGGTATTTACAAATTATGCTTTAGAATTATATGTCATTTGCAGATTCTGGACTTTCAGGTAATTCAGCTGAACTTCAGAGGACCGGTCATATTTCTGCTCATCTGTAAGCTTCATCTTGAAACTTAAACCCCAAACCAGCTCTTGCTGAAACCAATCAATAAAAGCTTTCATTGACTTAAATGGAAGTTGAATCAGATCCACTGCTAATGCTCACACATCCCTAATGAACTGTTCGCTGCCCCATTGAGATGAGGGGAGAGAGCTCCTCGGCCACCTCACTGAAAGCTGAGACTGATGCCCCGTTGGCAACCTTGTGCTCACTCACACGTGTGTTTGTGCAAGACGTGTCCTCTCCTGTGGTAGCCATGGCTCGAGCGCCTGTGACATCGGCACAGCTTGCTCAGCGCCTCGTGGTCCTTGTCTCACAGACTTAACAGCTTTACAGCAAATTTCCTGTTCCATGTTACTTCCTCCTGCCCTGTACTTTTTCCAGCCTTTATGTAAGAAGCATCACAAGCCCCTAAGGCGAGGTTGTTTGGACAGTTGTTCTGCAGCAGAGTTTCCTGGATTCAGCAAAAAAGCCTTCTGCTGTCATAGCAGCACCAACCACGTAAGTGCAAATGACTGACTTGCAAGGCTAACCACACTCCTGAACTTTGCAGTTATGCACGGTGATGCTATTGTATAATTGATGTAGGGATTTCATAAATTATTCTTCTTACAGTTCTGCACAGTTCTGGGAACACCCAAAGACAGATTAGGGAGAACTTTAATGCCCACTTCCCTTGCTGAAAGGACATTGCTTTGTTTTGTGACCTGGTGGGCGTGGGAGCAGCCTTGCTGTCATGGAAAGCCCAGCTGCCTGATGGCCAGGATGCCTGACTGGCAAGTTTCAATCTGCTCCTCTGCCTACCTCGTCCTCACCTCAAAGATGTACGAGTGCAGTGACAGTAGATCCTCACACAAGTAAGGTGGCCCTTGGCAACTTCTCAACAGCGTGAGACTGAACGGCTCACAGGAGAGGGTGGTGGCACGGGTGAGGCAGGGTGTGCCGTGGGCAGAGGCTGCTTGGGTTTTATGCCCGCTGCTTCTCCCGTGCGCTCACTGCCTTGACCTGCAGTACGTGACAGGCAGCCAAGCTAGTCCTACCTTGTGGAGCTGCCATCTTCTCATGTCGCACTGGTTAAGTGAAATTTGGTCTTGTTATTACTTGGATTGATCCCTAAGGAAAACCCAGAGTGCTGCAAGAAGTGGTCCTGGTGACTCAGACGCTGGCACTTTTCCTTCTGAGTTCATGCTGAGCCCATGCCCACACATGGTGCAGGGCCACGGCGTGGCAGGAGGCTTTGCCTTTCAGGTGTGGAACATAAATGAGGTTGTAACCACTCATCATCTTATTCCCCTGATGCCTTCCCATCCTCACTGGTTAGTTGCTGCCTGGCTGAGCTCTGGATCCGCTGGGAAGCAGCACTTCCTTGTAATAATTTCCTCACACCTACGTCACCGGTGAGCGCAGCCCTCCCTGGCTGGGAGATGGGAGGGCTGTCTGGTTTTCCTCCTTCTCCTGGGTGGGTGTTAAGCTGGACGAGTCCCTTGTGGGAGAAGAGTGAGAAACTCCAGTATTCCCCCTCACTGTGAAGGGAGGAATGTTTTCTATTTTTCTAATTTGTTCATGAATCAATTTAGTTTCTAAGGAAAAAATGTCATGTAAGAGAAACACACCAGAGCTGGCAACAGGAGGTGCAGGAGAGACCCCTCAACCCTACTGCTCTTAGCAGTAATCTTTGTCCTTCCGCAGCATCTTGCAGGCTGGGATGCTAGAGGCCAAAATAAATGACTGCCCTGCTTGTGTTTCCAGTCGATCCTTAAGTCACAACATAGACACAGCAAGTCTCTTTTTTAGAGAAATAACATATGTGTCCTGTTGACTGCAAACTCCACAAGCTGTCTGAGACCTGCAGGCTGCAGATCCAAAGTCCTAAGTAAGCTGATACCAGGAAAAGGCTGTCATGGCCAGGACAAGTCATTTGCCTGCAGACTGTTCCCACCAGGTCCTTGGGAAAGGAAGAGCCTGTGGTTGGAATGACACATGGAGGAAGGCTGCAATGGTGCAGGTTGAGCAGCACAGCTCCATGGAGCAGAGCAATGCTGGACACCTTCACCATTGGCGTTGAGCCTTCTCAGAAAAATGTCTCATGGAGATGTTGGCAGTGCAGAAATGCTTCAACGAGGGGAGAGGTTTATGTGCCAGACAAGTTATGTTGTTCAAAGGCTGCCTGTTCTGGTTCCTGGCTGCTGCAGTGGGTCCTCATCCCTCCAAGATGTGTGTTGTGGTGCTATTGATTTCAGCTGGAGCAATGTTTAGCCCATGGTGTACATCATCCTGAAAGACAAAACGGGCCCTGAGCAACCTCCTCAACTTAAACAAAGGAGGCTGAGGATGTCTTGATTATAGAAAAGCAGAACACACATTCTCATTTATGGACGTTTAGGGCAGTCAGAGTTATTACAAATCATGCAGCCATGCAGTCATTTTTTGAAAATCTCGCATCCCAGGCCAACTAACCGTGTTCATATTAGCCTCGGCAGTTGACAACCATAGCAAAGAACTTGCGGAAAGGATAACATTTATGAACATATCAAAATGATTCATAATGGGCTATTAAAAATAGCAAGAGATGAAAGAGACAGCCTACAGATAAGCCATTTTGAGATCCTCAGTAATTCAGAACACTGTTTCTGAAAGTCAAGTTCTAGCTATCAGGGATCTGTCCCTGCTGCTCTGCAGATAACAAGGTAGGCTGTTCTGATCAGGGGGAGAGCTCTCTTCCACCTAGGGCTTTTTATTTCACTCTGGCAGCTATCACATAGATATTGAAAAAAGCTCTGTATAACTCACACCCACCTTCCATCTCCTGTGCGCTGCTGGAGCGACAAGCCTGAGCGCACAACAGATTCAGCCATGTTTTCCGTGGGCTGGCGCCGCTCAGTGCTGCCACATTCTAAGGGTTAATGTTGGCAAATAAGGGCAACTGGTCAAGTACAGCGTGTGCACCCCTGGGCAGTTTTCATAGTCTGTCAGGCACTTGTTAACACACTAACCCATTCATTTTTTGATGAATTTGTGGCATGTTGGACCCAAGCCAGAGGCTGAGCTGGGAACAATATTTATTTATATCTCCACACAATAATTCATGTCTGCCCAAATCATGGACTTTCCCTAATCCGCAGTATTTCAAAACATTTGCAGTTCTCTCAGCTGATTAGCCTTGGCTTGGCTTGGCCCGATCCAGTGGAATGAAACATAAGACAGTGAGTGCAGCTGAATGCTTTGATTCACTGATAGAGGCTGACATTTCTCCCCTGGCTCTTCTATCAGTCCATAATTTAAAGATTCTTCTGAGGTGTAAAGAGCTGTGGTTAGTGCTGTGACAAGCAATACTGGACATCCAGTCCTTGTTCTGTGAAGGGGGTCTTGCCAAATTCTCGTCTAAACAAGGGAATGACGGTTTTGTGTGCCACTGAAACAAAGTGAGAGCCTGCGAAAGTTGCTTCTTCAGAGCTCTTTTCTCAAAGTGAATCACTATCCACAACCTGGAAGGAAGGAGTTGAGGCAGCCTACATCAAGCTGATGGATCATAAGGCGTTCATAGCATTGGTCTTCAGCTAAGCTACAAGAAACACAAAACACAGTATTTGGGTTGAGAACTGCACAGCAGTATAGGAAGCTACTGGAGACAGCTCAAACATATCCTCCATCTCTTCTGAGTGCAAGAGGAAAAAAAAAAAGAAAGAAAAAGAGAAGAGGAAAAAAAAGATTCAGAGGTTTGTTGGATAGGTTTGCAAAGTATTTAGAGAAAAATTCAGCTTGGGTGCAAACAGCTTTTGTGTTTGTTAAAGCTAGGATGAGAGAAACCTGCTGAAACCAGAGCTGGATTTGAGTATGACCACACTAGGATGTTGTACCTGGATGGTGTGGAGAGGTTGGTGATTGTGTAATAAGAAAAATAACCTCTGAAATAGCACATGTCTGTCAGAGCTCTCAGAAGATCAGTGTCATCAACCCCATCATACAGAGATGGGAAAGACGCTCAGATTCACCCAAAATAGCATGAAAAAACCCTCTGTGCTCTGTCCATTCGACCATTTCCCCATAACTCCCCTGGTTTTAAGAGCTAATAATCACAGCATTGCCCTGTCTGGACCTCTGAGAAGGAGACAGGAAGGGGACGGCCATGCTTCACGGAGTGCCATCGCCCAGCCAGGAGCTGGAGCAACAGAGGAAGGCTTTTGTAAAGGAAAAACTATTTTCTGCTTGTCTGTAGCAAATATGGAGACTGAGTGAAATCAGCCTGGCCAGCGTCAGTGATTAACCAGTCCAATGTTGGTTTGTTTGTTTTCAAAACAGGTGAACATGACTTATTTCTGTGTGGTGGTAGCTCAGGTCTTTTTGGTCACATACTCACCTTCAGGAGACCTTGGTCATTTTCCGTGCAGTCCAAGCAATTTGTCTTCGGCATTTCCAAACCAATTCTTTCTTATTTCTGCAAAAATGAGTGAAGTTTAAGCTTGATTTTGTTACACAGGGAAACTTGAAGGAGTTGCATCATTAACAGCAACTTCATCTGACTGAATTTGGCTACTGCGTAGTTCAATTCCCTTATGGGACCTTCATTACTATGGCGTTAAGGAAGCTTTCTGAGTTTTTAAATCCTCATAAATGTTCTTTTCAGAACTACACTATAAATTCCGCTTTTTATCATAAACTTTACCTTCCTAAATAATAAAAAAAAAACCCTCTCAACTTGTTTCACTCTATTTCATGACAGTGTTTTAAAATACAATTTAATACTCATAAAAAGCGCTGCAAATCCAAGTTTGGTGGCTATGGTCTGTATCTGTTCCCATTTTGGCCAGGGCTTTTTAAAATTCTTACTACATATTACTGGGATTAAGCTCACTACGTGTGCCAGCCAGGATCATGATCGCATGGCAGTAGGTGCCCTATAAATACAGCACAAGGTGCAGCCCCGGCCAGAGAAGTGAAATCAAGGAGATAAAACCAAGAGAAGAGGGAAGCACTGTTACCACGACTTTACAGATGGGGAGCAAGGACACAAAGAAAGGAATATTCACACTGCTTAACGTCAGGCACCAAACGTGGGAGCCTGAGCTCGGAGGACAGGTTTCCTCCCTCGTTGGTGGGGTTGTCTCCAGGGGCTGTTCGCAGCCATCGGAAGGGGGACGCCTGTCACAGAGGTGGGGACCCTGAAGGAGGAGACGCAAGAGAAGATCCCAGCAAAGGTCTAACCCTGTGCCTGGCACGCGTCGGGCAGGCAGCTGGCAGCAGTGGTGCGGGAGGAAGCCCTTCACCCTGGCTGTGGTGCTGTGGCAGTACCTCTCACCCCCGCAATCCCCCTGAAACCTCCAGATAGTTAATCATCATCATGTTGGGCACATCAAGAGCCAATGAACCAGTAATAAGTAATAATTTATCTCATTAAGACACTTGTGTCAACTCTGTGTTACTGTAGAGATGGATGCAGAGTACAAGGGCCAGTGTAAGAGATGCTTCATGTGCAAACATGCCCATGACAGACAGGGTTTGTTGAGACGAGGAGGTGTTAATTAGCTTAGACAAAGGAGGGTCTCTGAGGGAAACGCTCTGCAGGGTGCATCTCTGCTGAAGGGTGCAAACACAGCTTCACTGTCCTGCACAAACATAGGTGCAAAGCATGCTCGAAAAAGGCCATCAGGAAAGGACAATGAATCAGCTGGGCAGGGAGGAGAAGCCTTTCTGACTTGTCCTATAAGGAGTTTGTACACAGCTTTCTTTTCATTTCTTCAGCTCTGTCCTTTACACACGTTTGTAATCATTTCTCTGTTCTAGATACCATGAATAAAGGCCAGTCAGCCAGGCATGCAGAGTTTTGTATGATATTAGAACCATAGAATCACGGAATGGTTTGGGTGGTAAGGGACCTTTAAAGCCTATCCAGTCCAACCCCCCTGCAAGAAGCAGGGACATCTCCAACCAGATCAGGTTGCTCACAGCCCCGGCCAACCTGGCCTGGAATGTTTCCAGGGATGGGGCATCCACCGCCTCTCTGGGCAACCTGGGACAGTGCTCCACCACCATCGGCGGAAAAACTTTTCTCCTTATGTCCAATCTGAATCTACCTCCTTCTAATTTAAAACCATTACCTCTTGTCCTATTACAACAGGCCCTGCTGAAGAGTCTCTCCCCATCTTTCCTGTAGCCCCCTTTAGGCACTGGAAGGCCGCTCTCGGGTCTCCCCGGAGCCTCCTCTTCTCCAGGCTGAACAGCCCCAGCGCCTGTCCTCACAGCAGAGGTGCTCCTGTGCTTCAGTATGTGTGATAGTAACTGCTTGCTTACATATGCAATATCCTGAAATGACACCTCTGTTTATGCTTTCCTACTCCGCAAAGTCCGTGGGTGTAAGTTTATTCATTGACAACATCTCTCTGTGCCACTGTTCTGGGCACCTGTCCCTGCTGAGGCCGGGCTCTGTGGCCATCGGTCCATCCTCCCTTCTCCTGCCGGGCACTGCCCTGCCTGTGGTGTGACGCACCAGTGTCCACGCGTGGCATGTGCAACCTCTCCATCAGCACAGGTGTCTGCTAGCGGCTCTAGGAGGCCACAGAGCAGGTAACACTTCTCAGCTGAACCATCCGGGTCTCTGGTTTAGAGACCCTCACCCCACCTGCCAGTCAGCTCTCGTGGTTTGCTCAGTGGCTCGGAGCCACATCAGAGAGATGACCCAAGCCGTCTGCCGACCGCAGCTCCGGTCCTGGTGGCTCGGCCGCTCTCTGAACTGGGGCTGAGGGGAGGAGGGAGGATCGTGAGGTGCCACGGCTCGCCAGGCTCCGGCAAGGAAAACTCCTAATTAATTGCCCCTACAGTACCTCTTTCCCTTATTTTTCTTGTTAACGACTGATTTTTAAAAAGGGAGTTCAGCAGCTCAGCCATTTTGGAGTCACCATTAATTTAATCTTCCTCCTTATTTATTGATGGAGCTACTTTCTCTTTTGCCTTTTGTGTCCCCATGATGTATTTCTAACAGCCTTCCCGATGCCTCCGGGAGCAGTCGGTCATTCGGCTGCCCTTGCCGTCTCCCTGAAAGCCTCCCCTCCTCGGCAAGACATCCGCTCGCTTCTGCGTCTGCTCCTCCTTCCTGCCAGAAAACTTAGTACTGTTCCCAACTTTTCCACCATCTCCATTTCCTCTGCCTTGTTTGCTGCTCCTTGGTCACTGCGTTTTCCTCTTTCCGTGTTATAGCACCCTCAAGGGTGGGAGCAGACTGTCAGTCCCTTCCCCTTACGGGGCTCTGGGTTACCTGACAGGGCTCTGGGCTACCCGACAGCGGCTGTATGTCTGTCCTGCCTTCTCCTGGAGCATCACTCACCCTTTTGTTTGAAAAAACATCCTTCCTGGCACACTGTGTTCACCAGACTCCCCAAACCACCATGTCTGCAATCCAATACCTTCTCCTATGCCTGTGTTACAGTATTGTAACAATTACAGTCATTTAGTATTAATTAGCACAGCTGTAATTTAGTTCAGTCCTTATGGACCCAGTGGTGGCCCAGTTCTGATGCGGATGGCACTGGCACAGCGAGAAACAGGCCCTGTCCCTGAGCATTTACGCTCTACAGATGAGCCAGGAGGGAAATACCTTCTTCCCGTTCTACCAGGAGAAATGAAGCAAGAAGAGATTTGCGGGGGAGTTCAGAATCACCTCTAATGGCTGAGCTCCCACGCAGAGCCTGGTTCATGGCATGGCTTTTGTTAATCCCCCCTGAGTGAGTTGTCCTGGGTCACAGAGGGACTGGCAGAGCCCTGCCTACGCGCCGGTACGGCACAGCGAGAGCCGCCTCGCTCCACCTCCGCCAGCCCCGGCTGTCGCGGCAGATCCAGGCCTCCCTTTCTCCTTCATGAGTTTCAGATACACCAGGAAGGTTTCAGTTTGCTTCAGTTTTACATTTCTTTTCTGGATCTGCTCCCCATCCTCTGAGTTATCTTGTCCCTTCCTCATCAAATTCTCTTTCAGCACGATGACCTTCAATCAGGCCAAGGTGTCCCGTGGCTTGCTCAGAAATCCCAGTAGCAGACTGATAGTCGCTGAATTCCTCTTTGCTGCGTGAAGATAAGCTGTAAGCCAGAGCCAGAGGATATTAATACCTGCTCCAGAAGGAACAGAAGGTTGTTTCTCAGCTGAGTAAAAATGGGTTCAAACACGTGGGTGTGTGGCCAGATGGGCTGGGTGTGTTAGGAGCACACACTTGCTATAGCAACTTAAATATTTTCTTGAAGGAGCAGCAACTATTCATTTTAACAAAATAATACCATCAGGTTTTTGTATATAAACAGGAAGAAAGAGCGGTAAATAGTGGATCAGTACCTCGCAGCTGCAGGGAAGGGGCTCAGCAGCGCTCACGGCCTTGCACGGTGTGTCCCTGGGCGAATGCTGACGTCCCAGAGCCAGGGCTGGGAGATGGTATGTTGTTGGTGACATTTGATTTCTTCCATGTCTTTGTAAAAGAGATTTCTTCATGGTGTTGGGAGACAGATAAGGGGTTTTCCTGCTAGCTGGAAAACTTCCCTGCTCTACGGCAGAGAAGGACTGGTCCCTGCTGTCCCTTCTCCAGAGTGGGGTGGGATGAGAATGGCTTCCATTTCCATACAGGGCTTTAGGAAAGCTTTCATTTCATCCTAATATGAAAGAAACATAAATTCAGAAGCCTCAGAAAGAGCTGGGAAAGCCAACGGCCGCTTGCTGACACCTCCAGGCACTCGCAGCTCCTCGATGTGGCAAGTGGAGTCTGTGGTTCTCCAACCTCCTCGTGTACAAGCAGGATTCATTTCCCCTCAGAATGGTATGAGTGGAGCCGTCTGTCGATGCTCTAGAGCATTGTCGAGGCTGGGCTGGAGCTATAAGAACGGGGGATTCCAAAGTTCATGGCGACGCACCTCAGGAAGTATGTGTGATACTCAGACCAGCTGAGCTCCTGTGATGTCCTTTTGCTGCTCAACTTGCCAATCAGGCTGTGGGTTTGGAAGCTTGACTTTAGATAATAATTTTTTTTAAAAAGACTGGCCAGAATTTCTACCAGAGGCAGAGAAAAAAATAAATTGTCTGCCCTGGAAGATAGCCATTGAGAAACAATTTCCCCTAAAATTCTCACTAGGGGTGATGAAAATCCACAGCAAAGGGGGAAAAAGAGAAACAAGATGAATTAATGCTCTTTTAAAAAACTTTTTACAACTGATTTCTAATGAGGCATGGCCAATGTTGTTGACACGCAATTGGATCAGCTTCAACTCCTGGGACGACTGTTTGATGAATGGACGGATTCCAGGGCTGGAGACAAGCGCTGCCTTCCTCTCCCACAACTCAGCACTTCTCCCACAGACTGCTTAAACCTCCACCAGAAATGACTCGGCTCTATATTACTAGTTTAATTAAAAGTTTCCATATGCAGGTCGCCTTTGCTCTCGCCGGCTCCCGAACGGGGAAGCTAAACGCACAGCAACAGAGCGAGGCTTTGAGCTGGTTTTATGGGGAGAGCTGCTAACCCACTCCACTGGCTTTTACAACGCGCTGACTGTGCCATGGCTGGCCTGGAAGGCTGATGCCAGCAAAGAGGCTGTGCCTACATAAATAAGCTCTCTATAAGAAGAGCTGCAAATATATATATTTATTTTTATCCTAAGATGTTGCAAGAAAATGGAGAAACAAGAGTGGCATTGCTGGCAGGAGCAGCTCTTTTTAGTAAAGTTGTCTGTATCTGCAGGGCAGATGTCAATTCTGCTTTTTGGGGAAAAGACTGAAGGTTTGAGCTGTTCACACCCAAGGGAGACCTCACTTCTTTCTGTCACTGGAGCCTGGTGCTCCCCGTGCCCGTACAGCTACGGGCAGGCACAGCTCTGGCTCTTAGCACTTGAAACCCAGCTCTTGGCTGGAGGTAACCAAAACCTGAGTTTAGAGCTTGCTCTCCTGAGCCAATCCACCAAAAAAAGGCATGGCTGTGCAATGCTCTGCTCAGCTCCCTCTAGGGAAAAAAAAAAAAAAAAGAAAAAACCCCTCCTTTTAGGCACTGTAACAAAAGCAAACGAAATGCAAATCTAGCTTCAAAGGAGTGTGGGAAACAGAGACTTGGTTTACGAACATCTCAAGGGTTTAGGGTGCTCAGGAGGGATGTGGGCAGCCCCAGGTCTCCTCTGTGCCTGAGGGATCTGCACCGCACAGCTCCCCTCCTCAGGCAGCCCCTGCCCGGCGGGCCGTGGGGTTGGGCACATCCTTTTGGCCCTTCTCTAAGCAGCCAGATAAATCCTTGGCAATAAGTGGAACTGGTCCCAGCAATGGGATGGATGGAGCTTGCCTGAGCATGCATTAATGGTCTTCTTCTTGGAGCCTTTTAATGGGAGAAGAGGGTTCAAGTTGTAATCAGGCAGTCGTGGGAACTGAGCTTGATCTCCCACGTTCCTGCTCTGCTGCAGGGAAATGGGAGATTCCCCATCCTTCACGTGGGTTTTAGGGCACATGATCTTCCTTTTCGAAGCAGAAATGTTCTGGGAACACAGTGGAAGCCACACAGCTTTTGGAGGTTTTTTTTCCAGAATTACCAGCGAACTAAAAAAAGGTCAGTTATTCACTGATCTCCACCTGGCCCAGTATTTCCCATCTGCGTGGGCAGAGGGGGAGAGGAGGGTCGTGGGCCGGGGCCAAGTACAGGCAGCCCTGGCAACACCGGCAGAGTGGCATGGTCAGTGGTTTGTCACCCGGACCTGAGCCTTGAGTGACTGTGCAGGGCTGCCCAGCGCTGCGGGGACAACAGAACCTGCCTCCTCGAGCGTGAGGTCAAGCCATCTCCATACCCCCCTGCTAGGGGAATGCCTTCTCCTTATTTTCCATTCCCCGCCCCAAAACACAGGGCTTCCTAGTTCTGCACTTGAAAACTCTACCAGCACCCCGTCACCAGCAGCAGCGAGGAAAACCTTTGCATTAAAAAGCCATTGCCGCTCTGCGGTGAGCTCAGGTGAGCACCGTTCCCGCAGGCACTGCCTCAGCTCTCCCACCGCAGCCCGGGGACAACGGGTGAGCATGGAGGGAGAGGTGGCTGAGCAGCAGCTTTGTCCTCATCCCAAACCAAGTAAAACCAATAAAGAGACAAATCCTCAGACAAGACCCCCTAGGCTCTCCTAGGTACCAGTTTTGGCTACTGACTCTGGCTAGGTGGCCACCCAGTGCTGCCTGGTGGTGGCCAGTCTCTCCTCAAAGCTGTCTGTGCCCGCAGTGGCCGTGTCCTGGTGCAAGGTGATGCGCTGGGAAAGAGGGGGCTCAGTGGGATCACTGGTGCCGAGCGTAGAGGAAAATCAGGCTGTTTCTTTCAGCCCGTAAATGGAGATTTAAGATTCTCACAGGCAGCCCGTTTTGAAACTCTTGGCTATGGGCTACAGTGCTATCAACCATGCACCTTTTATGAGCATTTTATTCGTTTCAAAAAGTCATCTGGGTGGAAAAAAATTATATATATATAAACATGATATAGAGAGTGAGCACTTTACAAATGGGAGCTGGGTCGAAATAAAACCTACTGCAGCGCTTAAAGACGATGCTAAATAGATTCACACAAAGCTTTGCTATTTCATAAAGCATTAAAGGATTTAAATGACTTTAAATACATCTGTAGAAATACAGGCCGTATTTTATTAAAGGTGTCAGGTCTGTCTAATCTCTCCGGTGTAAGATGTTCATTTTTCAGTAGCAGAGGCACAGAGATCGTTAAGCCCATCGCCAGCGCTAGCGAAGACAGCCTTTGCCAGCCACCAAACTCTCTCCTCATTAATATTTTAACATTTGAGGTAAAGCTGAGAAACTGTCCTTTGTCACAGAGACCAGAGAGATTAGTAGTAAAGCTTTTCAAAGAGAACTACAGCATCCTCAGTATCCCAGGATTAGAGCTTAAAACTGAACCAAGTTCCGGGGCGAGCTGCAGAGCAAAAATAGCCGCGCGGCGGGACGCAGGCAGCGAGGCTTGGGAAGAGGGGGGTTGCTAGCCCGTAAATGTAGATTTGAGGTTTCTTGCAGCTCTGAAGCCTCCAGTGCCAGACAGGATGCTGGGCTAGACAGATCCCAGTCTGACCCAACATAGTAACGCTGGCACTTTTGGAAGGTAAAGCCCTGAGGACAGGCAGGCTACAGTGGAGCCCTAAGGACAGATTGGGAACAGTCGCCTTCTGTTAGGGGTAAATCTGACCTGGTGCCCGCAAAAAATAAACAGCAAAAGCCTCGGCTTGAAAGGCAAGGGAGTTGTAGTGTGGAGTGAGAATGTCAAAATGTGGAGGGTATTTCAGAGGTAAAAGGATAAAATCAGCAGAGAAGGTCCCAGGAGCTGCAGAGGAACGGTCTCTCTTGGCATCAGCGGAACACAACGGGACGTCAGCGAAGGCATGAGGGCCCAGGATGGGAGGGAGGGAAGACAGACAAGGTCCTTGTTCCAGTGCAGTTCCCAGAAGGCTCTGGAGAGATTTGCACCCGACCATCCCAGTGCCTGTCTTGCAACGACAACAATGTACCACCACAGGGCTGCGGGAGCTGGGTCCTGCTTACCCCTTAACGCACCCTCCGTTTCCCATTCTGAAGCAGTTTAAGGCATTTTGTGGGGAAAGCACTGGAGGAATTAACTGTCTGGAAACAGCAGACTTCAAAGAAAGCAGCTCGAAGGGAAAACTGAAAACCAATTGAAAAGTTCCGTGAGAGACCAAACCAACACCCTGCTGCTAGGATAACACAACACTGGGACTCGTGGCTGGCACCGCTGCACAAGCAGGAAGGATGATTTGGGAGTGGGGAAATGAGAAATGGGGAATAGACCAGACTAGACTAGACTAGATTAGAATATTTTCAGTTGGAAGGGACCTACAACCATCATCTAGTCCAACTGCCTGGCCACTTTGAGGCTGACTAAAGTTCAAGCATATTATGAAGGGCATTGTCCAAATGCCTCTTGGACACCGACAGGCACGGGGCATCGGCCACCTCTCTGGGAAGCCTGTTTCAGTGTTTGATCACCTTCTCAGTAAATAAATGTTTCCGGGTCCTATAAATGATTCTGGTCCTATTTCTGGCCACATACTTGTAGCCATGGGCACCTCATGGCTGATAACAGGGCAAATCTCTTCCCAGCACCTCTGATTTCCAGGTTTCTAGCACAGGAATATTAATTCCTCTCCCAAAGTCACACCTCACACACGCGTACAGCATCGCTTATGTTGAAGTTGCCTCAATAGCCCTACGTGGAACCTTTGGGCAAGGTGCTGCACCAATGCATAAAGAGTCCATCCCTGCTTGCATTCAATGGACGACCTGGACTGAGGAAAATAAGGCAAATATTTCACATTCGGGGTCTAGAGAGGAAGGGCTGACTAGGAGAGGGGCTGCCAAAGGGCATCTGCAAAACCCAAGTTCAGCTTCCCTTCTGCGCCCCAGGAACACGTGTGTGTGTTCTTGTGCTCACAGATTTATGGGGGGGGGAGAGATTAAGTGATGTGCCCAGGGTCCTGCAGGACCTGCTGGCCAGAGCCAGCACACAGACGTAGGTAGGTGTCCCGATTGCCATGTCAGTGTTTTTACCAGAAGGCTATGCACCATCTCTAATGTATCAGCATTATTGCACTGATGATGAGTGCGTCAAACGAAGTGGCAGGGTGTAGAGACGTCGAAACGGGACAGAAAGAGGTAACCCAGCAATCAGGGACAAATCTGGGGGAACACTGAAAGATCACAGAGGATACCAGAGACTGCTACATCAGCATGATGCAGGATCCTCCTGAGAGACACCAAAGCCATGGAGGACAGTTAGTGATGAGACAACAGATGTTCTACCAGAAAGACACAGAGAGGGGAAAAAAGCAATTATATGCAAAGATGGCACTCCAGTGCTTGCGTATGTGGCTTTAAAAAAAAAAAAATCCAGATTTGAAATGTTTTGACATGCAATCTTGTAATGAATTTCCTCCTCACACTCGTTTTATGACCAAGTTCGTTTGCTGTTTGTGAGCTGCAGCTGACGGGCACACCAGTGCCATGGGGCTGGGCAAGGTGTGCTACTGCACACACACAGGGAGGGAGAAAGCAAAAAAAAAAGACAGCCTGATGTAGACTGAAAAACGTTTGAATGAAGCAAAATATGTAAATGGTAGAGGTGAGCAGGAAGCTGGAGGACTGCAAATGAATAAGCTGTGGGACGTACGCAGAGAAGAGGTGTGGCAGTACCGCCTGCCAGCCACGCTGAGCCGTAACAGCACAGCGGGAGCGCGGCTGAGGTCCTGCGCTGGCTCTGCCCGGGGAACGGCCCGTGGAGGGAGGTGGATGCCATTCAGCAGGACGTAGGGAGAAAGTTATACAGCCTTATTTTCCTCACCCAGTGGGTCAGCCTGTCAGAGGAATTGTGTTATACTGCCCTGAAGTGAATGGTGTTGGCATGTGGCCACCAATTCAGTAGTAGGCTTGAACTCTGCCTTCTCTTCCACTTCAGGTGAAGCAGATTTATTCTTGGCTTGCCGCAGATTTGCAATTTGGTATTTATTTGTAGGATGCTTGGTTCCTTGGGCAGCGATGCTGGGAGCACCAGAGGTTTGTTTTGGATCCCACGTTGATTGCTAAGGAAGGGTTGGTTGCGTCAGATTCCTTTTGGTCGCGTTTGCTATGCAGCATACACAAGATGTGTCTGTTAGGAGTCAATGAAAATACCTCTGAGGTTGCATTAACATAGCTAATAGCTGTGTTAATAAATGCCATATAATAAAATAAGAAGGAACATTTTCAGCCAGGTCCAAAGCTATGTGAAAAATGTGTTTGATTAATGAAATCCATTTCTGACTGAATGGGACTTTTATAATCAACTGACAATCCATCTGTGTCCTATTCTTGCTGGGCAACTACTTGCAGCTCAGCTTTTTAGGATGTATTTCGTAAGATCTGCTATCTGGTCAGCCTTTTCCATAGATTGCCTGGCAGGAGGTGCCGGAGGTCGCTTGCAGTCTTTTATCCCCTTTAGAGACTGGAACAACAAAGTGGACTCACCCAGCAGCTGGTGCAAGGTGTTCACTCCACCCGTGTTAGCAACTCGGGCGTCAGAAAAGAGGCACCCTGGTTGGCCAGAGACACCCTGAGCATCCCTACCGCAGGCTTTTGGAGTCCTCCCTAACAAAAGAGCCTGAAAGCACATTTAGCATCATCCACGCCCCCATTTTCTTCTGTTTTCATATGAGAATGTCAGACACAGAAATGGGTCCCACAGCTAACTTCCATCCACACTGGCTGACTGCTTCCCTGCGTCTGCCTTTCAAATGATCAGGCTGGTTATCCTGCTGTAGCGTATTTCCAAACTGACAGCTACGATTTCACCTACCAACCTGAAAGAGTGCTAATTTCTTCATCATCAAATTATACTTGCTGGAATTGCCAAGGTGAGATAGGAGTGCAACTAACAGCAAATGGGCAGAAGGTCTTGGATTAGAAAAAAAAAACAATTTATGAATCAATTCTGACAATCCTAATCAATTCTGACAGAGGTAATCCATTGAAAGTAGGTTTATGTGCCTGTTACTGGGTTCCAGTTTGAATGATATCAATAGATATTTGGAATCCTGCTGTGATCTCTTTTCAAAACGTTAAGTTGAATTGCATAACCTCTCTGGTGATACAAGAATTATCCCGACTGTGTTGTCCTGCAGGCAGCGGACGGTGCGTGGAGGAGCTTGCTCGGTGCGTGTGTTAAATTTCCATGTGCTGGCCAGATGCTTTTGTTGGAGCACCAGCGGATGGGGGCTGCTGTGATCTGCTAATTGTTTTGACACCATGGGAGTTGAAAAGCGCTGGTGAACACTTGGCTCGTCTGAAATGTGTGTTTTAGTTAAATGACCCCAGGGATGATCAGAGTCAATTTTCCTGCTTATGTCTGCTGGCCTGGCGCTCGAGGTGGTTCTGGTCAGTGCTATAGAAAACAAGCGAGTGTTTAGTTGGTTCTTTCTGCGTAACACAAAGAATAGGAGTGCCTGTTCAAAGCCAGAGGCTCCGGCTCAAGGAGCCACTTAAACATACGCTCTAATCAGGACAGCACTCCAGTGTGTACATGCTTATCTGTAAGCACGTGCTTGAGTTTCACTAGTCTGCATGGGCTTCACACCCGGGTTTAAGCGTCAGCAAGTACTGAAGTGCTTTTCCGAGACGTTTTCCAGAACCACGACCTAAGTGAGAAAAATGAGTGTGTCATGTTCGACCACATTTGAATACACTGCTGCTGCTTTTGCACCAGCGAGGAAATCCTGACAAACTCTGTTTCCCTTCAGGTCTGATAAATAATTTTCCACTTATCCCCCTGCTCTCTCCTCAGATACCCAAGGAAGCAGAAGACTTTTGCTTGAATGGACAACCTCCGTTCTCTGCTCGTTCAAGTGCGGGTTGAAGGACAGAAGAATGTTGGCTCTTGGAAGGAATTTTTTTCAGACTCATCCATTAAAATCACTGTGTTGATTCTTCCACAGTTGACTTGTAATGACTCCCAGGAGTTTCTCTCCCAGAAGTGAGGTCAAACATATTGACTTTTCTTTCTTTCCTCGCAGCTTTTCAACGCCGGACAAATGATTGTTTTGATAATCGAACTTTCACAAATCCAAGGCACCGTGATCATAAGGAAGGACTCTGTTTCTAGGAGCAGGTTTCCCCTCCTGATGAACTTGCAGCCTATTGGGACGTAGATATCCTTCAGAAGCAGAAAAGTTGTTAATTAGGGATATTTTCAGCCTAAAGACAAAAACGGTGAATTCATGACATTACCCTAGCTAATGTGCTCCCCCGTTTTGACTCTTTCTGGGCTACTTGTTACAGTAGTCAGAGTCATACTGTTTCTTACGCTGGCTAAGGAGGGCACGGTGGAATCAGCACATGGAGAAGTCTTCCCCAAGACCAAGGGAGTGAACTGCCAAGGGCTCAGATCAAGGGTGGGGTGAATTACCGTCAGCCAGAGATACTACAGCAAAGACTAGGGACAACAAGGATTTAGAGGAGATATTGCTTCTTACAGTGGCAGCATATAGGTCCACAAACTACAGCAGTGATTAGGAAGATCTTCCCTTCAGTTGCAGCTGTGAAACACCTGAATGCAGCCATCTCAGGCAGAATCCACTCTCGCATTTTCAGGGGACCCAGGGCTGTTTTGCACTAAAGATGAGGTGAAATAAGTCCTCTTTCTGCTCTTGCCTTTGTTACTCTGCATTGGCAGAGCAAGGCTGGGGTCAGCCCAGCTTGAGCCAGCGCTGAGATACTGTGGCTTCGCACTGAGAGTCTACAGAAACCGTGCACACTGGGAAACCAGTCCTCCCACCCTGCCTTGTAAGGTCCATGCAGCTCTTTGCAGTCTTATTTCCAGTCTACAAGCCCTGGCAGTTTTCCACATCTGTGTGACGAATTTGAAAGTTCTGACCACAGCCTGCACCCCTCCCCATGTCCTTGCATCCCTCTCTGGTGCTGCCTGAAGCTCTCGGCATCCCTAGGAGGGCTCAGCTGAGACAGGGACCAGAGCAAGTCCTTCAGGCACTCTTGGCCGTAGGTACCCAGTTTTCAAGTGCCGATACAGAAACACCTTCCTACCCATGCCAGGCAATTCAGCAGCTGTAGGCAGGATTCACCACCTATTAGGACCACAGCCACCTCAGGAAGGGCTCTGTCCCATCTGGTGAATCCCAGCCCAGTCTCCTCTGCTTCTCTCTCACCTAACACACAGCACATTTGCAAGAGAACTCACTACTACACTACTACGATGGCTAATTCTCACCCCTTCACCCCTCTACTCTGCCCTGGTGAGACTCCACCTGGAGTACTGCGTCCAGTTCTGGAGTCCCCAACACAAGAAGGACATGGACCAGTTGGAAAGGGTCCAGAGGAGGGCCACAAAGATGATCAGAGGGCTGGAGCACCTCTCCTATGAGGACAGGCTGAGAGAGTTGGGGCTGTTCAGCCTCGAGAAGAGAAGGCTCCGGGGAGACCTGATAGCGGTCTTCCAATGCCTAAAGGGGGCCTACAGGAAAGATGGGGAGAAGCTGTTCAGTAGGGCCTGTTGTGATAGAACAAGGGGTAATGGGTTTAAATTAGAAGGAGGTAGGTTTAGATTAGATATTAGAAAAAAATTTTTTACAATGAGAGTTGTAGAGCACTGGAACAGGTTGCCCAGAGAGGTGGTGGATGCCCCATCCCTGGAATCGTTCAAGGCCAGGCTGGATGAGGCTCTGAGCAACCTGATCTAGTCAGGGATGTCCCTGCTTCTTGCAGGGGGGTTGGACTAGATGACCGTTGAAGGTCCCTTCCAACTCTAACTATTCTATGATTCTATGATTCTATGATCGCGGCTCTCCAGCCAAAGCTGAGTGTCAGAGTCCCGCAAGCCAGGAAATCCCTGCTTCTGTCTCCAGGAGGGCTGCCTCCTCCTGCAGAGACTTAACCTTTTGTAACCCCATCCGTCATGTTAATTAGGCCTCTCAAGTTGGGGTTACTAGACCACTATGATTCCTTTCCACCTCTCCAGGTGGAAAATCTGCTCTACTCTACCACAGTTAACCCAATGCATTTATAGATGCTTTCCTCAGATGGCCTGAAAGCTGAAGCTGAACAAATGTAAACTAAAAAGAAGTTGTTTTTTTTTTTTTTTTAATTTTACTTCTAGCAGTGACCATAATTAATCATTGGAAGAATTTGTGAAGTTGTGGTAGATTTTTCATCACTGGAACTTTTGAGGTCAGGACAGGATGCTTCTCCCTGCTGTGGTTCAAATAGGAATGAGTCCAGGGAAGTCCTATAGCCTAGGAATATGAGACCGGACGATCATAATGATCCCTTAATGTTTATGAGACCACGTCATTACTGACCTTGAGGAGGATGTACCAAAGTCATCCTAGGTTGCAATACAGAAGATGGGCTCTGAAGTTGTGAGACACAGCTGCAAGAGGCTCCCAGAGGCAGGGACTCCGAGGTGGACATAGCAGAAGAACATGTGCTCTTCAGCACTTGGACCTTCATAAATCACTGATGGTATCTGCAGTCCCTTGGGACCAGATGTGCTCCTGGACATCCCACATGCCAGCAGCAGTGGTGCTAATCAGAGTTTTAAGATATGCTAAGAAGCCTATTGTTCTCAGGCCTATCTGTCGTTAGTATTTACTGATTTACTTCAGCTCTTTCATTTCAGAAGGTTAAAGAAGCAAAGCATTTTCTTCTCAGCCCCATGCGGACCTCCTATCTCCATCTTGCTCTCCCTCACTCATACACACGGTATTTGGGCTTCTAGTCCCCAATTTCTTCAGGAACTAGTGAAAGCCTGATGTTATTGCCTGAGACTAGGAAGAATTGAACCATACAGCTGCGGGAGGGGATGACTCCATGGCTGGTTTACCAGGAGTTTCAGTAAACATGTGTTTACAGACAGCTCTTTCAACCCCGCCGGCTGCTGTGGCTTTTCTTGGCATGATGGTGGCCTGAAATGAAAGAGTCTCAGTTGCAGAGGAAGAGATCCATGATCTCTTCTGATGCAGGGACAGGTTAAAAGAAAGTAAGCACGTTGTCTGAGCAGGATATCCTTTACGGGGAGAGCAGGCTGCTATAAATGAATGAGGACACCTTGTTCTGAATGAATCACGCCTCTGTTTCCACTTTGCTGCCTCTCTGCTCCAGCCCCATGGAAACATTTTTCCTTAAAGACCTCTTGACATTGTCACTACCTCTGCAGATTGCTTGTGTTTCGTATACAAGAAAAGTCACTTTTGCAGGAGCAGTTAGGTGAAAGAAGATAGACTTTTCTACACCAAGGAATTACTTCACATAAATCTGCCGGAGCACATTCATTTGTCTTGCACGCTTGCCTCGAGCCCCCAGTATCTCTGCTCATCAAGGTCACATCTGTTTGAACATGCACGGCGAGTCTGAGCTGGCCACTGGGGAAACATTGATTTGTGATCCTGTATTGCAACAGCCTGAGCAATTAATATGATCAAAACATCCTGTTCCCTGTCATTATTATAGACCTCATAATATTTATTTTCATTACTTTAGGACTTCAAAGATGAGAGGGGCAGCAGTGGCTCTAGGGTATGGCTGCAGGTGGGAGAACCTGCTCTTGTCCCAGCTGCCTGCAGGCCCCAAAATGAAGAACAGTTGTGAGAGCCCATGGCAGGGGCTGATGGATATTTCAGTAGAGTCTTGAGGTCTCTGTTGTTGGTTTCCAGCTGAAGCATAGATGATACAGGTCGGGGCTTCAGAATAGCTGAACATCTCCTTGTATGGACCAAGGGGATAGAAACACAACACCATGAAACCTGGGTACGGTTGGGATCCTAATCAGCTTCTCTCTGACTTTATTTTCCAAATATTTCCAAACTGGAGGAAGTGTTACCCCAGCAAAAGATCTGGCTTTGAGATTAAAGAGTGTTCTCGGCCCCTTCACTCTCCTGCAGGACTGCGAGGAAAGCCATTCTCTTGGATACCTGCACAGATCAACATCGATCTTTTCCAGTTGTACCCAGTGAAAAATGCTCTTGGCAAAGTAACTCTAATAAACTTAATGCTTCGGCATTCCTGTTCCGAGTATCATCCTGATCCTGTGAATGGTCCCGCACCTCCTTTCATCCTGAAGGCGTGTCTGGCCAGCTCTTTCCTCGAGCTAAACAATATGAGTGAAATATGGAAGCAGACAGAGAGGAAGTGTAGTTAGCATTCATTCATTGCTTATGTACAGGCTGCCAGAGCTAATGAAATTTTATGACAGACGGGCAGCGATCAGCTTCTTGGTGTTATTTATCTTTCTCATTCCTGGCTCTACATCTCAGGTAATTCTTCATTCGTCTTTAAAAATGCCAGGATGACTAAGCGCAGGACCCACCTACCCAGAAAACCAGCAAATTGTGTCAATGCATAGAGATAATTAATAATCACCTGGCTCGAGTGATGAGTGACTGCCGGGCAAAATATTCTCCCTCTCTCTCATTTGTTTCCCCCACCCCACTTCCTCTCTCCCGCTGAGCTCCCAAAAACTTCAAGAACATCCATTATTGGGGATTTTCTCTCTCCGTTCTGCCATCTCTCCTCAAACTACAACAGATGTTTGCAGAGACATTCCCCGGGCTGCAGGCACTCACGGATGGCGCTGCGGGCACAGGCTGCCTCGGGCGGCCCCAGATTTGCATCGTTTATCCTGAGAGGTGCCAGCTAGGCTTGACAGATTCATTTGTAAGAGCTGTGTAGTAGGTGATGCAAACAGATGCAAAACATACGAGCGGAGCTCGCTTCATCTGCCACCTGTTAATGGCAGGAGACGGCGAGGCGGGGGAGGAAATGTGATTCTGTGCCTTCACAGAAACTGGCTGAGCTGGTGAAATAGTGATGGTTGCCCATGCTTGGGGGGCTCAGTTGGAAATTAACAGAAGGAGAAGTGGAGGCACCCCAAAATAAAGACTTTTGCCTCCAAATGGAAGGATGCACCTTTGTGTCACAGCGATACTCTGCACGTGCAGGATCAGCTTTGCTCCCAGGTAAAGGTGGGATCTTCCCCTGCATTCAGCACTCCATCACGTTTCCCCACATCAGTTGTCACTTACTTTCAGTTGGTAACGTATCAAACCAATGCTGTTCATCTGTAAAATTCTTCCTTAAAAAGACCATCTTTAGCTTCAGAGCTGAAATGAAGGAGTTCAACTTTCCCACGAGCTGTGGGTCCAGTCTGCCTGCAGGCTTGGGTGAGTGGTTCTGCGTTCATTACGTCTGGTTCATACCTAGCCAGAAGCACCAGGACTAGAGAGCCAGATTCTCTGTTTTACTCCAAATGGGGATCTCAGGCACGTATTCAAAATCAGTCTTATTTAGTCACAAACAGTGAAGAAAGGGAAAGTTGTGATAAGAAAGAAATTTGCTTCTACTTGTAGCTTCCGTATGTGCTTGCGATTGCTCTGGTTTTTCTCTAAAAGGGATTGTGATGCTGTGAACATTCGCATGGGTGAAAGAAAATAACCCAAACAGCTGCCTCCGCTTAACCACCAGACTTTTCAGAGGATTTTGGGAGGAGAAGCAATCTGGGACATTAGAAACCAAGCCAGCCTGCTTTGAGGTACCTGTCTGCTGGCTTTTTTGGTTTTTCCTGTAGTTTTCAGATTGGGGCAATAACCTTCTGACGGGATGCAAATCAAGAATCCTGCTTGAGTGAGCCTTATCTTTAAGGGGCATTTTCAATTAACTCTAACTTAGAAACAAAGTAACGGACTTAATTGCAAATCTCAGCTCCGTTTGAGCTCTCCAGCGACAATGCGCAGTGGATGGAGATGCACTGCGCTATCCGTGAATGATCAAATGGTTTCATCCCCAACGTCAAACACTGGGCTATTGGAGTCATGACAGCAGCTCTGTAACAGTGTAAATGAGATTTTTTTTCTATTTTCTTTCCCCTTCCACACTATTTGTGCTGCCGAAGCGGGGGTTCTCCAGGCACCCCACAGTGCAGTGACCGGGGCACCCCATTACCAGTTCCCCCATCTCGTTATGCCCTGCCAAGCCCTAGGCTGTGGCAGAAAGTCACCAACCCTGGAGTCAGGGTGCCTGAGCATCCCCTTCATTTGAAATTTTGCTTCTTGGGAATTGCAGTGGGAGAGCTGGATGACTGACAGGCTGACCTGCAGGGAAGGAGAGCTGGAGAAGTGAAAATCCCCAGAAAAAGGACACTTTTATCCCTTCCTGCCTTTAGATCTGTGGATGATGGATCTCACGGCTGCAGTCCCACGATTATTATATTCTTTTAGGAACAAGCTGCTTTTCCAAAGCAGGTCCTGTTGCAGTGAACTCAAGCCAGGAGCAAGGAGAGGCAAGTGCCTGACCTTGCTCTGGTGCAGGGTGGGAATTTCTTCTTGAAAGCCAAACACCATCGCTTGTTTGCTTGGTTGTCGGCGTGCTCGCGGTGTTTGTGCCTTTTCTTCTCCAGCTCAGCCCAGACAACTTAAGTGCTTGGTCTCCGGAGGGGTTTGTCGCTGGCCGGAAGGCTGCAGTCTGCTTTCCCCTGGGCTAGCAGGGGTTGCTCCGATACCTCCTGAGCTAACGCACACCTCAGGTGGGGACAATTTCAAAACCCCTTTAGCAGGTTAAAGAAAGCAGGAGTTCCCTTCAGAGCTGTCCTGCCTCGAGGCCTCACTGCTTTTTCCCTCTGCTCAGGAAAAGAAAATGGGAAATCTGGGAAACCAGATTTGAGAATGGGAGATTTCTGCCTTTTCCTCCAGCCGACGGAATGACACCACCAGAGCTCAGACTTCTTCCCTCCCCTGGGACCGAGTTGCTGCCTCCCATCCTAGTTTATAGGGAAAGACGCAGTATTGCTACAGCATTTCTCAGATGCCAGGCACTTTGCAGAAGAGAAAGCCGCGCTAAGAGCAGCAGAAATCAAGCTTGTATGCCTCCATCACCCGAGTGCCCCGTGGGGCAGTGTGGGACCAGCACAGGGGGGTTTCCCTGGGGCTCGGACCAAGGATCCCCAAGCTCAGGGCACCTCACAGCTGCCCCGGCCTGAGCAGGTTTTACCTTTTCAGACAGGGACCATAAAATCTCTAAGGAAACTGGTACTGGCTACCACTTGAGGGTCTAATTTAACGAGCAGCCTCCAATCAACTGCAATGGGTCTGGACTCCATCACAAGCAAGATATCTGGGTCTGGATATAATACAAGTGTCTTCAGCAGATTTCATTTTAAGTTTGCTTCAAGGAGCGACAAGTGGATGCAGAAAGCCAATTTGCCCCATATTTAAGAGCAGTTCAAATCACTCTTTTCAGCACAAACATTCAACCAAGCCCCTTTGTCCTTGTTACAGTCCCAGCCCCATCGCACCCTGGCTTTTATCCCTTTTTATGCCATGCTTATCCCTAAAATCATGAGTCCTCATAGGGAAACCAGCCACTGGACCAGACACTCATCCTGCCACCAGCACCCCCTGCCCTTCCCTGGCTCAGCAGCACCCACAGCATCCCATTTCACACCAGTATCACAGACGGCGTTAATCCCAGGAGGGCACAAGGACAGGCCCCAAGGATGGTTTTGGGGAGGAAGGACTTTTGTAACTCATCCTAATTGGCCACACGTGGACCAAACACCAGATCCTGGCTGCCTGTGCTGATGAGGTTTAATTTTCTAATTGAAATTTTCATGGAAAACCTGCACCTTTCTGATTAGTCGCCCCAGCGTGAACACTCTCTCATAACACAGACATCTGCCCTCCGGACTAACCTTTCTAGAAGCTGCATCAACAAAGTAATGCTAATAAAAATATCCATCTGTGCTTAAAGATAAACAAAGCATTAATACACCAAACTGCAGCTTAGATTATATTAGAGAAGGCTTTAATGATATTACACATCTGTTAGGATGTATTTCCCACCCGGGCCATCTCTTTCTTGCTTTTAAAAATATCTTTGTGTGAAAAAATGTGAGAGCGTTTCCCTGGGAGCCCTTCGCCTGCGTCACACTTGCAACTGGCCCTGTTCCGAAAGCCCCTTTCGCTGCGACACCCTGCTGGGACAGGGCTGGGGGATTAGGGGCTGTAACCTAAATATTGTTGTACTTTAAAGTAAATGTTCCCCAGCTCGCTCTGCTTGGGTTTCCGAGCCTCTTCAAAGGGCTGTTTTCTTCCCTTCCAGCGGGGGAAAAAAATATTTCCAACCCCAGAAACCAGACGCTTTGCCGAGCGCGTCCTCATCTCCCCGGCACTGCCTGAGCCGGGACTTGCCGTGAGGTTTTTCAGGCAAGAGACGCTGACTCCGGGGTTCTGTCCCAGTGAGATCCCCATGCATAGGAACTGGGAGATAGAGGAGGGGGCCACACTTCTGCTCTGCCCTCATTTTTTTGTAATAGCCCCCCTCCCCAAAAAGGAGAAAAACTAATTTAACGTGTTGGCCATCTGTTTCTCCCAGCAGTTCTTCTAAAAGTGTGGTCTTATCCCACTATCCATGCACGGCAAAGCTGTCTGGAAATTGAAGCCTGGAATTCATGGGATTGGGGTGTAATTCCTCCTTTCCCCTCTCCTGTGCCTCCTGTCTACACATCTGTAAAACGGGAAGAACAGCCATTGCTTGTCCCACAACCCGAAGGGAAGCCCAGCTGCCAAACGACGAATGCTTCCGCCCTGCCGAGCTTTTAGAGCTGGGGTTGGAAAAACAAACCAGCGGGATCTCCGTCCTCATTGCTGGCCCTTTGGAGAAACAGCTGCTTGTTCATCGTCAGAAACTGGGTGCTAATTACAGACAGATACCAGATAGAACTGAGGAAGGGCTGAGGACACCCTGAGCTGTCACAGGTCGCTCTGTGCCTGTCCGGGCAGAGGACAAGTGTCACTATCCCCAGCAGGGAGGCTGCTCCACCGTCTTGGGGACCGGCATCGCCTCGGTGGGGTATCCCTGCAGCACCAAAGGCATTTGGGCAACTTGATCTAGTTGGGGATATCCCTGCTCCTTGCAGGGGGGTTGGACTAGATGACCTTTGAAGGTCCCTTCCAACTCTAACCATTCTATGATTCTATGATTCTCCACCTCCCGCACTATGCAGCAGTGCCAGTGATGATGTCCTGCTGTCCCGTACCTTTGACTACATCTGCTTCATCACCTGAAGTTTCCTCTTTCAGGCATTGGGGTGGTTTGAATTTGCATGACCTCCACATGCAGCAGCTGAGAGTGGGAGCATATCCCTGCCTGGACCAGCCAACCGCTCTGGGCTGGACAGAGCACATGCCAGCGTGGTGGTGGTTTGGGACAACTGGGAAGTGGGCTCATGCATGAGCTGAGCTGGCTTGGCAGCCTGTCCTCAGCACCTCGGTCCTCCTTCCACGCAGTTCAGCCTCGCCACAGTGGCAGCAGGGTTTGGGGACATAGTCTAGAGGAGACATAACTGCTTCTCCTTCCTCTCACCCCACCCTTGTTCACCGGCCACACAACAAATGCAGCTCAAAATGACCCACAGTGCTCCTCTGGATGGCTTTATTTTTTTTTTCCTTCCACCAAAGAATTGTTAAATTGCAAAGATCTGGCTCCTAGGGGTGAAATGTTAGTAAAAAGCAGCATGCTCGGGGCTCCTTTGCTTCTGCTGGATATATTCATTTGTGTTACAGGAGCACTTTGAGATGCCTGCCGTGCTGGGGTCCCACCATACTGCAGGCTATACCAACACGCAGAGGCAGCAGATGCTTCCATGAAAAGCCAGAATCCTGAACGCATGCTCAGAGCCAACAAATCTTTAGGTTCCTTTATTTTCACCGGCACCTACTTTTGATGCGAATCAGCACAACAGCCTCAATTCTCACCTCAGAAATCCTAAAACCCATCTGAATGAACTGCGGAATAGGGAAAAGCAGCGTAGGAAAGGGAAATAACCTGAAACAACCAGGAATCACAGCAAATCCAGTGTGCTTTGGAGATATCCTAGTGCCTCACCCATGTTTGCCTGGTGTACCTGTCAGCAAAGGAGTGGTTGTGTGAGCTCAATTTGGGGCTGTGATTTCAGCGTTATCCATTATTGCTCTGTACGGGATGAAGTGCAGATGTTAAGATATCAGAGGAGTTCAATAGGTGCATAGAATCGTGCCTTACATATCTGTGTGCCCTCCAGGAGGCAAGAGAAAGTCAGTAGCAAAATCTCCCATTTCCGCATCGTTCCTGTTCACACAGTACGTGATGGTACTTTCCCATCTGGAGAAACGCCACTCACGTATTTCATCGTTAGCGTGGAACGGGGCGCAATGCTGCTGCGGCTCCAAGGCTGCCTTTCGGGGGAGCGCTCCGGAGGGAAGAAGGCATCTCACAGGAAGCAGCAGATTGGAAAATCAGAGCATCCTTCCTAAAAATCCCTGAAAGCAAGAACATCGGTTTCCGTGACTGAAAATGATATTCCTGTCGCAGAGCATTATTAGTAGAGGAAGTAGAGATCCTTTGGCAACACATGGCTCACTGAAGTTCTTCCAAGAATATTTACAAAGTCACCACCAGTGATTTGCAACCAGCTGCCGATGGGAGAGGGTGGCAGATCCCTGAGAAGCCTGGTGGGACCACAATGGCATAATGCTGAGGGTGGTGGGGCTGGAGGGAGGAAGTGACCAAAATCCCTCATGCCACCTCAGTTCCATGAGCTTTATGGGTGCTGTGGTGGGTGAAGAGTTAAAATAGAGCTGGAAGGGATAAGATAGCCTAAAAGTAGCTCCTGTATTGTGGTTTTGTAAGGCTGAGCCAGCTCACCCTCGCACCGGAGAGCAGCCGTACCTGGACCCACGTCACCATAGGTCCTTCTGCGTCACAGGGACCGGCTCCCAGCTCTGCAGCTCCGCCTGTCTCCCGATAGACTGTTTAACAGGGGAGATTTTTAAAAGCTAGGTTTCTTCAAAGGATTAATTTGCCTTTTGATGCGGTGAACACTCTGACGAATGCTGCTTTCCCTATCACATTCAAACACACACCGTTTTAGAAGTTAATAAACCCATTTGCTGCCAAATAAACGTGAGGGTTTTTTTTTTTTTTCCAATTTCGCTCCGTCAGGATGATAAGAGGTTTAATGTCTTCATGGCTTCTCCTTCTTTCAGTAGCTAAATCAGGTGTAACTATCACTGCAGAGAGCAGCACTTTTTCCCTGTTACACAACCATTATTCCTATTTCCTTGACATCATCTTCTCCCCAGCTCATGCTGATGACAACAAACCCCTTCCTGTTAACATGCATGGTCTGAAGGGTGGTATTTCCACCTGCCATGGCTTCTGGTGAGCTGGGAGGACAGTCCAAGCCACACGAGCTTGTTTGTCCTCTTGCAAGGTGCAGTGTTCTCACAAGGAGAGGTCCGTGGGCTTGGGGAGCGCTCTCCTGCTCCTGGAAACGTGGTAGGGCTTTGGAGGAACACTTCAGCATGAGGAACTTGCCATCCTCTTCTAGCACCATAAAGAAGAGCAAGGCAGGATTTATACTCTGTGGAACGTTTCATCTTGTCACATATAGCAGGAGAGGTGCTGTTGACGTCTTGGACACTTCCGCACCACTGGAAATGGTAGAGGAGCACCAAGGGATGCCGTTCCCGTGCCGGATTTCAGCCTCCAGGAAAGAAAACCATAGGGCTGATGGAAAACAGCTATGGAAATACCACGGGTGCTGTGTGTGCTTGTATTACACCACACCAATATGAACTCTGTTTTATGAGAAGACTTAGCTCTGCAAAGCATGATATAAGCTATCTGTTTTGGAGTAAGGGGATTTTTTTTTTCCTTTTCAGGCTTCAGAGGAAAGAGGCAAATCTCAGAACAAATTTCAAATTCATACAGCAATTTAAGGAATCAGTTTCCTTCACATTCATGCTAGCAAAATATGCAGGCATTGTCTAGCTCAAAGACAAAAATCTTATTGGGACCTAAACCACAGATCAGCTAAGTCAACAGAAAATTTTCCATTGATTTCGCTGGGCTTTGAATCGGGCTCTAAGACTAAAAAATGTGATTAATAAGATGAGTTCAAGGAAAAAAGATACGGCTGGAGACAGGAAAAGGACTACGACCAAGGGCTGTAAAACTTGAGAGCTTTCTCACCACAAATGCGCAGTAACCTTAAACCATAACCTGGCATCTGGATACAGCATCTTCCCCCACTAGCAAAATCTCAGCTTCCCAAGCCTACGATTCCTGGTTTCCCCCTGCAAATTTTGTTCCAGCATGCGCAGCCTTCTCATTTTTCATCCGATGCATGTGATGAATCCAGAAGCAGTAAGCTCTTTTTGCATGGTCTTTTTTTTTTTTTTTTCCCCCCCAAATTCAGAGCTCTGAAGCCATCTCAGTTGGCTGCAGAAAGATCACAGCCAGGCACTTGGAGCAGCGAGGCGGAGCTGCATCGTAATCAAGATGTGTTCTCTTCATTTGAATGCATCAGTGCTTACACCAGAAGGTTTTGACTGTGAAATACACACTCCTTTTTATCCTTTAACTAATTTTAATCTTTCTTTTTCACTTGTCACTTTGTTGTTCACAAAGCACACTTTTTTTTGCTGAGGTTTTCAGCAGAATGCATTAAAGTGAGGGGAGATAACAAGACCTAATAACCCTCTTTATCGCAAAATAATTAAGTGAAAGAACAACCCTTCCATTTAGGTGTTGCAGATATAACTGAATGTTCCTTTGAAAACTCTTTGATCAATGTAACTTGTTAAACTTTTGCTTTTGTCTCAAACGCAGCTTCTGGTCTTTTCATGTCAGATGAAAAGCTCGGTTACTCGACTCGGCTTTATCTCGAAACCGTTAGTGGGGCTTTCTTGGGGATGGTTTGTAGGGCTTCACAACATCAGCTAAACCCGTACCCACCTGAGAGAGGAGGGCTGGCACTGAAAATGGGTGAGAAGTGCCGTTCTGGCTGACTTGCCGGTGCTATCATTTCTATTTTCACCGCAGCAGTAGACTGTAACCCGCGTTTATTGTACAAACATACTTCACTGCGTATCGCACACACACAAAACCATGCATGCCTCCAGGGCTTGGCAGGTTTACCAGGAAAGAAATATTTATTCTGGCGAAATCAAAGTCTGACAATAAAAAGAATTGCTATAATGTAAAATGAGTACGTGCTTTGTTATCTGGATTACCAAGCAAGAACAAATTGTAGGTTCCTCTAGTCCCACACCCTGCCTTTGACCATAGCAATGTACTCCAGAGGGAAGGGTGAAAAACTTAGAGAAGATAACTCAATGATCTATTTAAGCAGGCAGGTAAATAAAAAGTCCATCAAGTCAGCTCAAGATATTTCAAGATTGATTTTTAATCACTAAATTAATCAAGAGCTCTCCACTCTGTCCTAGATGAACTCAAAAGCAGAGAAAATGCAGAAGTAATGACTGAAGGGAACAAATCCCTCAGTATTCAGGGTTTCAAGCCCAGCCCTACTGCACACTGAAGAAAACTGACCTCTTCAAGCCATGTCACTGGACCCCTGGGTGCTACTAGGAGCATTTTGGAAATAACTCGTACATGGCTGAAGTTCATGCCATTATGCTTTCTGAATTCCTGGAGGTTTTATTCTAATAGGTGAATAGCTTAATTTTCCTGCTCTATCTTTTTTTTTTTTTTGGCCTTCCTTTACCACTTTTCCATGTGTTCCTCAACATTCTAAATTAAAATACACACCCACTTATTTTAAACCTCTCAATATAAATCTAAACAGTTATACCCAATAAAAATTTCCAAAGTTAGACTCTTTGGAGTCTGGAATAAATGGGTCTGGCACATAAATAGCTAATTTTAGTACCCTTCAAGAGTCCCATGCGTCCTGCACAAATACTGGCACGGAGAAATAAAGCAGCTTACTTAAGTTCACATGCAAGGTCCAACTTGGGTGAGAACTCAGCATTCTTACACCTTTTACACTGAAATCATAACCCAAGATCACTAGCTTCTCTTACAAAAGCTATGATCTCTACTTTAGTTGTATTTTTAGAAAGTCGTTAAGTGTTTGGGAAGGATGCCTTTTATCTGAGGACACGGGGACGTGACGCTTTCATGGCTCAGTGCTGCCTTGCCCATATTAATCTCCCTTTTGGTGAGTAGCTCTGCCCAGAGGATGACAATTTCTTGAAGAACAGAAAGTAGCTTTTGTTCCTTTCTGGAGTAAAACCAAACCTTTCTGGTACACCTGCAATGGCAGGCAGGTGGTAAAATAGAATCATAGAATGGTTTGGGTGGGAAGGGACCTCCAAAGGTCATCCAGTCCAACCCCCCTGCAAGGAGCAGGGACATCTCCAACCAGATCAGGTTGCTCAGAGCCCCGGCCAACCTGGCCTGTAGGTCCCCTTGAGGTACTAGAAGAGAATAGCTGCATTCAAATCAAACTTGAGTTTTTCCATTTGCGGAGGATGCGAGAGCAGCACTCACACCGCATCTCAGGTGGTGGTGCAGGTCAGGACCCACCACATCCTACATGAGTTAAAGCCCAGCATTTCTGCCCAGGAAGGGCTGAGTTGGACAAAGAATTGCACAGATCCGAGCTGCTCATGGATGTCTTTCCAAGAAACTTCTAGGCAAGCATTTTGTTGAAATATATGCATTCCACTTGCATAAAACATGTGAGCTGTAACAAATAGATATGTCTAGCAAAATTTCATTTACTGTTCTGATTTGCTACTTGAGTGGACTATTTTCTCAGATCACTTAATAAAAATACATTTTCCTTACATGTCCTGCTAGCTCAGGGCTTGGCATTCTGGCTTGGAGCCTTTTTGCTTTTCTCTTCATGCCTCTGGATGTTCCCATGCACACAGAGAGGCCTAATGGGTTATGGGGTTTTCAAAAACTGTGTAATAAAAACTGACACTCAATTCAGTTATGAGGTTTCAAATTTTTGTGTGTTCTGAAGAGGGGCAAATCAACAGGAATAATTAACAAAAGTGATTGAGTAACTAGTAGAATTACAGTATACGGTCAGTCTGACAAATTATATTGTTTGGAATAAATGTCTCTAGAGCCAGATTTTACTTCATTTGTGCATCAAGTCAAATTTGAGGGTCCTTACTGAAGTTTTTCTCCTAGTTTATGCAGGCAGAGAGGGTTTGACTAGAAACTTGGCAAGGTCCGGGGAACCTGGCTGAGCCCCACTGCGTTTCTGTGCTAGCTCAAAGCATCGTAGAGCTACTTTCAAAACGGAGAGGCTGGAAAGCTGGCTGCCAATATTCAAATTTACAAACAGGACTTTTGTTCAGCAGTTCATGATTTACACGGGATGGATCATGTTTTCTAACACGGCCCCGGTCACATGTGGTACATCTGAAAACACAACCAGTTATTTGACAGTTTCCTTTCTGCATTTGTAATAACGCCAATGCTGGCACTAAAGCTTCAATAGCTTTTCTTTCCAGAAGTGATCGCACACTTTCGCATGGTGAATGGTATTCCCGAGGCTAGTACAAAAATGAGGACAGGGAGTTTCTGTATCCGGAATGTGCTGGTGTGGGCTTCAATTCAGTTTTATGGCTTCGGTTTAGAATAGAGGTAGTGGTCCTTACCTCTTGAGTTTTCTAACGTTCAGTTATTTAATACCTATAGAGTGAGATCCGAGTGCAAGCTGTTACAGAGAGGACGTTTCTGACCAGCCCATCGCAAATGCCCACCCTCCCACCTCCCTTCCGCACATCGTTAGTGAGAGGTGCTGACACACATCGTTTCCAGCACAGACCTATTCAGATGAATGCATCGGTCAATATAACATCTGCCTGCTCCGAGGATGTCACTCAGCATCGTTTTTGCACCATATCTATCAGCTGTAGAAATATTTCTTTTCCTAACCGCCATCATACCAGCTTAGCATTGACAGCGGTTGATCCTCTGTGGATTTTGCGCTTTAAGGCAGCAGAGGGAACAGAGACAGAAAATCCTACAGGAGTGGCCGCTATTGCTATGGAAGGGAAGAAAAGTTGGGGTGATGGAGAGGAGCACCCAAGATTATGAAACTGCATTACTGCTAGCCTGCCTTCTGATTTCTAGGCTGCGCTTGTCTTCGTGGTGACACTCACTCACCAGGTCTGTAAGGACCATACTGGTGAAGCCAAGAGCTTGTCATGGTTTCTACAGCGTGGCTGACACAAACGCAAGGCCGGCCTCTGGGAAGCAGAAACGCGACTGGTTTCTGCCACTCTCAGTTGTTTCTTCTCAAAAGGAGAGCACAGTAAATGTCATTAAGCATGGCCTGCCAGAAAAGCAGATACCTTCAGGGGTCTGCCAGACAAGTCCTCAGATGTCAAATCTTATTAGAACAACCTCTGAAATCTCCCTCAGCCCCAGCTCATGTTCCTTGAAGACAAACAACCACGAGATCAGTTGAGGCCTCTTCCCAGAGAGGATGCTCAGCCTTTAGACTTCATCTGGGCCTGCTGAACTTTTAAAGCAACCACAGAAATTCTCTTGTCATTACAGAAGCACACAGAATAACGAAGGTGGCATTAGGGAACAGTAGGGAGCACGGCTGAGGTCTGGCCCAGGCGTGGCGAGCTCACACAGCAAATATGTCGGTTTTTTGCAGAAGGAAATGAATTACCAGAATTCTGCCTCAAAATATCCCAGTCCCTTTGCATCCTTCCTCCTGCATCAGTCTTGCAGAGCAGGACCACCCTGAGCTGACCGAGCACAGAGGAGCAACCTGACAGGCACAGCACAGCACGTGGGAGGGAGACCCAGAGGGTTTTGTAGAGCAACTTTTCTGCAGCAAGACAATGTGTCTCAGGAAATTCTGCTCAGTTATTCCCTTGTAGCTGCACAAACATCACATGAATTCAGAGAAATGGATTTAAAACACAAAACAAATCATTCTAAACCCCATTTCAGCCATCGCTCCTTTGAATAAACAACTGCCACATATATTAGCTGTCCTAACGGCTCTGAAATCCCAGCTTTACACACCTGCCACCACCCTAATTTAGGACGTAACAAAACTCCAGATGTGACTTCCCAAACTGCCGTGTCACTCGACAGAGCGATGGGGGGGTTCTGCCCGGGGGGGGTCAGCCCCTCCGCCGCCACGCAGGGAGGGATCTGAGCTGGATAACCACCACCTCCCGCTCCATGCCGAGCAGTCGTTCATAAAAATATGGATGTAAGAATCCTCTACTCTGACACTTGTGCAAAGTTCAAGCCAGTCAGGCTCCTTGGATCCCTCCAGCACTACTCATGTCCATGGGAACACTGGTTTAGACTGAACCCCAAAGCCAGGCCCCGCTGAGAGCTGGGGTGTGTCTGGGAGAGCATCATGGCTTCGTCAACCTATGGTCCTGGCTAACCAAGGGACAAGTGACCTTGCTCTCATTTTGCCAATGGAGGCAGAAATTAAATGACCTGAAAAAAGCCACCAGACAGACCAGGGCCCTGGTCCGTGGGACCCAGACTTTTTGAGGAGTGCAAGAGAAATGCCCTAGCTATAGCCCCTGTAACGACTCTCCTCCATCGCTGTGTTGAAGGTCCTCACGGAGCACATGCTGGGCTGTGTGGCCACCCAGAGCTGCGGGCCCTGGGGACCTGCAAGATGCCACTCAGGATCCATCAGCTAGACAGCTGCGAGTGGCTTTGGAGGGAGGCAAATTCATTTCACCTCAATAATATTTTTGTCCTTCCTTGGCCAGGACTGGGCTTCAATGACCAGGGGACAGGACCACTCATGGATCTGAGGACTGAAGTGCCCTGCTGCGCATGGCCACGGCTCCAGGAAAGCGCCCCGAGAAAGTGCATCCGGCGAGGGATGAGCCCGTGCCTTGAGAGCTGTCACTCAAAGGCACAAGCTGTCCCAGTGCAATACTGAGCGAGGAGTATGGATTGCTTAAAATGTCACGGCTGTTTGTTCTTCCTAACGGCAGCCTCGTTACCTACGCCACGAGATGCTGTTAGACACCAGCAGGCCTGAGAGACCACAAACCACTGTGCTCCCAGATCCAGGGAGCAGCAGTTGGAAAACTGCAAGGAGGGATAAAATGCAACAATTTTTGGAGTTTATTATCACTAGGAAAGGTTATAAAAAACCTCAGGTAAACACTCCTGCACATGCAGCATTGTGACCAAGATGATGCTAAAAAGCCCAAACTGGAGTTCGACAGCGAGTCATTCAGCACGGTGGCAGCACCTTGGGTGAAAGACTGGGATGTCGTATTCACAGTGTCAGAACAGATTATTAACGTGGCCCGTCGAGCCGTACAGCCTGCCACACACTTCTCTTTCCTTTTTATGAATGTGGACCTCGTGGATAATGCTAACTCGGAGGCATTCCCGAGCTCTGCTCATCACTGAGCTGCCGTGAGCGCCACGCGTGCTGGGCTTACTGCTGCATCCCGCCAAAACACCTCTGCCTGGCCTGGGGAGACATCTTCAGATCTCAGACTGTCCCCAGAGGTCTGAGTCCTGGTCTTTGCGCCAAGACCGTCACATTCCTACTAATAACTGAAAAGGATAAATGGAGCAATTCTGAGGGCAGTAACTGCTTTACAGACAGAAAAAAAATTACTGAGAAATGGAAGGGATCATCAGAGATGGTAAGAACTTCCTGACTTTAACACTGATGTGAATTACAGATGTTTACCTGGAAGATGGGCTATTATGGTCCAACTTGTGACACAAAAGAGAGTTGTGAGAATACAAGACCTGTTTCAGCGTATTAAATCCTTTCTCAGATAATTGTATTTCAACTGCTCTGAACTAAAAAACCAGAAAGAAAAATCATTTTGGGTCATTTTGTCCAACCTGAAACGTTTTGTTAAAAAACTCGTACACATAAGTACATTTAATGATTAAAAATCTTTGTGAAATGAAGATTTGGAATATTTCGCTTCCAAACGGAACATTTAGGCTTTTCTAACATCTTTGAATGTTAGATAGAGATACTTGTCACCAAATCTGGCACAAGTTCTCAGATAGATGTTTTTGGCTTAAATCTGCCTTAACCAGCAAATCTCAGTTTTAGAACATGACTTGGCCAAAGAGCAGCAAGGTAACGCTTCTCGGATGCGAGCAGCTCAGCACCCTGTGAGAACCCGTGCTGCTCTGGGGCTGGGCTGCTCGGGTACATTCATCGCTTTCCATGTGAAATCTGCACCACAGGAATGTTTATGTCCAGGAAAAAAACAGTCCAACTTCATCTCTGTCAAAACTCTTCCCAAATAAAACTTTGTTCTTTAAAGCTTGCAAACTTTCAGCAGCATTTGGTTTTATGGGCTTCTGGGGTTTAAGCACATGCATTTCTTGAACTGCCCAGTTCCATCAAAACTGACATCTAGAAATAACAGGAAGGCCATTCAAATATTTTTCTAGTTAATCCTAAACACAGAGTACTGGTGCGGGAAAAAGGAAGAGATTTTTGCTAGAGGTGCACATCGGTGAGGTTTCATACAACATAGAAGCTATGGGACGTGTCATCGGCATGGGACCACCGAGGTCTCAGCTTTTGAGCATCCACCTTGCTGAGATGGCAGCTCATCCAGGAATAACCAGAGCACCAAGAGTTCAAAATGTAACATAAGATACGCTTTGAACAAGACCAACGGCCTTCACATCATCCCCTTGCTGGCGGAGCCGCCAAGGCAGCCTTTCTCAGGAGCTCTCCGATACAGTGAAAAACATTTAAGAAAAGGAAAACAGAAAGCTCCAAGGAAAAAGCCCTTTTTGGCTACTGAAGTAATGATTTGACACTAACCAAATACAAACGCACAGATAGATTGGTATCAGCTAATGGTCTGTTCCAAAGGCTGTTGAAATCAAAGTCAGCCTTCCCTTTGATCTTGGTATTTTCACTAGGTCAGGTTCCAAGTTTACAAATCATATATTGTAACAAAAGGTGTTTCACAGCACACATCCATCCATGTGAAAGAAACCTATGTTTGGTAAGACTTTTTCTTTTTTTTTTATTTCCCCATGCTGATGTTTTAAAGTTCTTCTGTAGTCATTTTTGTGCAGGTCTGAGTGAGAGAAATTCACCTGCGGAGGAAGAACATCACTGGTCCTTCAAGCTGCTCCCCTTCCCCAACTGAGCGACCATGGATGTTATGGCAGGGCAATACACTCTCCCTGGAGCTCACTAACACATCCTCTCTTTTCAGAGCTCTTACCAGTCAGTGAGTTACCGATAACCCAGTTCTGCAGCTGGCCCTCTTGGCCAGTTTTCAATTATAAACATTTGCCAAGTTGTATTTAGTTGCTGAAGGTGTCAGTTAGAACTATCCACATTTGCCAGTTTTTGCCAGGCTGTTTCTTCTACTGCTGATCTGTTTTATTCTTAATAACAGAATTCACACGTTTAGCAGCGATGCGAGGAATACAACTCAAGCAAGGAGTTTGCTAAATGTTGGAGACTTTCACATACAAAATCATACGGCCAGCTCAGATCTTTTCACTTCAGAGCTGCTCTTATCTCTGCATTTAATTGGCTGGTTTTTTGCAGTCTTTGAGAGTACATGCTCAAAAACAGTGTCTGCTGCAGATATGCCTGGCTGCCAGCGTAAAACATCCGGATTTACACGCTACAAAAGATTTCAAAGACCTTAGAGAGCTAAAATAACCCTATGGCTCCTACACCTGTGAACCCCTCCACAGTCATCATGGCAGAACAACTCTTCTGGGTGAAGCCTTTGAGTTTCCTTTGCCTTTCCCATGCCAGAGCCTGGCAGAAAGGGATCCTGTGCTGATGGCCCATCTGCAGCCCTAGCTGCTGTCCATCAACCAGGGAACCCATCAGAGCAGAACATTTGCTAGTTGAGATGTGGTTTCTCACCCAACTGGTTTCTGGTAAAATAAAACAGATTAGCTTAAACTAACACTAAGGACAGTTTTCAGAAGATAGGTAGTAACTTTAACCACTTAGTTACCTGATGTCCAGGAAGCTCTTAAGCCATTTTTTTCGAACAGGAATTTAAGATCATAAGGCAATTCATTTTTTCTGGAAATTATTACCCAAAATCTTGAAGTAGGTTTAGTAATTGAGAAAAGGCTCTTGCTGACCCCTCTTCCTCCTTCAGACAGGAGGTTCTGGAGTAGTAAGCTAATCCACTCCTGAAAACATGCCCTTTACTTCAAGACCAGCATGTCCAGTCATAATTCACACAGCTTTTCAACCCAGTTCATTCACACTATGCCAACACAACCCTACTGCGCAACACTGACTTAAGAAGATGAGATGGAGTGGTGGAGAAAGAACCACATCCACAAAAATCACGTAAGGTTAGCAGAGTCTCAAAAGCCTTGTTCAGCTGCTGCCTAACCCTGAAGATACCACACCTCCTTAGATTGAATTTTCAGCCCGGGTGATCCCTGAACATCTAGGGTTCAGCTTTGTGCACGACCAGGTGTATCTTGCTCTTGGCAGCTAATGATAGTTCAGGACAAAGTATCTGAACTGGGATGAGGCCCTACATCTGCTCATTTTGGGGCATTTGCAAAGGACCACAGGACCGTGCAGCTAGCTCCTCCTACTCTTAGTCAGCCCTTTCAGCAACCAGAGTCCTGCCAGGCACTATAGCAAAAGCAAAATTTTGAGGAGTGCACTGAAGTGTCATGTGAAGAGTTTGCAACTTAATGAACAGCTCAACAGCTGAACACCTGAGTGATGGAGGCTGGTACCATGGTCCATGGCAGTATGAGATAGGAAGTAGAGAAAACGACCTCAAATCTTGTCCTCTTTCACCCAAGTTTGAGAAACTCTGGGCACCTACATCTAGGAGAAGAGCTGCCCAACTCTCCTGATTAATAAGGTCAGTCTAACTTGACAGAGACCGCAGAAAAACGGTCTCCCAATGCAGTATTTCAGTTGATGGTGTAATAAGGCAGATGAACAACACAGTCCAAACTTCCCTTTAAGCTGGTGGCTGTGACATACATCTTTAAAAATCTTTTGTTATACTCCCAGCCTAACTAGTTATCACATTCCTGGTTGGCTCCTAAGTCTCCAGTTTGAGTCTAGCTGTAGGTAGAAGGGTTAAGAACTCGGAACTTTTCTCTGAATTAAATGCCTACTGTCGAATGGGTAGGAAAGAAAAATTACAAGGCAAATTGAAGTGGATACAATTCTGATGTGATTTCTTGAGGTTTTGGACAAAAAGGTGAAAAGAAAAATGTCTTTTCATGGAATTGGAAGTTGCCAATTGTTAAAGGTTTCTTTAAAAAAAAAACATTTAACTTTACACTTTTCTAAAACCAAACAAAAATACAAACATAGGAGATGGAGGTGAGCCCAGCTGAAAATATTCAACTACTGGAGACCCATCGGTACAGTTCTTAGGTTTCCCCTAAGAATCCGAAAATATTCTATGAAAAATAATTTATTAATGATAGAACCTTTTTGCTCTTTCCTATTCCCTCAAATATCTTCACAAAACCAGTCCCCGTTTCATACAAAGATCTGTTTCTCAGGCACCATTTGCAACAAGCACAGAATAGTTCATACCAATGCAAATGCATCACTTGTGAAGTCCCGGCTTTATCTTTTGTGTTCCAATTCACCGCTTAGGCCCCAGGAATCCTCGGTCACAGGTAATAGGTATTTAAGTCGTTTCCAGTATGGATGCAGACTAAAACGTGAGCGGCGTTTTCAATCCGTCGACATTTTCACAACCTATTTTCTTAATATCGTGGGCAATAAAGATTGCTGCAGCTGATCAGCAACCTATGCTTCCATTTTGTGAGGCAATTTGAGGTTTTGCAAATTGTTTTCGCTCGGATGCGAAAATGAAACCAAAAAGTCTCGGCTGGCGTGTGGCTGGGTCTCCTTCACAGCCCTTTTTCAGAGCACAACCCCCACGAAGCCACAGACCCACCTTCGCCTGCGTCGCGATGCAGGCAGCGTCCCGACCCAGGGGTTCCGTCTCTATTACACCACAACAACAGTTTCATTTTCCTTCAGGAGCAAAGCAATTTCAAAGCCTTGAAATATTTCTAATTACATCTGTTGTTTATGAGTGTTACATGATCAGTAGAGTATATATGAGGAATATTTGCAGTTTCCAGAAGTTTTTGAACTCCAGCCAGAATTATATCCATAAACCCACACTGCAACCCCTTTCCTCATCCAGCTACACAATTCTTCTGAACATCACCTGGATCTGAGTTTCATCCTTCTGAAGCTCTGGAATAAGGATTTTTTTGCATAATACTTTGGTTGTGATTGAAAAAAAGGAGTCTGGTGAAAATATTTCAGCCAAATCTAATTTATTATCCACTGTAAATGCCCGTGGAGTGAACTCATCCTTCTTATCTGCCAAACTACTGACCCAATCACTTTTTGTACTGCTGGATCAATTTGAGTTTAAATTGCTTTTGTCTGCATAAATTACACCCCTTTGTGAACAGCAGGGCTTCTGCTTCTATCCACACAGAGCTTGCAGCATTTGAAAAGTTGATCCTTTAGTTTCAGAAGTTTCTGGAGAAATGAGGTGTTTTAGAGATACAATTTAAGGTCCCAATCCTTTAAATGCTATCGCATCTCCCATATTGTGTTATTAGTCTCACCGAAATCAGTAGAAATATTCAGATGAACAGAGTTGTAGAGATACTATTAATGTCTGCAGGAACAGGGCACGAACGTATCGTGTCTTTTCTTTAGAAATTAGACGCTGCATTTGTGGTCAGCACAACTCAAAACGTGGCTGCGAATGGAAAAGAGCGAGGTTCCTACGAGGGATCAAGCTGTCCCCCATCTGGCAGTTCGTCAAGGATGAAGCAGCTCTGAGCTTTGAATCAGCCCAAAATTTCAAAGCAAAAATCAGCTGCAATTAACTGCTCCTACAGCCCAAAATAATGTTAAAATGCGTCGGTGCCCGACTGGAATCTCCAGGCATAAATGACACATAGCAAGGTTGACAAGTGAGATAGACATAGAGTTGCCTATCATAAGCTCATTAACCAATTAATCAAAGCCCAGATAGATCACTGTGCACTTGCGGCTGATCACCTCACCACGCGCAGCCCTGCCTGATGAAGGACCGAATTTCCCTCACTGACCCAAATTCACACTCACTCCCCCCAAATCTGCTCTGATCTTGGATTTCCCTGTAAAGCATTTGACATCAGAAATAATGAGGCATCCTTTCAAGAGTCCTTCTCTTTCATACTCCAAATGTTAATTTGAGCCCCGTCACTCATTAAAAAGGACAGCATCGTGTCTTCCATCCTCGCTAGCTTGGGAGTCATTATGCACATCCTTAGATCAAAACCTTGAAGAACATAAGGCATGGGGCTATCTTGCAGGACCAAGAGATAGGCATGGCCTAAAAATCCTGGTCCCAGACAGCCTTGAACACTGGCATGTTTTAAAGCTGGCTCCACAGCTTTAAATTTGCAGCCGCTGTTTAGATACTTTGCAGAAATGAGCTGGCAATCTCATAAGCAACAGCCTTATTGCAGCATCTCCAGCTATATATTTTCTCACTCCAGGGGGAAACGCTGCAGAGAGAGAATCTTATTGTCACTTCTGCTCCTGATTCCAACCAGAACTACAACACGCAGGGAAATCAGGAAATACCAAAGCTGTTCAGTCTTTGGTGGAACCCCAAGGTTTGCCTGGGTCAGACTGCAGTTTGGGTAGAAGAGGGGAGGTTTGTCAAACCAGCTCACCCAAGAAACTACACTTTCGCACTAATTTTCATTATCAGGATGTCAAGAAGCAGAGCACATTACATGATTTATTCGCTGGCCTGTGGGACAGCTTTCGCTGGATAAACGACAGCAAGGCAGCTGTGAAGGAGGCCATCCTGCCTTCTGCCGGAGAACTTACTGCTCTTCCTGAGTTCTATTGGAAAGCTGAGAGTGTTTTCATTTCTCAGAATTTTGAAAATACAGCCTGTATTTATGAAATATGCAGGGGCAAGACTTCCTTGCAAGTGACAACTGAAAATTAAGGCTGACACTAATCCTGAGGCTTTAGGGCTGGTCCGTGGGGGACGATTCTCCCTTAAACAGGAGATGATTTGTGAGTTTGTTCAGGAACTAAGACAACAACAAGGCAAAGGCTCAGGAATTTTCCTGAACAACATGTTTACGGCTTCATCGCCTTGCTTGCAGTCCCTAAAACTTAGGTAATCCCCAGGCTCCCAGTCTTGGTACTCTCTGAAGTGATGCCCTTTTCAATCTTATCTTTGGCCAGATTCACTCCACGTGGACTTGGATGAAATGTCTCTGAAGTTGATACTGCCTTTTCCTGATGGATTTGTTCTTGCACAGTGGCAAGCACAGTGGCAAAGGATGCTGTAAGGCTTTCCTAATGGCAAAAAGCCTGTCCTCTCCTGGAAGAGATGCTCCTCCACGGGTGCATGGCCGCCGCTGGGTACATGCAGGTGATGCTAGAGCCGTGCTGGAAGGCAGACTGGTTTGCCCAAAGGTGTGAGCAGCTTTGAGACCTGGCCAGAGCCCCAGAGGGTCTCGCTGTGGCTGAATCAAAGCCTCTTCCATCCCCTGTGGCCTCACTCCTCTCTGGACCAAGTTTTGCATCCTCGAGACTCAGCAGGGGCTGTGGGGAACAGGGCTTGGGACAGCTTAGCTGTGGAGATAATACTGCACCTAAAAATAGTTATCTTGATCCCCATCACTTCCAGTCACATCCAGTGAAAGACCTGCTTGGTTTATCTGTTTGTCTTTCCAAAACTGCAAGGTACGGGCTGAAGTTTCCTGCTGTAGGAAGTCTCCAGGAGCACTAGGAAGGATGGGCCTTTGCTTTGTGACTACATTAAATGCTAAATTAAGTATGGAAAGGAAGAAAAGACATTTGCATGCTGGACACAGCCTCAGCAAGGAGGTAACTCAGAGACCAGACCGTTCCCGGCAATAGGGCAGCGTTGTTTTAATGATCGTTTGTCTGGGCAGAGGGCGACAGCTGGTGACGCGTGAGCTGACGCCAAGGTCCTTCTCCTAACAGTTCCCCTTTCTCTGCACACAAACCCTGCCTTCGCTAGGGAGGAAGCACTGCCGGTTGGGAGCACCGAGGGGAGGTATTTTGAAATTCTAGGTCAGGCTCAAGCCAGAGTATTTGTTAGTTTTAAGGAGGGCCCCAAGTTCTTCAAACATGACTCTTGCTGCTGCTGACATTGCCTATTCCCAAAGGGTTACGCTACCCTCAGCTTCTTTTTAACTCAGAGAGAGGAGGAAAATGTTCCTTGGCAGCAATTTGCCCAGATTCATCCTTTGTGCTACGTGCCCAGAGCTACCACTGCTCCCGATTTAGGTCTACACGGGTCCTGGGGAGGCCAACCCCCTTGCCCGCGCACAGTACGTAACTCCGGAGTGCTCTGGAAGCCCGAGCACGGGACGCTCAGATCGTCCCCTGGCAGGACATGAAAGGTGACCTGTCTTGCAATTAGGCAAAGGCAGCTTGTAATGAGCTTTAATTGAGGGCAGCACTGCCCGCACGCATCCCTGCCTCCGCGGGAGCAGCCCCGGCCGAGCAGGCAGAACCCGAGCCGGGGAACAGGATGAAATGCTGCAGTGCTATTTTTATGAGATCATAAAATAGTTGCATTCGGTACGTTACGGTATTTTGTAACTACATTTTTATGAACCTAAAATAGCAGCTTGCAGTTACTACTTGGGATAAATTGTTACCATATTTGCCAATCACTTTAATACTCACCGTCAAAACAGCTGCTGCTAAATACAAGTAAATTACATTTTCCTCTCCTCTAAGGTTAGTTAGGAGACCCAAGTCCATCATTTCATCTAGTCTTCGCAAAGCATGCCCACTGAGTTGGAAAATGGGAACTTATTTGAGGCAAGGGCAGGGAGGGAAGCGATGTTCTCCGAGCGGTTTCAGCATTTAAACTGATTTTATTAAAGCAACGGAGTTATGCTAATCCTCAGTTCTCCAGAATCAAAACTACCTCAAAATATGATGTCTGCCTTAAAAATCATGACTTTTTACCTAAAATAAATTTGAGATTTCTTACTCAAGTCTCCTCAAAAAAATCCAAGCTCTTGTCCTAGCCAGGATTTCCCGTATTGATAACAACTCTTACTGCAGTAATAACAAGATGGCTTGAAAGCTGCACGTGTTCCTCTGACTCCAGTTGATTGGGTTTGACTAAATAGCTGGAAAAAATATACATACTGAACATATATGTATACTTTGATGGTCTTTCATTTCTTCTATTGTGAAACACTACTCCTTTCGAAAACAGCAATTGTGACACTGAGTCAAGGCTCGTGATCAGACATTTCCAGCTCCTTTTGCATTTCCACAGCATCTCTTGGTTCCGTGGCACAGCCAGGGCTTTGCAGTGCTGCTCTCACCTCCTTGGCCCGGCCGTCTCTTGTGTTTTCCTACACATTCGCTGTTATTTCCATGCTCCCGCACTGGTGCTGGCAGCGACGTCGCCTCGCGCCGACACTGTGGGTGCCCCCAGAGGAACTCGCTGTTTATTTTGGGAGCGGTGCGTGTCGTCCTGGCCCGCGTCGGTCGGAGGCAAGCTGCGCGGGCCGCCTCTCGGCCTCTGGGCTCGCTGCCTGCCAGAGGGATTATTTTGCCAGGAAAAGGGTGTTATTACCCAGCGGCAGCAAATGCCAAGTGGCAGCTCTCAGCCCTCCCTGAGCCTGAGGGAGCTTTGTTTGCTCCAAGCCAAACTGGGACAGAGAGGGGACCTACACGAATGACCGCTTGTCTGGCTATTTTTTTTTTTTTTTTCTCAAATTTATGCAGCGGCGTCGGTATTTCAAGGCTGTTGGCTGCAGTCGTAGGCTACTGCTGATATCTCACAGCAGTGCCGTTCACTGATTTCTCCTCTGCCTCACCCTGCCTGTGCCCACATGCACTTCAGTTCCGGTCTGCATCCCAGGGACACCCTCGCACTCCCGGCAGTCCGGAAAGCATCGCCCTGCATGCTCAACACGAGGGATTGGCTCCTCTCCACAATCAGCAGTGCCTTCAAAAGCCAGAGTAGGAAATCTGACCACAAAGGCACCGCTGGACGGGACACGGGTCCCCTTGCCTTCTGCACTAAGCAGTTATGTACCAAGCAAGATCAAGGGATCCTTTCTCAGCGTTCAGGTGATCTGTAATTGCTTATTTGGAGTTTATTTTCCTAGGACAGTTGTCAACACACACCGCCAAGGCTGTTTGGTCAAGTTTTTAGATGAACACAAGCCATTTATCAGGAAAAAAAAAGCATTTAAACAAAAAAAGCCCCACTAACTCTTCCAACAATCCCAGTGCTGGCCTTAACGTTTTGACAGTCAATTTAAGCAACCGCCATTGTAAGTGAGGAGCAGCTTCCCCTCCTCCTGCCTCCCAGAAGATGCCGTGGTCACATCCCTCCCTGCGCAGCGAGATGGGGATGTGCCTCGGCTGAGGACAACCTTGGGAAGGGAGAGTTTTTTCTCAGCCAGACCAGGTCAACCAATACATGGACTCAACTGCTCCCCAGACCTCTTACATGGGTACATTTAAAACCCAGGTAATACCACCACATTCAATGCTGTCCTCCTGCATTTCCACGACTGTGAGCAAGATCAGAGCGACACATCCATCGCTGGCAGGGTTTGGAGAAGGCAGCACACTGTGTCTCCAAGTTTTACAAAAATCACATGCATTGACAACCCTTGAGGGCTCTGCCTCCTCCAGCTTCATCATTCCTGACAAGGAAACCAGGGCTGCCAGGACCGTGAAATGGCCAGTTCCGCCCCGGTCATGATTTGCTCTCCATCTGAACCTATAGGTAATGGGTTTTGGTTCAGAAGGACAGTATTAGATTATTATTTTTATTAAACGTTGGCAGAAGCTTGCAAAAACCTGACCTCATTCCAGTCACTTTGTAAAGGGCAAAGAAACCTCATTACTGGTGAAATGAAGAACTTAAAAAAAAAAAACCCCTAAAAAAATATTTAAGTTCTCAAATCTCTCAAATTACTGGCCAGTTCTGATCTCAGTCGCACTGGTATGAATCCAATTCAATCCACTGATGCAAATTGACTTATGGCTTATTTACTCCAAATAACTAAGATGTCTATTCAACCTGTATGTGAGATGTTTAAAATAAGGAATGACATCTCAATGCAAAACATTTTGGTAAGCCACAACTTTCCTTAGGTGCTTGTACTTGCAGAGCAGTATTTGGCCTAGGGAGAGGAAGGTGGAGTCACACATGGGATGGGGTTGCAGGAGATCCAGGTTCTGCTCCGGTTCTGGTCACCTTTCTGCTGTTTGAGCTGTATCGCACCGTGCAGAAACATCTCCCACTTCACCTTCCTCCATGCACCACAAACTCCTTGGGGCCCTGGGATATGATGGCCTTTGTACCCCTCTTGGTGTGATGCTGTCACACTCCAGCAGAGCCAGGGACCCAGGAACAATGGCACGGTCATGGATCTGCCCACTGTATGCTGCCATCCATGCTCTGAAATTGTTACCACGGGCTTCCCCCAAAATGGTTTTGGCTCGGGCCAAGAACCCCACAGATGTAGACCACAACAGGACACATCGTCTCAGTCACGACTTCAAGGCATTACCCCAGCAGAAATGACTGCACCAATACCCAAAGGATGTAGGCGTCAACAATGCAGCACCTTCAGCTAGAGATAACGTCGATCTCACCTACGAACCACTTCCTAGATGGCCTCATACTGTGCTCCCCTTCTGCAAAACCGTGTGTTTCCTCCACAAGCAGGCCTTCAGAAGAGGACTGAGAGAAATAGATCATTTCTGGATTCAAAACTGGCCCGAGTTGCCCAGAGAGGTGGTGGATACCCCATCCCTGGAAACATTCCAGGCCAGGTTGGCCGGGGCTCTGAGCAACCTGATCTGGTTGGAGATGTCCCTGCTCCTTGCAGAGGGGTTGGACTGGGTGGGCTTTAATGGTCCCTTCCCACCCAAACCCTTCTGTGATTCTATGATTTCAGTCACCTGGGGCAGAGAGATTAAGCAGCTGTTGGCAGGGTGTAGATTAACGTTGCCGCTTCACAGAGATATCTCTTCAGAGGTACCTAGGGGAGCTTCTCCAGTTGTTGTTTTGTTTTGGTTTTTTTTAATTATTTTTAAAGGATTCCCAGATCTGGCAAGCCTTATGCGTCACATCCCCCTTGCTCACACACCACAGCACACGTGTGCGTGCATCACACCCTGCTTGCACCGGCACAAGAGCTGCCGCTGTATGGACCCACTGCTGCTTCAAACACATGGTCCCTTCTGGCACTGTGATCCCCCCACATCACACCCCAAAAACTCACCCCTCGGCATAAAACTGTGACCTGCCTGCAGCAAAGCTCCTGCCAGAGCACCAGAGCTGGGGAGCAAAAAAGGAGCCCACCCAACAAGATCCAGCCCATGGGAACCTCACACCTCTCCTTCCTCATCATCACTGAAGGAAAAAGCAGCCTTTGGTGGGGACGCAGGGGCTTAGAGAACAAGCTGCTTTTTTAAGGACTTAAAAAGACATTTCCTTTCCAGAAAAGCCAACAGCTCCAGTTCTGCACTGGCTTATCACAGATTTCAGGAGAGACCAGGAGAAACCATGAGTCAAGGACCAACCCAATGATCCCACAACTCGTTACTGTAGATACTTTCCCCCAGGAGCTATTTCCATGCTTGCACAGGGCTTCCTTGCCTGCCCCGAGCAAAGCACAAAGGTGACCCTGCACAAAATACGGAGCAGCAGCCAGGATGCTTCTCCCTGGGAGCTCTGGGGACTCCTGCCTTCCCATCCTCCACAACAAGGGATGTTTGGAGCCATCCCTGGGGATGAACGCCTGGGAGATGGGCGTCTTTGAAGGAGAGTGACAAGCAAGTCCCCGCGTGGGATGTAGCCATGATTGGCATTTCCAAAGGTGGAGAAGCGTGCTGTGACTGCTCCCAGCAGCGCCTGGCGTGGCCGGTGACAAGCTGCTTGTCGTGTCACTCGGAGATGAGAGGCTGCGGCGTCAAAAGGGACCCTCTGAACACCAACGCCATGACACAAAAGCAGCAGTTCAAAGCCCCCCATTTCCCTCCCAGGGAGACATCCTGGCTGGTTATGACACTAATTTATTGTCAGATGTATCGCTTTTTTTTTTTTTAAATTACAGTCAAAGGGGTTTGTGTTTGAATCCCTTTGGCAGGATTGATAATGGCATTACATCTTACCTGGGCAGTAAGGGACGATACTGGGGGCTAAAAAAAAAAGCTTCTAACGTAAAATTTGGGCCTTATGACTTATTTACTGTCCTGGCAACAGGCCAGATTAATTCAGGGTGTAATTTCATGGACTTCTGAATTTCATCAAGCTGAGAGGCTGACTGTATAAAACAGTTGACAGGTATCAGTGGAGGGGTGATCCTAGGTCAGCCCTAACCATCAATAGACCACCCCCCCCCCCCCCGAGGCTCTTCACAGCACATTCCTCTACCCCAGCCCTGTCTGCAGAGGGGTTTATTTGTTGTCTTTGATGTTTTGCTCTGAAATCACAGCACTGCAGGAACTTTACTTTGCCATGCACATGTTTACCTGCAAGAAGTGGATGAGCTGAAAGACTAATAAAGAATTACAACTGTGGTCTTTAGATGTCCCACCAAAACCTGAGAATTTGGTGGCTTGTCAAAATGAAGTCATAGAATCACAGAAGGGTTTGGGTGGGAAGGGACCTTCAAAGCCCACCCAGTCCAACCCGTCTGCCAGGAGCAGGGACATCTCCAACCAGATCAGGTTGCTCACAGCCCCGGCCAACCTGGCCTGGAATGTTTCCAGGGATGGGGCATCCACCACCTCTCTGGGCAACCTGGGACAGTGCTCCACCACGATCAACATAAAAACTTTCATCCTGATGTCCAATCTGAATCTACCTTCTAACTTAAAACCATGACCCCTTGTCCTGTCACAACAGGCCCTGCTGAAGAGTCTCTCCCCATGTTTCCTGTAGGCCCCCTTTAGGTACTGGAGGACCACTCTCAGGTCTCCCCGGAGCCTCCTCTTCTCCAGGCTGAACAGCCCCAACTCTCTCAGCCTGGCCTCAGAGGAGAGGTGCTCCAGGTTGGTGTCTTCAGTCCACATTTCTACAGAAGAACTATCTACATCGCACTTTTGGCAGCACCACTGGGGATCTCAGAGGAAAGTCAGGTAGCAGCTAAACCGCTGGTCTCAGCTGCATCTCCAAAGATTAGACGTGCAATAGTCATGCAGAAGATGCGTTGCTGGGGTGAAGCACTGCTGCTGTGTTGGAGAAGCAGCTGGCCCACTCCAAGCTTTGATGACTCGTTTACTGCCAGCCAAAAGGAGATGAATGGTTGTTTGGCTGGACTGTGCCTGTCTGCAATTTCTAAAGAGTTAATGGAGCTTCTTGGCTGAAATCTCAGTGTGATGTTACTGTTTATCCATATTACGGGCTTGTGTTTAAACATCGTAATGATCCTGGTAATATGTTTCCAGCTGCTCAACGCCCTGGATAGCCAGTTATTAAAAATAAACTTGCATAAACACGACATTTCTTTTGCACAGCTCATCCATTTTGCCCGCATGCTCATGCTAAGAGGTCACCCAGCTCTGTTTGTCACACCGATGTCTGTTCCTATGGGAATGACTTCCCTACCATCAGCAAATAATTATGTCTTGGGACCGTGGCCAGGTGATGAAGAGGAAGACAGCACAGAAGGAGGTAGCAGACTCAAAAAGATCTTTCGTGTACATACATTTCTTCTGTATTGCTTAGGGAGACATTTTCTCCCCTAGACTGAGGATTGATCTCCAGTTTGATGATGGCTTTCAACAGTTGGGTTGCTGCCTCCTGAACTTCACTGAAAGATCATTGGGTGAGCGGGGAATGGAGGAAGATTAATTAAAGTGATCTGAATGGTTAGTCTTTCTATTGGAAATGATTGTCTATGGAGTAGCGTAGCGATATATCATTAATTTGGAAAGGTCAGTTATGAAGAAATATTGATTTCAGAAATTCAGTTTGATTATATCGCTGTAAAGTGTGACATTAAAGTCCCAGCTGTTTGTGTCTCTGCTCTGAGATCAATGGAAAATGCAGGTTTGGATTTGCTTCTCGTTTTTTTTTGTTTCTTTTTTAGAAAAAAAAAAAAAGACAAAGAAAAAGAAGAAAGCATTTCCAATGGCATTAACTACCCAGAGTAAATTGTTGCTTGACTAGTGTTGACAGTTGGTTTCTATTAAGAGGATACTGTCAAAATGCTTAGGCTCAACATTTATAATCAAGATAAAGGAATTTCCTGATGATTATAAAATCAAAAATGTTTTACACCGAGATCCTTCTGTGATGTCCATCCCACAGCTGGGCTATGACCACCGGGGCAAAGCTACCCACAGCACCTCTGGGAGTGGGACAATTTCAAAAGGTGGGTAGGGTTTCCAGTCTACTACTAATAAATATTTCAAGGAAACTTTCACAGACATTTCTCACTTTTTAGAGTCAGTATCATGATGTTATGATAGCTTCGAAGCTAAGCCCATTTCTAAACAAAGCCCCAGTAAAAGAGTATTATTCATTAACTGCTCAACAGCAGTCTTCTGCTGGGAGAAGGATTACACTCATCGTCATCATCTCCTCTCTTCTCAACCAGATGCAAAGCATGCTTCAGCTCACAGAAAGAGGAACATAGATTTTTTCAAACACCAAACCCCACCTGCAGAAGGGCTCCTCTCCCTAGCACCGTACCGTGAGAGTGAGCCAGACCCCCGCGTACCAGTGCCTTAAGCACAGAGAGCAGGAGGAAAGCCCAGACCATGTGTCTGAGACTCCCACCCATAAACAAAAACCTGCCGCCCTGCTTTTTGGTCACCAGCTGGCTGGAGATGCTCGGAGGAGCCCTCTGCGTTCTCCCATCTTTGTTTTGGCTGGAGTGAGTTTGGGCTGCAAGGGGCAGGTTCCTGCCTTGCCTGTTTTCTGTCAGCCATGGATGTTTCCATGGCACATGGTTTCACAATGCTGGGGGCATGAGGGATGCACAGACGGAGGAATCCCTCTGTTATTAGGTTAGCTATTGCTGACACCTGAACTTCACCTGCAAAATCCAGAGCAGGGGCTGAACTGGGAAGGCAAAGGTGGTGAAACCACCTCACGTACCTCTTGTTCCATTCAGCAAAACGTGAAAGCCTGTTTTACAGTGCTGCAACAGCACGATATCCCTTAGAGAAAGCTCGGTTCCAAAAAGCACTTTGCTGAGAAGCATTTATAAAGCAGCAGTGAGCACAAGCCAAGGCGAAGGGCGAGGCAGAACCAGGGGTACGTGACCAGAGCGAAAGCTGTGGATGGAAACCTGAGCAGGCAAAACCCACCCCTGCTATGGTCCTGCTGAAAACCCTGCAGCCAATATCCCCAAATTACTGCCGAGTGTTTAATCGAGGTTGTTTCATAGGGTGAGTGTGTTTTCTTACTGTTTATTATTCTGCTTTTGCCATGTAACCTGCTTCACTAAAAGCCTTAAATGAAACAACTGCCATTAAAAAGCCATCAAACAGGGTTTTATAGTTCTCCCCTTTGCTGCGAGGACCTAACAACTTATAAAAATTTATTTTGCGCTGTGCTCAGTTCCATTAAAAGGCTACTGGGGTTTATTTTTAGGATTTTATCTCGGCACTGAGTTACCTAGCTTGTAACAGTCAAGGTTTTGTTTTGTCACCTCAAGGCCTAATCATAGCGGGATTTGCTGACATTAAGAGTCAGCAAACACATCTACAGGCATCAGCTACGTAGAAATGCTTTTGGCTGACATGGGGTGTACAAAGGGAGAAAGGATTGCACGCTCTCTTCTGCTGCAAATGCTGGGAAAGGACTAATTATCTCACATTCACATCTTAATTTCCACCACTTTGATCAGAACGCTTTGAATTGTAAATATTGAAAAAAAAAAAAAAAAAAAGAAGTGTCACCTATCAGATTTAATGAAAGGGATCTTTGCCCACAGAATGCCGCGTGCTAAACCGGAGAGGTCTGAAGTCATCTCTTGGCTGGCCCCGAGGGGCTTTGAGCGTGCCTTCAAAGCGGAGGCTGTTGTCAACGGGAGCCCAGATCACAGGGGTGAGGCACCGGGGACCACGGCTGCGGGGAGCATGAACGGCAGCCCCAGCCCAGCTCTTTGCAGCAAGGCACGTGCTCGGCTTTTCAAGACGCATCTCAGCCCTGCGGAAGCTGAGGAGGCTCAGGGAGGTTCTAGCTTCTCGGAGCAGGGAAGATGCAGTGAGATGTGGTATGTCCACAAAATGAAGCGAGGGTGTTTGTGGTATGAGTAGGCATGGCTTGGCTTCAAACGAGCTGGAGGGGCAACAGGAAAAGCAGAGATGCTGCTGCAGGGCACAAAATAAGGCTGTGCATCTCCAGTCCACAAAGGCCTTGTACACAATGCAATCAAGGGGTAAAAGGAAAGATGGAAAAAATCAACCCCCCTGTACTTTTCAGCTCTAGTATGTGTTTCATACAAGTCATCTTCACCTGCACGGTGGGGAGAGGACCAGCCCTGCTGTTTGTACAGCAGCCCGCACAGGGCATGCGGGTGCAGGGCTGCCCGTCCTGGCACAGCCAGCACCACCTACTGCACATTGCTGCAAAAACCCCGCAGTGGTGAACGAAAAGAAGAGACGGTAGAAAAGGGCAGAGCTTCTGCTCTGGCTGGGGCAGTGTGACTGTACTTCTCACTCATGAGGGACTGAAGGACTCAATCACTGACTTCAGGAGGTGACAGGCAGAGATGGACCAGACTCACGCAGTACCAGTGAAAAGGCTGCAAACAGATGCAAGACCAGGATTGGGTTTGGGCAAGCGTGTTTTGTGGGAGAGTGTTTCTGAAGTAACACTGTACACATGTCCTCTTCCTGAGCATCCATCACCAATCACTCCAGCAGACAGCCCAGTCTGACCCAGAATGGCAGCAATGGTCTGTCCTGGGATCATGCCACAGCTGGTGATGATACTCTTAAACACAAAACCTCGTCAGCACCAAGAGCAGAACCATATCTTCCATCATGTTTGTCAAAACATGGTACTTTACAAGTTTTCCTACAATTTTCTGAGTGCACACATGGCCAAGGTGATATACAACCCTGCTACTATGGCAGCCTCACTCAGATGTTTACCTGACCTATGAATTACATGAGCAGCTAAAGTTTTCAGTCATTTTCTCCCGCATATTTGTCTGTCACTGCAGCATCCGCAGGCCTCCACAGTTTAACCCAGGGCTCTGCAGTGGGGACCAGTGATGCTCCTTCCCCTGTGAACAAGGAGCACCCACGCCACAGGAGCAGGAGCTGCTCACCGCCTCCCCAGGGCTGTGCATCGAGCACTGCCTGTATTTTTTCCCATGAAGCTGTGTTAATTAAAAAGATTAAAGCCCCGTGTTAAAACATCGGCTGACAGGTATAGCTCCCATCCCCCTCCACTCCCTTGACACGATCCCAAAGTGTTAACAGCAGACATCACTCCTAGAAGGCTGTAAAAATTATCATCTCAGAGCTATTAATGCAGCACGGCGGTGGGGGGGCCTCTTTAAAGAGCGTATAGCATTAAACCTCTAGCTAGATATTAAGGGGATTTCTTAACCTCTAAAATTATAGTTATGTGCAAGAGAGGGGAGGGAGGAAGAGGGGCTTAATTAAAAATCCATACTTCGCTGGCGCAACACTGTACTTACGGGCTCGGGAAGCAGCCATTTAAAGAGGTAAAATACTGCCCCAAACGCAGAGATGTCTCCTGGATAAAGAGGCCCTTTGTATCTTTGATGTCCTGTAAGTGCCATTCTCTTTAATTTTCTCTTCCCTAACAGCCATAAAGGATATGTTAAATGCATGAGGGACACTCAAGTCGCAGAGGCTGCGGCCCAGGCGTCCGGCACAATGAAACGTTCCTGGAATGGACTCCGACAAGGGCAGCGGCCACGCGAAAGTCAAAGGAGCCCGTGGAGATCCGGGAGGGGACGAATTCCTACAGAGCTTTATTTGTTGCTGGCAGTAGGACACACACCTGGGAGAAGGCCTGTGCACTATGGGGCAGCCCTGCCCATGTAGCCATGGCTCTCCAGTGGGAATGCCCAGTCTGCTGGCAGAGGAGCAGCACTGCAACCCAGCATCACCAGATGGGGGAAAATGGTCAATTTGGGCTGGTTCATAGAATCATAGAATGGTTTGGGTGGGAAGGGGCCCTCAAGGGTTGTCTAGTCCAACCCCCCTGCAAGGAGCAGGGACATCTCCAACCAGATCAGGTTGCTCACAGCCCCGGCCAGCCTGGCCTTGAACGTTTCCAGGGATGAGGCATCCACCACCTCTCTGGGCAACCTGGGACAGTGCTCCACCACACTCAGCATAAACAATTTCTTCCTAATATCTAATCTGAATCTACCTCTCTCTATTTCAAAACCATCACCCCTCGTCCTATCACAACAGGCCCGGCTGAAGAGTCTCTCCCCACCTTTCCTGCAGCCCCCTTGAGGCACTGGGAGCCGCTCTCAGGTCTCCCTGGAGCCTCCTTTTCTCCAGGTTGAAGAGCCCGAACTCTCTCAGCCTGGCCTCACAGCAGAGGTGCTCCAGCCCTCTCATCATCTTCGTGGCCTCCTCTGGACCCTCTCCAACTGGTCCATGTCCTTCTCATGTTGGGGGCTCCAGAACTGGACACAGTGCTGCAGGTGGGAAGTTCCTTTCCTCAAGAGCAATTCCCAGTTGTAACAACACGCTCTTTCCACTGCAAGCCTCAGCAAAACCAGCAAAAGCACCAAAGCTGTGTTTAAGCGTTGAATTAAGAGTTTGAGCAAATGCAATTTTCTTGTTATTGTAGCAGGCGAGGCATGCTCTAATCATGAGTTACCAGCTCAGAGCTGAGCTAGCATCCCCCTCCTGCACCAGGAGCCCTGCGAGCACAGGGGCCTTGGGTAGGATGTGCGTTTCCCTGTGCTCTTTGCTGACATAAAAGCACCAGCAATCTAGGCTAGGCTTATCTATAAGGCAGTGGGGTAGGTGAAGATACTCCGAACATAGGAAAACAAGGCGACACCAGTGCCTACCCCACTGGTATAGTCCCTACATATGGCAGCAGAAGCTGTAGGACCAAATATAGCTTCTTGGTCAGATCTGATACAGCAGTTTGTATCAGTAGAAGGTCTCACGCCTCCTACTCTGCTAGAGGTGCCAATGTATATATGACCCAGCTTACAAAGGGATTCCACTCGTTCATTTATTCTTTGGAAGTGGATGTAACCAGCCCATAAATTATGCATAACTTCTAAAACAGTTTGGATTGAACTGAGAGGGAACACGTTCAAGTGGAAGCTGATGACTTACCCAACTTCAAAAGACAGGACTAATTACAAGAAACAATAAACAACTGGTTCACATGAGACTGCCCAGGCCAGGGCAGGATGGGAATCCTCAAATCCAGAGCGATCCCCAAGACAGAGAGACTGTCTTCATCTGACTCAGATGCCTGGGAAAAGCTGGTAAACTTTAGAGTCCAGATTTCTTCTAGTCCAATGAAAATCAGGCCTCATTTACATGGCACTTCATGTAGACAGAGGTCTTCATTAATATTTTGTGTCTGCACAAGCCTGGGCCCTGGAGGGTGACAGCAGCCATACGGAGGAAGGTGCTGTCATCTGGCCTGGCCCGTACAAGTACGACATCAAGAGGTCTTTATCTAGTAGTCCACGAGAGAAGAAAGGGTGACCGTAAGCAGTGCTTGCTCATACCGGCCTTCAAACGTACCTTTGTTCTAAGGCAAGAAAGAGGATTTACGTGGGTGATAGGAGATACCCACACTGCCTTGGTGTGACGGTACAAGCAGCGTTTTGAAAGGTTTCTGCTGATAACATTGAACACAGTCCCCATAAATGGAGAAACCGAGTTCTCTGTGGGAAGTAGCTGACTTTAGAAAGCAAAAGGTAGGAGCAGGAATTAGGCTCCTGGGGCACAAGGGGAGTCATGAAACCTGGGTCTCATTCCTGCCCTTATTACCTTTCAGAAGGACCTTGAGCAGACGCTTTAACCTCTGTATACTATAAACTGGGATAATAACGATGCTGTCGTATCCTGGAGGTGCCCAGAGACCGCAAGGGCAAAAGGTACGGGAGCTTGGGAGAGCTTTTCTCATTACCTCCAGCCTCCACAACATATCATAAAGCAGTCGTTCGCGCTTCGTGTTCAGAGACTGCCTCTGGCATCTTTTTCCCTTGCAAGTCATCGCCCCTACCCTTTTCACGCTGAGCCCAGCAAGGACTTTCAGCGGACACCTCGGCACGGTGCTCACATGCCTTCCTGAAGTGGTAAGCTTTGCGAGGCACAGCCCAGCCATGTAAATAACATGAGAAATGGCATGGGAGATGCCACCAGGCAAAATACTGCAATGTCAAGGCATTAAAAATCCTAGAGAAAAGAAGCTCTTGCGGTGTAATAGAGAAAGTCAGGCAGAAGTTATGTTTGTGTTTTTCGGCATGATTAGATTATAAATATAGTCAGCAGAGGCTGAGGACACTGGGAGCTCTAGATGGTGCTCGGATGCATCACTTCTGACACTGGTAGGTGATGCCTTCATAAACCTGGCTTTGCCATCATAAGCCGCGCCGGCGCACAGCAGGAGCAGAGGGAGGATAGAAGACAGGAGTTTATTGGGGAGCCAAGGGGCATGCAAAGCAATTATGAAGTTATATATGTTTGGCTCTATCCCGTGCTTTACTCCAATAGCTAAACAATGTGAGATTGTATCGTTAAGCTGCACCCATGGCAGACACAAGGGAAGAGCTGCCAGCTCAAGCAATTTCATGAGGTCATGATGCAGCCAATACATCTTTGATGTGCACAGGATACTTCTGCTCTCTGCAGCTCACAAACCTGGGGTTTTTTTCTGCTCAACAACTCTAGAAACTGTTTTCAGAAGTATTCAGAGGATTTATGGCCACACACTCCTTTGAAATGAGGTCTCTGCCCACCTGCCCTCAACAGGTTGTGATGTTCTGCTGAAGGTATTAGCACCTTGTGGAGTTTGTGCTCATCAGTCAATAGAATTTACGCTTCTAAAGCTCTTAGGTGCATATAAATCTTCTCCAGGTAAGCCCTGATCTGCTGGTCAAGTCCACATTGAGAAGTTAGGCAGAGTCTGAGAAGTCAGTAGGACTTTACATCACATGAATCTTAGATTTCTATTAGCTCAAAATTGGTATTGAAAAAGGGATTAATTTAATAACAATTCAAGCTATTTACATTTCCTGTCAAACCTGTAATATCAGGAGAGAGGGTTTTGGTGACTTTAAGGCATATTTGACCTATTAATGGCAAAAGAACTAATAGCTATGTCATGAGTAATCTATTGTCTGCTTTTCAACTCACCACCCATCACCACTTATCCTTTTTCTAGGAAGCATGCTGCAGCTCCAACAGAAAGATGATTTACTCAGAGGCAGATAGATTAGATGGGGGATAGGCAGTGGATGTAGAGAGATGAAACTGGTTATTCTATGATTAGTTTTACATGCCACTTCTGGAAGAGGGGTGGCTGGATACTCTGCCTCTCACACATTCTCCAGCTACAGGGATGCTCAACGCTGGGGAAATGGAGATCTGTGGATGGGACCTGAGCAGTCCCCAGCCACACAGCTGTGTGACAGCGCAGTGGTCACCTGAGACCTGGACAGTGAGTGGGACCATCTCCTGCCTACCTTACCCTTGCCAGCTACAAATCAGTGAGGGCTGGAATGTTCTGCCCTTTCCTAGAGATGTGTTGCAGAAGGGTCCTTGCCATCCAGAAACCTGAATTTTCTGCTATTATTCCCAACTGGCAGTCTTTCCTGTGTTGTGACTAATAATTTGGAAGCAGAAGTTTGAGGAGAAATCAGAAAAAAAAAACCAAACTGACAGTATCCCCAATATGGGAAGAAATTTCTTGCACTTGCACAAGACAAAGTTCAATTACTTGCTAATTATTGAACAGGGAGATGCATCCTTAAGCCACTCTTTCACTCCCAGTAAGAAAAGAAATTAATTCCTAGCCTGTTGCCACAATAAAACTATCCTATTAAGGGTAGAGATAAATTTTTTTTTTAAAAAAACAGTGATATAGAAGACTTCAGAATAGCCCAATATTTTGATTCATAGCAAATCCTACTTGCAAACCAACATCCCAATCTCAAGCCAGCTCAAAGAGACCTAACGCCCATAGGCATGCAGTTGTGTGTAGAGATAATGGTAAAATCAGCGAAGCCACCGTACAGCCGGCGAGCACATTGAGCTGCTGAACGCCCTGTTGTTTGACTTTCACTAATATTGTTTAATTATATTGCTACAAGGCAAGAATTCCCATTTGTCAGCAATTGGGAAAGTGCTTAAGGTGATGATATTGTTCTGCTTGGGTGGCCTGTGCCTGAAGGTAATCTTTCAAAAGCAGCTGCTTTAAGTGTTAGTTAAATGGTACCAAGGGATTCACTTGACACAGGTGTCATGTTTAATCTTATTCATATATCAATAAAACCAGTACCATATGTGCAGGTTGGTTGGCAGCACTGAACTTCTGAGACAATCAATATTTCCATTAACAGGCTCATCCTCACTGGTCAAACCCACTGCAGGCTCTCAACTTCAGGCACCCATACTCATACTAACACTTCAACTTTTGAAGTTCAGAAGAAAACTGTCCCTTTGTAATGTGTCACACATCAGCCTGCTCCCTTTGCTCCTGGGAAGGGGTCAGGACCAGTGACAGGGACAGCCCAGCACAGGGAACCCAAATCCATCTTTCCTTTGGATACCACAGGGTCAATAACAAGGGACACTTTTTTTTGACATACTAATTTAAAATCAGGCTTAGCAACTCTTAATGAACCTCATCCAATGCATTTCTGGCTGTTTTACTTACCAGTAAGTCTCTCCTCAAGCAGAACAGCGTGGCCTGAATAAGCCAGGATAAAAATAGCAGGAACACTAATGGCAGTGCATTGGCAGAGCCAGATGTGAGAAGTGAGCACAGAATTCTTTTTTTAGCTGAGACTGCTTCTCACTTAGATCAGTACAGAAATTTACAGCTTAAAAATACACTTTATAAGGTTATTCTCCTTGGCCCTTGCATTTGTTTCCCTTGGAGTACAGGGCACTCCTTCCATGGCAGGGAAGAAACTGGGCGGAGCAACACGCGCTGGTGGATGTGTGCTTGGATGGGATTCATCTCTGGACAAGTCACCTGACAAACCCCATCCTTAACTTAGCATGAGAGACAGATTTAACACTCCCAAATGAAATGTTAATGCAGGAACAATCCCCTATAACATCCGCACCATAAATAATTTACTTTCCTTCCAAGCACTGAGGAAGATTAATGGACAGTTTTTTGAAAAAAAAAAAAATCAAGTTAAAACATTTGCAGGCCCCAGTGCCATTGCAATAACAAGCAGCACGTGTAAACACTGTGAGGACTGCATCCATTTAGGAGCGGCTGGGAGACCACACAGCACATGAGAGGCATCACCACACAGAGCGGCCCTGTCTGCGAAGGGGCCACTTTGAGTTTCCATTCGGAGCCGGGAGAGGCAGGGGATTCGCTGGCCAGGCTCGAGGCACCGGTTATTTGTTATCATGAACTCTCCGAAACAAAGAGATTAAAATAAGTCCAAAGTGTTTCTCTGACAAATGTTAAACGTCACCCACAAGATTTATAGCACTTCTATTCACCCTCCGAAAGCTTTTAGTTCAGTGGCAGAGGTTACCGGGGGCTTGTCCGCTAGCTGCCGGCTTTATAGTTTTAGCACTGGCCAGAGAGTAATCCAGGGTTTCAATAATGAGTAATAGCACTTTCAGCTCACCATCATCATTTGTCCTACATCCATTATGGTCCTAGGAGACCAATCTTGCTGATGTAAATGGTGCTGGCAACTGGTGCGTCAGCATTTCGCACCTCTGCAGCTGCCGGGCCGCACTCTCCCAGTACTCTCCCAGTACAACCTGCCCGGGTGCTGCCTGGCCTGTGGGTCCAGAGCCCGGGGACATCCCCACAAGCATTGCTGGCTGCAGGAAGCTTGGAAGGGGTGGCCTTCTTTGAGTATGGTGCTTTGCAAAGTTTTATTCTGAGGGTTTCTGCTCTGCCCTTGAGACCACTGAGCTGCGGTGCAAGGAGAGTGGTTGCTCTCCCCTTGCGAGTGTTGCTGCAAGACCTCCAAAAAAAATTGCCTCCTTCTTTCCCTCCTTTCTGCCCCATCTCTCTTGTCTCTCTCCTCCCAGAGGACAGAAAGGATTAGACCTGCAGGAGCTCATTTGTGAGCCCAGGTGACTGGGGATCCATGCTCAGGTCTGTGCCCGGGGCTGGTAGGAGCTGGTGGGATGGAGACATGGTGTGAGGGCTGCTGGCCCCCATCACACCAGGACACAGAGCCAGAGGTGTCCTGCAGCCTTAGAGAGGGCTCCTCCCTCCCTGTTCCCCCTAAAAATCCACATATGCTGCAGCCCCCCCACTGATCACACAGCCTCCAGGCTCTGCTCTCCAGTGGATAACTGTATCATAGAATCATAATCTTAATTTTTTTTCCTTTTTCACTTGTGGCTGTGTAAAATAACATCAAACAGCCCATGCTGCAAGACCCTGTCAGGCAATATCACACCCAGTGCTCCAGCTGCCTGCAGCCCACCCTGCCAAAGGGACAGCAAAACTGGGTCCTGCGGGGTACAGCGGATCTGGCAGAGCACAAAGGGAGACACCAGGCTTCCCAAAACATGGCCGGTCTTTGCAGTTTCCCAGCTAGCTGGAATTTCATTCATCCCTCAGTTAACATGTCCTTGTGTTTGCATCATGAACTGCACAAGTTGTCCTCATGTTTGCATCCATAGTGCTGCTTTGAGTGTATCTCACAGCACCCCCCCCCCCTTTTTCCTTCTTCTGCACTCATCCAGGTGAAGGTAATACAGCCCAAATGCACATGTTCACCCAAGCAATCCAACAAGAGTAACAAGCCACCACAGACAGCAAACCCATCAGGCTGATCTACAGGTGCAAACAACTTCAGGTGATGGACCAGCTTTCCAAAAATCATTAGAAAAGGAAAGCCCCACACAGCATAAATCACCAGCCTCCCAGCTGTCACAGGGCTGGCTGGACACTAACAGGTCAGCTCTGTTTCTCAGATGGAGGACTTAATCACTCCACTGCTAGTCTGTGTAATTACAACAGTTATGATTCTTAGTTTTCACCAACCTCTCTCAAATCCAGACCCTGGATTTGACTTGCTAACCTCATCTGTACACAGCCCTGCCAGACACTGTGGTAAGTAGATTTTTTTTTTTAACCAACTAATAAATCAGGTGGTTTCCTCAAGTGCAACTCAAAAGCTTGACTCTAAGTGCAGGTGAAGACCCTCTGCCCAACACTGCTGACCTCAGAGTCAGGCCAAGACAAAACTGGTACCTCTAAGTTAGCACAAATTTGGGAGCAGGTTGTTTATCTTCTTCCAAACAGTGCACTTGGACATCCCTTTTAGCTTTCCTCTCCTGCTGGGAGAATTAGGAAAAGCTGAGATGCTCACATGCCCACAGGACCCTAGGAACTAGGGCTTCAAACAAAGTGAGTTGAGAATTCAGACAGCTGAAAACCCATGTTATGAAGTCTGCATTGGACTTTACTGACCAGGGAGTGAAAAACATTTTCGCTACTGAACAAAGATGTCAGACCCCATCTGCTCTTTGAGATCCTGAGCTAATGGGGTTAGAAGCCTGGAATTTTCCTTCTTTAAGTGACTGAGGATCTCTAGGCCAACTAGCAGTAGGTGAACAGGACTCCCAGTCAGAAAGGACTGCTCACATCCATGTGACTATCAGACTCCCCGAAGAATTAGAAATTAGTCATCATGGATAACATTGTGTTTGTCTTCATTTGTATTTAAACAGTAGGAAAATTTTATCAGGAGGAACAACAAGACGAGTTCTCCTCCACACCAGGACCCTTTTACACAACATTTTGAAGCCATACAAGTCCTTCCCAGTAACAATTTTGTTTTGTTTTAAGACAACTGAACACTGCACTAATAATCCGGCTGTGAGGCTGCAGGCAGCCCAGTCAGGCATACTGGGGAAGCCACCCTGCGGCATGGGCTCACAGGTTTGTGGCTGTGCACTGCACACACCTATCCATCCATCTTCATAGCACAACCCAGATCCCTCAGGGACTCTTACCTGGTAAGTTATTCAGGATTTCTCCACTTCTCTAGAAGAGCTGTCAGTTTACTGTCACTAGAATTGGGGAAGACTTAGAAAATCTTGGAAGTATTCACAGAGCAAGGCAGGCATTTCCTTCCACCGCTCTGGGGCAATATATCCCATTAGCCTGGGATCGCCAATCTCCACAGCCCTGACTCAATCACTCTGCTCGTTACAGCCTCATCCTGCCACTTTGTCCCTGCAGGGAAGCTCTCTCCCACACAGATGGAGAAAAACAAAATACCATGGAAGACATACATGAACACATCATTCATGTCAATGAGGTAGACATACAGCAAGCTCAGGTCGTGGGCAGCTGATCCTGCACTGCTTTGCTTCCCTCTATCGTTACTGTGTGAGTCTGTTGAAGGGTTAGGTTTGATCAAGTCCCCCTCTGCACCATTCACCCCTGTTCAGGGGCCAGCACTGGGGCATACCTGGACAACCATAACTTGCTAGGCTGAGCCATCCTCTGAAGGCTCATCTTATGGTCCCGCATGCCACCAAATAGCCCCCAATGTTCCAGCCACATCAGGGGATGCTGGTCTGAGGGGTGCAAATCCCCCAGTGCTGCTTGCCATGGAGCAAGGAGAGTGAGAAATTGAGTTTTGTATAACCATCCCCAAACCTGCTGCTTCAGGTGGGGAAGCTGCTCAATTAATCACAAACACCTTGGACAACACTGAAAGGACAGGGATATCTTTCCATAACCATTTGCTCAGACCATTGCTACAAGGTGCTTTTAAGTGAGGCAAAATATTTATTGCACACCAGAGTTATGAACACGGGTCCAGGCTGAAGCCACGAGGCTTGGAAAGGGAAAGAAAAGAAATTCCACAAAAAGAGTGAGTGATGTAAAGCAGCAAGGTTTATATTTGAAAGGAGGTGTGCTGATTCATGCCAAGGAGTGATTTAGCCTATCTGAATTATCTGACCACATCTAAACTATTGAATCAACTAGTCTTAAACATATTCCTTTCTATGGTGTGACTGGGACACATATGCTACAAGAAAAGCCTTTGGGTTAGTTGAGACAAATCCAAGTGGACTCTGTAAAACAAGTCTAAGATCCTAAAAGATTTACTGGAGAGCCCTTTCCTGCTCCAGCAGGTCACAGAGTTATCAAGCAAACAACTTGGAGAGTCAGTTCCCTGCTTTACTGGGTATCTTGTGTGACCCTGCTCCATGTCTCTGGTCCTTCTATGCAACTCTGTCATCCCCATAGGTACCATACCCCAGAGGGAAAAGGTGCCACAGAAAACAATCAAGAGACTGCATCTTCAAGCAGACCTTCTCATCATCAAAGCCACAACAGCAGCACAGAGCAGTGGCTGGACGGTGGGCTGTCTCCCCAGATAAAGCAAATCAAAGCAGCCACTACTGCAATGCTTCCTGAGTACCCATTCCAATGGAGAAAGCCTTTCCCTTTGCTCATCAGCTTACAGGTATATAAGATGCCACTATGCACAAGTCCAAATGCAAAGAAAAGTTCTGACTGAAGTAAATTAAATTGGAGTTAAACCACACATGAGCTGCAGAATGTGCTGGGACTGCAGACTGCAAACCACACCACATAGCTGACTATGCTGTTCCCCGTGGATCCCTTGTAAATCCACCATCAATTTCTCCTGCTTGGAGAAATCTAATCCCAGGTCTGGAATCAGCAAGTCCTTCCCTCCCTTCCTCCCTAGGCCACCTTTTTCCACTAAGTGAAATAAATTTTCCCCAGCTGTAATATTGCCAAAGACAGTAGGGTTGTAGTGGGGAAACACTCCATCCCAGGAAGCCTTGCAGGTTAGTGCATCAGTAAATCAAAGAATAAAAAGATAGAGCTTCCCCTTCGATACGATGCATGTTTCCTCATCTCTCTTGATGAGACTGGGAGAAAAAGGTTAACAGGGAGCAGACAGAGCTAATGATTTAGTTGGGAGACTCATTAACTAACTAGCAGTAGAGCTGAGATAGCTCACAGCTACAGCAACCCACAATGAGAAATTAATCCAGACCCACCTGAAATCCTTCAGCCTGGAGCACACCCATGGTCCCCCAACTGCAGTCACACCAGGGCTTGGCCAAGCAGTCTTTTGCATGGAGCTGCTCAGCACATTGCAGGATTTCAGTGCAAAGAGGTGGTGCAGGGTGGCCAATACAAGGTGGTATGGCACAGTCATTGTCATGGCACCAACCCAGAGTCCAGCATTTGTGAGTACCAAGGGTTTCAGTGACTCCTGAAGTGGTGGGCTTCACCCCAGCCCTGCCTGGGCCTGATGCTGCAGCAGCTCAGTGCACCTCCCACCAGCAGACACCAGTCTTGATCCTGGTTTCATAGGTTAGACAATAGCTGTGTTGATTGCCATATCCAGGAACACTTTATCTTGCAGAAGAGCATCTTTTTCACCCAATGTTTTACTTCCTTAAAGCAAAAGTTTCCTTTTATCACCTCATCCTGTCCTAAGCAGCAAAGTCCAGTTTCCCTGCTTGCTCTGGTTCCTCAAGCAGCACATCTACCAAGCTTCTCCTCTAGTTTTAGTTTTTCTCTCTCCAAGCACCAGTCACCATATTAGTTCTTACTGTCCAACAGCATGTGCAGCTTCCTGAGCTCTACCCCAGAACCAGCTTTCAAATCCTCCTTCATCCTTGCAGCACCAGCTGTGTTTTGCATGCTGCAGTAGAGCCTGGAGACTGGTCACCTTGCAAATCCCCAGTGATATCTTCAGCCTTAGCCACGTCTACTGCAAAGTTCGATGAGGTGAGACCAGCTGAGGCAGACCTTCTTGTAGCAAGCTCCACACATGCATTAGAAATATTAGCACATGTTAAACGCTCCTGTATAAATATAAGGCTTTTTTTTAAAAAATCCGAGATGCAACAACAGCTGAGTAGGAGAAACATACTGCTGCTTCTTCTGAGGCTTCCAGAGCAGGAAAGGAGACAGAGCCCTGCCTGGGGACATTTCTAGAGGGCTTGTCAAAGGCTGAGGGGTCTCAGCTGGGGGCAGGGAGGTAACCTCAGCTATAAAAGCCCAGTTAGAGCCCCTGCTGTCCCTTTGGAGATGCTAGCCTTCGACCTGCTATGAGTTCTTCTAATTTTTTTTTTAATTATTTTTTAGATTCTATATTACTTAAATGCTTGTATAGTCAAGCCTGTGCAAGCTGCAAACATCACTGCTCTAGAGCTCTTTCTATGCTGAGCTTCCAGTTGTGGTACTCCTGCTGGTGTTACTGCTTGTAGGTGTGCACAGTGCTGCAGAAACCTGCCTAGCCATCCCCTGGGTTTCTAGAGATGTGGCAGGGGTTTCAGTGGCTTCCCCTGCAGCTCTCTGGTGCTGGGTGATGTTCAGGAGCTGCTATGAGTGTGTATTTGCTGTCTTGATGAAGGTCATCATCTGACAAGGTTAGCCTTCCTACCCTGTGCTGCTGGATCCCAATGGCCCTTGGGGATGCCTGGCTACAGGCTGTGGGGGAATCTGACCCCCGCCTGCTCTCTGCTGCCCAGCCAGCCCATCCCAGTCCCCAGAGCTTGCATTTGCCTGACAAGCAGATGGCTGGGCACAGAGCATCCAGTGCTTCCTGATTCCTTCTAGAAAAGAAAAGAAATATCAGGGAAATTAGATTGAGATGCTCAAATAAGCACCAGTCTGCGAAAATGAGGTTTTGCGTCAGAACATAGCATCTCTTGAGCATTTTCCCATTTGCCTGCTCCAGTGCTCAGAGCAGGAGGAGAAGGTTGGGCACTGAAATTCTGTAATTCCCACTCTGTTGTACTCCTGTTTCTACTCCCCTCCCTGGGCATCCCTCACACCACTGTGCTCTCTGCCTGTGCCTGGTGTTGGGGCCAAGGGAGGAGGAAAAGGAGCTTGAGGGAGTGGAGGGACGTGGCTGATGGATTGATAGACCTGCCAGCTGCTTTAGTAACCCTCCATACATAACCATCAGAGCTAATGCAAACTCAGCAGCAGCACTACTGAACCAGTGACCAAGCTGATAATAAACTGAAACCAGAAGGTGACAAAACAAAAGTGGTTGGATGGGGTGAGGTGACTGAGAAAGTGCAAGGGAAGGAAATGGGTTTGATGGTGACCTGCTTGATGCAGACCAAGCGTTCAGCAAAGCATCGAGCTGCGTGCCTTTCCTGTTGCGTGCTCATGACCTTGTATTTCCTGGGTGTCAATAATAAACCCTTGTGACTTTACAGCAGAGTTTATTGAAGATTTTGTCTTCTGCAGCAATGGGCACCATGGTCTTTGTGAACATCTGAGGGCATTTAGCTGGCGTGGCTCCTCCAGATCTCTGTGTAAACCCCCAGCTGCTTTGCTGGGAGCAGAGGGGCAGAGCAGGAGGGAGGGCTGGGGCCTCTGGTGGATGTTCTCCTAACAAGCAGCAGCTGATGTGCAGTTTGTTCTTCTCTTGCCCAGGTGCATTGCAAGATGTGAGATGGTAAATTCAGAAGAGCCCAAACCAGAACCAACAGCTAAGCTGACCCTCTTAACTAGGACCTCTCCAAGATGGAGCACTGCAGCTGGACAGCACATCATGGTTGCCCCACTGCCATGGTCTGACACAGCTGTACCTGAGCCAGGTAACACCATTTCTACGTCTTCTGCCAGTGGGTGTCATAAGACACTTGATCCAGGACAGGAGGAGAGAACTAACAATAGCATTAACCTTTTCTCCCAGTAAAATAACCTTTTTAAATGTGTATTATTTAAAAGGGTGATGTTAAAAGCCTGACATCCCCGTGGAAGTAAATCTTCCCATCGTAACTCTCCCCACTGGACTCAGTTCCAAGGAAATGCTGCATTTTCAGGAAAAGCTTGTCCAAAGGTTACTCTTTCTTTATGTGCCTGCCTAACTTATGGCTTTTGTCCGTGTCCCTTCTCCATAAAGATCACGGTGACACGCTTTAATGGGGAGAGATCACAGTGCTCCTTTTTGGGTTGACCTCGGCCAGCTGTGATGTTCGAGGGCAGTGTTGGGGTGCAGGGTGCTTTTTTTTTGGGAGAGCTGTATCTGTACGTGTGGAGATGTTTTACTGCTACATATGCAAAGAGCTAATAGATAAGGTGCCAGCAGGTGGGGCTGAAGAATATATTGGTTAAATCTTAGGTTTTATAGGTGTAGAAGGACCACAGCGTGAAGGCTGTTCTTTATTTGTGGTGCTTAATGGTGTAAAATAACAAAAATATGTTTTGTTCCTTAACTCTCTGGCATGGCTGATGAGAGGTGCTGAGGTGTATGGGAAGCTCGCTGGGCTCCCTGTGCAGTGATGGGAATGCTTGGGTCTGGATGAAGCCCTGGCAGTGGGTGATACTGCAGGTTCCCTGGGGATGATGGCAGTCCCCGCTGCATCCTGCTGGGGAAGCGGTGCTGGGACTGCCAGGGGTAATTGCCAGGTGCTCCAGGTGTAGATCTGCATTGAAAAAATAGCCCATTAAGAAGTTTTGGATGAAATGTAATCCTGTCAGCCCATTCTGGCTAAGATCTCTTCCATGTGTTGGAGAGCTACCTTGATCACTCTCTCCCTTGCCTGTGTTTCCTCTGCTAGGGCATTTGTCCTTGTGCTTTCTGCAAGAAGCTTTGCCTTCTTGCCTCCATGGTGAGGACAGGAGGTTGGATAGTATGATTTTATGGGATTAATCTGATCCACAGGTGCCATTTGACCACTGCGGACCATGTTCCTCTATTACCTTTCATATGTAAGATAATGGGATCTGAGGTTGCATGGGTTTGAGTGTTATTTCAACCAGCAAAGGCTGTGGGATGCTGTCCTGGCTGTGCTGCATCTCTGGGCACAGCTCACTTCTTGCCCTTGAAGAATCCCCACAGCATCCCCACCTGTTATGCGTTTCAGAGAAAATAAATTAGATTTAAAATAGATCTCATCTGAGATCCAGAGGCAGGGCCATCTGCAGCCTGTTAGGAGTAAAGGCCTGTTACTCCTCAAACCTCTCATCAGATTCGTGTTTCACAAGCAGATTTATAACCCTGCTGGAAAAGCTGACAAGACAAACTCCGGCCTCATTCAGTAACATCTTACTAAATTGAAGAAGCCATAAACCACTTTAAAAAATGAAAGTTAGGACTAAAGGTTTGAGTGCAAGTGGCTAAAAGCTCAGAAGAGCATCACAAGGAAGACAGAGGAGCAGAGCTGGGTAGGGATGGAGCTTGGTGTCTCAAAGTGATAGAAGATGGAGAAATGGCACTGGAGATTAATTTATTACAGGGATAAAAGCAGATACTCAGAGACTGTGAAACAGGGAGGGCTGAGTAAAAAGTAATGAGACTGAAACTAAGGCAGGCAGTCGATCTACCTGCTGTAGGAACTGGGGAAATGATCCAGGTGAGCGTGCAATGCGTGGCTGCTTTGTGCGGGAGGGGCGGCTGCGTCACACCCATCTTCAGGAGTGGGGAGCTGGAAACAGCAAAATCCCAATGAAGTCTCCTAGGAAATGGGGAGGGGGTAGTCTGCGCCCCAGCCTGGGAACGCGAAAAAGCCGCAGGCAAGAGCCCTGAGTCAGCCCCAAACCTTCTGAGATCAGCTTTAACATTAAAATATGTGGGTTTAGACACAATAAGTTTGTGGGTTTTCATTTCCTCTTTAGTTTCTGAGCATTTAGGATGTGCTGGTTTCCTGTAGGTGCTTTTCCTGCAAACCATGGGGGACAGGAGCATGTAAATCCATTTTAAATAAGATAATGCTCTCAAGCAGTTCAGCGAATGCAGTGTCTGGAGTTCTAAAAGCAGGAAACACTGGAATGTTGTCATTAATACCCAGAACTGCTCGTACCATCTTGATTTCAGTGTGCTGTTCAGGAAACAAAAGGCAGAGCAGTTATATGGAGAAGTTCACCGAAGAGATGTCTATTGACTTGCAAAACCAAACCAATGCTTAATCTTCCCCAAATCTCTAAAGGTGACAGTTTGGTATGGTTGTGACATGAGTGCCACCCATCAGCCTGGGCTCCCCTGTGAGTGATCCCAACAAAAGACAACCCAGTTTACTGGTTCTTGGCCATCATGGGTCAAGTGATGCTCGGGCAGTGCCTAGGAACAAACGCAACCATCAGAAAATTCACTGTGCTTTTAAGAAATGCGAACTTTCAAGCAGTGCAATCCTTAAACCACCAAATCCCAAGCTTTCACCTGGCACTTCTTCACTGTGGGGGATGCTGCCCTGAGGAGCAGTTTTTGGAGGGCTGCGTCGGGATGATGACAGTGTACACGATCCTGCATTGACGCTGTGCTGGCAGAATTAAACTGAAAGAGGCTTTCTCTTGCTGAGAGGAAACAGTGTGAGCTTGTGGCAAACTGCAACAGGAAAAGACAAGTCTGGTGGAAGAGCTTTTCAGAGAAATCAAGCCGTTAAAAATAATGGAAGTTGTAATAATCCCTTGCACCTTGGATTCCCCTGAGCTGAGCCGAGAGTTGTGGGAGGTGAATGCAGAGACCAGGCTGCCTGCACCTCACCAGAATGCTTCCAGTTCGGAAATTTAGACTGAATAGGAATGATCTAGGGCACTCTTCTTCACTTTTCCAACTTTCTCCTTCCCTGCCTGGTAGCTGTTTGGTCACTGATGCTTTCTGAATGTCAGTTTTTGGGGATCAGGGGGAAAAAATAAGGATTTTCCTTAAAATTTCCCTGTTTTCCTCTGCCTGCAGGCAGGGCCAGGAGGCAGTGGCAGTAGTTTGAAATCTTTCACAGGCCTGTGCATTCATTTAGAAAAAAAAAAAGTAGGATTTGAACCTGTCTGCTAGTCGCAGCATAAAAAGACCCACCGGATTAAACCTTGAGTAAATATTTCAACAAAATCCTAGCAATCAGGAGCACTCAGAGCAATTGTCTGGCTTCAGAAGAGCCCAGGCCCTTGTTTGAGGCAAAAGCTGCTCCAGCTGCGCTGTGCCAGGTGAGACGGGGCCACTGGGCACCCAAATATCCAGATCTGCCCTGCGCGGCAACAAATCTGCGTACGCTGGCGTGCAGAGTAGCGGCTGGTTCCTCACAGTGGTGCTCGGTTTCTCCCCAACAGCTTTGGACACTGATTCTACATTTGCAACAATGGCATAAACAATAAATCTGTGGGACGTGTTTTCCAAAAAAAAAGAAATGCTTAGCTCAACTAATTCTTCCATTCAGGTCAAATTCATCAAATTATTTCCTAGCACATTTCTCTTCATATGGAGGGGAAAAAAAAAAATCAAAATTTAAGAAAGTCAGAATGCTTCATTTCAACTTTTTCCAGAGTATTTTGTTTCCAACTGACATTTCTGTTTGAAATGTCATCTCCAAATACCTTTAAGAAATGAGGGTGAAATGCTGCAGTTCAGGTGAAACAAAGTTTTGGTGTCTACAATGCGAAAGCTTGTTTTTTCATTCAACCAGTGAACTGAAAAAATAATGAGTCACTAATTAACGTAGCTCTGGTGTTGACTAATTTGTGTCCAAGAATCTCAATCACGGGGCGCAGTGATGGGAAGGGGAAATGGGATGGCCTGTCCCAGCCTGTGCCAGCGGGATGGAAGCAGGCAGGGCACTGAAGGAGCTGGGAGATTTTGGAGGGTGCATGGAGATGAATTTGCTGATGGCAAATTCTGGCCCTGTCCTCTGCCTGTAGAGGCATTTGGCTTTCCTGTGGTATTGAAGGACTGGAGGCACCCAAAGAGTAAGGGTGAGATCAGGGAGCTGGACTCTTAAAAGGAGCGTGGGTGGGATTTTTCTGCAAGCCCACGGGCAGGGTGACAGCAGTGGTCCCCCAGCACACTGGGGGATTCCCTGTTTGGTTGCAGAAATGCTCATGGCTCAGGGTCTGGGACACGTGTCATGCTGGAGAGGACATCCCATAGTGCATCCTGGCAAAAGGCCCCTCAGATTTGAGGGAAGGATATCTGGGCTGGAGGGGTCAGTGCTGGGCTTGGTACCAGCTCTGGGCTGCAAGAATCCCCTTGCAGGGTGGTTGGTGAAATGTCAGCCGTGCTCACCCTCGTGGGCTGACCCTGCCCGGTCCTTCCTTGGTGCTTTTGGCTGCTCATCGCAGCTCTAAAACCACACTGAATTCCTCTGCCATTTCCCCAGGAGCAGATTTGCCCCCATGTCCTTGCGGCATGGCGTGTGTGTCCAGGCCTGCTTCTGGGCTGCAATTAGGCTCCATAATCACAGGGGCAGAGACGTCGGCACGGGACCCACCACAGAGGCTTCCCCATCCCGGACGTGGGGGGTGGTCCAGGGAGAGATGAATCATTTAGTGCCTGGTGATTATTTTAGCTTCTCCTTGATGTGGCAGCATTCCTTGGGGGAAAATGGGAATGATCTTCTGACGCTGCCCCTTGTCCATCCTGTGCCTGGTGTAATTTTTGTGCAAGAGGCAAAGTGACTCAGCCAAGGCCACAAGGAAAGTCGGTGACAGCTGTAAAGCGAATGAAAGGCTTGCAAATGTGTGTGGCATGCTCCCTTCCTCCTGGGGAAAGAGGGGGAAAAAAAATACATTATTTTTGCACAAGGCACTGTCAAACTCCACAGCCCATCCCTCTGGCTGTGGGTGCTCGGGTCCTGCTGTCACCATTGCAAGCCAGGTCTGCCAGGGTTCACTGGGGTTTGTTCCTTGCAAGCAAAGACACAAGCAAGGAACTTTGCAGCTTTTGCATGCGAGTTTCAGGGAGTATTTTGTCAACATTTATTTGCTGTGTGGCTTGGAAGCCGTAGTGACAGACAGACGTAAGGAGCACAGAGATGCACCACGGCCTGTGGGATGAGGGAGTCTCCCTGGTGAGGGGTAATTAGCGTGTTCCTCGCAAACGAGAGCAGTGCTGTATCGTTCAGAAGCGCTGGCAGGAGGACTGCATTATTTATCATATCAATCTTCCTTATGTACACATAACTCATTCCTTAAGAGCATGACATCTATTAATTGTGGGAGTAGCTTGCTGGTGAGACCACGTGTTTAGTCTGAGGGCAGGAGGCTGGACAGGCTCTGGAGCAGAGCCCCTCGCTCAGCTGTGGTGGGAACACGAGGGGCTCGGCGCTCTGCAGGCACAAGCAGACCCGATGGTGGTTGCGTGGCGCTGGTCCTGGTGTTTAATTACACCAGCACCCCTCTTGCGTGGCTGCAAGCTCTCAGCGATGCATTCACGATTTGCACCTTTGCATGGAAAAAAAGGGAAAAGAGGAAAGGTTGGTCCTTTGGTCGCACCAGGTGAGCCCCTGGAGCTGCCTTGTTTTCTGGGGAGAGAAAAGAAGCTGTGGTTTGGCCTGTGTAGGTGCGGCAGCTGCCCAACCAGAGCTGGCACAACAGAGGGACCCAGCTGGGTCCCATCCCCGTTGACACTAGACCCTGTCAGTCATCCTGGTGATACAGAGAAATAATCCAGAGGAAGGATGCTTTTGCTGGTGTGCTGGGTGCTCCGCAATGGGCTGCTTTGCAGGGAGGGTGGGTGTGGGGTTGGGCTCTCAAGGGACCCCACGGTCTGCTAAGTTCAACTTGTTTGTGTTGAGGGTTTGGCCTAGAAAATACATGATGTTGGTTATTTTGCAGTATTTTCCTCATGACGTTAGACGTTGCAAGGATCTGACTGCAAATACTATTTTGTTGGCTGCAAATCTTGCCAACTTGCCATTTCTAAAATATTTCCAAATCAGTGCAAGTGCCTGCAATGCCTTTGCGGTTCCAGCATGCTCACCCCTGTACACACGCATCCCTGCCCCTGGTATTTGGGCATCCTTGCTTTTTTTTTTTTTTTCCTGACTGTACTTTTCCCGTGAGCTGTCTGCTGTGCAGGAGCTGGGAGCTGCAGTCGATTCCTGGGGACAGCCCGGCTCCTACAGACACAGCGTAGCAGGGGCTGTGGCAGCTTCTCCATCACTTCTGATCCTTGGGCCTGGATATATTTCTTTTTTAAGCAGCATTCAAAGCACATGTGAACTAATTTACACCAGCTGCATGGATTATGCTATTTGTTCTTTTTCGAGTTACATGATGACATTGTTAATTAATGTTCTGGCAGTTAATGATCTGAATCAATAATAGAAAAAAAAAGAAGCGGCCAAAAATATAAATCATGTAACATTAATACTGTCAGGTCAGGAAACTCTGCAATGGGTTTGAGCTTGAAGCGCTATCAGTCTGTGTATGTAGAGAGTGTAGATAGCAGGCAGTGTGTTTGGGAAATGTAAATGTAATGTTTTTTATGTAAAAAGCGTGTAATGGAAGTGTGCTTCCTTTAAACTTGAACCTCCAATATTTTTTATTTCCAAAGGCAAGATATAAAACTTCTGCTTCATCATTCATCAAGAAAATGGAAATGTGAATGCTCTGGGTGTGCCAGTGGAGAGCAAGGTTTTCTTATTTCAGGGTAAAAGCCCCATGGCTTACGTGGGCACGAAGACAAGTAAATTTTAACCGGTTTGTCTCCATAGGGAGGAATATGCCTCAGTCATCATTGTACCAAGCTTGGTGTCTGGAGAGCAGAGTTAAGGTGGTTTGGACATTTAATTACATATTTTCACATCTTATTCTCTTTGGACTCTTTGATGCACTGCCTCTTGTCTAAAGTTTTGGCTTTATTTAACACCTGGACTGGGAACAATTGCAATGTCCTTCTGTTGGATCTGTAAACTTCTGGCCCAAATGTAATTGCTGGCAACAGGGTAGGTGTGTACGTGGCTTGGTTTGTCTGGGTTTAAGTGAAGCATTGTGAGGTTTTGAATTTTCTTTCCTTTGTTCTCCGTGCCTTACAATGCTGCAGTATGTGTGAGCTCAGAGGAGCGGCCGTTAACGCCCGCCTTGCACAATCTGTACCCTGTGCTGGATGGAGCTGAGGTGGGAAATGGTTTTCCATAAAACACAGTAGGAGTTTCCTGCTGAACAGACATAATATTGCCGTCATGGCCTGGCACACCTGAACTTTGCCTGCCCCCATAGAGAGGCCCCTGAATGAGTTTCTGCTTGGGTTTTGTGTTAGGGTTTGGTATCAGAAATTGTGTTTTGTGTAAAAGAGCTGATGTCTCTTAAAAGCAGCCGTGCCAAAGCCCCAGGAATGCTCCCTTGGAGGCATTGCGGGGCTGGTCTGGCCAGGCACAATCCTTCCCCCTTTTTGGCAATGCCACTTGGGATCTGGGGGCTGTGGGGAATGCTCTCAGTGCTGCGCTGCCTGCCATGTTGCACAGAATTTTTAGACAAGGGATACATACTGGTGGGCACTGGTGGTGGCAGCACACAGGTCCCCTGTCAGCGCCTGCCTCTTGGGTAGACACTGCTAAAATCCTTAATTAATCTGAGAAGACGTGATGTTCTTCCTCTCTGCTCCACCACGCGTAGAGGGGAGCCGACCCCAGGGCTGCAGGACCCCTGGGTGACACTGGGGACCACTGGGCTCCGTGGGTTCAGGCTATGGCAGCAGCAGGCTCGGGAAGGCCAGGGAGCGTCTCTCTCTGGGGTAAAGCCACCAGCACGCATCCCTGCCAGGCAACCTTGTAGCAGCTGGGAGGATGGAGCCACACAAGCTGGAGCAGTCCCATTAGCTGTTCTGGTGCCCAGTTCTGCAAGTTCAAGCCTTGTTGTTGACAGAAGTTACAGTACGCTGTGAGGAGAGGCTCCTTGCAGAGTCTCTCTGTGCTGGAGCTCCCTGGGAGCCAAAACACACACCAGGAGGAGGTATTTCAGTGCCCAATTGCTATCAGAATTAAATATGTTTGAGGATCTCAGCCCCCAGTAGCGTAAGCGTGAATGCCTCCTTGTCCTGCCTCCGGAACCGGTGGGCTCTGGCACGCTGGCTTGGGGTGGCACAGCTCTCTGGGCTCAGTAAGCCCTGTGCAGGAATAAAGGGGGATATTTAGGGCTTGGCACTGGCTAGCAAAGGGCAGCCTGCACCCCTGCCCTGCCTCAGCTGCCCACTGCTCCTGGTTTTTCCCTGCTTCATTGCTTCCAGCTATCTTCAAGCAATTCCATGGGCAAAAGAGTTTTACTGAAAAGCTCTTCTTAAAACTTCCAGCCATTCCTGTAGACATGGTTTTGTTTGTGCAAGTGGGGGATGATCCCTATGTCCCTGCTGATGTCGGAATTAAATCACAGTCGAGTCTGTTTTAAACTTCAGATTCACTCGTGGAATGGGATTCTCCAGATCGCACTGAGTAAGGCCAGCTCATTCTACAAAGCCCTTCATGTTCTCGCCCAGGGCTGTGTGCGCAGGTTAACTTTTCAGCTGTGAGCTGTCAAAATGGTTTGGCAGTGTCCAGGCAGATATGTGCTGTCCCAGCTGAGGGCTGCATGCATGCCCCCCTCTCCATCTGCCGTCCCGGGGCAGGAGATGGAGCAGAGGCAGGCTCTAAATAACCTGTGCAGCCTTGGGGGGTCCACTGGAAGCATGGGTGGATGTAGATTAATGAATTGTCCTTAACCTTAAACCCACTGAAATTTATAAGGGAAATGTGTTTTCCTATCAATAAAAAAAACCCAAACAAACAAAAACACAACAAAAAAACCCACCAAACTCTAAGACCAATGACCAAACCCCAAGTGAAAATGGTTTAGTGCTAAAGACAGTGCTGGGGACGTGCGTAATGTGCCCCAGGACAAGAAAAGTAACTGCCCGTCTAATGTCCTGTGATGGATATGTCCCACTGACCTGGATGGGGAGTCTGTTGGTTTTCTTGCACCTGGTGATGAAAATGTCTTGCAAAGGTTGTTCTCCAGAGGTGAGCAACAGCAATGGGGGAAAATAGCACAGAGGCAGTCCGGTCTCAGTGTGGGTGGCAGTTTTTGAGCTGACACATGGATGCTGTAGGTGATGCTTCATGAGCCTGTGCTGGGACCAGGAGCAGTGCGGTTGTGGCAGGGCTGACCCAGTGCCATGCTGGGAACTGGCTTGGGATGGAGGATTTGGGCTTGATTCCTGGTTAGGCTGCAGAAAAATCTCTCCTTGCAGCACTGAACCATACGAAAGTACCAATTTAGCTGCAGAAGTCGTTGCTAATTCACGTGCTGGCTGGTCCTGTTGAAGGGACGGACGTGGTGCCTGGAGCCGTAGCCCAGCTCTAGGCTGGCTGCAGGCAGTACTGCGCTCCGGGCTGCAGTTACATGGAGCTCTGGTAGTGTTCTCTCTTCTGCCCAGTCCTTTCTCCTGCCCCATCCTTCCCTGTGCTCTCAGTTCATGGAAAGCTCTGGAGGGGTTGAGGTATTAGGGCTGGAAAACAAGAAACAAACTCAAGATTGCAGAAATCACCTTGATGGGAAGAACAGGAAAAACTGGATAGGTGAGCCAGCTCATTAATTAACTGGTTCCCTAATTAGCTTTCAGGGGAGCCTGGGACTGCTATTTTTGAAATGTGTGTACAAAAATAAATGTCCACTTGGAACAAATGCTGGTGGCACGCTCCTAGCTCCAGCCAGATGTGCGCTCATGCCGTGTGTGCACGGTTGCTCCGATGGCAGCTGGTGAGCGTGGTGTCAGATGGAAGCCGGGCAGGGGACAACCTTGGCAGGAGCATCCTCCCATGCAGTGCCTTTTCCTCATGTCTGCAAACACCCTTCCTGCTTCCAGCCCTGGAAGCTTACAAGCCCCAAATCTCCCAAATTTGGGTGGTCAAGGCGTCTCCCCTGTTGCATCCTTAGCTTTCCTTCAACCTCTGCAGCTCTTTTGCATGGCTCATGGCATTTTTGGATAAAGTGGGGCAAGTGGAGTTAGTCTAGCTCAGCATCTCACCCCAGCAGAGGATCTCAGCTGGGATGTCAGAGAGGGTTCAGCCCGGGGCAGGAGGGAAAGGGCTTGCTGAGCCGCCCCTTCCCCTCTGCAAATATTTATGCTTTAAGCTTCCTCGCTTAAAGGCCTAATTGGAGTCTAGGTGAGCCGGCACACTCGAAGAGAGCCTAATAGAGACATTGCAGTGCTATTAGCACAGATGGTTGTCATATGTATGCAAATGAGGAGCAAATTGAATTTGGTGTCCCCTCTCACCAGCTGGCCTATCAGCGCTGGCTCCTGCAGCAGCGAAAGACACTGCCACTGCTCTGCTAATCTGTCATCGCAGATTAATTACAACTAACACATTAATCATCATTTGTTTCCCAGTACAAAGGAAGTATCTTGTTCTTTCAAGTGCAGTCTGGTGGGATGGGGTGCTCCAACCTGGGAAAAGAAAAGAGAAAGGGAAAGGGGGCCAGGCAGCTTCATTAGTGCCAGCGTCCGGGGCTGGGGCCGCGGGAGCCTCGCTGGGCTCGCCTGCTCCTTCTGGCAAGCCAGACCCCGCCGCGGGGACTGGGAGCCCCAGCCGCCTGCCAGGAGCTCCTGGGACCTCCGCTTTGCTCTGTGATCCTGCCCGGGACACGTATTTCTCTGCTTGGCTTTGTCCCAAAGTGATGGTGTCACTGCTTTCCCAAGCTGGCAGCTTCCACAGGGGTCGTTAGCGTTAGCACAGACCTTAGCTGCTCCCTGGTAAAGCGGCTGTAATGGGCATGCTGGGCCAAGGAGGCCCTTTGGGATGCTGCCCTCCTTCAGGCGGTGGCACTTCTACTGCTGCCTTGAGTGGGAAGAGAAGCAATCATCTCAGTCTCACCACTAATTTTGACATCTCGATGAAAAGCAAAATAATCCCCTCGGATTTTTTTCAAGTGAAAATGTTGCAGCTGAAACATTTTAGACTTCTGGAGTTAGGTCCCACTATGATTTTGGATAGAGATCTATTCTCTGACTCTTTGTCTAGTTCTGTGCTGTTGGAGTAACCCATGGTTCTATTAGTTCTCCATTAGCTTAGTATTTGGACTGCTGCCTCTGCTCCACGTGTGGTCTCTAATACCGTGATCTGAAGCGCACTGATGACAAGTGTTAATGATGTCTATTTAATAAGTCTGTAGAAGCCCAAATCTCTTGTATCCCAGGGGCTGGAGGGATGCTGAAGGAGCCAGCATGAATGACTTCCAGCAGCCTGAGCCAGCCAGGAGCTCTGTTACAGGGAGAAGAAACTGAGCCAGATGAGCTTTTTCAGCCGTCCTGGAGGTATTTTCACGTGTCCTTGTGATGCCTGAAGTTATTGCTCTTGCTGGACTGCTCTGCTGCGTCGTTGTCCAGGACTTACTGTGCCCTCTTCAGTGCATCTCCCAGTAACCTAGGCTGGGTTGTTGCTGTTTTGAAGATGTCTAATGAAAGCCTAGTGATGGCATCACCTCATCTCCTAACCTGGTCCAGTAACAGCACAGAGACCTGGTTATTGCTCTGCCCCAGCTCTGCACGTGCTCTGCTCTAAGAGCCACCCAAGCATCCCTGTCCCTGTCTGCATATTTTTGGGCCATGAAGCTGCTGCTGTTAAGGCAGGAGGAAAGACTTGGTACCTTCACACCTTGTAGCAACACTTGCTTTATTCTTTGCCTTTCTGATAGCATTTATGGTAGGTTTGGTAGAAGTAGCACTAGCACTGGGATGATTCTGTAGCAGAGACAGTCTGTCAAGGTCATAACCCAACTGCAGAGCGATTCCCAGACAAGAAAACCCAGGAAGGTGGAGCTGCAGCCAGGGGAAGGGTCAGGAACTTATGAGCAATAACCCTCACAGAAGTGTAATTATTCCTAACCAGGCATAATCAACAGCCGAAGTTCAAAGGCACAGTACACAGTCACCTCTTCCGTTCATCTAGCGTGAGCCACGTAACCTTCAGAAGGAAGCAAAAGCCGCTCCTGTGATTACTGTGAGAAGGGTTAGCAAGGAAGGAAATACCTGCAGGTTTTGGCAACAGAAACAAAGGGAACATACACTTTATGCGTATGTGTAAATTTAACAATTTATTCAGTTTCTCTTGCATGTACTTGATCTGATATCTCCATCCTGAAGTCATCAGGAGTTGCATTTTCTGCTGTTCTGACTGGTGTGCCTTGTTCCCAGGGAGCCTGAGCTGGTCTGGATGGCAAGGGAATGGAGAAGGAGCTGTGTGGGGAAAACTGCTTGTAGTTGGAGAAAGCAAGCCCAGCAACTCAGTAACTCTGCGCTTTAATAACTCTTTTAAGGGAAAGGTGGAGAAAAAATGTAGGTTTCCAAGAGATGGAAAATTCTAATATCTAGATGCCTTTTTTTTTCTGAAAATTTTCCGTAATACCCAAAATACAGAGTTTGTTCTGAACATTGAAAATGTATCTTAATTGGCCCAAAAGGCAGCAGCGTCTGCATGCGAGACCAGTTTGCTATCATTTAATCCCTGGGATCAGCAGTTTGTGTCCCGGTGCCACAGTGGCCTGAGGCCCCGACTGCCCCGGTCCCGACTGTGAATCTCGAGACCCTGTGCTGCACTGCTGGGTTGGGCAGAGCAAAGGGGCCCATAGCACATGGAGCCTGGCCAAGGTTTGGGGACAAGGACATCTCCAGTCCTCATCAGGTGATGCAGATCAATGTGTTTTTGAATGCTTGTTGACTAGGTTAATGATGTGTTTTGCATTGGATTGGCCAGCAATGGAGGACTGGGGGTTGATTTTGGGTCAGAGTACAGAAAATATTTTTTCCATTGCATAAAGTGCTCGTTGTAGCAATACCTGGATATCTGGGGCCGCTCATTTCTGGCTGTGGAGTGGAGCGGGGAGCAAACAGGTGCTTGATGTGGGATGGGGTGCCCTGAGCTGGTTCTGATTCCTGCTGCTGACCCACCAAAATGTGGACCCTCGCATCATTGTGGGGTCACCAAAAGCAGTCTGTGGGGCAACATGGCGCTGCATATTATGAAAAAAGATCAGCAAATGCCCAGTACACATCACAATTTAGTGTCTTCAAGGGTTCTCTGTGCACATGGTTGCAGCAGTTTCTTGGTATCTTGGAGTATCAGGAGTGTTTGTGATGTTCTGCTATGAAACTTGACACTGACATTGATATTTCTTTAGAGGTGGTGTTTAACTCCCAGTTCCTGTTAATTTTCAGAGGAGGCATCCCACCCTCAGAGGGATGGCTTCTGCGGTTGAAAGCTGGGGTCAGTGTAAAGACAACTGAAGCATAACCGTGCTTCAGGACCTCTGCAACAAGCAGCTATGTCCTGTGTCCATGACCAGGTTAGATCGGTGCAACAAGGAAACCTCCAACCTCTGCTCCTGGTGTGCCTGTCTGCCAGCTGCCAGCCCCTGTGTTACCTGCACCCGCATCCAGGCTGGTGATCCCATTTCTTGCAGATAACGGGATTAGTGCCTCCTCCACCCAGAGCAGGACAACTGGAACCACATCAGTCATGTCATCCATAAGAAGAAGTGCTTATCACCAGCTGATGCGTTTACTTCCATAAGGCTGAGCTATTTACCTGAGCAGGCTCCTCCAGCTCATAAAGTACTGCCGCATTGTGTGAAACCCATGCAAGCATAAATCAAAAGGACAAGGTGTCCAGCGCAGGGGGATGCCTTTGACCAGCCAAAGTGGATGTTTCCAGCAGGTTTCTTGCACAACAGATTATGTTTTAGGCTGACATGACTGCTGGAAGTAAACTGCCATTCTGCTGGCTCCCTGGCAAGCGCTGTCCTCTGACGCACGCGGTGTTTTCCCTGGTCGTGGCGCGGCAGCTCAGATGTTCCTCCTGTCTGACTGTCCATGCACAGCCTGGGTTTGAAGCTGGCTGAAATCAACAGAAACACTCCCATCTTCATATCGAGCCCTGAAGTCGTGCTGGGGCCCGGGGCGGTGTCTGAGGTGAGGGCAGGGTTTGGGGGATGTCCCTGAAGCTTGCTGTGGGCAGAAAGGCTTTTGGGACTTGATGCTTCAGAGGATCTTGGAATAGTTGTGCTCAGTGCTCTGTAGCCTGTGGTAAGGGTTGTGTTAAAGGTGTCCCTTTTCTGGTCAAATATGTCTAGACAGCAAACTCTTAGTCTTGGCTGAAATGTTTCCCTCCTGGCCTCATAAAAACATACCGTCAGCTTTAAAATGTCATGCTTCTGTAGAAAAATGCTTTCTGCTCTGGAGTTACAAGAAGCACCTGAGCATCACTGCAAGTGGAAAAACAGAGTGGGGGGAAAAAAAACTGTCTGGTTTTCCAGGAAAGGTTTGGGCAGCACATGGGGCATCATCAGCTTTTACCAAAGGCAGCCTTCCAGTAGTTCCAGCTTGTTCTTTACCATCAACCAGATTTGGTGTAAGAGAACGCCTCCTTTCCAGAGGAGAGGACAGGTATCCAGTGACTCTCCACCGTTGTGCCCTTGTGGCAATCTGGAGCTCCAGCAAAGCTGCTGGCAGACCTCCCTTCACCCTGCGAGCCGTTGTCACAGGGAGAGAGCTGTTTGATGTTCCTGCTGCTGTTTGCCTAGGCCAGGAAATGCAAAATGCGTCCCAGTGAGGCGATGAGGTGGGTGACACCTGGTAGACAGCTTTCCAGGTGACAAGGTTATTGCAGCAATCATCAGCAGCACCCTGTCTTTGTCCTAACAGCGGCCTTGGCATTTCATCTGCGTCCCAGCGGTGATGCTGGGGCCGCTTTTCCCCTTGAAACATATTTGGATGCAAACACGCGTGCGGGTTGCCACCGCTGGTGCCTGAGCCCTGCTGTCTGCATAAACAAAAACCCATTTTGGATTAAAGTCCCCCTGCGCCTGCCTGTTTGTAAGCAAACAAGGCACCGAGGAGAGCAGGCTGTAATTCAAGGCAGAGCCTTTTCAGTGATCCCCCAGCAGTGTCTGGATGCTTCCCAAATCTCCACTAATTGGCCCCAGGAGACCTCCCCCATTCACTGCACCCTCATCAGTCTTCTGAGCCTGAGGTGGGATGAAATCCCTGAGTGGTGTGCATGTGGGGGAGCGATGTGTATACATGTAAAAATACCATAGCTTTGGATATCAGCTAGCACCTCGTGTAACTAAAGACACCACCAGGAACACCCAGTTTGCCCCAGCACAGACAAAAGGATGGGACTGGTCCCTTGGGCTGGATTTTGCCCAGCACTTTCCAGGAGGAGCTGGAGATGAGGAGCAGGTGGGAGGAACTGAAACTGGCCCAGGGTATTTTTGACAGCGGGTAATAAAGGATTACAGTTTGAAAGAGTGAGCTGTTAGCATAATAATGAACTGCCAGCCCCAAGGTAGGCGAGATGACCTGGAAGACTGCTCTTCCAGGAAGCAATATCGATCACTCCCGAGCTCCTCACCCTCATCCCTAATTTGCCACAAAGGCAGTGATTCTGCTGGCAGTACTGGGGGAGGTGGTGGGAGAAGGTTTCCCCCTGGATTTAGCTCCTGTGCCAGCTTGGGGAGCAGAAACCAGCCAAAAAAAAAAAAACAAACGCAATTTTGATCTGATGAACATTAGTACTGAAGGTCTCTTGCTGACTGCTTCTTCCCATGAACAATGTGATTTGGGCCCCTGTGCCTCCGTCCCGACACCATCTCTCCTTTCTCCATCTGATGCTCGATGAGGTTTGGTTGGCTTCTCCTATGGTTTTGTGTCAGCTGAGTCCATCTCTGCCTTGTTTATTGGCTTTCTACCAATTTGTAGCTTATCAAAACTTTGCCAGCAGAAGCAGCCCCACTTACAGCAAACGTTGGAGACGGGGACTGTGCAAACAGTTGACTTTTCATTTCACGGGATAACCCTCTTCCCAAGATAAGATTCATTCTGAGTTTATCTTAAATTAATCTGCTTTCCACAAGAAAACTAAATATATTTTTTTTTAAAGAGGTTTTTTGGGGTCAGGTAAACATTTCATTCATCTCAGAATGCAATGCTTTATTGTTTTTGTTTCCTTGTTTTTAATTTTTAAATATGGTTATCTTTTGAAACAGAGCTTTGTTTCCAAATGAAATGTCAGAATTTTTTACTTGAAAATATCAAGTAAGAAGTGTTCTGATGTTTCACTTTTTTCCCCTGGTTTTGTTGCCAAACAACCCAATTAGTTTAATGTGGGTTTGCTATTAGTTTCAGTCAATTGCAATATATTTTTTAAAAAAAAAAAAAAAAGGAAGAAATACTTTCCCTTTAAAATATCAAACCGGTTGTCTGGATAGGCAGAGAAGCAAATGATCGTTGCTGCAAAGAGCCCAGAGCTGGTGGGTAAAAGCAAACATCGTTTTTCCAGTGGTACAGCAAGGAGCAGAGGGTGAAAAGCGATGAAGGGTGCTTGTGGCTGAGCAGGATTTTTAGTGTCTTCCTCTGGAAGCACAGGACGGTTTATGGAAGATGGAAACTAGAGTTGTAAATGTGAAAACTCTCGTTTCTAACCTGGCCACAACCGTTTCTCTCAGGCAAATCAGAGAGATCTTACTGAGACCCCAGGAAGTATCTGGAAATCTTCCCACAGCATAAATACGCTTGACATCTGCCATTGAACAGTCTGTTGCGTGAAATGGAGCAAAATTCAATGAATTTTGTATCTGCTTTCTACTTCGTGATGATCACTTGCTATATTCTTCCCATTTTTTAAATGCATTTTTCACATATTTGCTCCAGTTGGTCTGCGATAACCTTGTGTCCAAGGAAAGGCGCTGTTGCCACAAGGGCTGGGACGGGGAGTTTTGGCAGGGCTGCTGGATGCTGCCAAGCTGTGTGGTCCCTGCTGCCTCCCAGAATGACAAATGGCTCCTCCGAAGCCTCGCGGCACCTTCTGTGCCCTGGCCAGGGAGCTGGAGATGTGGGTCCTTCCAATGCAGATGTAAAAGGACCACCCCAGAGCCTCCTCTCAAACTTTAAACTTGATGCTTCGCAGGTTTCCAGTTGCCGGGTATTTTCTGGTTTGTGCGCTTTGTGCCCAGCACCTGATGTGTAGAAAATATGCTTTGAAGGACAAATAAGTTATACTGATCATGGTAATAGTCACAATAAATTACACAAGCCGTGGGAATTGCAGCTAAAATCAGTGCAATATTGTTTTTCTTGGTGTGAGTATTCCTCAAAATAGCCAAGAACTTCAGCCTGGTGTTTTCTGAAGACTCTGGAGAAGCTGGGTGCCCAAGTTTTGTTTTGTTTTTTTGTTGTTGTTGTTTGTTTGTTTGGAGTTTTTTTTGGTTTGTTGGGTTTTTTTTTTGTTTGTTTGTTTTGGTTTTTTTTTTTTTAACCTAGACCCCTGGTTCAGGGCAGATCCTCTCTGAGTTTTGGTGCTTTGTGTCCTCCTCTTCCCCAGGGCTGTGTGGGCAGATGCTTTCCTTGTGAGCTTCAGCCTCGCTGCCTCAGCAGCTCCCACGGAGGAGCCACAAGGTCCCCAGCAGCTGTGGTGTTGAGTGGTGGAGATGGGACTCAAGGGCTGTGGGGGACCACAAGCTGGTCCCATCAGGGCTGGGCCACTGGTTTCTGCAGGAGCTGGTTGGAGATTAGTGGAGTTCATCCTTCTGGAAGGGGTTAATGACAGACCCAAACCTCATTTCCAGCCCGCATACATCTGCCTATAAATGACATGTGAAACCAGCCAGCTTGGGTTTTTCTACTTTCAGTGAGCGCAGTAAATAAATGGACTCAATAACAGAGCACTCTTGCCAGTTCAAGTGACTGAGAACTGTGAGCCAGGGGGAAAAAAACACGGTAAAAATCATGTTATATTTGGGAAACTGATAACACGAGATTTCCATTTGCCTTTTGTCTTCTGAGCCTGTTCAGCTTGGCTTTTCTGTTCAGCCTGGCTAAAAAGCTATTATTTTCTTTAAATGAAAGATGATCCTGATACAGGGCAGAAGAAGCAGTTGAAAAGCAATCCTGCCAGCTTGCATAAGAGAATTGCAACACTGGGGAAGAGCAGGTTAGAAGCTAAAAATTCTTTCTCATCTAATAACCCAACGTTGTTGTTAAACACCCGTGGGTGAGAGGGAAAGCAGTACACAGTGCTCACTTCAAAAGTGCCTCCTGACTAGGAATGCTTTTACCATCAATCTTTGCATATTCAATAATTCCTCCTTTGTGCTCAGAAACCTCATTAAACTGTGGTCAGCTACCTGTCAGACTCGTTATCTGCTCCAGGCTCCTGCCTTGCTGGGACAACTTCAGGAGGCGTTTGCCAGGTGACTGGTTTGCTACATCAAGGCGAATGCTCTGGGCAAGGCTTGGTCTCTGCGGTGGGTGGGTGGGTGTGAGCAAGAAAGCGGAGCGAGAGAAGGATGTGACTTGTCTCATGGACGCAGAATTGAGTCTGGGTAAAAGGCAGCAGAGGCCAAATGAAAACACTTGACTCCTCTGCTTCAGGTTTCCTCGGAGCGTTTTCTTTTAATTGAGTGGACCATTGTTTGCTGAGCATAACCTCTCACTTCCCCTTGTAAGTGTGCTACCCACTTTAATTAAGAGGGATGAAAATGGGATATTTCAGCTTGCAGAGGGGGTAGGAAGGCGCGCAGCTGAGGCCACTCTCCCGCGTACAGCGCTGCACAGCTTGACATAACCAACTGTCATTGTTCATACTCACTTTGCAGCGTAATATGGGGTGGGCAGCAGTTGTGTCCACTTAAAATAGCCCAGAGATGGCAGTTACTATGAGGCAGGGTTCCTCTGGGCTACAGAAGCCTGGATCAGGTTGTACCCTGGCTCTCAGATGCAGAATGACCCAACACTCTTTTGGTATGCTCTGCCTGGCCACATATTAGTTGGGAAAGCCAACATGGGGCCAAGTGTCATCCTGCAGCTGCGGGACTGCAAGTGGGGACGTTTGCCACTTGTCTGGTCGGGGCAATTGTGTGATGAGTTGAAAAGTGGAAGCGAGAGGAGATGCAAGGTTTAATGCTTAAATAAGGAAGATGCTACCCATCCTATACTGGGATGAAACCCTGGACAGTGCACCTGCACCAAGGGTGCCAAAGGGACGTGGGGCAAATGTGGAGACCAGGGCATGTGTGAGCTCTTTGGTCAGTGGCGTGCGCTAAATAGTTAACTGCCCGTGTCACCGAGCGTTTCCCCGCACGCTCACTTCTGGGAGGATTGATGTGTTTGGCACATGCAAACCTCCCTCCAGACAGAGCACAAAAACAGTGTACTGCTTTGTGTGCCCGTACGCGTGCGCCGCAGATTGAAGTCACCTTTGTGCTGAGGGTGAACATATGGTTTATGTATTTCAGAGAAGGGAACATGAGATTGCAGCGTGATATGTGCTGCATGGGAGTGAAACCATTTTACAGCACAGTGTCTGGGTTGTTGCTTCTCCAGAGCTTGAAATAAATGGGGAGGTGCGTTAAACTGGGTAATTTCAGATGTTGCTTGTGCTGTCCACCTTAGTTATTTTTCTTCATGGCATTGGAAGGAAGGATCTCAGAATCTGGCAGGGAAGGGATCAAAACTCTTGTTTGGGGCTGGCAAGATTTTTCCTTTGATTCAGGCTCCTGTTAAAGCCTGAAAACTCAAATGTGCACATGGATGAATGCGGAGCAGATGGCTTCCCACCGCTGCACCCGGTGATCTCCTTCCCTCTCACAGAAGCTGAGGAGAAAGGAGTCCTACAGTGAAAGGCAGGTGATGGGAAGCTGGTTGGAGTTTGGGTTTCTGCCTGGTTCCTATTGTTTTAAGGACCAGGTCCAGAAACTAAAAACAAGTTTCCTGTTGACATGAATGGTCTTTACACCCATTTGTGATTTAACTTCAAACCAACTCTCAGGGCAGGAGCTAATGTGGACTTTATACAACATTCAGATTTTTTTCACTAATATTGATGGGCAGTCTGCCCAATTCATTGATCTGGGGCTTTGGAAAATACATGCAGGTATATACAGATACCTAGACCTGGAAAAGGGCTTTTCTCCTTCCTATTGCCCCATTCTTCCTTCTGTGGCATGTCCACAAGATGTTACAGCAATCATGGGTGAGATGCAGGTGGGGAAGTCTGGCCGTCTCCGGGAATGGTTTATTTTTGCTGTCCCAGATTCTCTGAGGATTGCAGTAGATCTCCAGGACACTACCAGATACAGCTTTTGCCTTTATTTTTCATTAGTTCTCTGATGGCCTTTCAAAGGGAAGAAACGCTCTGAAAATGGGCTGTGCAAATACACTATTTTCCATCTGGAGAGAGGAAGTAATATTTTTTTATGTCTGTGATTAGTCTGTGGTAATTTGTTTGTTTGCCTGTTTGGGTCTTTTCCTCCCCAAAGTGAAAACCCAGAAAACTGTGTTTTTCCACAACCTGAAAAGCAACCTTTTGTTTTCACGCCTTAGTAGCTGAAGGTTCGGGTTATTGCTGCTACGGCCTTTTTCCCAACATTAAATCGGTAATTAATGCTCTCTTGCCCAAATGTTAGGGGATTTGAGCTCCAGTCTGTAGGAGAGTTTCCTGATCACTGTATGAGAGTGAGACCGACCCCTCGGTCCCTCCTACTGCGACATTTCTCTTGCACGGGCCATTTCGGCATTCACTCAGCTAGAAAGCGAGCATACGGCTGATTCTCCAGCCTGGTGGTTAGGGCGTGCATTTGGGAAAGAGAATCTCTTAGTTCCAGTCCTTGCTTCAATGAACCTGACATTGAAAAGCTGACAATGAAAGCAGCTTTATTAATTTTGCCAGCTTGGAGTGTTCAAAAATCATGTGTCAATCTCCTAAATGTTGAGATAATAGAAAATGCATCTACATCTTTGGCTTCTTTTTATTTCCCTTTTGGGCTGTAGCTTTTGAGGGATAAGTTTTCAAGCTTTATCTTACGACTGTGGCTGGGAAAAGCTGTGAGCATAAACCTGTCCCCCTCCCTATACAATCGTCCCTTTGGAGAGAGTTTTTTATTGTAGCAGCACCTTTGTGCCCCTCAGCAAAGGAAACAACCCTTTAGGGAAGGTGCTTCCAACTCCAGGGCAAAAGAACCATCTCTTCCTCAATATCCTTGCCTCCAAAGGAGATAGTCCTACCTACCTTTTTCTCTAGTGCTCAATTCTACTCTGATGTAAAAAGAAATAACATTGAAATGTCTTTTACGTATTTAGCAGTATTTCAGACTGCAATCATTGCTCATGTTTAGTTTGCAGCAGAGCCTGACCAGATTTCCTCCCAGTGACCTCGTTTGAGCATCATTGTCAGGTTATTTTTTCTGCTTTCTCTCTCTATATCAATATTGAACCAATGACTTGCCATTAAACGAGCAGCTCCCTGTTGACCTAGAATTTAAATTTCAACCTTAACCCACTGCTTGGAAAGATTCAGTGGGACTTCTTAGTCAAAAAAACCCAAACAAACAACCTTCTGTGAAGATGATGAAAGGATATCAAAGCCTACGGGGACGCAGTAGGGCAGCCCAAAACAAAAGAGAGAGCCGCTGTGGGACAGTTTGAGCACTTGGTATTAGGTGGTCAAATAACAAAGCCTGGGATTAATTTTATCTTTCGGCTCTACCTGCTGCTCCTAGGTAACTCTACCTGGCATTAACAACACCAACCGGTAGCTGCTCATGTATAATGCATCTTTACTAACCGCGGGGAAAGGCACAAAAGTGCGATACACGTGAGCAGGGTAAGGGAGGGAGCAGAGGAAGGAGTTACCCTCTGCTGACGTTAGCTGACCTAACTGGTTCTTGAAGTCTCCCAGGGATGCTCTGGTCACGCAGTGGGGATTGCGGACACGGGAGCGGGGTTTCTTCAGGCGCTCCTCTCCTACAGCCTCTGCCCCGAACTCCGGGTCTGAGCTCGAGAGCATCACTTGGAGCTTTGTGCAGTGCACATGGGCTCGTCGCTGTGCAGAGGACAGATGAGATGGCTTGGGGAAGGTGCCATTTTGCTCATTCCCAGTTCTGTCATTAACATTTAGAGGAACAGGGTCTCAGAGGCAGTTAAGCTAGAATTTTTTTAATTAATAAACAAAATAATCATCCTTTCCAAAAGCAGCAGGGCATCTCCATTTATTTAGAAAGAATATATGAAATGCAAGAAGCCTTCTCTTTGCATCTCGTGGGTGCCAAAATAATGAGCTGAAGTGGGTTAGCAGAGTGAAGCAGTTAAAAGTAATGTTGCTTTTAAACTCACGACGTTTGAAAAAAAGTCCTTGAAGAATTCCTACAGACGCATTAGCGACTGATTTCAAACCAGCTTCAGTTCAAAACAAGACATGCTCTGGCATGATCCCAAGAGAGACCAACACCATTTGTTCTTATTTTGAGTTCTTATGCGTAATAAGGTCATGTTGCAGAGATAAGACCGCTCTAAGATGCATGACTTCAATTCTGGAAAATAATTCCCTTTCCTACACTGAATGTTTCATTCTTTGCAGGCTCAAAAGAGCTGAAGAAAATAAAACAGCCTTTCAGTAGCAGTCAAACACTCACCTATAGCTTCCTACATCCCCAGCTGTAATCCTCACTACGTTTAACCGTTATTCCTCACTTGGCTATTTTAAAGATTGGTCATCTGTTCCAGCCCAAGTCTTGCTGAATGGTGCGATATGATACAAACCATGATTCATAAAAGTTCCTTGGAAGTGACTCAAGAGAGATTTGGGATTTTCAAACAGTTTTTTTTTTCAAATGTTAATGGCTGTTTAAGAGCAACAACAAGCAATTTCAGCTGGGGATGATTCAGTTGGAAAAGTCCTTAAAGCAAATTGGTAGGAGTCAGGGAAAACAGGAAAACTGAATTGCAACTCCTTTAGAAGGAAAAATGTTCCAGCACTTTAAAAAACCACTTCTAAACCCAGAGACTTGCTTTAGACCAGAAGCTTTCCAAAGTAACTTGCTGACACATAAGCAGGATGGGAGCAGTGCCTGGAGGGGCTCCAGCTTTCTCCCCATGATAGAGGGATGCATCCAGTGATGGTTCACTCTGGGAGCCCCAGCGTGGGCTCTAACAGAAAAAAAAAAAAAGGGGTTGTATTTGTATTTTGTTAGCCTGCTTGATCCTGCTACCTGTGATGATACTGAGGTGCAGTGTGAAGTTCAGATTCCTGAGCACACAGCAGCTGGAAAGGCTGGGTTCATGTTGATGGGGAGGGTTTGGTTTCTCAGTCAAGACATTGGGCAAGTCACCTCCTCTGTGAAATGGGGATAATCATGTTTCTTTTCTTGTTAGAGAATTGCAAAGTTAAACATATTAAGAATTACAAGACTGAATAAAGGGATCTATGATAATATATAATAGACCTGTATACAATAATAGATCTATAGGAATAATATTCTTGACCTGGTTAGCTCTCTGTATTCTCAAGTGCTTTGCCTTAACCATCGATTTAGCTCAAGCTAGGTCACATAATACATCTTCATGTCTAATCTGGAAGAAGCTTTCTGAAGGGGAAAGACAGATTCCTTAATTTCAGTCTGAAAAAGATGACCTGATTTAGGAAAACCAACAGGATCTGGCTGTGTACATGTAAATGATCTTTCAACTGGGGATATGTCATTAGCTTTCTCCTCTTCACCACCACTAATCCTTAGCTGGAAAGGCGCGTGGGCCATTTTTCTTGTGATGAAGTTGCCCTTGCAACTCTTGTCTTGCAAACAGGGTGGTAAATAAAGGGGGAATCCTGAGTATTAGCTGTGAGGCAAGGAGTGAGACTGGAGAAGGAGGGTGAGGTGGAGGAAGGACCTCACTCGTGACGGTAGCTGGCATCAGTCGCACGAGCTCGTTGCAGTGCTCAGTGTGCCACCCTCCACGTTCCCTCTGGGAAGGCAGCTTTGCTGCAGTCATGCATGCTCGGCACGCAGTTTATTGCGAACAGAGCAAGCCTTCCCAGCAGGAAATACTGCAGCAATAACCTTACCAGTGGCCAAGACCAGGCTGTAAAGTTTTCCAAGGCCACCACAGCATAAATAACACATTGCAAAGGCTCGGTTTAAAGCCTGGAGAGTTGTAGATGTTCCACAAGGCCAGAAAGCAGAGAGAGGCAAGCTTGGGGCACAGTTTATTTCCCAAGCATAGGAACTGGGAAGCCTGGGCTGTATTTACCCAGCTGGAAGCAGGCTTCACATCTATTTATTCCTAGGTTTTGCCTCAGGTGCATACTGTCCCATTAGGGCTAAATAGCTGGAAAAGGCCAGATGCATCTGAGGTCACTTTTGGCTAATTAACATGGCAACAAGTGCTGATTAATTACTTCAGGCCTGAAATTAGCTGAGATAATTTTTGCAATGGCATAGGCCATAGATTTATGAGCGCCTCTTCTCCAAGACAAACAATACTCTGAAAACATTTTTTGTACAGGAACCTTCCTTCAACCTGTAAATTACTACCTGGATTTCTCAGAACTTCAAGAGTAACTATTTCCTTTAAATGCATGTTTTTATTTCTTTTTAACTGATGGAAAAAACTTACCTTACATAGCATCCAGTGACGATCACTTCCCTTATCATGAACCCCTCTGCTTGATGTGTTCCTGGATGTTAGAGCAAGTTAAAAAATCTTTGGAGGCTGAGGTCCAGGTTTTCAGAACTGCTGAACATTGCAGCAGGCAAAAGGCGTTGATGTCCCAGTGAAAAACCTGGTGTCCTGTAGCCATCAACATGCTCAATACACCAACTCGCTGACTTTAACAACTTCTCAGTGAACAAATTTTGGTGATGATTTACTACATTAGTGATATGCACTGTGGTGTACCTGGCTTCTGGATATCCAGCAGTCCAGCCTATTGGACCTCAAAAATCATGGAGAAATTCCCATTACACCTACGTGGAGCGACTCTGCTCTTTGCAGTGTATATGGCACAGGTGTGTACTCACACACTTTGTCAGACTGATGGTTATAAAGATGATGTATGCATGCACAGTGATGTTTAAGAAATATTGGACTTTCTACTTTAAGACCTGCTGATCCTGCCAGGTCACAAAGTGTGCAACGGAGAGAACAATGCCAAGGAAACGTATGTGCGTGCATAAATACAGTATAGGAGACCTCACTGTACCAGAGATACCCTGTCCTGATGTCAGGTGTCTGCCTGGGTGTCTGCAGCTTTCTGGCTGGCCTTTGGCATTTTGATGGCCAGCTGATGAGGAGCAGAAAGCCCTGTTTCTGGTCATCTCCCAGGCTGGGTCCCCAGGGCATCCGGTGGCTGGGGCGTCTCATTTGCAGTCTGGCTTAGCTGAAGGGCTCACCAGTGGGTCTAGGTCAAGTATTCCCTTTGCAAGAGATTTCTTTTGTGTTTGGCTTTCATTGTTCGTCTGACTGCAACCACTTTTGAAATATAAACTTGCAGATGGGCGTAGCTCCCTCTGCCCCACGCTGCGAGATAGCTGTGCTGCTGCCGTTGGAGCGAGTCAAGGAGCAGATTTCCTTTCCGTGGGACTTTTTAGCGTTAATTTTGCTTGAGTCCAAGTCAGGTTGAAACCATGAGTGTTCACATTTCTCATGAGCTGCAGGTTGTCAGTAGAGATGCACAATGCAGAAAATGTCTGCTAATAAAATAAAAATTCACTGAGCAGCTACAGGTGGCTGCCAATTCTCAAGTCCAGAACTGACCCATGGTGTCCTTGGGACAACCGGGGTACCGAAAGGGGGAAAGGTCACTCAGGTCTTAATGTGGTGTAAACCCAGCAAACCACCCCAAACCCAAGAAGGTTTAAATTATGTTTAGAGATCAGTGACTAGCAGATGTAGTTGTCATGTCGCTTTGCCATTGCGTAAGTGTTCTGTAACTCCACACTCCATCCATCCCTCATAACTCTTCCCCTCTCACTGCTTTTGGCTGGGCCACCTCGCAGAGCTGTGGTGTCTGTGCTGGGCGAGGTGGCCCCAGTGAGTGCTAGGTACAACAACCAGCAGCTTTGTGGGGTTAAAAAGCTTCAGGTCCCTCGGGAGGTTTGCAGATAGGAACAGACAGTGTGGAACAGTGCTGAGCTGCCAGGCTGCTCTCTTGTTCAGCCATCAGCCGTCTCCGATGGCAGTCCCAGGGGTGACATCCAGGGCCCCTCTCTAGGGCCACTGTTATTTCACTCCAGCCCACCCTGCACCAAAGTGACAGCAGAGAACGTCTTCCCTCACCATAGTGCATATCTGATCTACATTAAACCATGATGATCATTCTAAAGAACCCATCTCTTGCAATTTTTCCCTTATTCAGCTTTTTCTTTTTGCCAGTTTGATAGGACTTTTTTGTAAGTGATTATTGGATTTTAACAAGTGCTGTCCAGAGGGACCCCATAAAAGTTCATCTGAAGCACGTTTTTGCCAGTAAAGCCTCTTTAGTTGCAAGGTATTTTTCCCCCTCCTCTTTCTTTTGCTTTGAGCTGAAAGGAGCTGGCGAGGCTGGATGTTACCCACAGCCAAGAACCATTAGAACCAGTCTGGCAGGAGGCTTCTCTTCCTTGATGGGACTCTTCTCAAATGAAAATTTATGTGAATTTGCAGGGCCGTCATTAAGTGAGTCACACAATTAGTAAAAAGCTGTGTGTTGCAAAGGTTCTGTTTATCCCAGTGGTGACAGAAGCCAGAGTCCCACAGCTGTCACACAGAAGCCATCCTATAGTGGATAATGCTGATGGAAACCTCAGAGAAGACTCCACAACCTGAAGTCCTTTGGAATTTTTTTGCCAAACATGAAGTCACTAACACCAATGCATCACTTTGTTCCTTTTAATTTAATTTCTGGGCATCAACTGCAAATTCCTGATGCTGTGTGGTCATTAGTGTTCCCATCAGGGCAGCCTACCCAGGGCAGCAGGTACGTGCCACGAGCCCACGCTCTCCAGATAGCCATAGCTAAGTGTGTTATTCCACTTTGTGGCCTGCTTAGATCCTTTCTGCACCACTGTCACGTGCTGCTAAATGCTGCCTCATGTCCTTCCTTAGAAGAAATGAGTAACACGGATCCTCAGACGTAAAAGCATTGTGTTAGGTGTTTTGTTGGGAGCTAGCACGGACCAAAGTCTTCTCATGTGATTGCTGCAACAGGTTATGCTTTGTAATCCTCTTACCCCAGAGCTGTTTCATAACGTCTTCTCCTCTGAATCTCCCAGTGCATGTTCTTGTAGCTTGTCAAGCTTTTCTTTGCTGCTTTCTCCTACGACACCCTTTCCATTTTTGCTATTTCCTCTCTGAGCTGCTTTTACATATAACCACAACTAAATCCTTCCCAGGTTTCATCATCCATTCTGCTGCTTCTGCTCTATTTCCTGTGAAGTCTGACCTGGCTTTCTCACTGGATGCATCCGTGTATTGTCCAAGTATTTCATAACACCTAATGCATTTCCTTCTCATTTGTGTTCTTGAGGGAAACCCTCAGATTTCAGACACTCTCTCCACTGTTCTGCTGCATACCAAGATAGCCTCAAAAAACCCTGGTTGTATAAAACTGACCCTTAGCATTACTGGGACCCAAAGTGACCTGTGCAGCTTAGCAGAGGCTGATGGACTCAGTTGATCATTTAGGTTTCCTCACTTGGTAGTGAAGAGAAAAGGGATCTCCAGAGAGTAATTCACCCTAAATGTTTTAGATCTGGATGAGTTACTTTTTTTCTTTTTTTTTTTTTTCAAAAAGTGCTTGTTCCTCTTTGGCTTCTGCAATTTTCAACCTGCTAGGACTTAAAAATTCAGTGCAGTCTTCAAACACCGACACTTCAATTTGACATACTCTTCTGCACCATGAGTTGCACTTTGAATGGTGATGTTAATAGCGATAACACCTTGCTCACTCTTAATTAAGACTGGACAAGATAGTAATGATGAATTTAGGCTGATAGGAGCTCAGCTTACAAGCACAGGCTTTTGGGAGAGGCTGGAAAGCCACATTGTGTGGTAGGTACTTGCTCCCTGATTGTGCCACAATAAACTCAGAATCAAACCATCAGTACATCTGTATTTATGTGACATTTGCAGCAGGTCATGAAAACAAATTTTAAGCCCTCACTGGCTTTTTAAACCCAAAGCACTGCTTGCCCTACCAGATAGGCCGTTGTCAGTGAAAAGTCCTTCACTGGCCACCAAGCTCCACACCTTGCATGTAAGGTGTAGCAGTAACAGCAGATTGCTGCATGTTTTGCTTGGTTTGTGATTAATACACAGTGGAACTGGGGAATTAAGCAGACCTATAAATAGTGGGTCTTAAATCTACACCTGAGCCTCCTGAGCTTTGGACCACCTGCGAGAAAACCAGAGCTGGAGCTGAACACCTTCAGCCCCTCTGAGGAGACGCCATGAGTAGGGCAAAGCGATCAGACCTCCCTTTTCCCACCTCAGAAAGGGCCGTAGGTGCCAGGTAGGGCAGGCAGGAACTGGGTGCTGCCCGTCAGGATATGGCTGCTGGCAGCATCTCCCGGTCAGGAGGAGAGGGTACACGCAGATCTGCAGAGGCTTAGAAGCATTTGAGTGACAGCCCTTTGGTACCCAGCCTGGGCTGCAGTTGCTGCCCCCCCTCCCCCCCCCCCCCCCCCCCCCCGTAGCGAAGGGGAGAAAGGAAGAGATTTTTGGATGAAAGTGAAAAACAGTGCTTAATGTGTCAAATGGGAGCAGGAAATTGAGTTTGGAGGAGAGGAGGAGAAGTGAGTGTAACAAAGGTGGGGGGATGGCAGCAGCTTGTCCTCAGAGCCCCAGGACTCAGACCATGTGGTTTTCTGTGGCTCTGGGGAGATGGATGGACTCCAGCAGGCTCTGCCCTTGCCAGGTCCCTCACTGGGTATGCTCCCGTGTCCCCAACAAGCCCAGGGTTCCTTTCTGGAAGGGAGATCCCTGAATGCACTTTGGATGGCGATGGGCCGGAGAGAGACAAGGGATGGATTGCTGAAGCATTATCTTCATGTGCTGTGGTGCAGAAGGAAGTGCAGGCTCCAAGTGAACCTTTCTCTGGAGCACCCATGGCAGCTCTCTGCTAGGAGAATGGAGCTCCTCTTTGTGTGTTTTCCTCTCCAGCCCAGCCACCTGGTTTTGCAGGACTGGTAGGAGCTGCATGCCTGGACCAGCAATGTCTTGGGTGATGGGCCAGAGGGGGAAGGAGACATTCATGCACGTGCATGTGCCCACACACAGCTTGAGCTCATGAGCTCCATCCTCTTACAACACCAAGATGAAGAGGCATGGAGAAAAGGTTTAAAGACTTGTCAAGCAGGGCTCAATGGTGGTTCTGGTAATGTTGTTTCATAGCAGTGAGCACATAATATTGCATACTTACATGTTTAAATCAGTCACAACCCCTCTGCCTTGTCTGAGTGTAGATCCCATCAATAGCAGCTTTATGCAGGCAGGAACATAACGTGGGGACTCGAGCACCAACACGGTGTCGGGGGAAGTTAGCGCAAATTGCTCCATCGGCTGGACATTAAAGCAAGGAGTGATATCATTCTTAAAATAAGAAACCTAACGTAATGTGCTTTAATGGCTGAATAATTGCTGCGAGCAAAGAAGGAGGCTTTTGTGAAAGAGGATCGGGGAACGCCAGGAGTGAGTGCTCATGACATCACAGCCGCGCACAAGAGAAACTTTCTTCTCACAGCTCCGCAAAAACGGCTTGTCAAGCTGCCAGTCCCAGATAAGTTGGTGAGAGACATTAGAGAAGAGTTAATAAGATGATTGATTTACAGCTGGAAAAAATTAGTCTGAAAATTGACAGACTGACATTGTTTGAAAGATTTGTGAGCAGCCTCCCCCACTTCTTTCGAAAAGAAAGTCAAATGCTTCCATCAGTCTTTTGCACCCAAGTTTGGAGCCTGCAGCATTTCAACAGGTATTTTGGGGAACTTGCTGTCAGTTCCTCTTCATGGGAAACAGTTGTGAAACTATTATCATCCTAATTTAGCTATACAAAAATAGATCTTAAAAGTCTGTACCTTCTTATGGGAAGAAGTGGGTTTAAAATATTTTATTTTAATTTACCAGCTGTGGATTGGATCCAAAACCTATATGAAACTTCTGCACTTCTTATTGCTGGATCTGAGTGCAGTGTGTTTTCTTTACTTGTTAGGAAAAATTGTCAACTTTGTCTCAACTCTGTATATATTTTTACGGTGGTTTGCTCACACAAGAGAAACTAAGGGTCCTTTCACAACTCTTGGAGCAGGTCCATCATATTTTTTTAAGAATTTACTTTGTAAAAGCACTTGTTAAGATTGAAACACATGATTTACTGTTGATAGAAACAAAATCCCACGGACGCTGCGTTGTGTCTGTGCAAAGAAACAACCTTTAATCTTGAAGTGAAATTTCTCAGGCACAACAGCAGAGTCGGCTCCAGGAGCCATTTGCACCTCAGTTGTCTTCAGCAAAAGGCAAATGCGTTACTTGAAAGTAATTACTGAGGGACATCACTTTTAAGTTTTCAATCCTCAACCACCCATCAAAGTTGTTAAGAACAGGTTATTATTTTTAGTATCATGTTTGATCCATCAGTTACACAGCTAATAAGGGACAAGGCTGGCTTTCAGAAATCTCTCATGGGCTTCCAAAGACATAAAACATCTTGCTTCAAACTGAATTTAATTCAGGCTGCATATGAAACAAAAAAAATCTCGCAAATGCACGTGCAAGTTGACAATAATGATGTAAGATGTAATGAACAGGAATAAGAAAGCTATGACATTTCGGATAAAGAGGAAAAAAAGGGAAATAAGGCCAAACATCAGCAATATGCACTTGGAGGTAACAACGAATGTGCTGACATTGTCCATAACTCAACTCTGTTACTGAAGTCACTTAGGAAAGTGAGTGTCTGAAAAACAGCAACACGATTGATGAACTTAAGTCTTTCTTGGGAAAAAAAATGTAAATTCTGTTAGCTTTCACATGAGATAAGTATCAAGCTGTTTGGATTTTGGAGATAAATGGAAAGGACCAAGGTAAACTATAGAGGGAGAGCAGCTGAAGAGGTTTGTTGAAGACTTTTTAGTGTTTGACTTTGACAGACTCTGAAGCCAGCTGAGTTTTACCAAGAAGTTCTTCCTTTATTTAAGCCATATTTAGATCTTATCTTCATCATACAAATTCACTGGTGTATCAACAGTCTCGTTGAGTTCTTCCAACTTTTGGAGTCTCATGGAGTAGATCTGCTTAGAGAGTGGTGTTCTGTGCTACAATCCTCCAAAACAACCCAACAACAACTCTCCCATGCTAAAAATACCGCTCAGTTTTACCTAAATGTATGCTGACATGTCAAATTAATTTCATTTCCTCTTTTGGAATAAGAGCCGAGTGATATATGTGATGGCTTTGGAGTAAGGAGGTTTTTGACACTGTTTGGATTGATGCTCTCATAACTTAGGACAGTGCTGTCTGGAGGAAATCACTGTCTGAAAGATGTAATTTGGAGATACACTTGGTTGAAAAACACCTTATCAGAGCAAAAACCATCTTAACAAGCCAAGTACCTGATTAGGAATCTAGCAATGTAATGTTCAGTAAAAACTGTAAAACGGTACGTTTAAGAAGAATACAAATGAGCCAGTGCCACATCAAAATTAATTGACCGAAGAACAGGCTGGCGTAAAAGTGGATCGCAAGGTAAACATGGACCAATATTGCAATATAATGCCAATTCTCCGTCAAATTTAATTTGGGGATGTAGGAAGATAGTTTCTTTGCTTTCTTAGCTCACTTGAGGGCTTGTCCAAAACACCGTGTCCCACTTTGAGTCTGGTACTGTTGAAAAAGACAGAGACAAGTTAGAGGCTGGAGGTCAGCAGTGATGCCAAGTGCAGGAAGGACCAGGTGCTGAGAGCGGCTGAGGAAGGTTAAGGTGTTTGGTCCAGAGGAGAGGAGTGGGAGGTGATGCTGTGACAGCAAAAAGGTGATGTGGGAGATCAGTGACCGGCTGCTGCCTCTGCACTGCAGGAAGAAAATCCCAGCAGCGTTACTGGAGTTTCTGCAGCCTGGCAGAGGAGTTGTGAGTGACTGAAACTCTTTCCTTTATCTGGAAAACTGCTTAGAAAACCTCATTATAAAGTTTTTCCCAAGTGCCACTTCCCAGGTGGGCAGCAGTGAGGCGGTGTGGGGATGCTGCTCCTGGCTCTGGCCCTGGCAGCAGCGAGGTCCCAGCAAGGGCTGCGAGGGACATGGCCCTCCAACTGCCTGGCTCCCACTCGCCCAAATCGGCAGGGAAGGTGCAATCCCAGAGCTATCCTGGCCCTTTTTTTGCAAGAAAAAAAAAAAAAATGGAGCTATGGAAAGAGTCACAGCCTTCTTCCTGAGTATAGAGCATCTGTATTCTTCATCCAGGGCATTTTCATAATACCAATTTATTTTTAGTGAAAAATTTTTTATCTTTCTCATAATATTATTTCTTAGTGAACATTTTCTAACAACAATGAAACTTTTCCTTTCCTCGTATCCTGCTTGCTTTTTAGTGTTTCACATTTCTGGGGAGGTGAGGTATGATCACCAGTGGAGCAGGCAGTCTTTCAAATACCAGACTGATTTTTTTTTTTTTTTTTTTTTTTTTTTTTAATTAAAAGCCCAACTAAAACAGAAACCAGCAGCTCAGTGGTGTGAGGCACGGAGAGATTATTGCTAAGAAGAGCAAAACGGGGGATAAAATGTCTAGCTTTTGAAAAGTCCTGTAATGACACAGTTCTTTCTGTCTACAGATGACAGAATGAATTAAAAATATTCCTGCTAGCCTTAAAAATACTGCTTTAGGAAATCTAAGGTTGCCTGATGGACTGGAATATAATCTCCATGTTTTCAGTTTCTTCCATTTTACCCAAATCGTTCGCTTCAATAATTAAAGGATAATGAGCCGAACAGTTTTCCCCTTTATAACCAACTCTCTCTGGATAGAGATTGAAAATAATAATTAAAAAAAAAAAAAAAGGAATCCTGTCTACTGAACATGCCTGCAGATAATAGGAATGTGCTTCACTTTCCCTCTCCTGGGGTTTCCAAGCTGCCAGCTCTCAGTCAGCTGCCGTGCCATGGGGACGTTGTCGGGGCCAATGAAGACATTGCCCTCGTGCAGAACGATCCGTCAAAACCTGCGCTCCCCGTCCGGCTACAGCCTCCCTCCTAGGAAACGGGGCCGTATGCATCCGTGTAGGGAACATCATTGATTAGATAGATAGAAAAATGGGCTAATCCTAATTACAGTGCTTCTTAAACTTTTCTTGACCCCTTCCTGATGCCATCACCTCTTGGATCTGCTCCCTTGCCCAGCCTGTAGCCAGGACCGGGGAAGGGCAGGGCTGGCATTAGCCGAGAAGGGATGCTGGAAGGGGATGTTGCACAAAACCCGCGTTTTCTGTGTTTTTCAAAATGTAGTGGAAAACCCACAGCAGCCCTAAGCAGTTCAAGCAGGAAAACATCCCTAAATCTTTATGTTCAAGCGCACATGGATGGATTCACGCCGCTGAGCTGTCGGCGTTTCCCTGGGGAGCCCACGGTGGTGGCTGTGACCTTTACTCCCTGTCCCTGGCAGGGACACGTAGATATGCCGGCAGGTAACTCGGTGATTTTTCCAGCGACGCTCGGCCTTGTGAGAGCAGCAGCTCTCCTGCCCGTGCCCAGCACCCAGCTTTCTCCTACAAGGAGCCTGAGCCCCTTTAAGCATCTTATTGACAAGGGCTGGGCTCTCACAGGATCTGAATTTTTTAGAGTGGCATGTGTAGCAGAAGCATCAATAAAGACAGATCAGCATTTGATATCTTTAAGTGGGCAAAGTTCTTTCTGCTTTTCTCTTAAAAACTGCCCAATGTCTATCCCCTCCCCTCAGCACAGTCTGCTGCCCCTGGCCACTGAGGGCAGAAATAAATTACTTATGAGTTTTTCCAAGCAGTAAACTTTCTTTTTCTTTTTTTTTTTTTTTTCTCTAAAGAAACACAGCAGTATCTAACAGCTTTCCATGCTGGAGTTTGGGAGCTTTTCAGAGCCATAAAATATTTATTTTAGTTTTTTTTCCATTAGGTCTTAATTCTCAATATTTTATAAGAAGTTAAATTATCCAGGAGAACTGAGCTTTCATTTTGGGGGAAAAAAAAACCAAACAAAAAGCATTTGCCCAATTAGAAAATAACCATCAAGTGCAGAGAACATTTCTGAAGGAGAGAACTGGGCACGTGAGGAACTGAGCACAAACTTAGAAAATCCAGAAGTGTTTATTTTTCCTTCAGAGAGGATCAGTTTTAAGAACTGAACAGATTGAGATTCATTAACGCTCCTTTTTCTTTTGCCCCAAAAGCAAAACACTCTTTCTTATTCTTTCCTTTCAATACCTGCACACTCAGCCCAGGGCAAACAGAAATTTGAGGACCCAAATTCAAACTGCAGGCCTAGGACTCAGACCCTACTGGCCCAAAAATGGCCTTTCTAAAAAACCAAAAATTTAAAACTCGGAAATGCTTCTGTCAGTGCCAGAGCATCCAGGCTCCTGCCCCAGGTCCCACCGAGGGCTCAGGGTCTCTTGGCTCAGCTGGGAGGAAGGGGATGTGTTTCATTGAGCGAAGCCGGCGATAAAACAGTTTAAAAACCAATTCTAGGTGTCTTCTCATGCGACAGATCAGTCTGGCCAGCACACAGTGCGGTCTGCCTTGGCAGCGTGACTCAGGGGCAAAGAGCAGGTAGAAATGTCGCCCCCAGGAAAGAGGAGTGAGAAGTGGCCGTGTGCTGTGGTACATAGGGGACGCGAGTGCACGGTGACATGGGTGGGAGGGGGCGGCCCTTGGGTACCCATCTGCGTAGTCCTTGGTGGGAATGCACAGACTTAACCAGTTTGCTCCAGCCCAGTACCAGCAGTGGAAACCCCACTTCGGCATATTCCAGACCCTGTCTAACCACTGAAAAATTTCTCCCGTGACCCACTTCTGTACCAGGACCAGCCAGCCTCTCTGCTGCCACATCCAGGGCGCCGCGGTGCGTGAGATGTCACCCAATTGTCCCCAGGGAGGCAGCTTTCTGCCTCCCCCTTTGCTCTGCAGGGCTGGATAATGTATATGACGTGGCTGTAGCGTAGCGTGGTGGGGTTAGTATTTGTCAGAACCTTCCTCGTTAACGGCACACAGTTAAAGGTTATTAATTATGAACTCACTTGTGGACATTAAGCTGTTTTACTGTCCAAGAGGCAAAGCTGGGTTGGATGCCAAGTGCTGGAGGTTCATCCTTCCCTGTGATGAGCCAGTCACCCTCCCTCAACACTGCCTCCATCCCCACCCCCTCCTCATCCCCCAGTTTGGGAAATAATTTGCATTCTTCCTCTGAAAGCGTTAATTGAGAGGAGAACAAACGGAGTCCCAGGCAATTTGAACAAGCCTCATTACTGACTGAGGCCTTGTTTTGGATCGGCGTCTGTCAAAACAACAATGGCAACACCCTGGCCCAGCACCAAAACTGTACTGGGAGGGCTGGTGGGAGAGACGGGCGTTTTGTTCTCCGGGAGCCAGTTGTGCACCTTTAATGATGGGTATTGCAGCCAGCCCCTGCCCGATTGCCACACAGCCCGCTGCTTCCTTTCCCGCATTAAGCCCTTATTACCCAGCAGCAGGACGAAAACCACGGGCAGGGATGTGCTGCCCCTCCGCGCTGCTGCCCACCGCGCAACAAGCTCCCAGACGATGTCACGCGTCTGTGGCCAGAGACCGCCCGCGGCAGGAGATGCCACTCGCAATTAGGACGTGTTTGTTTTCTGCCTCGCCTGACTTTGTCCCAGCTGGAGGGGAGCTCCAGCCTGGGCTGGGGTGAGACGTGAGCGAAGCTCTTTGTGGAGAGCCTTGGCTGAAAGGGCTGGAGTGCCTTCTGCTCCTCTGCACGGGAAGACAGAGAGCTGGTCGGGGGCACAGGGAGGGCTGCACAGGTTTTCAACCAGGCTCTGCAACAGTTCCTGGTGGCTTTTTTCCCTCTCCCCTCTTGCTTCTCTCCTTTCCTTTCCTTTTGTCCCAAATTCACATCTTCAGCTACCTCTCAGCTCATTGGATGGGACGATCTCATCTAGCTTCAGATGTGTTAGATGTGTAAGGGAGGGACACAAGACAAGGAGGGGAGACAGGAGTCTAAGGCACAGCTACAGATGTGCCTCCTTTCTCCATTACCTTTATGGAGATCAGCCCATTGACTTTCTTTCCATCCTCACCATCTCACTGGCTTAAATTGCTGCTTAAATTGCTGACTGACCATAAGCCAGTGGTGTGGTCAAGAAGGCCAACAGCATCCTGGCTTGCAGCAGGAGCAGGGCGGTGACCGTGTCCCTGTACTCAGCACTGGTGAGGCTGCACCTCAAATATCATATGTGGTTTTGGGCCACTCACTTCAAGGACATTGAATTGATGGAGTATGTCCAGAGAAGGACAATGAAGCTGGTGAGGGGTCTGGAGCACCAAGTCTTACGAGAGAACTGAGGTTGTTTAGTCTGGAGAGGAGGAGGCTGAGAGGAGACCTCATTGCTTTCAGGTGTTGATCTCTTCTCCCAAGCAACAAGTGATAGGATGAGAGCAAATGGTGTCAAGTTGCACCAGGGGAGGTTTAGGTTGTGTATTAGGAAAGACTTCTTTCCTGAAAGAGTGGTCAGGCACTGGAACAGGCTGCCTGAGGAAGTGGTGGAGTCACCATCCCTGGAGGTGTTCAAAGAACATGTAGACATGGCACTTTAGGACGTGGTTTAGTGGATGTGGTGGTGTCAGGTTGATGGTTGGACTTGATGATCTTGGAGGTCTTTTCCAACCTTAAAGATTCTATGACTCTATGATTATCCTAAGCTGGATGGGAATTCTTGAATGGGTGAGAAGGATGTAAGGGAAGGAAAGAGAAGAGGGCTTTTTACAACAGCAGCATCCAAAGCTGCTTGGACCCAGAGATTTTGCTTTCAGTCCACCTCTGCTTTCTTCCAACTACTAAGCAAAAGCTGGTAAGAAAAAAAAACAACCAGGGATCAGCATAAGGGCTGAGGCTGCTGCCAGTGGGGCCAGCGGACTTTTCCCCTGGTGTTGGACCAGCTCTGTGGGATAAGCGCTGAATTCCTAAGCAGCTTAGGGATATTCTTCCTGGAGGTAAGAGCGAGCGTTTCAACAGCTTGCTTTGTGTTTGCTCTTTGTAACCTATGCTGAAGTACCAGCATGTAAGAGCAAAGGAGCTGTGCTTCAGGGTAAACACTCCGATAGCCCGGCCTAGACGTGTGCAGCTCATCACCGTTCTCGTACAAGTGCCCAGCTGATGTAAAGTGGTCCTCAAAGAGCCTAATTGTAACTGTTTTCTCTAAACATTTACAACCAACAAAATGTGCGTGTGTATGTTCAGCAGAGGGCCAGGGAGAAAAACAGCAGCTGCTCCCTGCATTCCTGCTGGAGCTTGTATATATTGCAGTGCTTTTTAAAGCATCTATTTACATTTGCGTTTTGGATCCCTCTTCACTTCCTGAGCGGCCTTGGCCAAATCCTGCACTGGTGCAAAGAGGGGGCATTGCCCTGACATCAGCGCAGCCGCACTCCTTTCCACCGGGTGGGAGGATGACCTCTTTTCTTTTTCCACCATAGACGCATGGGTCTCCTGCTTTGCTTGGCCTTACGAAAAGAGACGCCAACGCCTCGCTGGAGCGCCCAGGCCCCGCTCCGTGCCGGAGGACCCTGTCAGGCTGGTATCTCCTGGCCACCCACGGCACCTCCTGAGCTCACGCCGTCCCCTGGGGCTTCCCCACCTCTTGCCCAAGGAGGCAGAGCTGCTGCCCTGCTCACGCTGTCCTAAGCACGTTGCGTTAAGTCAGGGCAGCCCAAGGCTGGCAGCCATGGGAAACCACCTGGGACGTCCCGGCTCCACTTGCAAAGGAGCATGGCAGCTCCTCTGCTTTTAAATCGGAGCACAGCTACTCATAGTCTTTCATAGCTGGATAAATTGTGTTGGCTCCAGCAACGAGCACAGACCCACCACGGAAGAGCCGCAGGAGACGGTCTGCTTTTCCGCTCAGCAGGAGCCATGGCTTGGCTCTCACCGCCTGCTTCTGAGGAGTAATGAAGCAGCTACTGAACGCAGGCTGCGAGGAAAGAAAGTGCCGCCCAGCGGCTCCATGTTGGGCTCTGGAGAACACTATTTTTATCAGACAGCATGTGTTAATTTCAGTCTTTCCCTACTTAATGTTGTCTCAGAGCAGCCCAAACACCATCTCATTCCCTACTAACCATTTGTTCAGATGAGGTCTTATTGCCCAGAGAAGGAATTTTGCCAAGGGGCAAAAAAAAAAGGCAGTTGTGAGTGTCCTTCTGGAATAACACTCACCCTGGGAAGGCTGCACGCCACTGGGACACATGTCCCTGCTCTCTCCCATGGGACATTGCCAGGTGAGGTGCCCCCAGCTGTCTCACTCCTTCTGGCATCAGGTGGACCTCGCATTAAAATTGCCCATGAGTCTTCTTGGTGGGAAGACAGTGCAGAAGCATCTCCTCTCTCGGGAAGCGCCATTGGCCAGGCTGGTCCGTGCTCCGCTGAAACGCGGGGAGCGAAATGCTCCCAGAACATCACAGCCAGAGCAGTTGCATTCCCCAGCCGCGTCTCGAGGGGCACAGCCCTCGCTGGAGCGCACAGGGACAGATGCGGCCCGGCGGCTCTCAGTCTCTCGTGGGGCTTTGAAGGGAAATTCCCCCGAGCACCTGCAATGCTGTGTCAGGTCATAGATTAAATTCCTTCTGAAAGGCAAAACCAAAGCTCATGGGTGGATTATGGGGAGGTATGGATGCTGCCTGCAAGGTACGCACTTTTCTCTCTATACAAAATATGAAATACGTGAGGCTGCTGAGACTGGTTTCAGGACCCCAGTGCTTTATGATTTTTGCTGACAACAGGTCTTGAAGCTGCAGGTAATTGAGATACTTGGTCAGGGGAGAAGGGACACGCGCTGCTCTGCTGTGTCCGATGCCTCCCCTTCCCTCCCTGCTCTTGTCCCTACCTTTGCACAGAGAGGATCCCCAAAGCAATGGACAGACATTAACATTTCTGGTTCGTTCCAAATGTTTTTCCTTTGGATTGGAAGATAAAAAGTCCTTAGCATACAGCAAGACACTTAATGATCTTACATATTAAACAAAAAAGCTGCAGGGAGATGTATTTAAGGCCAAAAGCATCCAGGGTGCATTTTCAGAGCATTGCCCTGGGACCATGAGGGGACTGGAATATCCTGTGCAATGTGGTAAAATATTGGATAACTTCTTCCACAGAGGCATAACCCCATCGGCCCAAATGTTGCCCTGGAACGGTGCAGGGGCCAGCTCCTCTCTCCCCCAAGCTGCCTCCCATTCACTGTAATTATCTGGTGCACCGCAGCAGGTATCTTGCATGGTTGGTCACCTCTAATGGCTCCTCAACAGTAGAGATTTAATTAAATTAGCAGGTTCAAAAACAAACGTGGAAATGAGGAGAAAATAGGCCTGTCAGGTTAAGCAGAAAAAAAATTCATCACTTAACAGTGACATTAACAAATTATGTTAATTACTTATTTTCCAAGTGACCAATCCTGATCTCTGATGGAGATGTAGGGAATTCCAGTAATTCCCTTTTAATCATTTCACTTTGCCTGATGGAAGATGGGACCCACTCACCAGTGACATGGTGCTGGGCTGAAGAGGTTCTTTATGAAAGATAAGCGCGTGTTTTGTCTTGGTGCAGCATCAGTATGACCAGAGAGCGAGACAGAGGGAGAGCAAAGTGCAGTGGTGTTTGAATTGGAGAGCAGGTTTTAATTCTCGGGCTCAGAGGAGCCTGCTGATCAGCTTTGCTTCCATGTGGCAGCACCTCCAGAGAGGAAATAAAGAGCTGAGTGGTGTAAACAAGTGTAATTTCATAGCAGCTAACAGTAAGAGACCAAAAAAAGCTATGTTGCTTTTTGCTTTAGCCCCCCTTGAAGACATGTTCTTTTTGTGCCTGCATGAATCTCTGGTGAATTCCTAAAAAGCATGAGTTTATTTATATTTCTGTGTTGTTCGTTGCTGTTTGTCTGCATTAACAGACACCACCTGGTTTCACCTGAGTGCGTTGTGCTGCCTGTCCCGTATTGGACCCTGCTTTCATCCCAGATTTCATAAATAAACTCAGCAAAAAAAGGAGGTGGGACCTGATGCTGACTAGAATGTCTTACTCCATCAGTGTTTGATGTGGAAGAGCTTACACGCTTCTGTAGCTGCTTTATTTTCTTCTTGCTCCCCTTTTGAAGCTGCTGTCCCCACGTGGTTTTCCATAGGCAGAAGTGTTGGTGGCTGATGGAGATGTAGGGAATTCCACTAATTCCCTTTTAATCATTTCACTTTGCTTTGGGACCTGATAAAATCATCTCGTGCTCTCCAGCCAGACTGGCTGCTGTGCTCCCTTGAGCTGGTCCATGCGGTTGTCTCCATCCTCTGCAACAGGGAAACTGAGGCACTGCCCTGGCAAACCCAGAGTGCACAGCACACCGGTCCATGGAGCTTGGAGTGTCCCCAGCTAACAACCCCCAGATGATTTGTAATGAAGGACACACAGTTAGAATGTCCGGTTCTCCAAAGAAGAGGCATCTGTGGTGTACCTAGGGCTGACAGGAGGCTGGGACACGGGCACTTGCTAGGACTTGGGTACATACTGGGCAAACCCTGAAGTTCCCAAAAGGTCCTGGGTTCCCCATGGGGAGAAGATGATGGGATCTTGGCTACCCTGCGTTTACCAGGAAGATGCTGTGTGATGACCCCTTGTGAACACTAAACACGAGCAAGTGGGAGCTAACTGCTTCCTCCTCCCACCGCTGTCCCCGGCACAAGGAAGATCTGTGCTGCAGCAGGAGCCACCAGTGAGCTTCACTGATGGAAACCCCAGCTCTGCTCCCGAGGCGGGGTCGGCGCTGCTGCCTGCAGTGAGGCTGGCAGGGCGGGCAGCATCCTACGCTGGTGTGGGGCTTAGCCCGGGCACCGGTCACAGGCAGGGCAGTTTCTGCTCAAAGCCTCGGCTTGACTCAGTTTAGGTTTCAGAGGCAACACATAAACATTCCCAGTGAAGACACTTCTTCCAAGGAGCTGGGCCAAGTGGGGTTTTCCTCCTCCGTGTTTATGGGAAAGCATTTTGTTTAGATAGAAAAGCAAATGAGCAGATCCCCGCATTCCTCCCCAGCACATTTCAGCCAGCTCGTTGGCCTCTGGGATGGAGATTTAGCACAAACTCGAGGGAAATGTGCACTGAGAGGCCCTTGTTAAAATGCCAGCGGTGTGTCCGTGGGACATGAGGCACCGCAGGCTGGCCTGGGAGCTGGGAGAGGGTGGGAGGCACCGCTGGTACCGCAGTCTGCGCATCACGAGTTATCCTGAGATCCATTACAGCAGATAAATGTTCCTTCTTGGGACCCTTCTCGCCCAGGACTCAATGCCACAGCCTACTTACAGCCCAGCAAGGCTACAAAATGTGGTACTACTTGTACTGCGTTCTTGGGAACTATGAAAGAAGAGAGACTTTGGATTTTGCCCTTCAGGGCTACAATGAGGTTGAAAATTCACCTCTGTATGAACACTGCCAGAAAGATTTACACCCGTGAAGTACCACTCGAAATAGGCTTTAAGTGAGAATTAATTGGTATCTGTACCCCTCAGCAGGGTAAATTTCCCCTGGGCCTGAATAAGTTCTGCCTAAGCCTTTCATGAAGTTATTATTTCTTTCATTAAAGGGAGAGAAAAAAGATTAAAATCTCCACTGAGAACAGCTGGCTAATTTTCACTCTTTCTTTATAACAAACTCGGGCCAAGATCTGGTTGCTGGCAAGCACAGACCCAACATCTGCAGGAGGAGAGGCCTCTGGCCTCCCCAGCTCCCTGGAATTTTCCAACTGATGTGAAATATTTCCCAAGTTAATGACAGCATCTGTCACGACAGGGATGGGGTGGCCAGGTGGTCATTTTTTTTGATACATAGCTGGGTATCACAGGGCAAGTGATTGAAGAAAAACCCAACCTTGTGCAGAGCTGGACTCTACCACCATGGTCCAAGAGGTTGGGTTTTCCTTCTAGGGCTGCTCTGAGGAACAGGAGCCTCCTAATCTCATGTTGGCCTTGCCCAGTCTGCCCCTTGAATTGGGGGACTAGTGTAAGGGAAGGGTCTAATATCACTCTCGCGTCACCACTAACCTCAAGATATCCATCATCAGTCTTGTAAACACTGATAACATGGTCTCCTGACCAGGAAATTTCCAAGAGCTTTACACAGCAGGTCAATAAAGCTGTTAATCCCTATGCACACCTTGGGAAAATGAGGTCCAGTGCTGAGAAATGTCTTCCCAAGCTCACCCAGCACCACCACACTCCTAAAGGCCAATCTATGGCCATGGCCTTGCTGGAAGGGTTGGTCCTTCACCTCCTGTACCTTTGTGATTTGACTCCAGATGCTCCCAAAAGTCCTCTTATGGCTGATGGATGGCTTCAGCATGAAACGAGACAGTGGGACAGGGTACCCGCAGAGCACTGATCCCTTTTCCATTGGTGTTCACAGGACTGGCACTGAGGGAGAAGGTGGGGAGTGAAAGCATCAGGACTGATCTCGCCTCTAATTCTGATCAAGCTGAAATCCCCAGACAGAGGCATGGGAAGACCCTGAGTTAGCTAATATCGGTCTTGGAGACCTACTGCCCTGGAGCAGTGATTCGGCACCTCTCACCTCCGAGCCCCTGAATCCCCTCCATCCTCTGTTCAGCCACAAAACAAAGGGAGCTGGTTCCTGAGCAGTGTCACGCTGGGCATGACGGGAAGCAGGCAGCGCAGGGGTTAAGGCTCTTGGCAGTATTTCAGTTGTACGAGGCAATAAAATATTTTATGACATTTTTACAGTATTGTGCAATGGGATTTTGAGACCTCAAATGAAAACACTGCGTAAAAGTAAGATGCAGCTCAGTGCAGCCAGCCCAGCAGGTAGGAGTTTATCTCTTTCCCTCTCCTCTCGTCCCTTCTCCCGCTGCCCTCGCTGCAGGCGGGAGCACTTGCTCCCCATGCCGCAGGCCAGTCTGGCTTCCCCCGTGCTTCTCAGCACATCTGTGCCATTTTTATGTGCGTGCCACATAGTTCTACAGTGAGCACATATTACATGTTGCTACAAACAGCCCCAATAAACGTGAGAGCCAAGTGTGCCTAAATATTACAACATATTAAACACCTTTTAGCCTGATCCATAACCTTGTAATTGGTATAAAAAAAAAAACAAGACTCATCTTTAAATGGGATTCCACAGTCCATTGTCCATTTGCTGTGTGACATTGTGCTTGGGATGCCAGTGGTAAGGCCAGGAGAGGCAAGCTTGCAGCGATCAGCTAAAATCCTTTGGGTCACTAACTCGGTGATCCCCAAAACTAACCCAAAGGATTCTGAATCAAGGGAAAACACACTCATCTAGAAAGGACAGGGAGTGCTTCATTTCAAGTGAGACATGCAAAAAGAGCAGATGTCTGAAAGGAAGCACTCAGGTGAGTTCAGCGGAAATAAAGCTTGTTGTAGTGGTTTAGCATCTTCATAACTATGTGGAGGTCACCCTCATTGCAGAAGACCAAGGTCACCTCTAGGCAACCCTTACCCTCCTGGAACAGCTGTGGCAAAGAGCCGTCAGCAGATGTGGGACTGTCACCCAGATGTGCCGAGTATAGTTGTATCTGTGATTGCACCGTTAGACCTTGGAGGAGATGGTCTAAGGTGAAATCTCAGGTTGTCTCCGAGCCAGAGATCACCGAGGCTGCAGGAGCGTCCTGGGAAGGTGCCACTGTCCTAGGGACAGGACACTGGATGAGCTCAGCCTGGTCAGGACCAGCAGGGTCATTTTGATGATGTTATGTTACTGCTCCAGAAATAAGCCTCCCCTCTGAATGCACCTGATAGGTAGAAAATTTGTCTGCAATTCCAAGGGAAATTTAACCAGGACTGGTCAAATAAGATCAGAGATCGCTGTGTGAAAACATGCAGGAGCTTTAACGCCAATCCCCAAAAGTGTGTGGTGGAAGAGGAGTTTCAGCTCCCCCTCGCATGCTCTTCCTTCCCCGCTTCAACCCTTCTGGTAACAACATGGGACAGGAATGTACTTTTATAACTGAGGCAGCCGTGAGGTTCTTCTGTAATCACTTTATTCCAGGAACTGACACGCTAAGAAAAATCCCAGATATCACAAGGCTTGCCATAAAATCATACCAATTGGCAACACTACGTTTGCAGCGAGGCAAGCTAAGAAAACCCTAATCCAATCTTACGCTTCGGAGTACCAGCACAGCAGCAGATTGCCTGGGGTGGTCGGGAAGGAAACGCTCGTCCCTGCGTGGGACGTGTCCAGGCTCTCGGCGGAGCAGAGAGGGGGTCTCAGAAGAAGCCCCAGCGTTTGAACTTCTGCAGGCAAAGGCGTCCAATGTCACGGCTTATTTGTCTGATCAAACAGAGCAAATCCCTCACTCTGATCCTGCTGATGGCTCCAAATTGCTTTAACTGTTGTTAAATGAACCACACAATATATTTTCAATGGAAGCGAGTTGTGGTTTTTTTTTCCTTTTGAACAGCTCTTTGGCGTTACTTCTGTAGGTGTTTCAGCTCCCTTGGAAAGCACTGCTGAGAAACCAGTGTGCATGAAGACTCATCTGAACTGGTTTTGCTCTTTTGTTTCCTCCTGTTGACTGGTTTTTATTACATGGCTCCAGCCGTGCCCGGAGCATCTTTGCAGTGGATGCTGGACGCACTCACACCAAGGCACCTCTGTTCAGAAGTGTGTAATTAGAGCCCAATTAGGCAAGAGGGAGAAGGCTGACTTGCTCGGGGTCAGCCATCGAGTTGAGGCTGGACACGAGCCATCTGGACCCCCTGCAGATGGGAAGCCCCTGGCTCTTCCCAAAACAGGGTCCTTCTTGGCTTCCCTGGGGAGTCCTTCCACAGAGGCTGTGCTGCGGGAAGTGTGTTGGGAATTGTGACCCATCCCATAAACCGTGGTTGTCTCAGCTCCCTGCTCTCCCTGGCACTGCTTCTCAGTGCCAAAGAAACCACGTGGGTAGAAGCAATGAGAAAAGATGGTGTGTCGAATTGCAGTAAAACACGTTTGGTGCTCTGTTACTCAGGGAGTTTTCCTCGCCGCTCACAGTTTTGAGGGTCCTGTGTCCCTATGCTGTCCCCTCAGACTTCACCTTGTTTGCAGTACTTTTGGAACTGGGTCAAACCTGGTAAAAATGTAGGTATTAAAAGTTTGAGCAAAGCTAACATGTGACACCATTTGTCCATCACAATGAGCTTTTGCTGCTGGAAAATGTATTATTTGAAAGCCTTACATTTTCTCACTGTGTGAATTTGCCAGCCAAGCGGTTCCCAATTCAAATTTGTCACGAAATGTCAAAAAAAAAAAAGTAAAAACAGAGGAAAACAAAGAAATGGTAGCCATACCTAGCTATATCTTGCTTAAAATGCTAAAATACTTTGCTTTTCATATCAAATTTGTAGCAAGTATCTCCAATTATGAGGAGTTTGCCTGGGAGATAGTAAGATTTTTTGATACTGTGAACTTGCTCCTGAAGTCTGTGTGCAAAATCCTGGAGGAATATTCTTCTGGAAAACACTGTCCTCCCCATCAGAGATGCTTCCCGGAATGACACCTCAAGCTGTGACTTCTCACAAGCCCAAGAACCACTTCTCTGGGCTGTTGGACTGCTGTTGTTTTCCTGTGGGATGTGGGCATTATCCTGCTCACACGTATATATGCTGAATATTTGTGAGTATCATGGGTGACCTAATGAGTAAGGTTACCTTAGTGTTCATCCATCCTTAGCACCATCTGCCTCTCACCTTGGTATTTCCCATGGGGGTCTTTGGTGAAACTCTTCCAAAGCTGCCAAAAAAAAAATATTCGTCTTGCAGCAGGAGAGGCTCCTGGAATCCTGAAGAGCTTTGGATGGAGAGCAGAGGGACGTGCTGGGTGGTGGCAGAAGGTGACAAATGTCCTTACCATTAAGGGCTCTCTTCCTTGGGCTGTTTCTCCCCTGCCTGCTAAGCCTTGTCAAGTCACAAGCCTTAACTCCTTAAAAACCTTAAAGGAAACAAGAAAAAGCTTTGGCTTGGAGGAAAGAAAGGGTTTTTTCAAGTGATGGTGGGAGGGAAAACTATCTCCTCTAAAGCAGCTGTGAGTCCACCACTAGGCATGTCCCCACTCATAACAAGGCATCTCCACAACAGATGTCCCGTTCAGCTCCTATAATCCCAGAGAGTGCAAAACCCTTCCCATCTGCCTGTGTATTTATCCAAGTCCCCCTCTAGCATCTCACAGAGCACCCACTATGACCTCTCTGTAGTTTTTCCCATTCCAGGCTTAAGGCTTAAGACCTGGGGCTTTTGGTGCCCCAGCTTGGGTTCCCAAAGCACCTGCAGATCCTCTTGAACATTTCTTCTTCCAGGGATCCTTGCAAAGACTCTGCCGGTGCCAGCGGCTCGCCTGGCAGAGCTGGGAGTGCGCCTGGACTCCCTGGCTCCCGGGCCAGCTGCTATCGGTGGCCTCAGAACTTGGATTACATCGATTCTTGTGACTTTGCCCAACTGAAACACTCCTCCCCAAGGGAGGCCCAGCTTAATTGGCTGTGGTTATTAATATTGTATTATCAGCAGCCAGATGGCCCAGAGGCAGGCAGTTTTCATACATTTTACATACGACCTTCAGTGGAAAATTATTTCCACTTATCTTTCGTCCTCATATGCTTCAAGTAGAACGAAGTGTTAACAGCAGCAGCCTCCACCATGAGAAAAGTCACCAGGAGGAAGTGCCTGGCTGGAGAGCAGACATGGAAAGGTGTCTGCGCAGGCTTTAATTAAAACAGCTTGGTGGAATGGCTGGGGTGTAGGAGGAGGTGGTGGGTCCCTCCTGCCAAGTCTGGAAAATGCCCAGAGCAGCTTTGCTGCAAAGGCTCTCCCTTTTGCTCTTCTTTTTTTTTTCACTTTTCCTGACTTTTTGACTGATACTCCAAGAGCTCGCAGTGGTGAATGCTCAAAACTTAAAAGCCTCCAGAGGCACCACCAAGGACTTTCCCAGTAAAGCCTCCACAAAAGTCCCTGGACCAGTCAAAGCCTAAAACTCCTATGTGGATCAATAGAGCTCAGGAGTGAGGGGAAGAGCATCTTTAACAGCACAGTCCTGGGAAGAAAAGTAAGCATGAAGCTGTGCTTCAGGGAGATCTTTAACCAAGAGGTTTTCTGGCTCCCAGGGGAGACTCGGGCTAAGGAACAGACAGATGGGCAGCTCTTAGTAGGTCATTTCACTTGATCCTAGTTCCAGCATTGTCCGTTTGCTCCTTCCACACTTGAGATGCAAATGGCGATTGAGATAAACATAAAGACCCTGGGCTTTATATCACCAGGGGAAATTGCCCTGCATTGCTCTGTTTGCAGGACTGTCCCCTCCTGAGGTCCCCAGTCCTGGCTCTGACACCAACTCACTCCAGGGCCCTTGGCCTGTCCCTGATGCCCACGCAGATACCCCAGCACCTCTCCTACCTCATACGCTTTGCCAGGGCTTGTCCTGCAGGAAAGCATCTCTCCAAGGCATGGTGGTGACAGGGTTATCAGGTGAGGAGCTAACACTGCCCTCAAAGTGTCCACAGCACATCAGACTGGGGATGAAGATCTCTGATCTCTGTCATTAACTCCTCTCCTAATGAGTGTTGCTGCTGACAGCTCCAGCATGACCTCAGGGAAGGTTTGGGGGCGGGGGCTGGAGGCTCAGCGGGTGTAGACAGGGTCTCAGGAGAAAGTGCTGGTGGTACAAGAGCTCTGGGGAATGAGCTGCACCCAGATTCATGATACGATGTAAATACAGCCACCCTGTTATTCCTGTGCAAATTACAGCTTCGGCCCAGCCTCTGTTTTGTCTTTGCAGCAGGAAGGGTATAATTTGGAGGACTTGCTGGGCTTTTACCGGCCTCTCTGGTGGGCAGCCCTTTAGTCCCATGAGCATAGCTCCTGGGGCACAGCCTGCATCCAGATACCTAACAGCACCAACAAGCTGCATGGCGAGATGTGCAGCCTGCTGAGCATTGCGGGGTTTGCTGTACCTTAGGGAAGTGATGGGGAGCACAGCTCCCCAAAGAGAAACCAGCATTCCTAGAGCCTAAGTCCCGTCTCAGGCATAGGTTTAGGTACAAATGGCTCCCTGCAGACCACAGAGGATGCTCAGAGCAATAAATGCCTATTAGGGGTCTCAGAGAAGTGCTTAAAATGAGGTGAGCTGAATCCACTCTAAGTGATAGAGCTCAGGCAATCACAATGACATTTTTTGGGCATTGGATGATTCAGAGTGTTTTGTGATTTACTGCGGAGACTTTTGCTCCATGGCCAGTGAGGTGATTTGGCTGAGCTCAGTGGAGGCGCGATGTCTCCTCTGTAGTTGCTCCTTGCTCAGCCCATGCAGTATCAGCCCCAGCGATGGGTCTGGTTCCCATGGGCATGAGGTCCAACCACCCCTCCCCTCACCCGCGCCACCGTACATCGGAACATAGGGCACAAATCTGTGCCAGCAGCATAAATCTCATTTCTGGCCAAAATGCTTTGGTGCTTGGCCATGATCTCTCACCGCCTTGGCCAAACCTGTAGTAACTCATCCTTCAAGTATTTGCTTCTTAGATGAATTTTCCCCTTCTCTGACAGCCGTCTGATGAAGAGACGTATCTCACACACAACTAGAAGCAGAGTGAGTCAAAAGCATGTTGCTGTGAAGGAAACCAGCCCTGGGCTGGGCTGGAGCCCCAGCATCCCCCGTGTTGCCTGCTAAGCCTCAGACCCATCATCCCGGGTGATGCTTCTCCAGCTGCACATGGCTGGACCAGCCCGGGGCCATGGCCCAACATGGCAGCTGGGACCTGATCTGGGATGGAGAGGCTGAACCCTGGTTTTGTTTATCTTCCCGCTGATCTACCAGCGAGGGCTCACCTGGTGCCCACTCTGCCAGGACCGACATGCACTCCCCAGGCCAGCTGCTCGCTGGGAACATCACCGGCAAAATAGCAAACAGATGTCATCCAAGATTGTTCATAAATATTTCATAGCGGCCCGTGAGCCACCCGGTGAAAGACAGAGACCTCAGCGCCGGCTCTGAGCTTATTACCGAACACCGACAAATGCTTCTAATTGGGTCGGTGGCAACGACAGTGTTATTGACAGCAACAGAGAGAACAACCGGCTACAGTTTATTTGCTTTGCTGTGGGTACCGATGCTAATAGTATGTAAATAGAGAGTGATGGGTAAGACTTTGTGGAGAGCTGCTTTTCTGTCTTATTAGATTAACACAGAAACGAAAGCAGAGAGGGAGACGTTGGGGAACGCGATGAAGCCTGCGGAGACAAGCGCTGCAAAGGGAGTCTCTTGGCATTCAGACATCCAGTGTTTTTGCCTAGCTGCACCCAAACAGGAGCCACGGAGTGAGGAGGGTAGAGAAGTATTTTCCAGAAATCCAGTTCATTTGCTGTTGGATCAAGCAGCAGCCCTGAAACCCCACTGTGCTGCTCATGGATGCTGTGAACAGGGCGTTCTCCCAAAGGGCTGCTGCTGCAATCAGAGCAAAAAAAAAAATCCCATTTTTCTCAACTGTCTCTCAGTGATGGAGATGTCAGAAAATGGGAGAAATAAAATTAACTGGGAGAGGGTGCAGGACTCAAAAAGGCTTTTGGCTTCTGTTCCTGGTTCTGCCGTGTATTCGCCACACACCGCTTATTTCCCAGAGGCTGCAGTGCTGTCCCTGTGTCACCAGGGATGACGTGACACTTGATTTGTTGCTGTTTGCAGAGCATTTTGAGGTCTTTGCTTGAAAGGAGCTTTTATTAAAGTTCCTGCATGCTAAGAACTGCCCAGGACTAATAAACACGGTTTAAGAAAAGTAATCTGGGGACATGAGAGCAGCTTGGTTCTGTGTGCTTTTGGGCGCATAATCGTGTGTGTGTGAGAGTGTACAGGAGTGCATGTGGTCCACAAATTCTCCTGAGATCCCCCTTCCATTTGGAGGCAAAAGACTCCCATATGAACGTGAGTCTTGGTATGGCAATATTTTATATGCAAGGATTAATCCTCTTTTTAAGCCACCCATTTATTAAAACTCGGCAAGTTTCAATTTTTGAAGCTGGTTTCTCGAGATGTCATTATCCCGCTGCTGGAGTAGATTAGCGGATTGCTAGGAGGATGCAATTTGAGCTCAATTAATTCTGCTTCGAGTCCCAATTCAGCGTCGCTAAATAGCTCTCAAAACCTCTCATCAGGCTACGCCGCGCTCCGCTGAAGGCTGCCCGGGGACTGCGTTTCTGCCGGCGCGGTCCTGTCTGTCCCTGCCCGACACCAGCCCCCATCACGAGCAGCCCCCGGTCGTGTTTGCACCATTGCTCTCTTTTCTAGAGGACTTTTACAAGACTTTCTGCTCAGTTACTCTAAAGCGTCTTGCATCCAGGGAGCAAAGGCTGAGGCGGTTTTGCAAAACACCAACCTCAGCATTCAATGTTTCTTCTCTTCTCCATCACTTTTTTTAGCTCACTTAAACCATTGGAGCAATGTTCACGTCTGCTTGACAGCAATGAGCAGGAACGGCAGAGGAAAGCAGATCAAAGATAAAGCAGGGAAATAAAAATAGTCATTCAAAAGCCAGGGTTGTTGGTTTTCTTTTTTTCCCTGGGTAAGATTTGCCTTGACTGCCGTAAGTAGGATTAAACCAGAGCCTTGACTTAACCTGCCAAGCCCAGAGCCTGCAAGTCCCCACTCATGTGGTTGGGTTTATGCGGGTGGAAACGGGGCTCCTGGCGCGTGTAAAGTGAAGGCTGTGTAAATCACCGCCGGAGCGGAGCTGTCAGCTTCTTGTTCTTCCAGGCAGGAGTTGTCTTTTCTTTATATGCCTTTGTGAAACCTGAAAAATTGGGCCAGAGCCAAGCCTATCCAAATCATTATTAATCTTGACCTAGTTTACAAACAGGATAGTATCAAGTCCATTTCCTTCGCTCCTGTCCTTCCCCTCTCTTCCTTCCTTGCTCTCCCTCTTGTGCTCACAAGTACATACTGCACGTCCTCTTCCCTGCTTCCAGCCAGCATCAGTTTCAGTGAACCCACCTTATTTGTTTTTTTAAACAGAAATACAAACCTTAGCATGACATTCAGCAGCTCCCCAGTCTGCTGTATCTGCTCTCACCGGATGCTCGAGAGAGGGGAGTTTAGGTACCAGGAAGCCATGATTCATCACTGTCAGCATGAATATGGAGTAGATGGCTCTTGTAGCTGCTTCTGCTACTGTTCATAGAATCATAGAATCGTAGAATCTTAATGTTGGAAGAGACCTCCAAGATCATCAAATCCAACCATCCAACCGTTCTTTTAAGACAAGGAGGAAGTTCTGGAGCCCCCAACACAAGAAGGACATGGACCAGTTGGAGAAGGTCCAGAGGAGGGCCACAAAGATGATAAAAGGGCTGGAGCACCTCTCTTATGAGGACAGGCTGAGAGAGTTGGGGCTGTTCAGCCTGGAGAAGAGGAGGCTCCAGGGATTTAAAATAGTGGGGGGTAGATTTAGATTGGAAATTAGGAAAATAATTTTTTACAATGTGAGTTATAGAACACTGGAACAGGTTGCCCAGAAAGGTGGTGGAAGCACCATCCCTGGAAACGTTCAAGGCCAGGCTGGATGAGGCTCTGAGCAACCTGATCTGGTTGGGGATGTCCCTGCTCCTTGCAGGGGGGTTGGACTAGATGACCTTTGAAGGTCCCTTCCAACCCTAACCATTCTATGATTCTATGATTCTATTTCCCAAATGAAGAAAGAGAAAGGACTGGGGCAGGTGGGTAGATGGAGCTGTTTTCTTGGCAAGGAAGCTGCAATACACGAGGTGTTTCAAGCAGTTCTGCAGAGGGAGGTAAAAACCCACAGCAGCTGCACACTCATCACCCACAGTCTCCTCTCTCCAAACGCCCAAGCTGTAATGAGACAGAACAGATTCTCAGTTGCCAGGTGGGATCACAGAGCCCAAAGAGCAAAAGCTCTTGACTCGAGCTTTAAGACACTAGTGGAAATGCCCACGTTCTTGTCTTCTCCATCATGGTCTTCTAGCTGTCTCAGGGACATGCTTTTGTGCTGCCGTACGCCAGCCAGCATCCTTCCAAGCATCGCTCCAGGGCAGCCACACTGGGAAGGTTCAGCCCTATGGCATCAGTGCAAGCACAAAGCTGTAAAACAGACCAGACACTGACTGTCCCGTGTGCTGGGCTTGATGGAATCATTTAAGCCCAACTCAGTGTGCACATGAGCCCTGGGAGCTGGCAACGTTTTGGTGTGAGCTGAGGACAGTCCAAGGCACTGGCAGCGTGGATGAGCCTTTCTGAACATGGCCCTCCAAGGGAAGGCAGGAAACGCAACTTGCTGAGAAATGTCAGCTTCAAAGGGATTCCCCTGGCACATTCCAGAGCCTTGGCCCATCAGGCAGCAGCCTGAAAAAATACTCAGTCCCTAAAGGTCAGCATGCGTCGCAGCGGTGGCCCAGCCGGGGAGTGAAGGGCACAGCTGAGGGACGTGCTGGGAAGGTCCTGCTGCTGGCCACAGGTGCCACACGCCAGCAATCCCCTGCCAAAATGCCTCTGCTGCCTCGGCGTACCCTGTTTGCATTCCCCGTTGCATTCACGTTGGGACAGAAAGCCCTGTATCCACCAGTGGCACCCAGCCAGGGGAGCAGAGTGGGCTCCGAGCGCGGGAGCGCTGACCTTACTCCCTGAGATGGATGGGGAAACCTCGGCAGAGATGTCACCACCCCTGTGGCTGGTGTCTGAGTGCCGTGGACCCGCTCACCTGTACCCTGCCAGGTGAACCACGGCAGTGGGGGGGTAGCCAGTGCCTCGATGAGCCCTGGCTGTGATGAGGAGGTGACCCGCGTCCCTGCGCTGTCCCCACTCGCTTACACAGCCAGCAACCTGTGCTTTATCCCAAAATTTCCTCCTTCCCTGCTATAAAGCTTGTGCCATCGATGCCAATTGCCCTCTGGCCTGTCCCACATTTTAGAGTGGCAGGGGCTCATGGCACGTTGTGGCCCACAGAGCTTTGCTACCCCTCTACGGCAGCTGCACCCCCTCGATAACACCCGTCAGCCCTTTCTGCTCGCAAGGGCCTTGCCGTGGCTGTGGGTGGTTTGCAGGTATTGACTGGAGGGAGCTGGATCGATACACATTCTGTATTGCCTTTGTGGTTGGGAATCCTCCAAAACACAGTTAAACGCTTGGACAGGCCCAAAGGAGGATGTTGCAGCTGGGGATCATGACCCCAGCAGATGCCTGCTCCCGCCGGGCCACCCTGCCTTTCCCAAATATCCCCATGGGGTGATTCCCAGCTCATGGGAACGACTGTGAACCACGCAGGCAGGGCTCAGATGCCAGCACACGGATATCGGCTTACCATCCCGAGGCAGGACATCCCCGTGCACAGACCCACAGGCTGTACCCAACAACTACCACCTGGAATAATCTCTGTTTTGGAGCACAGTCCCAACCTTGAAGCCTTTAGGATGCACAGATGTCCCAGCAGAGCTGAAAGCTCCAAGCCATCCAACATCCCCCATGCCAAGGCTGAGCTGCCCTTGCCGGGCTACCTGGAGGTCACAGCCCCTAACCTGAAGACCACGGTGCCTTAAAAACTTCACTTTACACATTAATTTTCCTGGGAGAACCCCATGGCTTGGAGAGTTAATAAGAGCATCAGCTAAACAGGGAGGGAGACTCAGAGCAGGGAGGAAAGCGGGGAGGAAGATGCTTTTGGCAAGCAGGAAAAGAGCCAATTAATGGATTTTTTTGAATTATCTTTAAAATGGGAACTCCCTGGGAAACATGGGCATATTTTTCAAGGACCTTTCCCAGTGGTGCCATATCACTGGAGATGATCCACCTTTAACATTACCTTTACTGATTGATTAAACAAAAACTATGCCCACCTTAAGCCTAGCCAATCTGCCACCTTCCCTTGGTGAAGGTGATATTGGAAACCAAGCCCACCATCACCAAACCCCTTAAACAGAAGGTTCGAGAGGGCTGACCCAAGAGTGAGGATCAGCTCCACGGCACCATGCAGAAAGAAAAATAACCCGACGTATCTCTAGAGCGATTAAATCCCGAAAGGAGGTGATTTGTTAACGCCATGGGTCCATCTCTGTTGTGTGGAGCCTGGACATCTGGCAGAAGCACGAGGGGCTGGTGGTGGCCGGCTCCATCCCCGCTGCCGGCCATCGAGCTGCGCTCATTGAAACACCGACCGCGATTCTCATGCAAATGGCTGGACAGAGAGAACAGATGTGAAACATTTGGTTCTGTTCTTGTTGGCTTGTAAAGAAATAATGCAACTGGAAAGGGGGGAAAAAAGGGGCCAAGCAGGGTGCGGAGGGAGAAAGTTTATAACAATGGTTCTCCCTTGGTGGCCTGAAGCGATGGAGTTTATTTCAGGCTGTGCCAAATTCATATCTCTAAGTGAATGGGACTAGCCCTGTCAAGCTTTGAGGTGGGGGCAATACACAAATATTATAAATACGGGGAAGTGTAGAAGCTGTGTCATGTCCAGTGTGGAGCCATCAATCATCTCCTGCCCGTCCTAAGTTTATAAAGTGGTTTCTGACGGTACTTAGACAGTTTACGCCGGCCGTGTGGACTGGCTGGAAAAGCTGACTGCATGCTCCAAGTATGTCGCGGTTGCTCTCAGGGAGCTCCAATGATGAGGTGCCCTGGCAGGTTTTGTTGATATTAGCAGATGGAAAGAAAAAAAAATCCACTAGCGCAAAGAAACAGGCAAGCTGAAAACATAACCCATGCTCTGGCTGACCCCAGGCTAGAAGGAGCACGGGGCGTCCCTCACCTCCATCCCCATGCCCTCGTTCAGCTCATGGGATGGGGAACGGGGCCGGTGGGAGAAGAAATGTGGTGGTGACACAGAGGCGTGATGACGCTCCGTTATTCATCATGGCTCTGGAGCTACAGTTACTCCTGTCTGTCAGCATGGGACACCCATCCAGACATTGATGTGTCTTCAAAAAGGTGTATGAGGCCCTTCTTCTGTGAACATCAACAAAGAGAAACCTATGAAGACACATGATTCCCAGTGAAAAATACACACGAGATGCAGCAGCATAGAGCTTGCACGTTGCAGACATGCAGATGCCCCCCACGACCACGTGCATGCCCATTCCTCCGTCTGCTGTCCTGCGCACGCGTGCAATGCAAATGCTTATGCACTCACAAGAGCATCGCTCTGCACACACACACACACACACACACACACACACACACACACAGGATCCTGAGTTTGGCTTTTCCCTTCTTTATCGATCTGGATACCTCCGAGCTGGGACACAAGCTCACAAAATAAAGGGAACCTCAAAGCTGAGCTTTTCCTGCCTTCAGCAGTAGCTGAGCCCTCCCAGCATACTGGGGCAGATGCGTCTGACAGCTCCCAGGAGAGAGGGAAGGGCTCGTGGATGAACACGGAGGCCGGGAAGGGAGTAGGGAGGGTGGGAAGGGGGAGCCTGAGGACTTTAGGTGTTAGAAGAACATGTAGACCTAGCACTTCAGGACATGGTTTAGTAGGCATGGTGGCGTTAGTTTGATTGTTGAACTTGATGATCTTGGGGATCTCTTCCAACCTTAAAGATTCTATGATTCTGTGATTCTATGACTGCGGAGGCTGAGAAATGACAGATCTGGTTAGTGCACGGCAGATGTGGAGGCCAAGAAGGGCCATTGCTGGCCATCACCTTGTTCAGACTAAACTGACCTCATCTCAGCCCCTGTGTCGAGGAGGTGACCACATCTCCCGGGGCTTGTCCAGCTGAGACTGGTCGGTTGGACCTGTCTAACCTCCACCCAACCCCACCACTTCTCTTAGCCAAACCTCACACGCAGCTGCGTCGAGGGAAAGGTGTCTGCTTATGTTTTGTGAATCACTAAAGCTCATGTTTTGAAACAGCCGAGCTGACGACTGCCTGCGCAGCTCGGTAATTACACACTCGGCGTGGTGCTGTACATGCAAATTAGGCCTAAAATGACACTGGGCTGTTGTGCTTTCAAGTTGTCAACAGCTCAGCCCTGGGATTGCCTCCAAACCCCTTCAGCGCCTGGGACGTGCTCGCTGGCCGTGCGGTCCCTGAGGGGAGCGAGTTGCACTCCTCTCCGGCCGTATCCAGACCTCATCCCAGCGGGGCTGTGGGTTATCCGCGAGCGGGCGTGTGGGTGTGAATCCCCACGAACACCCCGGCGTGCGCCGGCAGGCAGGTGTGAATACAACAGGGCAGATTCCCTGCCCTGGGATTTTTCTGGTGGGTTTGGTGCGGTGGCCGCCGCTGCGCGGCCATCTCCCAGCCCTATCTCAAAGCCCCAGCAAGTTATCCAGGCGTGACTTCACCCGCCGCTGAAACACAGCCATCTCGGAGCTGGCAGCGGCTTCTAGCATTGCCTAGCAGGAGCGCGGGCTGTCTGAGGATGGGATGCTAAGAATACGGTATTCAGCCCAAACTCCTGGGGTGATGCAAGCAGGCCAGATTTCCCATACAAGGCAGGAATGCGTGTCTCTCGTTCACCCTTCCAGCAGGAACTAATGCTCCGTTACTGCTTTGCTTCCTTTTAAAGTGCTCTCCTCAGCCCAGCAAAGCCAATAAGCTGAGCTGTCACCAGCTCGGCTCAGCCAGGACGGAGCGGGAGCAGCAGCGCAGGGTGTCCTGGGGAGGGGGGCAAAGCCAGTGCCCTTCCCCTTGGAAGGCCCCAGGGATTTGTGGGCTCTGAGGCTGGTTTGCTGGGGATGCATCATTGCCCCTCTCTGATGGTTGCACCCTGGGGCTCCGTGTTTTCTGGGTGTTACAAACACCCCGGGAGCACCACAGGGCTCCAGGCCCAGCTCCTGTCGCTGGACCAGTCCTTCCCAGCTGTGGTTTCAGCCCTTCTGATGGGAGGGTGGAATATTTCCAAGGGATGACATGGAAAGAGCAAGCCATGAGGCTCAAATCAGCACCTCCCCTTTCCAGCCGCACACATACCGTTGCCGTACAAAGGACAAGCTACTCCCGAAAACCTGCTGTGAAGGGAGAAGCTCATGGCCTTCACACCCAGCCCCTCAGTGGGTCTCTCTGACCAGCACGGCTGCCCTGTCCCAGCCCTTCAGGAGTCTGATTTGGCCCTCGATGCTCTCCAAGCATTGTGTGATATCCAGTAAAGTCAAGGAAAAGACTGCTTTTAACTTCAGAGCCCCTTGGTTCAGCCCTTGCAGAGAGCCAAGGCTTCGCACGCTCTCTCACGAGGACCGAGGTGAACCAGGACGTGAGCAGGGGCAGCTCCCATCTCCAGTGGAGCCTTTTCTCCAGTCTGGTCCTTGAGGTCATTTTCTCCAGCTAGGATGTCCATCCTGAACCAGGAAAACCTGACTGAGTACATCTTCATCAAAATCAACCCTTCTCCACAAAACACACTGCTTCCCCCAAAAGCACATTTTTAACAGAAAACAAAATTTTAGCAACAGTTTGAAACATTGTGTGTTTGATATGGAACCATCAATGCAGATTTAGAGTTTAATTTTTACTATATTGTTTTCATTGTCTGGCTTGGAATTTATTATTATTTTTTTTTAAAGTGGAGAATAATATTAAAAAGCACAAAAGGCCTGGAAGGTATTTATTGTTGTTCTGAGCTGTAGCCCATCACACCCGTATCAAACCCCACACAACGGAGCGCGCCGCTCACAAATAAAACACGACACAAACAAAGGTAATAAAAGAGACAAGTATGTGTTTCAAAAGCCCTGGAAGAGCAGCAGGAGTGTAACTACTTCATGTTCCAGCTAATATAGCTGTCTGGAGCCATCCTCAGAAAGCTGTACCAGGGAGCGCTTTATGGGTTTCCCTTGGAGAGCTCTTGTAAATATTTGCCTGCAGCGGCTGAGGACTGCTGGGAACGCTGGGGAGGTGTTCATCATCTCGACTGGCCAGCCCAGCTAACAAATCCGCTGTTTGGGGTGTCCGCTCTGCGCGGCGGGCTGGAGGCGTGGGTGTGTAGGCAGGGCAGCACAGCGTTGTTCTCCGGACGTGCCCGATGCTGGGTGACTCCAAGAGTAACTGCCTGGAGAGAGATGGGTGTCATTGAGCCAACCCAGGATGGCACAGTGCCTTTCCTCATCTGATAAAAGCCCAAATGATAGTTTTAAACTAGAAGGAGGCAGATTTAGACTGGACATAAGGAAGGATTTTTTTTTACGCTGATGGTGGTGGAGCACTGTCCCAGGTTGCCCAGAGAGGTGGTGGATGCCCCATCCCTGGAGACATTCAAGGCCAGGTTGGACGGGGCTGTGAGCAACCTGATCTGGTTGCAGATGTTCCTGCTTCTTGCAGGGGGGTTGGACTGGATGGGTTTTAAAGGTCCCTTCCCACCCAAACCATCCTGTGATCCTATGAGAGCTGGGCTCAGCACCCAGATCTCTCCATGGACCACTCAGCCCCCCTTATGCAGACAGGGTGGGTGGTAGCTCACACGTGGGGTACCTTGTCTGTGACTGGCAACGTGCCCCAAGCACCTTGTGTGTTTTAGATGGTTGAGGAAGATGTGGTGCCAGTTCCCTGAGGCTGCTGGTTGCACCAAGTGCCACTAGCTGAGGTCCATGGGGCTGCTCCTTGTACGGACCTTCCCGTGGCTGAGCACAGGAGGTGTGCTCAGTGCGCTGGTGAGGTTCCCCATCCCTTCCTGGGCTGCAGAAGGAGCTGGGCTGAGCAGATGTCCAGCTGAGCATCTCAGCCAAGTGCCAAGGCTGCCAAATTCGCCCCGCCTGGCTCCGCTGCTGCCCAACCCGCGCCATCACAGAAGCCTGAAGGCCACCAAAACTACAGCGGGCAGCTGTGGGTGAAACCAGGGAGAGGTGTGATGGGTCCTGCTGGCCCCAGGGGGTCCATAGCTGGCTCCAGTCTTTGGGAAACACTGATGCAGCTGCTTTCATGGGAGGCTGAGCCATTAACAAGCTGCGGAGGCCCTCCAGATAAATCATCAGCCTGTATATCTCGGGGAAGAGCAAACAGGGATCCTTTAGATGCCAGCCTTTCTGCCCCCTGGGTTACATTGCGCATGACGAAGCACTCTGCTCCAGGCCAAGCCCTCCCCTCCTTGCAGAGGCATCACCCTGATCACAATGGCAGCGATGGGAAGGGCAGGGCCAGAAACCAGCACTCTGCTTGCAGCAGCCGCAGCTGACAGCCCCAGGCTCCTGTCGGGGCTCTGAATCCCATCCAGTCTCCTCCTCTTACTGGTTCTTACTAATTCATGCTCCCGAGCCTCCCAGATGTCTTCGCACCTCGTGCCAGCTCTCTGATCCAGCTGGCCTCCTCTCCATCCCTCCTGGGCAGGAGGTATCGGATGCAAGGTGGACGGGGTGCCGTGGCCAAACATCAGGTACAGAGATGCGTTGCCTCCTGCCTCAGCCAGCGCAGGACTAAGGTTTCATCTGCTTTTCTGCTGCTTTTTGGGAGCGGGCATTGCATATTCTGCAGCAGGCCAAGTCATTTTGTCAGGTTAAGAGAGTGCAGGCTGAAAATACTCCTTCAAAACTTCTTTTTCTTTTTCTTTTTTTTTTCCTAGTCTATATTTCCTGTGGATACTCTTGCCCTTCCAAAAAAAAAATTAAAACCGAGAAAAATCCAGTCCCTACCTTTTTATTGTCTATGGCTCAATATTTCAGGATGCTGATGTCTTTTCAACAAAAGCCCCAGCACTGGAGATGTTGCTGGGCTCCCCAGCACATCTCCAGCACCTTCCCCTACCCACTCGGGCCCCACAGTGATGCTCCACAGGGATGCAGTTCCCAGCGCTCGCACGGCTCCGCCACTGCCCTGCGCGCCCTCCGCACACGCTGTGCCTCATGAGGGCTGGGCAGATCCCAGAGAAGAAAGGTCATAATTCATTTTTTAATAATATTTTTTAATAATATGGGAGCATCCGGCTGGGACTTCATTGTGCCAGGCTCCGTACATCCACACATACCCTGCCCCAAAAAGCTCGATGGAGCCACTGGGGAGCCGGAGAGCGCCAGGGCGAGGCCAGCAGCCATGGTCCTCCTGCCACCGCTGGGGACATCCCCGGTGATAGCAGCAGCCTGTCCCCGGCACCCCAGACTGTCTTTGGGACACTTCCACTAGCCTACCCACACCACATCTCTCCGGCTGCTGGTCCTGCCGGCTCTCGAGGACGACGCATGGCCCTACAACCCAAAGGCAAAAAGTCCTTGAACTCTCCGTGTGATTTCAAGGGGGGAAAGCCCAGGAGATTACCAAGATCAATAGAGGATTTGGGTAAAACAGGACCCGCTACCCACTCCTCCCTCTCCTCCCAGCTCTCAGCTCCTGGCTGCTGCTGGCCTGTCCCCATCAGCCATTGTTCCCATTCATTTCAGATGAAGGGGCTTTTGTTGCAGGAGCCCAGGCTGGGTCACATCGCCCCTTGGTTATCAATCTGTTTCTCTCTCCTCTGTCCCATACTCCTCCTCCCCGGTACAATGGGATGGTTTTTTTTTCTGACAGGCAGCGGGTTCCCTTTGCCTTCAGACCCTATAATCACTTGTTAAGCTGCGCTAGCCTCGGGCTCGCCAGTCCCTTTTCCACCATACTCCCAGTTTAACCTCTGATCCCATCTCTGCTACGGGTCACCGGGAAAGGGGAAAAAATACAGCTGTCCCAGTGGGGCTGTGCATGCACCAGGCATCTGAGCTGGAAGCCTCCCGCTTTCCTGACAGCGTGGCAGCTCCTGGAAAGACCGGATGGTGGAAGCGAAGTCTTCGGCTCTGGTTTGCCAAAGCGACAGAGAATTTGGGTTGCTGAGTCGAAGCCTCGCTTGCCAAAGGCCTCTCCTGGTCAGCAGGTCTGTTCCCTCTGTGTCCCGTGAAGGGACCCCAGAGGAAGGGCATCCCGAATCAGCTCATTTGGAAAAGGAATCCTTGCTAGTGGGCTGCTGCTGGCGGCAGAGGGAGATTTTGGCACCAACCGTGTTGGGAGAAGAGCCCTGCTCGCACCAGAGACGAATTGTACAACGGAGCATCCCTGGGAGGGGAGGCAGGAGAGGGGCAAGCAATAAAATAATGAATAGATAAAAGGAGAAAGGAACAACCAAGGAAGGTAAGGAACAAGTGCAAATAGGACGACGGAGGAGAGCCTGCCAGCACCATCCCCGGGCTGAGTCCATGCCAGCGCCTGGCGCCAGGGAGCCGTGAGTCACGAACACGACACGCAGCCCTGCGAGCTGGGACGGCCGCGCTCGCCTCCGCACTGCCAGCCCACCGGCCAGGGTGATGGCGTGCCCACGTGCCCACCACGGCACACAGAGCTCGCCCGGGACCCCCGGGGGATACCAGCGCCCTGAGGCTGCTGCCAGGCCGCGGGCAAGGCACACTGGTGCCACTGGTGTCTGCGATGGGGCACAGCAAAGGGCTTGGAACAGGTAGATTGATCAATGCAGCAGAAATTTAGGGGAGAAGAAAGAGGCTGCACTGAAAATCTTAAATCAGTTGTGTAAGAGGCTGAGCAAAATGGAAAGTACCTTTTCCTCCAAGCCTCTAAGTCGTTTAAAAAAAAAAACCACATTATCCCTGAGAAGGGTTATTTTTGCATCAGGGCTAAAAAAGATAAGAGGTGTAAATTCTCAGAACTGGATGTCATGACGTCAGCCACCCAATTTCTCTGGCTTTATCGTACAGCGTTCACCAGTCTTTGTACCCAGAGAAACTCAGCTAAAAATAGGGATAGAACCAGTCTGCTAACAAATCCCTAAGGAATCTTGTACTGGCAGCTGTGCTAGCAGAGCCCACAGCAATACGGGGTGCAAGGGGGTGAAACCATTCCTTATTTTATTTCCCTGTGTTGCCCTTTCTACCAGGTAAGACACCTTCCTTCTCAGAGAGCTGTTGCTGGCTGCCGGAGCCCCAGAAGGCAGAATCGATGAATCAGGTTCCGAAAAAAATCCCAAGATTGCCTTAAATATCGTAAGGGCTGGTTTAAATACAGATATATTTGGCTTATTGCTTTCTAGACACCAAAACTTTTAAAATAGACTCTGGTCGTATTTCCCCTAGGCAACTAGGGACTTTTTAAAGGAAAGCTGAGATTCTCACCAATATTTCCAGGAAAAAAGCAGCAAACATGAATCCTGTGATTTGATCACAGCGGATACACACGCACACATCGTCCGCTCTTCCACACCGATTTCACTCCTTGTTTTCTCTGCTTGAAATGACCATTTATCCAAACAGAAAATGTAGCATTGTTCTAAGCGCTTCAAAAAAAAGTCTCATAATAACCGGCATAAAGGAGTCAAAGCGCTCGGCATTGATCGTGCTCCTGCTACAGGGCCCACTCCAGAGCCCATTGATGTCAGCAAAGCCTTTTCATGGACTTCAATGAGCTTTGGATCACAGCGCGGATTTATAAAGGCGTTTAGGTTCCTAATGATGTAAGTAGTTGCCTAGAGGTGTTCGGGGCCAAACCTCCCGATAGCCCTTTGTGAAGCACGCCAGGCAGCTACTTACATGTTGGAGCACTGGAATACCTGAGACGCTACAGTGTCTGGAAGTCACCAAACACACGGACTCGGAATTACGCTCGCTGCTTTAGATAAAGCGATCTGGCTGCGTTGCAGCTGGGGCAGACACGGATTTGGAAAGCCATACATTCGAGATAAGTTTCTTTGCTTGGAGAGGAAAAATGTCATAAAGTTGGGAGAAGATCTAATAGAATAATTCATTGCAAATAACATTTGCTATTAATTTTGGCCTGTTTACTATTTGGAAACACATTTTTATTAGCCAGCCAGCTCTGCAGATGGCTGATTATTATTCATTGCAATTTCCCCCCCGCCCTTTCATCGAATAATTTGTGGATACACCAGCTTTATTTCCAAGTAGTTGAAGTTTAATTCCTCAGCTAGGTCCACACCAAAGAAAAGGGGGGAAAAAAAGATCTAAGTCAAGTGTTTCATGTGCAAGTTTGTTTAAAAATTCTATAATCTATGACAAACATTTCAAATTAAAAGGACATTCCCACAGGCAACGAAATAATGAAGCCCTTAGAATCAGGCAGCCGAGGCATGAAGCTGATAGCTATTTCCACATTTTATGTGCTCTCGAAGGAGAAGAGCAAATTCTGAGAGCAATATCGTGTTGTGTTTGTAGATATTTCTTACCAGCTGTGGGCCAGGTTCTGCAGCCAGCCTAGGGGTAATTTGTTCAAGTGAGCGGGGAAAAGTCTGATTTCAGCTCTTTCTGCGCTGCGTTCAGTACAGGTCCCAGTGTAACTGCTGGCTGTAAGCCTGCAAATATATTTTACACACATGTTGGTGTTTCACCGGTTTTAAGGGGGGGTGTGTGCAGGGGTGGATGTGATCATTGCGCGGGTCAGGAATTTGTGTTCAGGTAGCAGAGGGATGGTGGGGGGGTGTTCAAAAATCTGCGTAGAGGGACAGAAAGGTGGACGGAGTGCAGTCAGGCGAACATCACGGGCTCATTGCGCTGCACACACTTAACAGCAGAATGGAAATGTCCTGCGGAGTGGGGCGGTGGGCAAGTCAGGCGGCAGCTGGAGAAAAAATGGAGGGAGCTGAGGCCTCCGCTCTGCCCTGCGGGACATCGCCGCAGCCCCGGGACAGTTCCCGGGACATCCCCGCACCACCCTACACCAGCCTGCGGGAGATCCCCGCACCCCCCGGGACAGCCTGCGGGACATCCCCGCACCGCTCCACGACCCGGGACAGCCTGCGGGACATCCCTGCACCCCCGGAGACTTCCCCGCACCCCCTAGAACAGCCTGCGGGACATCCCCGCACCCTTCCACGCCTCGGGGCAGCCTGCGGGACATCCCCGCGTCCCCCAGGCCAGCTGCCGGGAACCCTCGCACCCCCGGGACAGCCTGCGGGACATCCTCGCACCCCTTGAACAGCCTCCCGAGCACTCCCGCACCCCACTCCACCCAAAGAGACTGGGCGGGGGGGTTCCCCGAGGGGGCCGCGCCCGCCTCCGCCCCCCCGCGGCTCTGCCTCCCGCCCCCGCCTCTCCATTGGCCCGCCCCCCCCCTGCTCCGCCCCGCCCCGCGATGTCTCGGCCGAAGTTTGCCGCGGTGGGCGCCGCACGTGGGAGTCCCACGCTGAGCCGCCCGCACCGGTGGGCTCCCTCCCGCCCGCCCCCCGCCGGGGATGCCCCCCTGAAGCGCCGCCGCGGCGTGGCCCCCTCCCTCCCCGCGCCGGGGATGCGGCAGCAGCGCGCAGCCCCCCGCCTCCGCGGAGCTCTGCGCGGAGGGGCCGCGCCGGGGGGCGGCCGCGGAGCATGGCCAGGGCCCCCGGCCGCCACCTCGGGGTAGCATGGCCGTGAGCGCAGCGGCCCCCCCCGCCGCCCCCGAGCCGCTGCCCCGCAGCATCTTCAAGAAGTTTCTGGTGATGCTCTGCTCCCTCCTCATGTCCCTCTACGTCTTCTACTGCCTGGCCGACCGCTGCCAGACCCTGCCCGGTCCCATCATCGCCGCCGGCGCCCCCTCGGAGGAGGAGGAGGGGGGCGGCGGCGGGTACCTGGGGGGCTCGGCCGAGCTGCCCCCCTGGCAGGCGGCGGCGGCCAGGCGGAAGCGGCTGCTGCAGCGGCTCAAGCAGCGGCGGCGGCGGCAGGAGGAAGAGGAGGAGGAGGAGGCGCCGGCCGGGGGCCGGGCGGGCGGCTCGGGCGGCGGCGGCGGCGGCGGGGGCAGCGCGGCGGGAGCGCCCGGCTCCCTGGCGCGGCTGCTGGGCTCCGGTACCAAGCGGCTGCCGCAGGCCATCATCGTCGGCGTGAAGAAGGGGGGGACGCGGGCGCTGCTGGAGTTCCTGCGGGTGCACCCCGATGTCCGCGCCGTCGGGGCCGAGCCCCATTTCTTCGACCGCAACTACGAGCGGGGACTCGCCTGGTACAGGTACGGGAGGGGCCGGGGCCGTGGCCGGGCCGGCAGTGCCCCCCGCTGGCCACTGAGCCCCTCCGCGGCCCCCGGCCCCCAGCCCACCCCTCTTGTCCCCTCGAACCCCGTCGCTGCTCCCCGAAGCCCCGACCCCCCTCCGCAAACCCACCCGCCGACCCTTTTCTCCATCCTCAAATCCCCCAGCCTCGTCTCCCCCAACCCCCGTCTCTGTTTCCCAGATCCCCGGGCTCTCTGCTCCCCCCATCCCCTCTCCACCCGTTCTCCCGTCCCTGCTCCCAAATCCCCCAGCTCCCCCTCTCCCCGCCACCCCGTCAGCCCCACTGCAGGGTCCCCCCGGGTGCTGCCTGCGGGGTGGGAGTGGGGGGCAATGGGAAGAGCAGTGGGTGCCCCATCGCCCTGGGGGCTCCGCGGGGATGCGGACAGAGCTACCCCCCCCGCTCCGAGTACCACAGCCCCCCCAACATCTTGCTGCTCCCCGGCTTTTTTTTGGGGGAGGGGGGCTTCGCAAAACCTGTGGCTCATCCCAGTCCCAGCCCCAGCTGCCTCCCCTTGCAAAGCATCGGATCGCCCCCTTCCGCAACTCCCCGCGCAGAGATGCAGCCGGTAAAAGCAGCTTTCCTGTACTTGGTATAAAAAAACCACGATTTCCCATAGGAATGTTTCAGCAGCCTGGGAACGGGGTAACCAAAAATGTCAGTTCCAGGAGCGCAGCCCACGCGCTCACCTTGCCTAAGGAAGGAGCAAAAACGTAGATGGGGTTCTTCTTTCCATTAATTAGTGTTTCATTAAACCAAATAAAAGGTATCCCCGTTAAAACGAGGCCGACAGCGTGAAAGCCGAGGGGCAGGATTCTCATTAGCATTGTAGATGTTTTCCTTACGTGTTTTAAAGTTAACAGAGCAGCGTCTTCTGGCAGATTCCTCTGGAAAGGATTGGTTAGGGTGGAGGTGAAACTGCTTTTTCGCCAAGCGTGCCTGTGTCTGTGGCTTTCTTGAATGAACAAGTGAAAAGGAGAGGATTTTGGGTACCCCCGGAGCTTGTTTGAGTTTCACGTGAAGCCCAGCTATTAGCAGAGAGGAGAGGATGGGATAATTTTTGGCTCAGCTCGTGGTGACGGTGTTGAGATGTGGAGTAGGATAGTACCAGCAGCCCGGGTGTTTATGTAAAAGTCTTAACACGTGGAAGCGATGAGCTTCCCTGTGCATCCGCCGGTGTCAGAAACGCGCCGGGTGTTTGCAGGCAGCGGAGTGTGGGTTCTCCAAGAAGAAAGATTTCCTTTCGTGTGGGCTGAAGCTGTCTACAGAATTATATTTTTAGTGTGCGCTTATCCAATTTCCACATGCTGACCCTGTATCAGAGAGGAAACATTAAAAACGAATCTGAAAAACCTCAAGAAGAGGTTTAATCAAGTCTTGGCTTTGAAAAATAAACACATGGCTTTGGGGTGGCATCTACTGAAATTTATGGTGGCTATGCAGAAAAGCTCATTTATCAAAGATGCTCTGAAGCCTTGAGGAGCAGATGGCGGTGGGATAGACCTGGAAACGGTGCCTGAGCGGGGAGCGTGGACCTCGAGAGCGCAGGAGCTGCGGGCTTTTAGGGCGTAGTACAGCCCTTGGTGGAGGGGCTTTAATTTTCCCGAGGTTTGGTCTTGATCTTGCGGCTCTTACCCCCTCGAGGTGCCGCCCCGCAGGCTGTCTGTGTAATCATTATGTTCCAGCATTTGGTACATGAGCTCTCCCATTAATTGCAGCAGTTTGTTTGTTCTGGTATTTGATGTACTGAATTTCACCATTATTTTTCCTTTTATTAGCCCTGTGGAGGCTGAGGTACAGTGAATGCTTTGTATGGGATTATTCCTGTGAGACCCAATCTTGCCAGCTTTGCTTGTATGAGTAATCTTTACTAACACGCAGAGTCCCGGCGCGATGGCAGAGCTGCAGTGTCAGCCCACTGGTAACCAGTTACCAGCCTGTTATAAATACTCATTTAAAAAAAAAAAATCAGTCTCTCTCCACAGGTTTGCTGTAATCTTTGAGGGTTCAGCGCCGGGGAAACGGCCAGATGTTTGCCAGGGGTCCTGATTTCTTATCTTTGGCATCAGAGGCTTAGGTTTCACGTGCATTTCTGTTTCCCAGCAGTCAGACTAAACAGCATCATTACAAGTTATAAACACTTGGGTTTGCTTTCAGCGCCCGCGGGAAGCCGGCGCGGGCAGCGAGCGCCCTTGTCCAAGGGAACGCAAAAAAAAAAGCCCTTGGCTGTTTGCAGCGGTGCAGGCTTGCAGAGCGAGAAGAGCCAGCCAGCCTTGGCGGCCGACGCCAGCGTCGCTGGAGCGCGCAGGTGGGCTGTCACAGGGATGCCGCACCGGGACCGTGGCGGGGTCTGGAGTGCGAAGGGGACCCCGGTTCCTCCTGGAAATAAAAGAGCTGCTCGTTACACGGCGTGAGGATGGGGGAACGGGGCTGAGCCCCGGCCATAGCAGCGGGATGGCGCTCGCGAAGCAGCCGGTGAGGTGTTGGACCTGTGGGGCAGCCAGGGACAGGCTTGGCGCGTGGAAGTCCTGTCACCGACTGGGCACGAAAACACTGCCCAGTAAATCAAGCGAAATAATTGCTCACCTCTTCCAGCCAGTGCTGTGCCTGGGCAAGGAGGCAACTGTCCTACCGAGAGGCTGTTATTAAAAAAAAAAAAATTATTTGAGTGATTTAATTTGGGAAGAGTGACACCTCCGTGTGCACTCGCGTGTGGGTTGAATACGAAGGGAGGCTGGGTGCCGAAAGCAGCTTTCCTCGTTTGGGGCTGGCGAGCCCTCTCCCGTACGGGAACAGGAGGAAGGAGCGGGCAGCCCACAATGCCGGCATTGACTGTGCCCCGCGGAAACCTCGGCTCCAGCCCTGAACAAGGCCTTTGAGCTAACAGAGTTCATTAGCAGGTGAGCGTGGGTTTTAAGAGTTCAGCTGTCGTCCCCCACCCCAACCCAGCCCTGTACAGCCTGGGGAAAACTCCCAAGAACAGGGGCTAAGCCAGGCAAGTAAAGAAAATGTCTGGATTAAAAAAAAATACGTGTATTTGCGGGTGATATTGCAAGTCTGGCTGGTTCCCTCTGATCCTTTGTTAGTCTCGCGCTGATTGAGCTGCCTGTTGGAATGTCATTATGCTGTCAGTCACCCCAGGAACATTTATTTCATACGTTTTAATCTCCCTGCCGCTGTAGCACCGGTGCCAATTTCACTAGAGCGAAGCCAAGCTAATGTCATTAGATTACACCCGATCGAGGGGAAGATGAAAGATGAATCAAAGTTACTCTGTCAGGTTGGGAGTTTAAGTATCGCTCCTCCCCGATGCTTCCAGAGCTGGGGAGTTCTGTCTCCTAATTAATGTCCTCCTGGGATTTTTCTCCAAGCTTTTTTTTTTCTTCTTCTTCTTCTTTTTAACCTAGGCAGCCACTGATGTTTCTGAGTCAAAGGGAACATCTCAGATGCTGAAGGGGTCTGGGATGGAGGAAAAGGGGACACACATGCTTACAGCAGCTGCTCATAGCTGCATCCCACCGTGTTGTGCCGTTTTCCATCCTTGGTGCCTCAAGTCGTGGTGGAACCAGAGCCCTGGGGATGGAGGAGACGGGCTGCCCCTGTAGCAGTGGGTGGCCTGGGGGTCCACGGGGTTTTGTGGCCACTGTAATTCAATCTGGGAGTGCTGTGTAACCGGGAAGTGGCACGGGAGCGAAGGGGACAGGAGCGCGTGGATGATGCCAGGGGAGCAAGTAGGGCTCGTGTGAGGTGGAGCAGGACCCGGCGGCTGTCAGAAGGAAAAACCTTACTGCAAAACCCGCTGTGGAGGGAGGTGCTGTAACAGTAGTTGCTTTAAAGTGGTCTTCTCCCCCACCTTTCTTCACCTCCCCTTGCAGCCTCTGCAAGAAACATCACGTCTTTGACTCTGTTCATGGTGTGCCCAGCCCAGAACATGGGTTGTGCCCTTGGACATCGCGTTTGAGCCAGTTTGGGTTTTTCACTCCCTGCTGTGCACACGCCTGCTTGTGGGGCTTAGCAGCCCCTGCTCGTCATCCTGGGAACATCTTGTCTCCCAAACACATCGGAATTACTAATAGCATCGAGCGCAGCCTGCAGCAGTTTCTCTGGAAATTGCAGCCTTGGACAACCACATACTGAAGAGGATCAAGGTCCTTGTTTATTTATTATCTGTGTAATCAGATACTTCCCCGTACCGAGCTCACTGTGCCAGGCATTGTATAAGAAGGAAACAAAAGATGGTCTTGGCCCCAAAGTGCAGGTAACTCACGATAAACAACCGGTGGAGATGGGCTGAGACCGGCGCAAAGGCGGTGGAGAGGGTGTTGGTTGGTTGGACAGCATGGGTCTCCTGGCCAAGGGGTCGTTGGAGATGGAGGATGGGTCTGTGGGTGGTTGAAGGGACCTCTCCTTGCTGGGGAAGAGCAAGGGGAGAAGGAGCTCATTGGAAATGCTGATGAGATCAGGGCTGGGGTTGCTGGGTCTGTTATAAACAGACAGTAACTGGTTCTGGCGCTCGTGTGCTTTGCTGTTGTGTGTGACCTGCGCTCGGACACTCCAAGGCATTCCGGTAAAGATTTGAAGTATTTTGAAGATTGTCACCCTACTGCTGGGGAGATGTCCTGGTGTGCCTCGGTTTGCCCGTCTGTGAAGTGGGAGGGCAGTCACTGCCCTGTGCCGCAGGGGTGGGACAGCAGGGCCGTGCCCCTGCAGCACCTCTCCTGTGCAGAGATGAGGTGGTGTGCGGTGTCTGAGCTTGCTGGGCTTTGCTGGGGGTTAAGTAGTACCCAAAGAAGGTGAACTCCTCCGGAGCTGCTGGCAAGGTCCTGCAGCCTTGGCACAGCTTCTGCTCGCTGTCCTCTTGAGGCAAGGTGGAGGGCCATCCAGTGTGCGTGCCTGATGGGTGGCACCATCCACTATTTGCTTGTCAGCGGAGAAGTTCATATCCAGGGTTCGTGTCCGTTCCTGATGATGGGCTGAGCTCCTGAGTTGGCACAGAAGGAGAAGGCAGCCCCATCCCTGCTCGAAAACAAAATAAATACTTAGGGTTTTGTTTGGCTCCTTTCTCATCAGATCCTGTGGTCTGCATGAGGATATACAGGGGAGGTTCAGAAGTCAGTAGACCCTGTCCTGCTTTTCACTGCTGCTTCATACCCTGGTCCCTGGGGCACGGGAGGCTGCAGGGTATCGGCCCCTTCCTTGTCTGTGGCTCGGCCTGGGCCTGGGTGCTGGGAACGTGGGGCTCCCCTGGCCCTGCCTGCTGGTGCTGAGCAATCTTGAAAATATGGCCTTGACTGTCCAAGATCTTGTCAGCTAAATCCATCGAGCCGGGTCCCGTGAAAAGCAGCACAAAGCTCCAGCTGGCTGGGGCGGGAGCCCATTTATGGCAAAAATTGTGATGCTTTTTAAAGAAGGAGCAGATTCACTCCACTTACACCACTAAGTCCTCCTATAAGGCCGGATCTTGCAAATCCTCACCTACGCGCATAACCCATCCTGCCGTCGGCTCTGGGGTCCGGGGCGGTGCTCTGGCTGCACCATCATGACCAGTGTCTGATCACCATGTCCGAGCTGGATTTCACCCCCACCTTTTGAAATCTATAAGAGCAGTTGGGTCTGCGGAGGGGGCAGGGAGCTGGTACCTTTCCAAAGAGTTGAGAGCCAACAACAAGTGATCGGAAAACCTGAGAATAACCCCCCGTCAGCCCCCTCCCTGACATAGGCATTATGCTTTCCCCTGGAGAATACCGAGGTAACCCACACCGCTTTCGCCGGAAAACAGCAGAAGCTGGCGAGGGGGAGCAGGGGTGAGGGTTGTGGCCATAAATCTTTGCAAATTCTCATTATGTGCAGGTATAGTGGAAGGGAAGGGGATTGGGTTGCCATTAACGTTGTGTTGCTGGGGTTGGGTACTTGGGAGTCTTGCCCCGTTACAAAGCCCCGTCCGGGTCAGTGGGGCTGTTCATCCAAGGTCTGTCACCCCAGGTGACAGTGTCTCTGCCTGTCTCCTGCAGAACCCACCTCCCGGAAAATTCAGGTTTTCACGGTTTGGAGGTAAACGTGTTAAGGTCCAAGCTGCACCCTCCCGAGCCCTTGCGGGTATGTGAGCGGGACGCTGCCCGCAGCGAGACTATAAATAGAGTTGCTCAAGGAAGTGAATTATTCTTGGTGTTTCTTTCATCGAATGATGCGATGCTGCAGGAGGAAATCTTTCAGCGAAAGAAATCGCCAGTTCCCTTCATGCGTGGCAAGACCATCCTTCTTGCTTCCTGGAAGCGAGGAGATTCATAATGTGCTCTTTCTATTGCAACACCATCTGTTGCAGAGATAGAAAGATCCCTGCTGAAACTCCCCCAGGCTCCAGGCTGCTGCCGGCTACGTCTCTGGTGGGAGGCAGAGGAGAAACTTCCCATCGCTGCCCCAGGGGAGCTTTGGAAACCTCGCCTGGTTGTTTCCCCCACTGTCGAGCAGCCGTGCCCAAGCATCGTGTAAGGAAAATCCCACCCAGGCGTCTGGATGCCTTCTGTGTGCATGATGGACACCGGTGCAGCAGCTTCAGCCAGATCCCATCCAGCTCCCGGCTGTGAGCGGGAGATGGAGCAGCCTCCGCTTCCCGAGCAGAACCATTTCCATGGCTGGAAACTGGGACGTGGACAGCCAGATCAGGTCTACCCACCACCGCCCTTCCCACACCCTCTCCTGGAGAGATGTTCAGGATCAAGCGCAGCAGTGCGATGGGAAGCAGTTTATTTGTTTCTTTATTTCTCTCTCTAGCAGAATCATTTTTTGCTAAAAATTTCAAAAAGCCAGGCTGATTCGTTCTGACATCGCCCGTTGGAAGACAGCTCCCTTCTGCATCCCGTGGTCTCTGGGGAAGCCTTTTATGGGAAAATACCAAATCCAATCGCTGTGACTTCCCTGTTTGTCTGATGGTTTGTGCGTGTGTTTGTGTGCACGCTCACGGGTGCATCTTTGGGCTCTCAAGCGTTGCATTTTGTCGTTGACATTTCATTTCTGCTTTTGTGGTATCGTATTGCAATGTTTAATCCCCTTTTTTTTTGGGGGAGAAATCCCCAAGCGTTGCCATGTTCCAGCTCAGAGTGAGGAAACATCTGGATTTCCTAGCTGATTTCCCACCCCTCTGTGTCCTGAGCCCTCCAGCAAGCCAAAAGCAGGAGACGCGATGGCGTGGGAGAAACGGTGTGCAGAGAGTGTGAGGAGGTGGTCTGGCTCTGCTGAGACCCCCAAAAATACGCTCCAGGACCAGTGACCCCATGGTCCCGATGTGTTCCCAGCCCCCATAACGTGCCAACTGGAGATGCCACTTTCCCCATTTTGCACCTGGACTTTGGCTCAGGACCCCTTCCCCTGGCTGGAAGTTTGCTCCATAAATGCCTTCAGTCTCCAACTTCGCTGATCTCAAAGGTGTTTGGGAGGAACTCATGCCAACCATCGGCTTTCCCCTGCTCCTGCTGTGCCCATGGGGGTCCCAGGCCTGGAGAGGGGGAGCAGTGGGTTACCCTGGGTGCAATTAGTATTGTGCCGTTAACGCGCTGTGATTTGCGTAGGTAAAACTGGTGATGGCAGAAGGAGGCTGTATGATGTGCCAAGGCCAGAAGGGAGGAAGATCGTGGGGCCAGCAGGACCAGGGCAGTGATCCTGCCCCTGTACATGGCACTGATGAGGCCACATCTTAAATACTGTGTGCAGTTTTGGGCCCCTCAGTACAAGGAGGACGTTAAGGTGCTGGAGTGTGTCTACAGAAGGGCAACGAAGCTGGTGAGGGGTCTGGAGGACAAGTCTGATGAGGACAGCTGAGGGAACTGGGGTTGTTTAGTCTGGAGAAGAGGAGACTGGGGGGAGACCTCATTGTTCTCTACAACTGCCTGACAGGATGGTGTAGGGAAGTGGGTGTTGGTCTCTTCTCCCAAGTAACTAGCAATAGGACAAGAGGAACCAAACCCAAGTTGCGGCAGGGGAGGTTTAGGTTGGATATAATGTAAGACTTCTTTCCTGAAAGAGTGGTCAGGCACTGGAACAGGCTGCCCGAGGAAGTGGTGGAGTCACCATCCCTGGAGGTGTTCAAAAAATGTCCTCTTCAGGACCTGGTTTAGTAGGCATGGTGGTGTTGAGTTGACAATTGGACTTGATGATCTTGGAGGTCTCTTCCAACCTTAAGATTCTGTGATCTCCCTCCTCTGAGACACAGACGCTTGGTCAGTGGCCTCAGCTGTGATGTTTCTCACTTTCCAAAACTGCTGTCAGGAAGCGTTGGCAGAGGCATGGCCAGCCTGCCTGGGTTCATGCAGTGCCACCAACATCAATAGCATGGGTGAGCTGGAGGATGCTCCATGCTGTCAGTGGGGAAACAGGCAGAAACACACCAGAGCCTCTGACCGAGCGAGGCTTAGTACATGGGACCTCTTGGCATCTACCTCCATGCTGCTGTTGGTGTCCTCTAACCGTGGTAGGAAGGCAGGCTGTCTGGTACAAGCATCGGTGTGTGCTGAGCTTCCCTCAGCATCAGCCACATCCTCCCCAGTGCTACTCTGCTCCTCAACCTGCTCCTCATGCTGAAGGTCATGGAAAGTTCCCCTGACTCCTCTTACAAGGTTTGAGGGGTGCTAATCCCCATGTCCGGGCTAACTTCCAGCTCAGGTAATTCTAGTCTCTGCCCCTAAAAATTAACTCTGCAGTTTCAACGGGCTCCCTTCGTCTTTGTTCTCCGTCCACGGACCTGCTGGGAACCATGCTGCTGGCAGACCCACCATGGGGCTCGGGGCAGTTGGCTTTTGATGGCTGGGCAGAGGTCTTTCTTCTGGTCTGCAAGGTGATTTGGAATCTTCTTTGTGAAAAACCTGTGTGTCATGGCAAGAGACAAAGCTAGCATTGTGCAATGTTCCTGCCCTCCTGCGCTGCTGAGCTGTGCTGTGCGAGTATTAATATTGGCCTGTAAATGTTATTTATCAGTCTTGTACCCATGGGACAATGGTTGGTAGCTCTTCCGTTGTCCCTAAAGAAGGGAAAAACCAAAAGCCAAGTCTCGCTGCGTGCGGTGAGCATGGCACAGGTGGTGACATGAGAGCTGGGTGAGCGTGGTTTGGGGTCGGCTCAGAGCCTCCTGTGCAGGGCTCGGCGAGACCCTGCTTGTGTGTGTTGGCTCCCCGACATCTGGCTGCCCCGCGTGCCCTGTCCCAGTCAGTTTCCCCAGCAGGGCCAGGGCCATATGGAGGAAGAGGAGGAGGAAGGTGCTGAGCGCAGGCACATGTGCACATGGATGCACTGGTGCCTCGGTGCTCGCCCGTCCCCAGCCCTGCTGCGTTAGGGGCAGCAACCATCTCTCCAACAGCCTTATCTCATGGGGGAGTTACTGGATTTCTTGCTCTGCCGATGCATTAGAGATGACACAGCTTTACCAGGCACCAGTAACCACTTAGGATCATAGAATCACAGAAGGGTTTGGGTGGGAAGGGACCGTTAAAGCCCATCCCATCCAACCCCCCTGCCAGGAGCAGGGACATCTCCAACCAGATCAGGTTGCTCACAGCCCCTGTTTCCAGGGATGGGAACTCAGTTACATCTTTTTCTCTTTGGTTGCTTACTGTCCATCTTACATTTCCTCGTCCCCTGTGCTGATGTGCTGTGTTACCGTGAGCTGTGAAACTCTCCCAGGAAGGGAGCTCTTGAGCTCTGTTAAGGCTCTCGCTGAAGCCTGAGTCCAGAACCTGTTGAGATGGAGATTTCATGGAGAGACTGAGAAGGCAGCAGCCATGCCTCTCATATCTCCACCTGTACTGTCAGCAACAGGTTGGAAAGGAGTGGAAATAGGGACTTTTTCAAACAGTGTGAGATTAAATTGTGGGACTGGTTGCCACGGGAGGTTTTTGGCCACAAGACTCTAACAGGGCTCCAGAAGTGCTTGGCAAAGGAAGATGCATCAGGAACTGTTAAGCGTGAGGGACCACAAGCAGGATCTGGCTGCAGGAGTCCCTGAGCCTGGGTCAGGAGGGACCCAGGGGTCCCCAGTTGGCACAGGAATCAGCTTGTGGGTTGGGGGACTCTGAGGTGACCCAAGAGGGCTCATCAGATATTTCTCATCACCTAGGGGCTAGTGAGAGTTGGGTAGGGATAGCTGAACTTTCTGAAGCATCCGTTACGGATTTACGTGCTTCTAAGGTACCGTGCCTCCGTGCTGCTGCAGCCCCGCCAGGACCGACACTTGCTTCGCAAACATTTGGTTTCAGGTCCGACTGCCACGCCAGCTCTTCATTTCTGCCCATCTCCTGGAGGGTTTGCTGCTCAGAGGGAGGTCGTGAGCCCCGCTCTTCAGCCCCATGCAAACCTGCCTGGGTTTAAAGGGCTGCCGGAGGTTTCTTAACAACCACTGACGGACCAGCCCATCCCTGGGTTTGAATGGCTGGAAGGGGCAGATGGGATTTTGTTGTGCAGCTGTGGTGACAGGAGATCTGACCTCCTGGGGACGGCACGGGCATTGCCATGGCATGGACAGCACATGCTGTCCGTCTCCTGTGTGGTGTCCAAGGTAACTGAGGGGGCTTTGGGACACGCTCAGCCTGGCCCGGTGGTGGTGAGAAGGGCCTGTTCTGTCCTGTGCCTCAGTTTCCCCATCTGTGAAATGGGCTTATGCTGATGAGGTGAGTCACAAAACACAAAGGTCATTGCTGGAGGTGCACCTGGGGGGGGGCCTGGGAACTTGGCTTTCCTGCAGCCGGTGAGCACCGGGATCTGTCCCTCCAGCATCGCCCTCTCCGGGCTGCGTTTGCTCCCACCACAGGTGGACACAGAGGATGTGCAAAGGATCGGGTGCAGAGTCACATCAGGTTTCAATGTTGTTTCTGTGTGCATGGGGGTGATCCCCCAGCACGGGAGCTGGGCTTGGGGCAGAGGCGCTCAGCCCCCGGCACTTGCTCCGGCCTCTGCCACTCTCCCTTCGAGCAGCAGCAAATCCTCTGGAAGAGCCTCAGAAAGAAAGAATTTCGTAGGACGTGCAAGCGGTTAGCCCGGGAGCCTCCGAAGGGGCCGAGATGGGGGGAATACTTGACGGCCTGACCCAGATGCGGTGCAGAGCATTTAATTGAGTTTGACCAGCTCCAGTGCTGCGGGTCGGGGTCAGCCCCAGCGGCAAAGCCCACCAAGGCGCCGGAGCCGCTTCGTTCAGCGCTTGGACAGGTTGAGCTCTGCCCTGCCTGCGCAGGGAGGGTCACGGCCCTCTGTCACGTTGTGGGGACTCGCTGCTGCCGTGGCACGGTGCGGCTGGGCCGGCGAGCCACGCTGTGAGCCGCGGGTTTCGGGGGGCTGCGCCTCGCAGTCCGGGTTGCAGCCAATGCCTGGGTATGTCCCCGTTTCTGGCGCTTCCAACCCTGCAGCCTGGCTGTTCAAGGGGCTTTGTGACAGTAAACATCCAGCGTTCATTGCCCTCCCATCCAGCCTGCCCCAAAACGGAGGTGGGAGGAAGAAATCGGTGCCTCCCCATCACTGCCTGCCTCTGCCAGGCCTTTGGTACATGAGAAATACGCTATTGCAGCACTGGATGTTTAAGTTATTATTTATTTTTGGGCAATATAAGCATCCCCCTAGCACATGCTTCCACTGCTTTCTCGGCTCTCGCCCCAGAGCAACGTGCCCAGCCCCGCTCTCGCGCAGAAGTTGCCTGGGCTCGGTCACGTCGTGGCCTTGCGAAGGTAGATGGGACAAGGATTGGGTGGTGATCGCGGAGGAGAGGAAGGAATTAGGGTGTGCTTCATTTGAAGTAAATCTGGCTTAAAATTATGAGCAGCTCTGGGTTTTATTAAAGCCCTGAAAGCAGCGCTTGGTTGTGTTGGGCGAATCGAGCAGCGATGTGAAAGCTGGTGTCAGCCCACACTTAGTTGAGGGAGCCCGAGCCTGAGTGACCTGCCGAGCCGCGCTCAACCCTGGCCGCTTCCAGGGGCTCTCTTGGCCATCACCCCGCTGGGGACATCCAGGAGTGAGGGAGGCGGAGGAGTCCAGAATCTGACTGGAGCCTACTGGTTGTTTCAGCATGGATGGGGCACGCGTCCTTCTTTCTCCCCTCCGTCCCTGATGGATGCTCAGCCCGGAACGGGTGCACTGATAGGTCTGGCTCATGAGGTGGTCATCTTGGTTTCTGGGAGCCAGCTGTTTGTGGAGCCTCCCCTTTTCCTTGTGCGTCCCCAGTATAAGATTTTTCAGACCAGTGAGTTTTGCACTGGCAGCTGAGCCTGCTCTCGCGAGAGTCCGTCTGTCTGTCTGTGCTCTTCCCTGCGGCTGCTGGGGTTGCCCAGCATCCCTGGATCTGCGGGCAGCTCTGCCCAGTGTGGGGAATACATTTAGGAATGGCTTGAGCCTGCTGGCTTCCCAAAGGCACATCAGCGAAGAGATCCCAAGGAAGCTCTGTCCCGGCTGATCTCCTACGCCAGGCGTTAAATGCGCAGCGTACTGCAGGAAAGGGCGTGGAAGGAAGGCGCACTGCACACTGAAAACCGTCCCTCGGGCAGGGGACGCTCACTGCACCCCCGTACTTCGGAGTGGAGCCCTGACACAGTCCTGCTCCTACCCTGACCAACCTTTCCCAGCCCACTCCACATCCTCCGAGTCACGAGAAGGATTCCCATGGGATCCTGGGGATAAGGGGAAGGGAGAGACCCGGCAGACCAGTATAGAGGCACGTCCCTTGATGGGAGCTGTGGGCCATGGGCTCCCAGGGGGAAAGGGGCTGGGAGGGAGCTTTGAGGGGTGATTAACAGCCTCAGCCATGGCAGGGCCATGGGTCAAGGAGTCCCAATTATTTCTTGGTGATACAGGTCCACCTGACCCCCCCCCGGCTTTGAAGCAAAGCGAGGGCCAGGACGATGGGGCCCCCGTCACGCTCTCCGCAGAAGGACTTTCAGACACGAGCCCAGGTCACCCTGACGTTGCTGACTCAGGGATGGTTCCCCCTGCTCAGCACAGATTTCCAGGAATGCCGTCCTTAACGTCTCCCGCTAGGCAAATCACAGCCGTCATATGTTTAGGGGAAAAATTGGATTTGCCTCGTAATCTAATCAATGCTAAATAACAGTAATTCCAACTCCCAGGCTCTATGCTTAAAGTGCTGCTGGTCTCTGGGGGTCACTGGAGTTATTTAATCTAATAAAATCACCATTACTGTCTAATCAGGGTGCACTGCGGGGGTGTTTTCCTGGGAAGGAAGGCAATGGTTAAATAACTGGCAGTCAGGGCCAAATATTCAGAGAGGGTGAACGGGCAGAGTGCTGTAAGTTGAAGGTTTCGTCGGGTTGGGACCCAGAGCTCTTTGGCCGTGTCTTTCTGGCGTCTTTCTGATGGTGCCTGCCATTGCTCAAGACACGCTGGTGGTGAGCATGTCCCCAGGTCCCTCCCATCACCTCTCTGGGCAGGCTGGACCACGCTGGTGCCACCCTTCCCTTTTTTTTTGGCCAAAGCAGGAGTTACGTGTTTTTAACCCGTCTCAATACTCCGTCCGGCACCACGACTTGGTGCGCTGCCTCTAGCGGGCTGCTCTCTGCACTGGCCTGCGGTGGTCCGGATTCTGCCGTCTGCTGCGTTTTAAGATGCTTTCCCCCAAACCCGCTGTACTTTTTTCCTTTTCATTAAGCGATTTTTCCTTATCTCCTTTTTAGAGGGAGACAGGACCTGCTCCAGTTCACATTTCCCATGCTGGCTTCGCAGCAATTTCTGAGCTGCCAGTCGATTCAGTCGTTACGGAGTGAGCCGAGGCATATCGAGCCGGTTGCTTTCCTATACGCTGAACTTATTGTATTCAAATATCTTGGAGTTATATCAGCAGCAGGCAGGGACTCCGCTGCTGTCAGATGCCAGCATGGCTCTATCCTGTGTAACCGGGGAGTGTTCCTTCCCTGTAGCGCGTGCTCTAATTTCCCATTATTATTTCTTTAATACTTACTGTACATTGCTCATTTGCTGCTAAAATTGGAGCCATTAGAGCAATAAGTGGCAATTACCTTCTGAGCGGCGTGGCATGTGAACCCAGCGCCGTGCCTGCCCCAAGGAGGAGGCTGGAGCCGGCCTTTTGGGAGCAAATCCCGTGAGCGAGGGTGTGATGCCGGCGTGGGTTTGTAGGGATCACTGAATGTCTGTTGGGGGTGCTGGGCAGGAGGGGAGGGTCGCACCTGTGGGTGCTGGGAGAGGATGCGTCTGGCTTGACATCCGTGGATGTTGGGGATGAGGAGGGGCTGTGGCTCTGCATGTGCTGCCGAGTTATCTCGGGACGTGTTCTCTATCTGGTGGTTGAGCTCCTCTGAGCAGCCTGTCCCCAGGGAGTGGCTTCTTTGCTGGCAAACAATCTCTGTGCTGAAAAAAAAAAGTTAAAAAAGGAACATATCTGGAAACTTCATCCTATTAAGTGCTCCTAAAAATCATGTCTGTGCTACACAGCAGCATGCTGGAGGTCTCTGGAGGAGCAGATGTAGCAGGGCCAGTGAGGGTTTGGTGCAGAGATGGGGCAAAGAAGGGGTTTCTGCAGGAGGGAGGGCGAGATGTGACAGCAGGCAGGTCTGAGAGCCCTGTCTCCACAGGCCACCCTGTCCTACATGGCCACAGACCTGCCAGCGCCGCAGGACACCAGCCCTTGCCCGGCTCAGCCCTCAGTGCTGGTCCCCTTGGTGCAGCGTCAGAGCGCAGGCGATGCCCCACGTGCTAACGAGGGGATCCAAGAGCCACCGTGGGCGAGGTCGGTCCCCGCGGGCGGCTCCTCGGCGACAGCCGGGATGTCTGGGTTCATTATGCACATCCCTTTCATGCCGCCTTCATTATTCGCGTGCTATCTAGTGTCATTAAGATATCAAGTTCATTTAGGTACATCCACATTGGCAGTTTAATTATGTCTGGGTACTACTCTGTATTTTATTCATGGACTATCTGGGGGCGGTTGTCAAACACAAGCCCAGGAGATAAAGGTTCGGTGGCTGCAGAATGCTAATGTCCTGCTGGTTCCCTTTTGACAAATACACATGCCAGTTATTACCAAACTGATTATTTCATTCATTAACACCACATACATCAGCTCCCTTCACCCAGTATTATTGTATACATTCATCTTTTCATAAACAATTACCTGACAAGGTTGGGAAAGGCGAGTACTGGGGAATTAACGCTCTGATGGGAAGTTCCCGGCGTGGGCTAGGAACAAGGTGCTGGGGGGGTGTGGAATGCCCCGTTAGCGTGATCGCTTCATTAATCAAATTAGGGACAATAGCGCATCGCATGTGTGCCGTGTTCCCAACAATACCGAACCCGTCTGCATTGTGCCGGGGGCTCGGGCGGATGGGGCTCCCTGTCCAGTTTCGGTGATGGGGGAGATGAAATGAAAACCAGGGGACCCAGCGGGAAGGCTTGGAAAGCCGGACCATGATGTACGTTTCTCATCTGCCCTTTTCTTTTTTTTAGTATCATTATTGTTACTATTATTGTGAGGAACATTTGCATGAGAACAGGTTCTTTGTTTATTGTTTGTGCCTTTTTTTCCGGCTTCTTCGCATTGCTTTCCCGGAGCTGTAACCCTCCACGATAGCATTAGCAGCAGTGGTGGGAATGATTAAGACACCATGAACATGCAACCATCTGGGGAAAAAAACATCCTAGGTCTTCTTTATACATTTTTTTAACTGTAAAAGGCTGGTAATGAGGGAAAAAAAAGTACAGGGAGACATGAACAGTGGCACGTAACTAAAGTCATGAAATAAGCGATTACTGCATCTTTCTTGGAGGTGGTGGTGAAACCCACCGGCGAGGACCAGTGATGCTGCTGGCCCAGCTGGAGATGGCTCTCACAGTCTGGATCTGCCGTGAGTGGCATTTTCCAGCGCATTATGTCCAGCATTAACTCCTGCGGAAGAAATCCGACCCGGAGCCGCTCTCGGTGATTTCCCTTGAACGCACAGCCCGTGTGGTTTCAGTGTGCTGTTAGTCCCTTATTTATTTCTTTAAAGACATCGTACCCTCAGCTGTTTCACCAGCAAGCTCGCTCCGTCCGATCCGGAGGAGGAGCAGCTGCAGGAGGCCACCAACACAGCCAGAATCAATTCAGCTTTTCACTCGAGCAGACACGCTTGGAAAGTAACGCTTCAGGGGTTACACTTCTGCACCACTCCAGCGCAGGATTTGCAAACTAAATAAAGGATCCGAGTGAGGTTTAAGTGCCTAACTCCCTTAGGCCCCTTTGAAGGAAGCCCCACTGGAATAACTGAGAAGCTTTCACCATGCTTTTGCAAAAGCATTAATCCTTCCTGCTATCTCCACAAGTCTCTTTGATCACGCTTCAGAATCTTTATCTCCAGGGGTCCTGTCTGGGCTTTGCAAAGTGGCTTAAGAGCAGACATCTCGCTGCTTCTTGGGGTTCCCAAGACATGCAATCACTTTTTGAAGCCCCACCATGGCTCTCCGTATCAGGATGGAAGGATCACAGCATGCCAAGGGTCCCAGTGGTGCTGCTGTCCTGCAAGGTGAGACCCCCACGGCCCCACTGCAGGGCGATGCCCGACTGGCGTGGTGGGCCAGGACGCCAGCCTGGATTTGAAATCTCTGCTGCTGCTGAGTGTCACCGTGGGCTTAGCCAGTTTTTCCTGCATTTTCCTACATTTTTCCGGGGGATCGCGATGAAAGAGGGAGTGCGCTCAGGCTGGGCTCTCTGCTCTTGGCAGATGCTGAGAAATGAAGGGGGAAGGAGGGTTGGTCTTCCTCACCAGCCTCTGCATGGAAGAGCTCTCAGCAGGGCAGTCCTGGAAAACGAGAGGCTGGGGGTCATCTCCAGGAGCCCATCTGAGACCCCCAGCCCGTGCCAGTTCGGTGCTGAGTGAGGAAGATGAGGCTTTACTGGCCTGGACCCAAATGACTCAAATTACCTCATGGAGCTGAGGTCACTAATTGGTTTGGTTTTTTTTCATCCATTCATATTCTGGAAAGCACTTTTCTTTTTTGCCTTTTTTTTTTTTGCATTAATGAGCTGGATTCACTCTTAGACACCTTGGTGTCACACTAATGCCCAAGCACCAGCCTCCGCGTCGCCCCTGCCTCCCCGTGCAGCGACGGGAGGGTGAGCGCGGTACGACCCCATGGACCAGCCGGACCTGAGCTGATGAAATTTAGATCTGCTGTCCACCAAAACTTCCTGAAATCCGTCAGATGACTCCGTCTGGTGCTGGGTTAGACAGGGATGAGTTCCCTGGGAGAAGGCGGAATTGCTGAGCACAGAAAAGAGCTCTTAATGAGCGACCTTCTGAGCTGCGGCTAAAATCCCTTAATAGACTGCGGGGCTGGAGAGGGGGCCAGGGTGTGATTTCTTCGTCCTGCCTTGCTCAGAACTTGCAAATTAGGCTAGGAGGAATCTTTTTAAGCTTTCTATTTTCTGGAGACTTTTGCCCTCTTTGCACTTGACCGCTTTGCTCCGGGAATGAAAGTAGGGAGCCCTTTCCCAGCCGTTAAAGTTTCATTTAGCAAAAAGGACAAAGAATTGGCATGGGAAGGATGAAGAATGGCTGCGAGGGTGAACTTGTGTGACTCCATATATTGTAGATCATAGCCTAAGGTCAGGCTCTGCTTTTTACAATACAGATCGAGGACTTTTTGGCCTTGCAGCAGGAGGAAAATGTGTAGTGATCTATAAAAAGTAACTTCTCAGCGTAATTTAAGAAACAGCCTCTGTTCTCAAGAGGGGGTGGGGAGGCCTTTGAGGTGTCTGGATCTTTCATAAAGCTCTCTGTTGATGCACACACAGATATCAGTGGAGTGTCTCCAGCAGTGTAGGGTATGTCGCAGTATTTTCCAAAATGTAATAAAATCTGATGAGTTCATTAGGACTCCACAACAGCATCTTGGAGGATGGATCCTCCTTGTCTTGGAGGATGGTTCCTCCACTCACTAGGTCCTGATTTTCAGTCTCTTAGATCTGGTGAGATTTCTTCTTCTCCAGAGAGAAGGATGTTCCTCCATCCTCCTTCCGAAGGCAGAACACCTTTTTTTTCCCCAAATCACCTCCAGTCAGTGGTTTTTTGTGCCGTTCCAATTTCCAGACAATGTTTTGTTCCCCTGCTCAACCACCGCCCCTCTCTCCAGCTCCGGTTCCCATCCTTCTCCTCTTCTTCCATGGCAAGAACACATGCATTGCAGTGAGCGTGCATAGCCGGAGGTGCGCTTGTGTTTGCGCCGAAGAAAAATGAGGCAGACATGGAAAACAAGCAAATCACATTAAATGTTGCAGGCAATAATGGAGCTCCCAGGGGACGGAGATAATATAGTGAGAGACAAAGGAACAATAGACTTTGCTGGCCCAAGCGCTCACTTGATTGTGGCTTTTCTGGAGTTATTCTTGACTTCCTCTCCGTTGGTGGTGAGTCGGACCTTGGAGCTGACAGAGATCGGGATGTCATCCGGGGCCTGTGGCAGGGATGCTCATCGTCTTGTGCGCCTTTGTCATATATACTGCTCTTTGCGGAGACCCTTGTCCTGCCCAGGAGCCCTGCAGCGCAAGCGGTGGGGATTATTTTAAAGCTGGCTGTGATTTCTGTGGTTTGGAAAAACACGCCACTGTCTGAGGGCCTTTGGCCGGAGAATGGCGTTGATTTGAGCTCCTATTTGGGGTGGGTGCAGGGCACAGGGCAGGCGTGGCAGTAGTGGCGGTGGGGATTCCCTGAGGTTCGGATGCGGAAAGAAGCATCAGGATGAAACGCTGGCGTTACCCATGCAGGGTGCTTCCCTCCACACCGCGTCTGGGCTTGGGGTGCTTGCAGGACATGATGGGGCTGTTACTGCCCAGGTTTGCGGGGGGCGCAGGGCCGGGTGAAGGCAGAGGCAGTCGGGGTGCGTGATGGCAGTGGCTCCACCAGCCTGGGCAGCGAGGAGCCTTCCGAACCAAACCACTGCCGGCTTTTGGAAAAATCCCAGGTGGGACGCTCTCTTGGGGGCTCCCCACAGTTCCCTCTGCAGAGGCAGCCAGTGCTTTGAGATATGCTTCAGACTTCCCTTTTTCTTTCCGTCATTCTTCCCTTTCTTCTTTTTCCTTCTTTCCTTCTTCCTTCCCTTTCTCCCTTTCTTCTTTTTCCTTCTTTCCTTCTTCCTCCCTTCTCTTTTTTCTTTCTCTTCTCTCCCTTCTTTTTTCTTTCCATCTTTTTTTTCTTCTTTTTTTTTTCCTTTCTCTCCACCTTTCTCTTTCTTTCTCTCTTCTGTTTTTCTGTCTGTCTGTCTTTCCACCTTTCTTAGACCTCAGCAAATTCCAGGAAGGCATCAGTTGTCTTTAACACCCAAAGGAAAAATCGAAGGGAAGGGTTCAATTACTCGCATGAAAAATGAGTCTCCTAACCACGGTCTATCCATTTGCTAGTTGTGCTTGTTTTAAAACTGAATTATAGAGCCTGCGCATTTTTTTCTGGAGACAAATGCATTAATTTTTCTCCAAACAGACAAGAGGGAAGCAGAGGGAAAATAAGATAATAAGAGTTTCCGCAGTGATTTATAAGCCTTTGTGAGAAATAATGGGGGCAGACGGCAGCGCGCACCGGCAGCCCGTGGGGGAAGGGGTGAGGGGGTGGCAGGGACGACTGAGAGGAAAACTGCCAGGAGTCCAAGTCCGATTGTTGGTTTTAGATGATATAAGATCACTTTATGTCTCTGACGGGCTTGAGAAATCTCTCTTTCTCTCTCTCTGTATACACACATAAAATACATGCCATATGATGCGCTCACAGCCCGCACAGGCTCTGCTGTTTATACAGGAAAGGATTGTGTTTCTCACCGACCTCTCCCCAGCCCTCCTTCTTCTGCCGAAGGATAAACTGGGACCTTTAGAAAACAAAGTGGTGGCTACAATTTTTAACAGATTTGTTCTCGCATCTATTTATACAGGGCAGCCGAGCCCTTCCCAGGGGCCAGCTGCCTGCACTCTCGGGCGAAAAACAGGGGGGGTGAGTTTGTTTTTTTTTAATCTGTTCACTTTGGTTTGATTTATATGCTAAAAGAGATATTTTTATTAGAGTGCATAGTAAATTTGGTTTCTTTATTGCTCATGAGAGCTTTTTTCCAAAATTGGACTATTTATACAGGACGCTGATTGCAATGTATTTCCGATCTTAATGTCTAACGGTAGAGAATAAAAAAAAATATCCCAAATCGTATGTTTTTAAGACTTCAGCCTCCTTTGGAATAAGATGAAATGGGTAACTTTTTCTTGTGACACTCAGCAGCTCCCAGGAAATCATCTCGTTTTAGCAAATAAAGACTTTCGGTGGGGACTGAAGACTCCAAAAGGGTTGGAAGCCATTTTGCGGTTTGCCCGTTGCTGTAGTCCACGTGAAACGTGGCCGGGGGAGCTGGAGCCGTAGTACCTGTGCTGATGTTTCTCTCCAATTACTTATAGGAATGATTCAATGAATTTATTCCCCGTTGGTTTCCGAGTAGAAAATCCTGCGGCGTTCAGATGGATGCGAGAGCAGAGGGAGGCTGGAAGTGATGCTTTAAAGTGAAACCTAAATCTGTTCCAGGGCAGATGGTTAATTGTGTGGTTCAATTTATTTGCCTAATGCAAATCGTGTCCCATTTGCCCGTGGCACCAGGGGAACCAGATTCCTGTTTGTTTTGCTAAAAACCGGGCTGAGATTTCACCGCGTCTTCTGCAGCTCCCACGTGAAGCTGCCCTGCGGCGAGAAGGCTTTGTGGTCCTCAGCAGAAGATCACCCTATGTCCAGAGCTGGTGGAGAGGAGAAACATCAGCTCCCATGGAAAAGGGCTGGGATGGGGTTAAGCCACCAACACCGTGTAGGTTTGCAGGATTCAACCTCCCATCTTAGAATGTTAGAGTCATAGGATCAAGGGTTTGGGTGGGAAGGGAGCGTTAAAGCCCACCCAGCCCAACCCCCCTGCAAGGAGCAGGGACCTCTCCAACCAGATCAGGTTGCTCACAGCCCCATCCAGCCTGGCCTGGAATGTTTCCAGGGATGGGGCATCCACCACCTCTCTGGGCAACCTGGGCCAGTGCTCCACCACCTTCATAAGGAAAAAGTTCTTCATTTTCATGGCTCCAGGCCTGTGAAGGTGCTTTAGTGGATGGCAGCATCCCCTTCTTCCATCCTGAAACCAGGCACTGGGGTGTGTCTGGGGGTCTGCGCTCCCCCAGCCCCACTGATCCCCTCTGCTCTGGGACCAGGAGGGCGTTTTGGGGGTTCCCAACTTCCTGAATGGGCCTAATTGAAGCCTAAAGAGATTTTTCACAGATTCGTGGATTTTCAAAGGAGAAATTTGCATATTAATAAGAAGCTGTTCGGACTGATTGGCTTAATGTGTTTGGGGTAAGTATAATTAAATGTCAAGGGAAATATATCATGAAGTAATGAAGCTGAAGCTAATTTATCAAAAAATGAGTTGTAGAGAGGGAGACATTTCCAATAATAAACAGTTCTTTAACCTTCCTCTTTACAGTGATTTGCTTAGTCAGGGCTGAAATGTGCGGTCTTGAAGATCCTCAAGAGAGAGAGATGTGAGATTATTAATGGTTTGGGGGCTCAGATTTTTTCCATGTTCTCCTTGGTACCAACCCCTCTGCCCTGGCACCCCAAGGCTGAGCCCATGCAGAGGGTTCAGCTGGGTCGAGGTGGGTCGCCCTGAGGCCACCAGCAGCACCTGGGAGGACCTGGGAGGATGTACATGGGTAAGACCTCAGGGGTGCCCTTAGGGAAGAAGAATGGACTTGAGGTTTAATTATATCAGATGCTGGGACACTTGTACCAGTTTTTTTTTTTTTTTTCATTTCTCAGACGTCTCTCTTTGCTCTTGTAAGCTTTTCAGAGCACGTGCCATCTCCTGCTCTGTTCACATACTAGCCGTGGATAAAGATCAGCCCATACAGGCACAGCTTTAATATGAACAAAAAATTGCAGTGCGTGTTCAGAATTGCGGTGCAGGTCCCAAAACTCGTTATTTTAACATCAGAATTGAGGTTCAGGCTGAAGGCCATGCTGGTTTCTGTGAAGGCTGTGACTCTTCTGCATCCCTCCCTGTGATGGGAGGAGGTTGTGAGCTCCCTCCCCATGGCACAACTGTGCAGCAGGCAAACGGGCACATGTTTTTCAGCAAAACTGCTGCTTTGGGCGAGTGCTGGGTCCATCGGATTCATTTCCAGCCGTGCTCTGACTGTCCTTTGCCACCCGCCTCCATGCATGGTGGGAGTGGGACTGGGAGCTCTCGATTTACACTTTGTGCACTTGCAAGGGAGAAAGGCAGGGTGCAATGCTGTAAAAGGATCGTGCCCATCGTCTCAGCTGGAAAATCCTCCTCTGGCGTAGTGTGGTGTGGAGGGGAATCAGCAGGTTGCTGAATAATAGAGTCATCTGTAGGAGAGAGCAGAGCTCGTGTCCATTTTCATTAAGAGCCACCACAGTTACAATGAAAATCAGCGCCAAAAAGCCAACAGGACCCAGCCGTCAGAAGCCTGGATTTACCCAAGCAAATCCATCCGGGTAATGAGGAGTCACTTTTCATTTGGGAGCTACGTTGGAAATACGATGAAATCACTGTGGGCCTGATTTACTCCTGTGTAAAAATTAGCTGGTGCTGCAGGGATTTGGGAAATGGTCCGTACCCTCCACTGGGTCAAGCTCTCACCAGGGACATGGTGCTGGAGAGGGGTCTATGGCCCTGGCTCTGGACCTCTTCAGCTGCAGCCGCGATTTACCAGCAATGCCACCGGGCAGGACCCAGCGTCCTCCCAGATGGACACAGAAATGCGCCGCAATGACTTGGCTTTTTAGCCGTTGGAAAGAAACCAGCTATGAAATGCCCCTTTTCCAAATCCCAGCTGGTCAGCCCGGAGGAAGCAGCGGTGCCACCCGTGATTGCCTCAGCTTTGATGAGTTTCTTGTTCCAGCAAAGGAAAAAAATCAATGGCTTGCACGGCTAATGGCATCGGAGAGTTTCTGCTTGTCGATAGCACTTAGGCACCGGCGGTCTCGGGGAGATGCCCAGATGTGCTTCCCAGCACTGCCGCTTTTCGAGAGCCTCTCGGCACAGCTCCTGCTGGTCGCGGGATGCCGGGACAGCGGTGTCACCTCTTGCCACCAGCATCACCTTCGCGAGGAGCCGGGAAGCCACCGGGCCCCTGCCTGAGCGCAGGGCTCCCCGCTTACCTGCTGCCCTCAGAACAGCAGTCCTGCCTGTCAATAATTAATCAGAGCAATTAGGCAGAGAGCTTTGCACGTTGTAATTAGCTGGGACCAGGGCGATCTCCCCTCCTGGGGCAGGGAGGCAGCAGCACTGAAAGCAAAGCCCCCCGCGCAGCCCCTCTTTGTGTGCAGCCAGGGCCAGGGATGCCGATGTGAGGGTGCACGTGTGCCTGCCCGTACAGGGCGGGGGCTCTCGGGGGACAGAATGAACCCCTTATCTCAGGGACACTGCCGCTTCTTGCCGGGTCACCTTGGCCTTGGATCTGCAGCCGCCATGCCGTTGGCCAGGGATTGTTCCCACTCTTCCTGAGTGAGGTCACCGCCCCGAGATCCAGAAGGAGAGCATCCACTCGCGGAGTTATCGGCAACAGCCTTGGCTAACAGGCTGCTTTCTCCGCAGCATTGCTTCGATGGGTTTCCCAGCTCCTCAGGAAGGAAGAGGCTGTGACCTTGGGATGGGGTGACACCGGCTGTTACTCCCGTGGGCACAGCGCCGGCAGCTTGGTGTCCAAGTCCCTGTTTTGGAGGCGCTGAGGTTGCCGGAGTCGTTTATTTTTCTGAAGCCCTGAAATGGTTGAACCCACTGGTGGCAGGGAGCAGAGCTGCCCACGGTGCTCGGCCTGCAGCAAGGGTGCGAATTAGGGGAGGGAGGCTGCTGAGGGCCCCCCGCGATGGGTGGACTCGCAGGTGCCTTTGCCAGGATGCCCGTGCGATGGGCACGGGACAAGGACATGGACACCGGGGTGGGCATGGCCTCCTGCCTCGTCCCTCCACCTCACACTCTCATGAACGGAGCCTGGGCTGGGTTTGGGGGTTTGGATGGGGACAGGGCAGATGTCTGGGGGGGTCCCCGTGAGCTGTAGTCGGGCTATCAGCCCTCTCCTAAACTTCAGAGGGAGCTTAACTGGAAGGAGTGGAGGGAGGGGAGGGAAGGCAGCGCCGCTGAGAAGATGCTGCTTGACAGAGACAGCGTGGAAACAGATGCTCCCGGCTGCCAATGTAATGAGATACATAAATACCGAGACTTGCTCCAATAAACGCCGGCCTCCGCCGTTGGGACGAGCTGGGGAGCTCCCGGCATCGCTAACCGTGCATCAGCCGCAAGCACAGGGCAGGCGGATTTGGGTGTGCGGGGAGGAGAGGCCCTGCCTCAGTGAGAGTGTTTTATTCGGGAAGGTGGCACGGTCACTGCGTGCCGCGCATATCCCCTGCGGCCAGGGCTGTGCCCGCGGAACCCAGCAGTGACCGGCCCTGCGGCCCGGAGTTCGGGGACAGCTGCCTGCTGCCAGGGCTGGTTTTTTGGGGTATTTTCCAAATGCCTAAAAGTGATGATACACCCCACGTGCTTTGAGAGCTGCTCTTTCAGCCCAGCACAGCTCAATGCAGCCAGGCCCTGTTTTCATATGTGCTTTGATTTTTTTTAAATCAAACCCCTCTGGAGTCTCGAGGACGGGAGTGCTGGAGTCCCTCCTGTGTGCTGGGAGGGACGTTGCCGAGCTGGGCACAGGGAGCGTGCCAGGGTGGCAGCAGGCTCCTCAGTACATCTCGGGGGAGCAAATCATTTGCCGCTCGCAGACATGATGCAGTGGGGCTGGACGCCTTTCCCGCCACGGCCAAGGGAGCAGAACCGTGGTCTGTCTGTCCCAGCAGAGGCCATGCCCCCATCCTGCGTGGTTTGCGGTGGTTCAGCGGGGCAGGAGAGGAGGCGGAGGAAAACCCAAGGCCCCTGACACCACCGCAGTTGCTTTGCAAGGGTGCAGGCGTCCTCTGAGAGATGATGGTCGTGTCGTAGGTCTCACCAGTGACACCTAGATTTCCCTGAATGTTCTCTTTACCCAGAGAAAATGCCTCGGCAGCAGGGTGGGGAGGGATGGGAGAGACCCAGGGTTTTCATTGTCCCCTCCCAGGGCCATTGCTGCAGCCTCAGCCCAATCCATCCCCCGGTAAAACCAACGGCAAGCATCTCACTGTGCTATTAATGTCAGTTGGACTTGATTTTACATCCAGCAACGCAATGAGTGATTCTATTTTTTCCTTCCAGTCCTCTCTGATCTTTTGCCACTCTCCTTTCAGCTTCCTCAGTCCCACAGCTTTTCTTGGAGGGTTGGTTTTTCTTTTTTTTTTCCCTATCAATCAGATTCCTGAAATGCATCTTTCCATGTATTGATTTCACCTGACATCTAAAGGAAGGCAAAGCAGGAGGCTCAGCTAATGCCGATGTGCCCTCACAGCTCAGCAAAGCAAATTTAGAGCCTTGCTGGAGCTGCCAGGGCAGCATAGCCCCCGGGCTGAGACGCTGGCCTCACAGGAGGGACACATCCGTCTCTCCAGGCAGCATTTTGTAATTTATATAGCCATGCATGCTACTGGTTACATCAAGTTATCACTCTTGCCAGAGCATCTTTCTTTTCAATCATCTCCTGCGCACGCTGTAATGGTACTTCTGGGAGCGTGGGCCCGAGGGTGGGGGAGAGGCTTGTGATAGCAGTTTTTTATTTTTTTCTGATAAATTCCTGTTGCAGACTCACTGCTTAAAATGATCTGGAAGAAAAAGAGAAATGGTGGTGGGGGAGGAGAAGACAACTTGCTGGTGGCTGCAGCGGCACAGGGAGCAACGCACACCACTTGCATCAAGTCACGGTGCTTGCTGTGCCTCAGTTTCCCCACTCTCCCTGTTCAATAGCTTCACGTTGGCGATGGCTCCATGTGTCCCCCAGAACTGCCAGCTGTGTTACACCCACCCTTGTGCCCCATCCTGGAGACAGGAATTCTGGCAGCGTTTCTATAGAGCAACTCCCCATGCACAAAGGCCGGATAATTTTGCATGAGCAAGACGATTTCATTTTTACCCACACTGTCCCTCTGTGGTGCACAGGCAGGAGTCAGGACGGGTGCTTGCTGGTGGGAGAGTCCACGATCCTCCCTGTGATCCTTTGTCATGTTTCTGGGACCAGATTTGGCCCTTCCTTGCAGAAAGGCTGTTCCATGGGATTCAAGATCCCGCAGCTGATTGCAGAGCTGTCGGGCTCTTTCGGAAAGAGCAGCATTCCTTTGATATGGTTTTTCCTGTGATGTCCTCTTTGGTGGCACTTCCTTAAAAACAACCCTTGCCATGAGAGACTTCCTTTCCCACCACAGCTGCGGGCTGGGGTGCTCCGAACCCCAGCCAAACCCTGGCCCCTTGAATCTGGAGCAAAACCAAACCAGAGCTGGCTTCAGCTGAGTGTGGCAGCAAGGAACAGAGGGCAGATGTCATCTCTGGAGAGTGTGTGAAGGTGTTTTTTTTTTAAATCACATTCATGAACAACTCATCTCGAGCCATGGAAACAGGGAGACCTCCCCCTTGGATGTGCTAATATCTGCCTGGGGTTTTCCCTTCCCTGTTTCTTTGTGCGTATCCCACTGCTGGGACTGGTGGCTCAGTTTAGTGGCACGGATGGGAAAGGCACCTGGAGTGTGGAGCAAGGTGCCGTCTTGGGAACGTTCCTGGCGTGCAGGGTGGGGAGGAGCACGGGGCTGATGGCTGTAATCACCACAGCTTTGTTTATCGCTCTGGGTTGGGATGGGTGAGGCCTGGTGCAGAGCTGCCCTTATCTGCCGACTTCAGCCTCCTTCTGGGAGAGACCTGGACTGGATTTATGTGGGAAAAGCCTTCCAGCAAGTCCAGCCATGGCTGCTTTTAGTGCCTTGCATGCTGCCGAGGAGCCCAGGAGGTCCCAAGCAGGACGTGGCTTGGTCCAGCTGGGAGCAAAGCAGCATATGGGCTTCACACAGCAACCTCACCTGGAGTCTTCTGGACTCAACACCAGGAGCGGCACAGGGCTGCCTCTCCTGCGTGAAACAGGCTGTCCTCTCCCAAAAATCTCATTTCTGGACCAACCAATGCTTGTTTTCTCACCAATCGCCAGCTTCTCTTGCTGCTTTGAGTTGGTGGGACAGCAGCACATCAGCTGAGGCAAAACAGCTGCTTTACTCCATTTCCCATCCCCTGATGGAGCTGAGTGGGGGGGATACCCAGCGTGGGCTGGCGGCAACCACCACCACCACGTATCATTGCATCCATTCCTCCAAGCTGAGCTTCCAGACAGGCTCAGCCCTTGGGTGCTCATCTTGTAAGGAGGGAGCCCAATATGTTATTCTGGTTTCTGGCCGTAAAGTGATGCTTCCCTCCCCAGAGTTGTGCTTTGGCTAAGAACAGAGACGGGAGATCAGGTGGCTTCTCCATGGGCTCTGATCCCTGGGGTTCAGCCCACACCCTGCTTGCCCTGGGAAACTTAAGGTCAAGCTTTATAAAGGCATCATTGTACCGTCAATAAAGAGACAGAAAAGCCATAATAAACATGACACAGAGATCAGTTCCCACACCAGGAGTGCCTGGGGGTGGGAGACACTTACTGGGATGCCGTAGTGTGACCCCAGCACTGAAGTGCCGATGTCAAGGACTGTCACACCAGTGTGCATCAGGAAATCCCGGAGCAGCACCGCCTGCTTCGCTGCGACCCGTGACCACCTGGTACTCAGCATCACCCCCCCCCCAGCCCAGCCCACCCTGGCCAGGTGCTGGAGGGTTCACTGCCGCAGCGCTGAGGGAAGACAAATCCAAACCCTTACATCACCAAAGTGAAGTCCCGCAAAGCCCGCTGGCGTGGGGAAGGGGGCACAGCCCCGCCGTGAGCAGCAGCCCCATGAGCTCCCTCCCAGGGCTTTGACCGGACACCACTGCCAGGAAGAAAAGCACGGACCTGGAAAAGGCCAGATATGAATATGCATGCATAGCTGAAATGCTCCCTTTGAGGAAAGTCTTCCTCCCCTATTAAGTAATTAAATAAAGCCCCGAGCTCTACTAAAATTAAAATAACAGAATCCATTTATTCTGGCAGGGCTCGCTAGTGGCTGCTCTTGCCAAAAACATTTTTGTGGTTCTTGTCTTTTCAAGTGGTTCTTTTGCAATAGAACCCAGATGCCATTAGTCCAGGGAGGCCTCCAGGCAACTGTTTACGTCCATGAAAGATGCTCTTTGTAATTAATTAATCTCCCAAAAGCTGTGGTAGCACATTCCCTGTGGCTCCCAGCGTGTCCCTGCCCGCCGGGCTGGCAGCGGAGGCGCGGGCTCATTCCTGAGCGCTGAAGAAAGCTTTTGTGTTGCAGCCTCGCCACAAAAAGGGTTAATCATCATCTCCTCCTTGGGAAGATGTGGAGATTTCAACACTTATCACAACACAACCAGAAGGTAGCGTGCCTTCCCACTGCCCTGGTGCCAGTTCAGCGGCTCCTGTGCTTGCTCAACAGCAAATTGCAGTTGCAGGAGGCTGCGTTACAGGGATGGGGACCAAGAAGTGGGGCACAACCAGGTTCCTTCACCCTTTTGAGGGTTCAGGTGCCTCCAGGTCCCTCAGGTGTTGCAGGTTTTCCAAAGCAGAGGGCAACAACACAGCACCTGAGAAATGTGGGCTTGGTGCACATGGGTGAACATCTCACCAGAGAATTACGTATCTGCTCAGCAAAGGCCATGCTCATGCTGGTTTTTCAACCCATCTCCATCCTTCGTGTTGGCAGCAATTGCTTGTGTGTCTTCGCATCCTTCAGGATGTGCAAGAGCTCTCTCAAACCCCTCAACTCATTCATTCTCCAGCCTGAAGGTCCCAAATTCATGGAGTTTCCCCAAACAGAAACCCTCGGCAGAGACCAGCAAAAATTGGGCTTCTCTAGAACCACGTCTTTGCTCGGCTGCTACGTAATGTGGTTGCAAATCGAAATAATTGCTTTAGGAAGGGTCGGTCCTCGCTGCCTCATTTGTAACAGAGCGACTCAGCCTGGGGTTGGGTTGTTATTGGTGTTTTTAGCCGTTGTTGGCTTTTCGTTGTTGCTTTTTTTTGATAGATGAGTTTAATTTTGCTGGCGTATTGCACAGGTTTGCAAACCAGATGTTGCCACTGCAGGACCATAGCAATAAGGCGGGCAGGGAGCAGTTCATCACGGCACACAGATGTCGCAGCCGCCGTGGGGTCAACGACGAGGGGTCAGGGTGTGGGGGGGGGGATGCGGGTCCCTGCTCCTCGGGATCCGGGGCCACAGTTACCATGAGAACTGCTGGCGGCACGGCATTGAACCTCGCCGGCGCTGCAGCCACCTCCCATCCATCTCCCGTTCCTCCCGGGAAGGACCAGGAGCGTTGGATGGAGACCAAGCTCTGGAAAACTCTGCCGAAAGCTGGGAAGCAGGGATGAGTTTGCGTGACCGAATGGTGATGGTGGGAATCACCATGTTTTGCAGATGCTGGCTCCTGTCCGGGGGTGATGCCACTGTGAGGGGATGGGATGTGGCGTGGAGCAGGACGGACCCTGCCCCGAGCCCCGAGCCCCGCTCCTGCTCCCAGCTGGGAGAGCTTCCCGAAGCAGCCTGCCCGTGGGATTTCGTTGGGTGGAAGAAGGAAATCGCTGAGGTCAGGGGGCTGATATTGCACATTTTTATGTGACATCAGCTTGCTGCCACCTTGAAAATACCAAAAGATGGAGTCTTACATCCTGGCCCTTGAAAAAAAAAAATCCCTTGGGCCCTGCAGGAAGGGAGTGTTACTTGAGAAATTCACTGTTATTCTAGGGAATGGAAGCCAACATGCAGGAAACCCCAGTGCGGGCAGGGAGGAATTTAAAGGGTCAGGGCAAGAGGATTGTAGAGATGTGCTCTGTCCTTACAGGGCCATAGCAAGCAGGGAGGTGGGATCCCCCTCAAGAAGCCCCTGAGAGGCCCTGAACAGGCAAAATCGGTTTAGGTCTAATTCTATGTAAAAAGGCAACCAAAGGAAGTGGGAAACCAGGAGTGTGTTCAGATGTTTTGCTGAATCAGAGCATTGTGGGCTTCCTGACCAATCCACGCAGGGAGGGAAGCAAGCTGGGCTGGAGGTGTGAGGCTCAGGAGCATCCTGCCCATGGTACCCAGGACATCCCCCAAACACTGCCTGCGCCCAGCTCCCCCACCGCACCCAGGGGCACTTGGTACTAATGTCACCCTCTCTCTTCCTTTCTCAGAGATCTCATGCCCAGGACCCTGGATGGGCAGATCACCATGGAGAAGACCCCCAGCTACTTCGTCACCAAGGAGGCCCCAGCCCGCATCTCCTCCATGTCCAAGGGCACAAAGCTGATCGTGGTGGTGCGGGACCCCGTGACCAGAGCCATCTCAGACTACACCCAGACGCTCTCCAAGAAGCCCGATATCCCCACCTTTGAGAGCCTGACCTTCAAAAACAGGACTACGGGCCTGATCGACACCTCGTGGAGCGCCATCCAGATTGGCATCTACGCCAAGCACCTGGAGAACTGGCTCCTCTACTTCCCCATCGGACAGATCCTCTTTGTCAGCGGGGAGAGGCTGATCAGCGACCCCGCGGGGGAGCTGGGCAGGGTCCAGGACTTTCTGGGCCTCAAGAGGATCATCACCGACAAACACTTCTACTTCAACAAAACCAAGGGGTTCCCGTGCCTGAAGAAGGCGGAAGGCAGCAGCAAACCCCACTGCCTGGGGAAGACGAAAGGCAGGACCCACCCCGACATAGACCAGGAGGTGGTGCAGAGACTGCGGGACTTCTACCGGCCCTTCAACATGAAGTTCTACCAGATGACAGGGCAGGACTTCGGCTGGGACTGAGGCTGAAAAAAAATAATTTAAGAAAAGGAAAATATAATATAATATATATTTTTTTTACTTATCAGTAGAGAGGGGAAAAATACAGAAAAAAAAATAATAGTTGTGCTGAAACATAATTTGTTCCGAATTTTTTTTTTCTTTTGACATCGCTTTGTTTTCTTCCTTCTCTCAGAGATGAGGTGATGTGTCCATCCAGAAAACGAGGCTGTTAACAGCAACCTGGTCCTTGTGACATCACCAGCAGCTTGGCTGCTTCCTTCGATGGGCCCAAGGCTTAGCGCTGTCTCTGTAAAGAAAAAATGTTGGTGCAAAGTTTTTAGATGTCCTCAGGTCCACCTCCAGAAGTGACATGGGTACTTGGGCGAGCTCAGAGCCTTTGTGGAAGGTCAGCCAGATGTTGGCTTGCAAATGCCATTTTGGACCAGACCTCATAACTTTTGACACTGAAACCAGAGGCTTACTAACTGATTTGGCTTTCTAAACCTTACCTAGGGGATTTTTTAATTGCATGAAACCTTTGTTGAAATTATTCTCATTTATCTAATTTTTTTGTTTGAGTTTTGCACCCCCTAAATCAAGCTCTTTTCATCAACCAAACTTATTTTTCATCTTACAGAAGCCAAAACCAATAATCCTTTTTTTGTTTTGAGACAAAACAATTTTGGTAGCCAAAAGTGAAAGAAAACAAATGATTCTTTTGGCTCTTACGATTAAAATTGCCAGGTAGTCAAAAGGCCTCATTCACAGGAGCTGGCTCTAAACCAGCGTTCCCCGTCGCCAGCAACATGCACCCCTTCTGCTACACTGACAGCAGAGCGCTCTTCCCATCTGCAGGGATCTGGGTGATGGGCACAGAAGGTCCACGCTGAGATGATGCTCATGGTAGACCTGTCTTGAAGGTGATGGGGACCCACCATCCCACCAAGTTCACAGTGTCTGGCGGATGATATTTAAGCCATAATGATGAATGTTTTAAGTTAGGCCAGTCTTAAAACAGTGGAGAAAGGGGAGAGAATGAGAAGACGATGGAAGTTTTCTTGTCCTTTCCTAAAGGAGAACTGAGGGGGAAGCAGGTGCAAGAGCACTGGTTGTGCAGGGCTTTAAAAATTGTCAGGCAAAATGAATCTCCTGTTTGCAACAACCAAGTGCTTGAAATTCTTTGCTTTGCTCCTTATCACCTTTTTTTTTTTTTTTTTTTTTGGCTGGTAGAAGTGTCTCAGGGACAGAAATCCATCAGTGAGCACCTCATCATCAGTTGGTGCTGTATACACACAACACGATGCTCCTTCTCCTGAGCCTAACTTCTAAAAGCCCCTGATGGGGTAAAGAAAAGTGGGACATCAGAGGTGCAGAGCCTTGGGACCTTCCTAGTTCCTGAAGACACAAACCCACATGGTTTTTCATGCAAGCCCCATTTCCCAAGGTAATTAAAATAATTTCATTAGCGTTGTGAGCCCCCAGGAGCTTCTCCCACCGTTGCTGCCCCAGAGCCCTGCCTGAGCTCAGGTTTCTGTGCCCCGGCTGGTGCAGCGGTGGTGATGGGCTGGTGGCACCAAAGCTGGGCTGTGCTCAGCTCAAGCCACCCTTGCTGCCTCCACCGATACCTTCACCCCCTTCCCACCCATCTTGTTCCAATGTGTCCCATTTTAAGCCCCTTTTTGGCAACACCCTCTGCCACATCTGGGTAAAGTTTTTACGTAATTTGCCTTCTGCAAACACCTTGCAGCAGAAAGGCAGGTGAGGGCTCGCCCAGACCCCCACCAGCCCTTTCTCCTACCTGCCTCCTTCAGCCCCTCAATGTTCATGCAAGAAATGGTGTGGGAACATCAAGAGATGATCCAGCACACAGCGGAAGCTTTGGCTTCGTGGGGTCACGGTCTCTCTCAGCATCTCTGCAGCTCATTACTGGAGCTCACAGCTCCCAGATAAGAAGCTGGAGGAGTGCTGGGCTCCAGTGTCACTGGAGATGAGGGGAGCTATCTGGTCCTTGTCCATGCCGGCCAGACCAAGGGGGATTGGGCTTAAGGTGTAGCCAGAAGGAAAGGAGTTAATTACTGGGAAAGCCTTTCTAACAGCAAGGTTCATTGGGGCAGGAACGGGAGATGGCCACCATCCCTCCCACGCTGTGCTCTTCCACCCAAGCACACAGGCCGAGCCAGCGGTGAGGACGAGGCACCGCTCGCTCATAGGCTCAAGAGTGCCAGCAGTACCACGGCACAAAACCTGAGGTTCTCCAAGCTGAAAAGAAGACCGAAGCATGTCGTTTCTTCGGCATTTCAAGGAGACTTAAGGTTAGGCTATGCTGTACATGCCTTTGACATGTGACATACACTTAAGAGTATGATTTTAAAAAAATCAATATAATTATATTACTATTGTCTCTCACATGGTCACAGTTAGACTCGTACAAGGCAGCTTTAGAGTGCTACAGATTGTTCCTCCCAAACTGAGCCACAGCCATACCAAGCACAGGCACAATTTCCCAAAAAAAGCTTCAGTCTTTCACTTCCACTCGTGTCCGAGGGGCTGCATCCCTCGACGCGCACCCCGTAAAACTATTTTGGGATCTCAGACCGTAATGCATTTTTTTGATCTGCGTTGTTAAGTATTTTTGAAAAATCCCTCCACGTATGAACACAAGAGCTTTTAAAAAGAGGTCAGGCAATCAGATTGCTTTGAACTCTAATAACATTTAAGCCTCTAAACTCTTTAGGCTTATTTTAAAATCCAGCCATGAAGTTTAGATTATTTTAACCTAAGAAGAATTGGAAGCAAACTATTGAAAATTGCACCCTTCCTAGGCCTGCAGTACTGAGCAGGAAGTGACCTATAGAGTTTGATTTAAAAAAAAAAAAAAAAAAAACCACACCAGAAAAAATCAATACATTAATGATGAGACACTAATTAGGTGTATTAAAATTCTTCTGGTATCAATAATCAAATGTGCCATTAGGCACTGAAGAAGTTCAGGCTTGTACGCCACGCAACATTTAGATTTTAGAACATTTGTTTTAAAAGAAAAAAAAAAAACCTTTAAAAAGCATCCTGCAAGCATCAAGCCCCAAATAAATCTTTCAGCAGATGGAGGCGTCTCCTCCACCCCACCCATATGGTGCTCCTTGGACAGCAAGGTGAGCTTTGGCGCAGGGGTGCTGAGCGCAAATATTGCACTTTACTCTGCAAAATTCAGGGGTTTTTCCACCGATGGCAACATGCTTTGGCACAGATTTCCAAAGCCCAATTCAGAGAGACAGCGGAACGCGAGACCTCCCGTTAGCCTGCTGCAGCCACAGGTTTCCGCCAAACCCAGCCTGCGGGAAGGCTCTTTGCACCCCGCTCCAACCTGGAAAATTTCACAGTAATGGGTTTTTCTTTGCCAGTGGAGTTTGGCGAGACCAAACCCAGCCCCTCTGCCGCTGCGATGCGCGATTTCGGGAAGGGCGAGGACGGGGCTGCTGCATCCATGTCACAGCTGGCCCTGATTTTGTGCCACGGGGAATTTCATCAGCTCCTATGGAAAAGCTGCCACGCAATAATTTACACAGTTAGAAGGAATATAAACACGAACGTGGCACGGAGATCGGTGTCTGGGGTGGTCTCGGGTTCCAAAAGTTAAATTTTGGCCATGAGTTATTTGGACTAAGGCTGGTCCTTTGCCTCCTCGGTTCTCCCGCACGCACAATGTTAGGTCTCCAGATCAGGGAAAAAACCCAACTGCCCATTTTCTTCACCATTAAAACAACTCTTGTTCCTCTATAACAGTTTCTGGGTTTTCTCTCCTCCCTCCCCTTCGCTCGGTGATTTTGTCATCCTTCTCCCTTTGGTGCTATTTCAGTACAGAACAGACTGATTTTAATTTAATTTAAGAATGAAAAAGCACACATTTAATAAAGTTTACGGGTACTCAGAGGCTGTGCTCTCTTTTTGCTGGCGGCAGCAACCTGGAAAGAGCGGGCAGGTTTATGAAAAAAGGGGGAAAACACAAAATTACCCACTTGTGTCTGATTTTAGTCTCCCAAATCTAATACAGTCCATGGTTGCTGAGGGGCCTCTGCCTGCCGTGACCTCCCCAGTGTCCCTCAGTCTCACTGCCATCATTTCCACAACCTCTCATCTTCCACTTGACATCCTTCCAGTGAGTTTAATGTCATATTCCCTTCTTTACGTGGCAAAAAAAACCCCTTGAAAAGTCAGGTCCTGGCGGCTCCCCCCACCCTTCGCTCCCGGCCCTGCCACGTCCACAGCGTTTCGCCACGGAGAGTGATGAATTCCCGCGTTCCCCGACACGGTAGGAGAGGAACGGACCCAACTCCCGGCACATCGCGTGAAACCCGAGGTGGAAGCAATTCACCAAGAAATATATACAGCGGAGCGGCCCCGTATATCAGGTTTTCTGTGTGGTCAAGTAAAGTGATATTCTATTTACTTTTTTAGACGTATAAACAGATTAAGTCCCAGGGAAAATATGCTCCCAAACTTCATAATATTTTATTAAACTGCTGAAGTTTAATATAATCTTTTGGCTTCCACAGAAAAATGTTCCATTTCTTTTCTGAGCACCTTTGATTTTATTTTCTTTTAATTACTGTTATCCGGAGTTAACAATGTGGGTTTTGCACTCCACCCAGTGAGGACTATCCAGATTAGAAGCGGGGAATTTTGCTGAAATACAGAAATATCGGTGTGGTGGTGAGAAGTCAACGGCGCCTGGGTGGAAAACTCTGGAGAAGCCAACGTGCAGAATGAATTCCCCTCTGCCAGGCAATAATAAGGCTGCATTCCTCAATTCATAGCATTTATTACCTAAGACGTTGGCCAGCCATGACTTTTGGAAAAAACGATACCTCCTTCATCTTACGGCTGTCCGCACCGCTGCGCGGGGGCTGGCGCGCTGCTTGAGCTCGCTCCATCGCGGAGGCAGCGCGGCTCATTGCTTCATGGGGAAAGCAAGCTCTCGTTAATTCAGAGATGACTCTGCCCTAAGGCTCCACATCGCACCGTGCGAATGCGGCTTTGAATGCGTTGTCTAGCCGGGTGTGAAGTTGCTAGCAAAGGCCAACACTATGCCGAGCTTCAAGCACACCGCTTGGCCAGGATCTCAAAATCCGATGACGAAGGAACGCCCTACGGACAGCCCGGCTCACAGTGAAGGCTGCCGGGAGCCAAGCAGAGTTCTTCAAGAAAGACTCAGCACCTGCATTTCAGCATTGTTAAATAGGAATAATAACAGTAATCATCATCTCATGGTTCTTAAGACACTTGCGCAATTTCTGGAGGTCAAAATCACTGGTGTGTGTGTCACCCGAGGTCCTCAGCACAGCAGTGGAACTCAAACGCAGCTGACCAGCCACAAGTATGTCTCCCTCACCAAACTTCTTTGCTATTTCCTTTCCTGCAACTCTGAACAGTCCTGGTATCATGGGCTCCTTCTCCACAGACACACCAGCATCCGGCCTCTGTGCGCTCCTCCATTGACACCGGGGCAATGGTGATGGTGTAGACAGGATTAGACCTGCTTGGTCACGGCTTCCCCAGCTCATTTCTTTTGTTCTTTCACCAACAGCTGTGATTTAGGGCATGCGAGCAACATCGAAAGGAAACGATGGAGAGGTGTTGCCTGGGGAGCACTCACCTTCCCTTGCACAGGGTTTATGGAACAGAATCAATAGATTTTCTATAGTGCTCGCTGCTGGAGACCCCCCATGGCTGGACACAGAAGAGACGGCAATGGAGTGAAAAAATTCTCCCAGGAAAGACAAAAGGGAAAGCAGCCAAACGCATTGTATTGACAGGGCAAATGCAGTCATTCATCTAATTACCCACCCCTCCTCACACCTGCAGCCGCACGCTGCCTTGTCCGCAGCTCACCGGAGCTTTGTCGCTGCGAAACAGCCCCAGCGGTGTCCCAGGACCCCCGGCTTCAGGGTGTGCAGAGGGTTTGTGCTTTGGCCGTGGGCTCCCCTCGTGATCACAGCAGGACCCAGCACGGTGCAGGGTTGGTGGAGGCAGAAGAGAGGATCCAGCCAGGGCCCTCCAAGCACCCTGTCAGTCATCCCAGGATTTGCTGGATTGCCAGGAACCATTTCCTATTTGGTTTTTTTAATGAGTTTTTCTGACCAAAAGAGCCTATCTGCTAAGCTCAGATGGGGTCTCCTATCCAAAGTGAACCCCAGTCCAAGGACCCCAGTTCAGGGGCATATCTGATCCCACAGACACGTCTCCAGCCACCTTCCACGGGAATTATAAAGATAAAACCAACGGGGATTATGAAGATATAACCAATGGCATCACTACGTTGTGATTTAAAAACAAACACCTCACTGTGGTTCCCTGAAACCCAAAACCAGTATTGGCCTGAGACCAAACTCCTCCATTTTCCACAGTGAGAAGATTCAAGGTTAAATAAAGAAACTATTTGTATGGCTACCCCCATGTGAGTTGCTGGCAGGGCTGGGGCTCAGGACACGGCCATCTCTGTCCAGATAAATTGGATATTGCCTCTGGATGTCTCAGTGAGCCGGAGGTGTCTCACGAGCTCTCCCTGGTCAGCTGTCACAAGTCACGTCATCCGGAGCAGACGCATCCAGAAGATGCTGCTGGTGTAGTGACGGACTGTGAGCACACCTGATCACATCTGCCATCGGGATCAAATCTGGGCTTTCACTGCCTCAGGAAAGCTTACCGACGGAAGAGTCGAGTGGTCTCCAGCCAGAGCCCAGCCCCGGCCACAGCACCCCGCACGGCCAGATCCCGGGTGTGGATCCCGCCTCAGCCAAACAGAAGTCGCAGCTCCTTTCCCAGGCAGTGCGGGAACATCCGGCTGAAGTCAGAGTCTCGCGTTTCAACCACCAAACCCCTCTCAGACACAACATGCCCTGCAGCCGGGGGGCTCGCGGGGAGATCGTGGGGTTCACGGTGCGCATGCGACCCTCGGAACTGGCGCTCCAGAGGGAAACGCCGCAGAGGAGCCTGCCCAGATGCAACCGCTGCCCGGCTGGCTAAACCGCCTGGGGGGACTCATCCTGGCTTGACACCTTGTATTTTACCAGTTTTACTAAAGAGAAAATTGTCATATGCTTCCACTTTTCAAGGCGCTGAGCCGTCCTTTAGATAGCAGCTGCCAGCACCGATGTGCACGAGGAACAAGTTTTTAGTTCCTGAAAAATGTCTAAAATTTGTAAACAATTCTCAAGTCATATGGGGATAAACAGTCAGAATGTCAATATTGTTTATAGCTTTTAAAAAACAACAGTCGTTCAAGTTCAGTCAAGCTAAGCATTTTGGACAGATAATTTTTAAACATTTGGTTTCAATTCTCCCAAACCTTTGGCAAAGCAGTCCCATTCATGCTATACTTAGCTCACAATCCAAAATGAAAAGTATTATGGACTAGAAAACTGGCTGTTTCTGTTTCAAAAAAAGATATTGGACCATCTTGGAAGGCCCTTTCAGAAAAAGAAAACAAAAACACTCGGTCGAGAAGTTTACCCAGGCTGATCTCCTGCTTAGAGCTTCAGTTTTGTGGAATTAGGTGTTTGCTTTGCTTGACAAACAAGAACACTCTGTCAAAAAAAAAATATTCTGACAAGTATCGTTCGTAGCCTGAGAGCAGAAACCTTCCTCCTCAGCCCGGTCCTTCCCCGCCAGCTCACACTGCAGCCTTCCTCCCTGGCACCAGCCCTGCTCCCCACGCGGACGCTCTGCAACTGGGCAGAGTGGAAACCAGAGTTCTTTAATTTCCTCTTCGCATTAGAGTTCATTAGGAAAAATCCAGAGGCCCCTTGTTGAGCAAAGGGCTGCATGTGCGTCTCTTCTGTGGATGTTTAAATTCTATTTTCCCCTCTGATTTTTTTTTTCCCCTTTTCTTGTGTCTTTTCTGCACTGCTGTCACCGGGCTCCTCCTCTGCTCACAATCAATTCCTGATTTTTTTTTTTTCACTTCTGTCACTGTCTCTCACCTGGATGGCTCACAGAACATAATCTGCTAGTTCTGTTGTTAGGAAATTATCTATTTAAGCTCTTTGTGGGTATTAGTGATTACTCAGTCACGTCACATGGCAGCACTCCCGTTCCCAGGCTGGATAAGACATGTCTCAGGAAGAAAGAAGGAGAAAATAGTTACTCACAAATTTCACTGGGTCCATTTCAGATGCTTAACTCCTAAAGCCCATCAGATCTGGGTCACGTGCTCATTTCTTGAACTAGTATTTATTGCTAATACTTTGCAATCACTGAATTCTACTTTGTCATATCATTCATGAAAATATCTGCAGATCTAGACTTTTAAAAATTTTGTAGTCACCTCTGTAACCATTCCCAAGTAAAGAGTAAGACCAGGAACATGAAGAACACCAGTAAGAAATGCAGACATCAAAGGGTGCAGCATCTAGATAGAGGTTTGCAACGGTTTGCTGTAAATCCACTCGTGAAATCCGCGGCTGTGTTTGCCTGGTGCCAGGCTCGCTGTTACCGATGGTTTCACGAGAGTAGAACTGAGAGACCATCACCAAAACTGAAGCCAAGTTTTCTATGAACCCATTCTTGGCATCAAACCCTTGCCCTCCAAATCCACAAAGAAGGAATTCTGCACTTTTCGTCCTGAATATCCCAAAAGACAGTAAAATTTGGCAGCCGCAGCGGCGCATGCTGCCCAACAGGCAGCAAGGGAACCCCGCGCCAGGCAGCCCTGTCCCTGCCCAACTGAGGAAGGTCCAGTCAATGCTTTTACCACCAGACCAGCCTCTGGGAAGAAAATGAGAGTTAACTCCCTTCTCCAAGCTCGTGGCTCCTATTAAGGTACTTGATTTCCAAAGCAGAACAAGAGGGCACTAAACAATTTTTTTCCTGCTATGTAGGGAGTAAATATGGCCCAAAATACCCCGCTGTGGGAACAGGGCTCTGTGGGCTCAGGATTCCCAACCATGATGGCCAACTCTTGCCCTAAACATGCTCCAGATCTCGAGTCTGCCTTCGCCTTTTCCTTCCTCTAATTTCCCATTTGCTTCCGAACAGCATCCTGCTTCCCTGCCTGAGCACTGGTTATCTGTTTCTGCTTCTCCCCGCCCCCACCAAGGCCCTCAGTAGCTTCTATGTGCACCAGGAAAAACCACCATGACCAAGTCATTAGATCGTGTCACCCTTTAGCGATGCCACCCGTTTCCAGACCAGACACATGCTGCTCATGGGGAGAGCAGGACTGCGGATTCCTGCTCCTTGTGAAGCCGTCCACTGTCTGAGACCATCCGGGATGCAGACGGGAAAGCAAATTAACTGGCAGTCTGTGGGGCACCACTGATGAACAGCAAGGGAGGCCAATTCCCCCCTGCCTGGATCCAAAATACTCACAGGAGTATTTTGGCTCATCCTCCTTTATTTACTAGCTGCAGTCTTAGACCCTTAGGGGAGGATGCAGGAGAAGGACAAGCTCCCCAGATCGGCAGTCCCCAGTCCGTTCTGCCCTGCAGCAGCAGCACCGAGGCCGAATGAAGAGCCAAGCGCTGCTTGTCCTCCTACAGTGGACCTCAGGGTCTCACAGGCGATGTATTACTCCAGAATACAGCTCTTGTCCTCCGATCCAGATTTCCTAGGCAGACTCAGACGTGCATTTGTGCGCACGCAGGGGTGTTGGTGTGGGAGACACTTTGGCCAGCCCTCCATGCACATCAGAGAGTTACTGCTCTGAAATACAGCGGAGGCAACACAAAAAAAAAGAAAGACTCCCAGATGTTGCACTTGACTTTCCGTCAGGCTCTTTGCTACCTGTGTGGCCCTGGCAGAGCACTGGGGCTTCTTGGACGCGAGCTCCCGTGTTCCTGTTGGATCCATCCTGAGATAGGGAGCTGGCTGGCGGTCACAAGAGCCAAGCCAAGCTGCAGCTATTCCCTCCCTCCACTCCCACACCGTGGGCTCTGCTCCAGGATCTCTGCTGAGAGAAGGAAAGAAGTTTTTTCCTAATCAAATGAAATAAAGATTGGAGGGATGAAAGGGAAGGTTCAAGGGAGCTGCAGGTGGGGAGACACTGAGCAGCTGGAGAGCAGTGGCTGTTTCTACATGGCTTGCTCTTGCAGAAATGTTATTTGTCCTTCGCACTCCTTCTCTGCCCCATTCCCAGCCTGGCCTTGGAGCAATGTGGCGTTTCCACCCTCTCCTTCCTCCCAGCCCTTTTTCCCCCACACACACTCACAGCGTCTCTGGGCACCGGTAGGCACCAGTCATCACGCTCGGCATATTGCTTGCTCAGAGCTGCCTGCACACACTACTCAGTAAAGAAAAGGGAATAATTCTGTCAGATACGGGTTTTGGGGCTTTCTGCGCTCAGCCCTTGGCCACCATCCTTTCCTCCACCAACCACTCGAACCCAGAACTGAGAAAATGAATGAGCTTCAGAGCATAAGAATTATTCTCTGCCTCTGTAATCCCAATGCCAATGTATGAGTTTCCTTTGGCTACTCCTTATTGGAAACTCCTCTTCCAAGCTCTCCTTCCTTTCCAGCACCACCACACTTAGCTCCAACCAGAAATGACACCAAGAACTCTTGCAACCATCCTCAGGCTCAGATTTAGCCACTTTGCACCACGATCAATTGGAAACAGAGACACTCAATCATCCTCCATTTTTTTTTTATACCACATCCCACACGCACGGAAAGGCAGCCAAGTTTGGGAGGTATTGGAAGTTTGGTGGACAGCTGATCTTTGTGAAGCGATACGCAAGCCAGCTCAGGAGGATATCGTGTTCCAAAGCAACTGAAGCGTATCTGGTTTTACATCAAATTCTCTGCTACCTTTTGGCAGAAGGCTCTCTCCACTTACGGTCTTGTTTGGAGAGTCATGCACTCGGCATTCCTGCGCTCCAGGTAGGTGCTGCAGAACTCCTTCAAGTCTGCAAGGGTTTGTATTTGTGCATCACCCACATCCAATCACATCAAGCACAGCAAGGTCCTGGTCACTTCTGACCCCCCTCTCCATGCCGTGAAGCGAGAGTTGAGCAAGTGTCCCGCAGCTGGTGGGTACAACCAGCCCTTTAGCAGTCACTCTGGTAGGTTCAAGCCAAAAGGTTCGGTGTCCAAAGAGCCCAAGGAGGCTGTGGATGGAGCCGTTGGGGACTCGGAAGGCAGGGGAACCTCTCCTGCCAGGACCCTGTGCTGCATTTCCACGTTGAGTCAGTCATAATGGGAAATGACAGCTGATGAAAGCTGCTATTCATGGCGCTCAGAACAGTTCGTTACTCCTCATCCCAGCCCCATGATGAGATTCACTCTGGCTTAAGTCCAAGCGCGGAGACCAAAGCGGCTGCAGAACCCACCCCAGTGGCCAGTGCTGTACTGGGACCGGGGTTTTCTGGCTGTGCATCACAGTCACCCGTGGAAAACATCTGCAGGCTGCATCCTACCCCGCTGCAGAGCCGAGTCCCATCCCCACCTCTCCTTCTGTTCAGCTGATGCTGTGTTTCAGGTGAGACACGGATAGTCACCAAGGCCCCATTCATGCAGCCCTATAGATTTCTTCCGTATTTGAGTACCTCTCAAAACCACTCCAGATGTGTACACATCTGGGGACAGACACAGACACAGCAGACACAACATTTACCACTCTGCTGTGTATCTGTATCCAGCCCCTTTTGCCCCTCCAGGACACACACTTCAAACCATAAATGCCTTCTCCAAGCCCAGGTGCTCCTAGACATCCCACCTTTCCTCAACTCTGCCAGCTCTAAAAGACTTCTTGTTACAACCTAGCAGTGGTTTTCACCACTAACTACTGGGGTGGCTTCCTGGACAAGGTATCCAGAATTTAGGTTGGATCCTGTCTGTAAGGTCCTAGGCAGCTCCACACCTTGAAATGTAAGGCTGAGAAGCTGGAGACGGACTCGGAGAAGACACATGAGAATGGCTGAAGTCCCGGGCCCTGTAAACCCTGCCATGAGTGAAGGAGCCAAGCAAAATCTAACAGCAACCTTTTCCCAGTCTGTAAGAGAAAAGATCCAAGACCTACAATGATCTGAGCTTGGACCAGAGCCTTTGGTAACTCATGAGGTGCTGAAGTTTGATCATCTAAGTCCGGATTTAATCGTCCCCTGATGCAGGCTGGTCAGATGTGCTATGGAGAATGAATTAATTCTCCTATTCTACCTCACAGTTCTGAGACTTCATGGATGGAAATTATTTTACCCTGCAAAAACAAACCATGGGGGTACCAGGAAAATAATTCCTACCCATGGGCCCTACAACCGCAAGACGGGCAGTCAAATAAAAGTGTAAATATAGCTTTTTGAGAAGAAATCTCAAAAAATCAACTCTTGCCTCTAAAACTTTGACTCTGGCGTCATTTTACAAAGAAGGGATTCCTGCAATGAGATACTGAAAGACAGACACTTCAGCAAGGATAACTTGGTGGATAATGAGATAGTGGTGTCCTGTGGAGATAGTGGAGTCCCATGACGGTGCCACAACTGCGACCAGCGGGGATAGACAGAATTCCATCATCATAATCTAACCCTTCTGGGACAAGTCCTTCCCTCCTGGCCTTTGCACTAATGGAAAAAGCTGTCCAGGATGGTACTCACCAAAGCTTTGGAGCTGAGGTCTGCTCCATGCCATGGATCATGAGCAGGGTGCTCTCTGCTGGAACACTTGTGCTCCATCAACTGTCAAAGCCAAGGGGATGACCTGAGAAGGGTGTACCAAGCGAGTGTCATTAGCTTCCTAAAGCCAAGTGACAAAACTTTATCAGCCACCAACCTGAGAAGAAGCAGGAGTATTTAACAATGCCCTGGGATAACAGTCACAAGGCAGCACCAATTCACTCCCCAGGTCCCTGGGAACCACAGCTTCATTTTGTGTCTGGTTGCAGAACACAACAAATTCAACACTTCTGGCATACAATAACACTCTGTCTGCCATCATGGGGTGAGAAGAAGGGGGTCGCAAGCAACCTTCACGCATGTCAAATAGTGTCCCATTGTTTTCACGCTTGCCTATATCCATCTCCTACACATCTTCCCTCTAGCTTCTTGAGGCTAAGAACCTACAGTAACTGGATTTTAGCCATCCCTCTTTGGTGCTATCACAGCAGAAACCTTCATGCCCAGAGTTCAGCATTCAACTGCTCCATCGGAGCAGGATACGGTGCAGCTGGGATTTTCAGAGGGGCTGGTGGGACTGTGAGCTGCTGCTATTGACTCTGAAAAGGACGGACCACGGGACCTGTGTCTCCCCGGAAGGATTTCAGTTTCCACAGCAGGCTTTCAAAAACATCAGCAGTCACAACCCAAGAAGCAAAATGTCTGTTTGTGGGTAATAAACCCAGACAGATGCCTCCTGCACGCAAAGAGCCAGTGCCTCTGAGACAACAGGCTCTAAATAACCAACAAATCCTAGAGCTGAATGCACCATTGCTATTTGCACCATAAATAAATGAGGAGGCTTTTATTTACCCATTCCGGGGGCAGAGCACATAACAGAGGAGCTTCTCAGAGCTCACACACTAGAGATTATCATTACTTCAGCACAACTGTTTGGTTCCCACCACCTGCGTGCTCCTGTGCTGCTCCTCAGGAGACGCACAGCTTGCCAGCAAGAAGGGAAAACAACCACAAGGTACCCATCATCGCAGAGGATGCTGACCTCTCTCAGTGAGGTGAGGTGAGGAGGACACGGAGGCAGCGCTCAGCAATGCGATTCAGCTGCCACAGCCCTGCTAGCCGAGGAAGTGGAGGCTGGAGGCTCCATCACACCAGGAAGGTCTCTAGATCCACCTAAAGACAGCCATCGTTGTCAACATTAGAGAGATCTCAGCTGGTGGTAAACCATCCTCCTCTCATGGCTCCACAGAACCAGTTATACAAGAAATGTGTAGGTCCTCTCATGACTGAAGCTGGAGGACACCATTTTCCATCAGGAAGCCATTGTACAGTTTGAGGAGGAAAAGTACGGGTTTTTGATCAAGAAAAATAGTCCCATAGTGATGGAGAAAGGCCAGTCAGTGGCCCAAAACTCCATAAAATCTTTCAAGAAAAACTTTACCAATAAATACCAAGCTGGAAAATTTCAGTTTTGTAAGATACTTTCCACAGATGACACCTGCTCAATACCTCCCTTCTCCCCACAGATTTAACTTGGGAATGTAGTGAACCACCAGTTGTTATTTCTGTGAGGCCAACAGCAAATCCTCTCTCCACCACTGCTCCTCGAGACCAAATCTGCTCACGGACAAGCAACTGCAGCGAAACTGCACCTTGCAACAGCAGCAGGAGCTCAAGTGCTGATAACCAGCGGTCAGGGTGTCATTTCACAAAAGTCAGATCAAACCACAAAGAAGAATAGATGATAGAAGTTCCCATTTCTTTCCCTTAATACCCACAAACCAGGGAGAACAGTGCTGTTTCCAAGGAGAAAAGCCACGGTTTCTGCCATGAAATATATCCCTGGAGATCCAGCAAGCTGGGGTTTGGTTTTATTCAGTTATGTATCAAGTGGTATTGATCCGTTTGCTTCAAGCAAACCAGCAAGCGGTGAAACCTTTTCTGCTCTTTATGTCCTGAAAACTGTGGTTTTCCCTCTTTAGGCTCGGGGATGACAAACAGCCAGAGCTCACGGAGGCTGGGAGCATGAACATGCACCCTGACCCCATTCGTCAGCTGTAACGGCACCTGGAGCCTGCAGCTCTCTTTTGGCTTATTAATAAAACACAAACGTATCTGGGAAGGTCCCAGCCCTGGACACCACGGTAGCTCCTTGCCTTGCTGGTGGCACAAGGAGGACAACACGTGGGCAAGAGAAACTGTAGTGTAGAGCCAGAAATGGATTTCAAGCCTTGTATCCAAGATGCAAGGTTACCCTTCCCCAAAGTCACTGTCCTGCAACTCCCCGTGCATCTTTGGGGACAAGTCTTAGCCAGTCCTGAGCAGATGCAATACAACATCATATGGAAGCCCAACCAGACCCTTCAGGAACAATTTCTCTCTAAATTAGATTGTTATCTAACCCCATTGCTAACCCAGCTATATATTCACACAACTATTTCATAGAATCATAGAGTATAATCACAGAAGGGTTTGGGTGGGAAGGGACCGTTAAAGCCCACCCAGTCCAACCCCTCTGCAAGGAGCAGGGACATCTCCAACCAGATCAGGTTGCTCAGAGCCCCGGCCAACCTGGCTTGGAATGTTTCCAGGGATGGGGCCTCCACCATCTCTCTGGGCAACCTGGGCCAGTGCTTCGCCACCCTCAGTGTAAAAAAAAGTCTTTCCTAATATCTAATCTGAATTGATCTCCCTCTATTTTAAAACCATCACCCCTAGTCCTATCACAACAGGCCCTGCTGAAGAGTCTCTCCCCATCTTTCCTGTAGCCCCCTTGAGGCACTGGGAGGCTGCTCTCAGGTCTCCCCGGAGCCTCCTCTTCTCCAGGCTGAACAGCCCCAGCTCTCTCAGCCTGGCCCCACAGCAGAGCTGCTCCAGCCCTCTGATCATCTTTGTGGCCACCTGCCATCCTCATCTGCCACCTGATAGTCAAAATGCATTTCTATGCTTGAACGGTTCATTGCAGGGTCTGTATTTCTAACACAGCTGTGAGAAGACCACGGCTTTGTGCACTGATCCCCCTGAGATGGTCTCTTCTCCTGCCTTGGCATGGAGGGCACCTTGGTCCACAGGATCCCAGCAAAGGCCCATTGCCAGCATCAGATCCCTCTTTCCTACAGGAATGCGAGCTGCTCCAGTTTTCATCGGGCTGGCACCAAACTGGTAATACTGTTTAAAATTAGGGCTGGTAGAAAAATGTGTCATAAAATTTATTTTGCAAAGGAAAAGTCATTTTTAGGGGTTGTATTTTTTTTAAAAAGAAAGTTATTTCCTCTTCCCACACCGCCACCACTCAATCCTCCCCCACCCCACTGAAATAATGTCTCATCCTGGAGAGGAAATTTCGATTTTTCATCGGCGAAAAAAAAAAGTCAAACAACCCAAAGTGAATTATTTTGGCATGAAGTCGATGTGTCTCAGCTCCAACATACTGCCACACCACCACCTCTGGCACCAAGTACCCAACCAGGGAACGGCGGCAGGAGTACAGCTGCCGTGAGGACGAGAGGCAGCACGGCCAAAGCAAACTGATTTTCCAGTAAAACATGCCACTTTCCAGCTCAAAAAAAGGTTGGTTTACCTTTTTGTACATGGATGTTAGCGTATAGCCTCTCGCTGCAGAAGCGGGGTAGGCTGCCTGTAGGACTTGGCGGGTTATTTACCATCAGCGATGGGTAATTCCGCACAGCGTGGTTAAGACACGACGCCGCTGCACAACTTTGCAGCCTCATCACTTGCTGTTGCTAACGCGGCTGGGGTTTGTGCAGCTTCCCAGCTCTCAGGAAAATCCAACAAAAGCAAGGTTTCACCCTGCGGCACCACCTCTGTTGTGGATGGAACATCGGCGATGCGTTTCAGCCGAAAAGATTAAAGCTTTGCGGGCCTGTAAAGAACCATAAAGAAGCCCCGATAATGAGAAATGTCAGGAAACTTAATAACAGAGATTAGTGCCCTGCATACAGCACGTTGCTGCTGCACTCAGCCAGCTTTTCACACAGAATGCTGACAGCTCCGTACAAGCTGTGAATAGTTTCCTATCTCCTCCAGCCTCGCGTCTCCAGGAACTCAACTGACTTCCCTAGAGCTGGTTTGGATTTACGCCGGCTCTGCCGAAATCTGAACCGAACAGGCAGAGCAGGCGGAGGCCAGCCAGCCCCGTCGCTCCCAAACCAGAGGAGCCGCGTTGCTTTACGCAACGGGAGGAAGGAGGAAACGCGCTTTGGATCTCTCTTTCCTTGGCAGAAATCTGCATCGCTCTCGCAGCTCGAGCTGTGACGGTTTACAGGGGATCGGGTCCTCCGTTCGTAGATCTGCAGGATGACGGAGATCACGCTTCTAATACCAGTAAGGATTAACTGCTCAGTTTAAGCAAGAGCAATGGTTTTTCCGAATTGGAAGGTGAGCATGCCGCAGTTCAGTGGGTCAGACAAGGAGAATCCTCTGCTGACAGACATCTCGCCAGCCCCTCAGTCCCCACCAACCCCCTCTCAACACCGCTCTGGGAAAGCGGAGATGGGCAGCACATCACCAGCTGCATCGCTGCCTCTTCCACTCACCTTCCCACCGCCGCTCGACATCCCTGCCCTCGGCTACACAGCGTGGCATTCCGGAGGGGTCCTCAGGCATTCCTTAAATCTCTGCTAGCGGATGGGATTTTGACAGGAACATCCCCTTAATGCTCTCCTTGGTCTCCAAATAGTCTTCCATGGTGTTTAAGGCTGCTTTTGCATACGAGATCTCTAAAAATACACAAAGAAATGAAATAAGTCCCCTCCCCAAACTTTTCAAACCAAAAAAGAAATTATGTGATTAATTATTCTGAAAAAGGCTGTTTATAGTTTGGACTCCATAAAACAGAAGGCCTGATTTAACACACTATCCGAGAATGTGCTGGTTTTCATTTCAGCACAATCAAGACCTAAATCCGTGTCTCCCTTTCCCTCATCTAAGCTGGAAATGGTTTTCTATTCCATCTTGCTTTAAATTATACACATCAAGCTTCTAATGGGACACGGTCTATTTTGTTGCCAAAACCTGCTCTGTAAGATCATCTATTAAACTCTATTTATTTTTTATGACAAACAAGAAAAATGACAAACCAGCTACTGAGCGTCTGCTAACAAGGACCAAATGCCTCCCCAGGCGCTGCTCCTATTGCAGGCATCCGCACAGGAGCGACGTTGACGTCCTCCCACCCGCCAGCCGCAGCCCAAGGAAGACACAGGGCTCTGAACCCCGGTATCGGCCCCAGGGGATGATGGCTGTCACTGTCTGCACGTGGGTACGAGATCTGGGGTCAGGAGGTGTGTCCTGGTGGGATGCAAGCCCTAGCAGAGGGGGAGGAACACTATTTGAAATGATGCAATGGGAGAGACCCTGACTGGTCAGCCTCTTGCCTGGGATCAGGGTGTGGGAAAGCAAGGCTGGTGGGAGATTAGTTAAACCTGTCTTTGAGTCCTGATTCTGCCTCTCACCAAAGGCTGGCCTAAAAAATAACCTTAGAATCACAGAAGGGTTTGAGCAGGAAGAGACCTTTAAAGCCCATCCAGTCCAATCTCCCTGCAAGGAGCAGGGACATCTCCAACCGGATCAGGTTGCTCAGAGCCCCGGCCAACCTGGCCTGGAATGTTTCCAGGGATGGGGCATCCACCGCCTCTCTGGGCAACCTTGAGGAGCATGTTGAGCTTACCAGATGAGCACCGGGCATGGAAGGTGTCTTTCACTCCCCAGGGCCCCACCAGGCCTTCCAAATTCTTTTAGTAGCACAGACTTCAGGCAACACCTGCTGCTGCTCAACAAGTCCACCCACGCTGAGTGAAATCAAGCCACAGCCCATATGTATCTGAAGACGTCAATCTTCACCTGGCCAGTGGGATCTATCGGTCTGTAGATCGATAATAAGGACAACATAAGTGTCCAACAGTGCCCTGATGAAGACCATTAGAAATTGGCAGCCTGGGAAAGCACGGAGGCAGAGCCATGCTCAGCTGAGGGGTGGCCCCAACATCTCCCAACCCCTCAGGGCTCATTGCCTCCCCTCTACCGGCAGCACCCTCCCAGTGCAGCTCAGGAACATAATGCCAATGGGACCCGTCCCAGCACCACCACCCAAGGTGGTCTACAGGGGTCTGTGATAACATTTAAATATTTCCAGATCTGGGGCTTTGTCAAAGTTCCGAAGCTTTCCCTGGAGGCTACCAGAGCAGCACAGGACAGGAAGGACCATCTCGGGTTCATTTCCCCCAACACACCATATCATCCTCTCTCTTAACTCACTGTGCTCCAAAACAGTAATTTTATTTTTCTCTAAAATGTGCCGGGACCCCTCCAGTTGTGACCAACTTTCACCTCAACTGCTTGTCAGCAGCACAGAAGCCGAGTGGTCCCTCTCCACCTGCCTGCTCCTCCTCCGTGCCAGCTCCTCCCTGCGCTCCGCAGAGCCCCAGCACCCACAGCGGCTTTGCACACAGCCACAGAGCAGGGCAGGGCTGAGGCCATCCCCAGCAGGGTTTTTCTTCTTTCCTTCCTTCCCCGCCCTCAGGTTTTGCATGGCAAAGGAGGGAGCTGCAGGTGAACGCAAAGGCAGCACTCCCTCCATGTACTCCTCCATGGGTCACTGGCACCAAGGATGCTGCTCTGATCCCACCACCCTTGACCCCAGGGCTGAAACCAGCCTGGCCATCAGGGCAGACTCATGCACATCCATTTCTAACGTCCATGTCCTGGAGATGATGGCAACAAGATGACCCTTCAGCAACCAGTATAAACAGCCCTCCAGTAGTGTGGGGTGTACTACAGGTGTGCCAAGCTTTTCAGCTTTGAAGGAAAAAAGCAGCAGCTGTATGGTGAGTGGAAGACCTCTCAGAGAAATCCCATCAGCCTGGTGTTTCATCTCCTCTGTAAGACACCAAACCAGTCCCGGGATTTTCCTTAGGAGCGTTGACTTTGGAGTTTTCCCTTAGCTAAATGATTGCTTATTATGGCACCAATCAACCATCCTGCCTGGCTCTTTGCCACCACCACGGCAGTGGCCACATTCTGCAATGCCTTGGGAACCTCCAATAGAAGAGAACAAGGCTACGCATGTCTCCTTGGCAGGAAAGCAGGCTATGCCATGAGAGCTGTGGCTAAAAACCACCACAAACGTGATGCTTTTTCAGTTTAAATGGCAGCTCCATTTATAGTAGAGTAGTAACGCAGAAAGTCCTTCTCCTGCCATCTTATTTGTTTATTTTTGCCATGCTAGCTGCTAGTGAGCACAGCAGCAAGGTTTTTATACCAGGCATGACAACCCATCGCATTACAATAAATTCCCTATGTATCATATGAATAGCTAGACACATCAATAATTTAACCACAGTTTAATCAACGTTAAACTAACGGTTTAATCAAGACCAACGATGTCATCTTTCCCTAAAAGAATCACAGTCCAGGGCTCTGGCTCTGGGTTCACAGCAGAGGAAGAACACACACACCCTCAGTGACATTCTACACAAACCAACCATGCGTCTCTCCATGCAAGGTGAGGGCTGGAGCGCATGATCCATCCCTTCTCCTGCTCCACCCAAAAAGCTTTTTATGTCCTTTCTGCTGGAACCACAGAGGGAGTTGGATGTGACGGAAAGGATGTGCCAGCCTCCCAGACCTGTCCTGTGCCAGGTTTGCACGTGTGTGGGTGTCTGTGTGTCCCTGTTCGTGTCCAGGTGTGAAGGACACTTTGGGTGTTCGGTCTCCTATCCCCAGCCACATGGACTGGGATGCACAAGGGCCCCGTCCCTAACAGGGGTCAGCGGTGCTCCCCCGGGGACGTGTCTGATCCAAGATGGGACACCTGACCGGGGACAACACCTGCCAAGCTGCAGTATGTCAGGTTTCCATTTTTGGAGAAGAACTAAAAATCACCCCAGGAAACACCAATGAAAGCAACACCTTCTATCATTGCACCTCCAACATCTGCAGCGCAGAACGTGTGGCAGACACTGTGTCCACTCCCCAACACCACCAGTAACAGGGCAAGCAGCTTCTGACACCCCCCAGCACGCACCAGCCTCTTCAGCATCTGCGTTTCTCAAGAGCCGATGAGACTTCTAAAGGAGAAAATCGCTAGTTTCAAGCTCAAACTCAACGGCAGCCAGTCGAACCCTCCCTCTCTGGACCTTTCAAGACACTTTCCAAAGCCCTTGTGAAGCCCAGATCTCACCCTGCCCCTGTCCCTGATTTATTAACTGTTTTAAAGGACTTTATGGCTGTTCGGAGATCACGGCGAACTCTCAGCCCGCACTGCTGGCTCGGGGCTGCACGTTTGTTCCTCTCCAGAATTCACAGCCACACTGATTTTATTCCAAGCAGCTAGGGCATCCTGCTGTCCAAATGGTTCATTATCTCCGGCTTTCTTTAAAAGGTCAAGGAACGCTCTCTGCTTGGCAGATGGACCAGCGCCGGAGTCGCGAAGTCTCAGGATCTGGAACATAACAAGGTTATTAAATTGCGAACTATATCCAGAGCAGAGGCAACACCAAAAGTTTGTCTGAAGTTTTTAAACTAAAAAAAAAAAAAAAGAGGATATTTTGAGAAAATTATTTTTTTCCATATTCTTAAAAAAAAACAGAAAAAAAAAAAAGAAGTTGGATTTCAAAGCAAATAACTGCTCTCCAAATAACTCAATTTCTCATTCTTTTGGTATTTGTTTTCTAACCTGTTGCCTCCAGCTCCTTCCTCTCTTTCTTTAAGCTTTTTTCTCCCTGCAGCTACTAGAAGAAAGAAGGAAAAGACAAGAAAAGAGGAGGAACTCCCTCCCCTCCCCCAAATAAAATACCAATCCAGCAGCTCTTCAGCTCCACTGCCTTTATGTTAAACTGAGAAATTCAAAGCTCATAAGCATCAGACACGACCGCCAGCTGCGAGGGCAGACAGCGGTTCCCAGTGCACCCAGTGAGGATCTTGGGGGCCAGAGCTCTTTTGGGCCGGGTGGGTGCAGGTCGGCACCCGTGTCCTGTGCTCACGTCCCACCTGGGCACTGGGAATGGGGCTGCACAAGCAGGGATGACAGCGCGGCATTAAAAATCCACGCACCCTCTTCATCTCCGGAGTGCTTTGCTGCTGAGCCTTCCCAGCCTTTTAAGCCAGAAGAGACCAAATGACGACAAACACACCAAGCACTTTGTAACAGTGAGCCCCCAAACAGAAAAGCTGTGGGAGTTTGTGGTGCTGTCACAAAACACGGGTCTCGTCGCTTGCCCGTAACCACGCTCCTGGGCTGGCACGCAAGAACGGTTGTGCCTGTCTGGCTCCAACTTCCACACAATCCGGGATGCTCAGGAGCTGTTCCCGCACAACCCCAGTCCTCGTTACCCTTTGCACCCCCACGACTCTCTGTGGAGCACTGGGCAGCAATCAAGAATGCCAGCCCCAAATTCCCAGCCTGGCAACACTCAGCAAAACTCAGACTTTAGGCACTGCAGACCTTTACAGAGCCCAAGCTGAGTTTCATTAACTCCAGCAGCTTCCTGGACAGGGCATCCTTTATAAACCCCATTAAGTTCTTGCTTTTAGTGAATACCTTTTATTTCAGTGCCAACGAAGCCAAAAACCACCAGACTGGCAGGATCCACTCCCAGGGCTTATAATGCCCGTTCCTCCGTCACAGTTCCATGTGTTGCGGTGTGCTGCCTGTTTTTGGAGTCACAAGGAGGAGCAGAGGAAAGACGAGTGCGGGTGGAGGTCACAGGCTGGGGTGGAGATGCTCTGCGGGGTGATGTTCCCCACTCTGCTCCCGAATTTTCTTGCATGACTCCCAGCAGCAGAAGCATGGATTTGCCCGGAGCCTCTGCTTGCCCTGCTGCTGAAGCAGCTCAGCGGGTGAAGAGAGCGGCTGCCGATCCAGAAGTGCTGCTGCCTGGCAGGGAAAGGAATCGGTGGGTTTGCCATTCTGGCTGGAAATCCACACGTGTAGTTGTGCAGGCGTTAGCAGCCCCGTGCCTGTCTGCAAAGGGTGCTCAGGCTGCAGGCCCAGCTGCGGTCTCAGCTTGGCAGTTCAACTTCAGGCTTCCAGTTCCCAAAACGATGACAGTTGGTGAGACACAACTGTGGCCGGCACATCTGCACACCAGCTCTTACCAAGTTCTGGGACATGCAAGACTTCGAGTGGCTCCAGAAATAGAGATTTCCTCTTAGATGGAGAAATGATGCCCCCAAGGACCCCTGAGCCCTGCTGCTCGGCCCCACAGCCAAGCTCTCCGTGTCCGCATGAGGCCAGCTTACACCAGCGCAGGATGGTCCCTCCCGGCCAGATCCATCCAATGCTGCGCTCATGACTCTGCCCTATTTTGTGTCACTCTGCAAGGTGCCTGGTACTGCTCAGCCCAATAAACCAAACCATTGTACCTTTAAGGTGCCGCTCCAGAAGGAAAAGGCCTTTCAGCGCAGCAAACAGCATCGCTTCTCCTCCACGCACCATCTGTTTGCCAAGACGAAGAGCTTCGGGCTGGCGCAGGCTTAGTCACTCGGACAAGAATAGGTCCCACCGTACTTACACTTCCCAGCTCCCAAAATAAAAACCACGGCAAGTCATTGACTTCGTTTACCCCGCAGCAAGCAGAGCTGGTGTGAGGAAACACCCGCCTCAGCCGTTACCTCCTCCTAACTCAAACCAAAAGATGAACACGGCCCTAGGACCCCCACGGTCAACGGTTCCTTCGAGCAGCCTCAGCGAGTCTGGTTATTTTTTCAGAGGTGAAGGAGAATTCCTGCTCCAGAGCATCCTTACCGACACGCCTGACAACTCTGCCACGTATAGACCCGTACTGTCCCACTATGCGGGGAAAAAACACATGAAATACGGCAGTAGGCAAGACTGGTGTGTGCTGGGGCACCCAGAGATGCCAGCAGATCCCTGCAGGCTTTACATGTCCCTGAGGACTCAAGTCTGGCCAGATTTCAGCATCTGACTTCCCTTCTTCTCAACTGGCTCAGGAGATTATTTCAAACAGCTCGTGGTTCTCTAAGCCAGGATATTTGAGGAGAGAGAGATGGGTCTATCTTCTACAAATGGAAACCTCAAATGCCCCTTGTTCCCCAAACCTGGTGGGGTCCGTAAGGCTCCCCCCTCACCGCAAGGCTGGGGCAGGGCCACGCAATGCAGCCAGTCCTGCGCACACCGTATTGCTATGGTAGGGCTGCCCAGGGGCACAGTGCCATTCCCAACACACCGGGAAGCCTGGAGCACCTCCAGCATCCCGCCAGAGCCCGGGACACCATGCAGTGCCACCTTCCCAGTGCTGAAATGAGCCAGGCATCTGTCCAGCCCTGAAATCTGCTTCACTACACAAAGTTTCGCTGCCGTTACTCACCCCTTCCAAAGTCTGGCCAGCTGGGACGAGAAAGCGGGCGTGGGGATGCAATTCATTTCCCACATGGAAACAGGTTTTCCCCGAAGATCCCCTTGGGGCGGCTCCCCACGGCCCCATTTTGCTTGCTCTGCGCCTCCAGCCACCTCTGCCCGGTGTGCGCTGAAAGAGCTTCTGGCCCATCAAGCAGATGGTGCCGTCAGAACAAAACTGGGAACAGGTATTTAGCCTCCCAGGGAGCATTTGGAACTGCTGAGTAAATAACTCCGCCGGCCAAATTCAATTCTCCATCACCGTACAGCCTGCATCCCACCGCTGCTCACCTGGGAGCCAAACCCACCGGCTGGCATCCCCACCACCACAGGGGCTTCTGCAGAGGCGCCCAGAGCCCCCCCATCCCCAGCAGCGTGTGACCCACGGCCCCTCAGCCCAGGCTGCTGCCCAGGTACCGGCTGGGCTCGGTGTCACCTAACCCAGCAGCAGCAATGGAAATTCCTCTCCCACTTCTGTTCCATCCATTGGGGACATCAAGGGAGCACATCCCCTCCTCAAGCTCAGATGTCCATCCTTCCTCCACCTGAATCCTGGGGGAAATGTGGTCCCAGCGCCCCGTCACGCTCTACAACACCATTACTTGGAGCCAAGCCCAGGCTACGCAGCAACCTTGCCTGGATCCTCCCCAGGCATTTACAGGTAGCACAAACATCTTCACATACTTCAGAGCAGACATCCCTGGTACCCCGATGTCCCTGTGACTACATGTGCCCTCTTGTATTTGCTACTCAGACACCCTGACTGTTCCACAGCACCCAGTAGACCCTGGCTGCTCCTCTCCCATGAACCCGCTGGCTTGGATGGGACACAGCTATTCACCCCCAACCCTGAAGCAAATCCAGCTGTACCCTTTCCTGCACGTTGCACTCCTCCTTCCCCAGAACGGGGGTGTCTGTGGCCAACCAGCTCAAGGAAGACCTCCACCTCGGAGCGAGGGCTGGGCGACCGACCTTCCTCAGGTTTTCCTGGTTTCTTCCACCTGTGGCCCAACCTAAAGAGTATTTAAATATCATCCTCTTGCTCCGCCCTCCCTTTCTTTTTGTCACTTGCAAATTCAGATGAACAAGGAGGTCTGACAAAGTGCCACTGTATATGTTAATAAACCCATTAGCGTCGGCCTGCCTGACACACAACCTGCAGAGCCGCCAGTGTTTACCAACATGGTTGTCAAAGCAGAGAAGCATTACTTTTTAATGACATTTCATATCACTTCAGCTGAAGTAATATCCTGGGACATGATAATCAGAAAGCCATTTAGCCACCAAACTGCACGCTGAAGAGAGGCTGGTGCATGAAAGATGCTCATTTTGTCCAAATTAGAACATTCCTGTTTGCTTCCTTAAGTTGTAAGCGCACTTGTGAAGGAGAAACGTTGTGAAAGATTTATTGGAAGGGGCTCGGTTCGGGTAAATGGGGCTTCAAAATGAAATGCTGGGAAAGGTTATTATTATATTAGCTTTATCTTTTGCATGCAGTACATCAACTGACAATTTGTATGCATGATATGCTTAATAAACCAGTGAGATTTAAAAACTTCTCTTTGGTGCAACTTCTCTCTGGTGCAACTGGCCGTTGCCAGCCCAGCTGAATTTACTGCCGCTTTCAGAGCACCAGAACGGCTGCAAGACAAACTGAGCTGGTGTTTGACTTCACAGAACACCTTTCATGTGCCAGGTGAGGCCAAAATGCTTTGAGCAGGGGAGGAAGACAGCAGTGGCACGGTGACTGCAGACAGCCCCGCTGCCCGTATCAACGGCTCCCTCCCTGGCTTGGCTGTCCAGGGCCATCCCAAAGCTTCGCATGGAGCTCAAGAGGCAGCGGATCCAGGAGCAGAGGATGCTCAGCCAGGGGAGAGGGAACTAGGGAACTCCCTGACACATCCTCCATGGCCCCAGAGCCGCACCGGGTCACTGAACGAAACACAGACATTATCCTGGGTCAGAGATGCAGAAATTAATAATAAATTAATAATTTCTCCTTTTTTAAAATAATGAACCATGGGGAGCCCTTCATCAATCTGGTCAGAACAGCCTTTCTGATAGAAGTCAGCAATCGCTTCAGTTAAAGTCTCCCATCGGATGGTGGCTAGAGCTGATTAAAGCTGTGCATGCACTATTAATAGGAGTGGGATGCCTTTCTGTCACTATTATTAATTATGCCGCTGTGATTACTATCTGTTCATCCATCCACCCATCCTCCCTTCTATAATCCCAGCATTGGCCAAGTGTGTATGAATACAAAATCTCACTTCTTTCTGTTCCCAGTTTACCAGAGGAGGGGGGGGGGAGGGGGGGGGGGGGGGAAGACAAAATAACTTCATTTACAGGATTTCTTATTAGTACGTGTGAGAGTGAGCATGTCTGTGTGTGAGAAAGTGAGTAGGTGGTGGGAGATGAGTGGGTGTGGGAGCATTTGTCTGCGAAAAAATGCACAAAGGGAAAGTTAAGTCAAAGAAAGAGACTCAGGGTTTCATGTCGAACCCGTCGGATTCCCGCACCATCCTCCCTTCCGCAGGAGCCACCCCATGGACGGGGTCTGACCCCCTGGAAACCCCTCTCCCACTCTCAAAAGCACGTCTCTACCTGGGAGTCAGGTTCTTCTGAGCTCTCGGCCACTGTCCCCAAGACAGTCCCAAATTTTCCTTCACCAAATTTGCCTTCACTGTGATAAGAGGAAACAAATGGGCCCTCGGAGCAGTGAGGGCTGCAATAAGAGATGAATTATTAGTCCAAGATGGAAATCTCTTTTGATAAATGACTGGCCTCAAGCAAGGAAGGATTCAGCAAAACACAACAACGTCCTTGTCGTGACATGCGGACGGGGAAGGAACAACCTTCTAAGGGACAAGAAAGCCTCCATGCTACCACCCTGACCAATTGATTAATCAAGTGTATCCCACAATGTCAATCTGCTTCCCTCTTTGCATTAGTTACAGCATCTAAACGTGGAAGACAGTGGTGACGTGTTCGGTCTGGGACCTGTTTTGAAGCCACAGCTGAGGCTCCCCTGACAAACCCCACCACGCAGGGCATCAGCAAAGAGGGCAGAGCAACGGCTGCCACTGCGTCCCAAGGAGCGGTGTCAAAAGCCAGTTGATCCACACAGCACTTCAAAGCCAACACAACCCAGCACTGAGCCACAGCAGCCTGGGAACAAGAAAAAGAAAGGAGAGAGAACCAGGTTTTCCCCTTTCTCTCCTTCTGTGAGGAGCCTGGCTCAGCGGGGTGGGGCGATGCCGCGTACTCCAAGTGAAAGAATTATCATTTATTAATTCTAGCCCAATTCTTGACATTTTTAAAGCCTAGTTCAGAGGTGGGGGGGCAGAATCCATTGGCATCACCGAACACAAACCTGACAATAAGGCACTGGGGAAGATAATGAAATCAGTAGGCTTTAAATCACAGCTTCTCCTGGACTTTGATGGTGGAGGGTCAGTGTATCTACCTCCAAGCAGAGGACAAGAAGGAGCCTGAGACCTCTGTGCATTAGTACCCAGCCACAAGCAACGACACTACAGGAGTTTCTAACTCCCAATAGCCTGGAATGCAGTTATCCCTGGGGACTGGTAACTGGGGCCCCTGGTTCCACTATTTTTAGTAGGAGATTTAAGTAGAAACAGCAGAAATGTACATATATATATATATATGTACACTATGTAGCATATATATACTTTTTAAAAGTCTGACAGAAATGGCTTGAGCTGGAATTGCTAAACATATTTCTCTCGTTGTCCTCCCCCAGAAACCGCTACCAAAACATACCTCTCCATCTAATGAGATTAGCAAGGTACCATGCTAGATCTTTATTAGTTAAAGCTGACCATAGTGCAAAACTTGGCCTGAATCGCAAAGGAGCTGCCTGCCAGAACGAGGAGCGCAGCCAGCAAGCAGATTTATTCCAAATGGGTCTCTGCTCTTTGCCTTGGGGAATATGCTGCTTTCTCTTTAACTCCCCGAAAACTGGTAGCCAAAGTTCAGCTCTCCTCGCGCTCCCCGAAGCCAGCGGTACCACCGCTTCCCGCTTGCGCTGGCCTTACGCAGCTTCATTCCCCTGGCCATGGTGATTCCATGAATACAAGGTGAGAGAGAAACCAACCTATTTACTCTGATGGCTCACAGTAGGATCTAGCACTGAGGAAATTTCTGTGTGGCCATTTCTGCCTTCTCGACTTTATTTGACTGGCAGCTTGAGGAGACCAAAGTATCAAATATTCACAGTGAGCCCTGGATGTTGATATCAGCAGCAATTATTTTTACAGCCATCTTCTGCCCTCAGACAAGTTAGTTTGTCTCCCAATGTTTGGGTTTTTTGTTAAACAGGAGCAGCGAGGAACAAGTGAGAAAGGTAATTTCTATTATGAAGTGGCCGATAGGAAATCGTTCACAAGATCTGCACATTCCTCTCCCAGGTCATGTCCAGAACCTCCTTTTAAAGGTCTCAGGAGGACCAGCACATGCCTTGGGGGAAGGAACAGAGGCCAAAGCATGGTGGTGTACGAGCGTTTCACTGCAAACGAGTTTCTTGCTTTGGAGTAGAAATGGGAAGCACACGCAGCACAGATCTGGTTTCCATCAGCCCATTATTTATAGTGTTGGTTTCACACCATGAATTATACACACTCATGCTTGTTCTTTCAGGCTCTCTCAGTGCTTCGCCGCTCTTCCTTCTCACCTGAGCAATGAATCCGTGCGTTTCACCCTGTCATCATCAGGCTGTTCATGTCTCATTTAATTGTGCATTCACTGAACAAGCTCCACAGAGCTTGGCGGCCCATGAAGTGAGACTCTGCAAGCAGAGCATTTTCAAAACATCTTCCTGATCCTTGGGCCCAAGGTGGTGAAGACAGACTAGTTTATCAACAGTGCACAAGGGACAGATCTCCTGGAGACCTTGATTCACAGGCCACAGAGGACTAACTACCTCTCTACAGCTGGATCAACTGAAAACAAGTTGCTTTGCTCAGCTACTGCACTCTAATGGCTGCATGATGGTGAAGACTTGATATGAAGTCCCACCTTGGCCAACTCACTGAAGACTGCATCAAAGACCTCCCATGCTGGGCCTGAAAAAAGCTCCGACCCAACACAGTTCCCAAGGAAATCTGCAGCCCATCCGCTTGCGGATTACTCATAGAGGGCAGAGTGAGGGTGGTAGGTCCCATTTGGTGTGCGTGGAGCCATGCACTGTTGTTCTAAGTAGGGAGGTTAAACAATGGCTGTTTGGTCTCTGCTGTCAATTGAATCGGATTTGTTGTCCATAATAAAACTCCTGGCACATGATCAGTCACTGTATATAAACCCAAATTACACTAAAAAAAAAAAAGCCAGGATAGTGTCAAACAGCTCTAAAACATCATTAAAACAGCGGCCATCCCCAGTCAACACATTCTGAAGAGCCACGAGAACACGACAGCATTTCTCTCAGGTAGACATGAGGATGGAGAACATGGCTGATGGCTCTCCTTGAAACTTCCCTGCCAACATCTGCATCACAACACAAAGACTGGGGCAATTTCTAAGATATTCAGGATCAAACAATAGAAGTTGACACAACACTGTCCCTGAGGCCACAATCATCAGCATCAACAACCCATCCCTGCTAGATTTAACTGGGAAAGCAGGACATGGGTCTACATCACAAACACAACATCCTCCCCCAAATCCACAGAAGTAAAACTGACAGTAGCCTCGGTAGCCTCCTTTGGAGATGTTAGCTTGCCAAGCTGCCCTCCAGTAAGGCCTCACAGCCGTACCAGGGACTCCACAGCTACTGCAATGGGCAGAACAGGCGCGTTACGCCACATTCACCTTCTGGGCAACTGCAGCTTAGTAAGGGTTGACTCAGTTCCCAGAACACCACACAAGCACTTTGACGAAGCAAGATGTACTCAGGGATCAGGTGATAGGTTTCAGGTACTACCTGTAGGTGGTTCAAGTTAGGGGAGATGGATCTTACTGCCTTCTGGAATTTGAGGGCTCGATTCAGCTGCCTAAACGCAGATGTGGCAGATCCACCAGTTCCACACAGATGTCTCAAACGCCATGATGTGCTTATCGGGCAACTCATTGGTGCCTGAAGAGGAATTCAGGAGGGAACTGCAATTACAGTTTGAGGGCTGTGGGGTGGAGAGGAGCTGCTCACACTGAGATACTTAAGGTGTTTAATAATTCAGCTTATCGAAGAGGAAGTGGTACGTTATTAACAATACAGAGCACTTACTAAAGAGATCTCTTACAGCAGAACTCTCCTTAATATAACAAAGTCATATCAACATCCAGTGGCTGGAAGCCAAAATTAGACAAATTGAAACTGCAAGGAAGGTGCCAGTTTGTAATTGAAAGAGTAATGAGCCATCGGAATTACTCACCCTGGGCCGTGATGGATTCTCCTCCGTCTGAACGGATGCTGCTCTAAAAAGCACCACATTGCAGGCACATATTTCTGTGTTTGGGAGTTATTGGTAAAGGCTTTCCAGCCTACATGAGTTGTTTGTGCTCTAAAAAAACAAACAAAAGAAGTATTCTGCTGCTGAGTTAAAGAGGGAGAAGGGAGGTAGGGCGAGTTTAAGTAGCCAGCCTGTGCCAGTACCAGGAACAGGACTCTGGTCACGCACACTGTAGCACTGCGTCCAGCTCTGGAGCTCTCAGCACAGGAAAGACGTAGACCAGTTGGAGGGAGTCCAGAGGAGGCCATGAAGATGATGAGAGGGCTGGAGCAGCTCTCCTGTGAGCACAGGCTGAGAGAGCTGAGGCTGTTCAGCCTGGAGAAGAGGAGGCTCCAGGGAGATCTGATAGCACCCTTACCAGTGCCTAAAGGGGCCTGAAAGGAAAGATCGGCACAAGCTTTTTAGCAGGGCCTGTTGCGATAGGATGAGGGATAAGGGCTTTAAACTAAAAAGAGCAGAGATTCAGATTAGATATTAGGAAGAAATTCTTTACAAAGAGGGTGGTGGAGCACTGGCCCAGGTTGCCCAGAGAGGTGGTGGATGCCCCATCCCTGGAAACATTCCAGGCCAGGTTGGCCGGGGCTGTGAGCAACCTGATCTGGTTGGAGATGTCCCTGCTCCTGGCAGGGGGTTGGATGGGATGGCCTTTAAAGGTCCCTTCACACCCAAATACTATGATTGCCCAGTCACTCTTCCACTCTCCAGAGCAGCCCACAGCCCCAGAGCAGCCTGCATTTTCCTGGCAGCACCCTCAGCTAGGTGACCCCAGGCTCAGCAAGTAAACTCAGAGTCACAAGGCCAGGTCCAGATGAAGGGCAGTGAATGGACCATATCAGCCAAACATTCCTGCTGGGAACACCTCCAGCAACACCTCCAAAGCTGCTCCTTACAAGAAGTCTGAGAAGAACAGGACGTGCAGGTGAAGCATAGTTTTGCTGAGCTCTCTGCATCTCCAGTGAGAGCCCGCCCCAGTAACAGCCTGCCGGGACTCACCCTCTCCATGCCTTCACCCAACACGACTGTGCTGACAGAGCCCTCAAGCATACACCCATGGACACGGATGGGTGCTCTGAAGATCACCTGCTCTCTTCCTTTCTCTTCCCAAGGAGCATTCCTATCTCTTGCATACGATACAGTACAAAGTACACGAGAAATATATTTTCATCTTACTTCCAGCGGGCAGGAAAAAGATAAAACCACAGGGGAAACTGTCATCTGCCAAGATGCCTCCGTGTTGGATCCACTGGATGGGAACGCCTGCTGCCAGCCATCACGGAACAGCAATAAACACCCAGGCTCAGATACTCCCTCACTGAGAAAGTCTATTTTGCTGACTGCAAGAGCGTGTAATAAAAATCAGTAGGAAGGGCAAGCAGAGGTAAAAAGCACTGAAGGCCAGACCAACTCACCGTTGGGCCCTGGGAAAGAGGCAAACCCCAGAACTAGGTGAATAAATGATTTTGCTTCTCTGGTAAATAATTTCAGGTTGCCCTGAACAAAAAGCACAGAGACCAATTCACCCTACTTGAAATAAAAACAAGTTTTAAAGATGCTTGGACATCATATAAAATATTTCACCAATGTCGTCCTGTTTCATTTGGGGGCTGTGAAAAAGGTTTCTGAGAAATTAAATGTAGGTGAGTTTCTAAGGCACCTGTTGTGAAATAACCAAGAGAGGTACGCCAGCTTGGAAATGACAAAATGAAAGCTTTTGAGTTAGAACCATTCCAGATAGTCTTTCTTGGCTGAAAAGATGTAATAAATTTGTGGACAGTTTTTATAAAACCCCCGCAGATGCATTGGTAAGATTTTACGTAGACCATAACCAGGAAGGACTCTGCAACCCACCAGCTCGGAACGGACTGAACAGAGAAACTCTGTTCCTCTGCCTGTCCCCGCAAACACATCCCTACAGTCACCACACAAAACACCATTCATTATAGTTGGAATCCAGGAGGACAAAGTTAGCTCTTACGCCGAGGCTGGGATCAAAATGTAACAGAAACCTTAAAAAGCAAGGATGAAATCCTGAGCCCCCTGAAAGTTCAAAGAGAGAGAGATGTTACTGTTTCTCAGGAAATGTGCAAATATTATAAAAGTATTTCTAGCTTTGTTCATTTGAGTTTATTCACTCCAATCCAGTGAAGGTACTCCAGATACACACATGGTAGTGCGGTTCAGGACAAAATTCATCCCCCAGTGGCGATGCTTTGGGTTCACACCACCACTGCGTACCCTAGTGCCTGGGCTCAAAGCAGCCAGCACTGCTCAACGCTCAGCCTCATTCTGCCACATATTATGAGCAGCAAGTCTTTGGTTCAAGAGCTGTCTAACCTGAGGTTGATATGGGGCTCCTGAACATCAACAGGGCTCCTAGAAGCGCTCCATGATCTCAGTATAAGTTATCAGGAATGGTTATGGCTCCAGGTAAACAGTTTCTTAATGACTCAGATGCTACTGGAAACGTACAGACCTTCATTGAGAAATTACATAGCCAAAAATTACTCAAGCTGTTGTGGACATGAGAGGGATTGTTATTACAGTAATACAATTTTTTCAGGTGGGAACCTAACCACAGAGAGACTGAAACAACCCATGCAAAGCACACAGGATGTCAATACATCCCAAGAAAGAGAAAAAAATCAAACCAGATTTGGCCAAGGCCAGCCCAGTGACAGTCGTTGCCTTGTGACAGTCAACGGAAAATTTATGCAGGTGACACAGGGATGAATCGTTTAGCTGGATGGGCCTGAGAAGTGGAACACAGAGGCTGAACTTTAGGGAGAACCTCCCTTGCACAAGCCTGATTGAACAGACTCCTGAAGGAACCATCTGACTTAGGGCACTTTCCTTGGAAGGAGTGAAACCCCCCTGCGCAACCCCTTGCAGACAGGTCCCATCACTTAATAGGCTGAGCAGGTACTTTCCACGTCTCACTATGATGCTGCAGTGCAAATTCACCACCTTCAGCTAAATTAACTACGCCCATGCTGTAGCCTGTAGTTTTTTCAGCCCTGTGGGCCTGGCCCAGCTGGAGAAACTGTGGTCTTCACTAGCAGGAGGAGGACTGTCACAGGACCTTCTGTGCTTTTTTTATGCCACTCTGCAAAAACAGTTGGTTTCATGAGCACTTGCAAGAAGTCAGAGCCCCTGGATCTTTTCTGGCAAGGCTTATTTTGGCTCCTCCGCTAAGAAGAACAGCGAGACTGCTAGAAACTGCCTCCTGAACAGGAACAATCTGGGATTCAGAGACAGGAACAAAAAGAAAAAAAAGGGAGTTAATAATCACTGGTCCATACATCCTTCCTGCTCCCAAACTTCCAGCTTGCTGTTTTCCAAAATGACTGCCCAGGTTTAGAGCAGCTCAGGAACCCAGGAGGCTGAACACACACAGCTACAGATACCCCTTCCCTTCGAGCGGCGAGTACGACACTGCCTGCACCGCAGAAAAAGCGGGACAGATGAGAAATTCTTCCCTCACAACGGGAAATCCAGCAGTCAGGATACTGAGAGGGTGGTCCGCCTGTTAATTCAGGAGAGAGAATTCAAACTGAAAGCTCCATGTGGAGCAAATTAGCAGAAACTAATTCTAATCCATCCCACGCTGGCACAGAGGCACGTCAGCCCTGCTGAAAATTGCACCTCCCTTCAGATCCAGGCTGCCCCTTGTCCTGCGTGGAGAGAAAAAAGGATGGGGAGAGGCTGCATCGCAATCCGCGTGCAGATGGTCCGTATTATTGAACCTCTGTGGAGTATCAGCCACTTGCCCCCGTGCCCCGTGATAAATCACAGTCTCCTTCAATGTTCCTGGGGAAGAGCAGGGCTCTCTTGGACCCTGATTGGGTTGAAAGTCTGACCAGTTAAGAAGATGTAAATATTGAGCCCCTATCAGCCTGTAATTGTCATCATCATCCTGTTTAGGAAACTACTCACATCTTTGAGCAGTTACTCAGTGTCTCCTCCACCCCAGGAGAAGGTCTGGAGCCCATTTCCGGCAGCTGGCAGAGAGCTGCTTTGCTTTCGTTGACACAAATGGAGTTTGTCAGCTTGTGCATCCTTAGTTTCTGCTTGGTTTAAAGTTGCTTCAGCGTCCTTGGGAGCAGCTTAGCAGCTGGAAACCAAGAACTCGCAACCTTCACCACAAAGGTGCCCATTCAGCAGCTGCTGGTTCCCCAGCTCCTGCCAAACAAGAGCATCCTCTGTGCGGTGGCCTTTGGGACGGCGTCCCTGGTCCCCGCCTGAGAGTGGGGGAAGTGACACTTCCAGTTGCTCTTGTGGAAGACAGAGCCAAAACGTGCGCATTCGCTTTCTTCTGCAGACAGAAAACTGAAGAAACACCCTGCCGGGCCAAAATAAATACGTTTGGCATCTTTCCTGCGTCTGCACCGGCACGTTCGTGGCGCTGAAACCGAAAACAGGCCTGAAGCTTATTTACACTAAAGTCTCTTTCCATCACTTTGGCAGTAGGAAGGTGTTTAGTCTTGGTATGTATTATATTTTCTTTTCAACGTGTGTAAATGAGGATGAAGCTTTTACATTGCTTAAAATAGATGTAAATGACCCTTTGTGCTGTTGGAATGGTGTCGAGAGGCCTTCCTGCAATAAAAAAAAATCAGCTCCATTATGCTTTCATATCATGCTCCATTCATTTAGTTTTTGTTTCCCAAACTCAGGCAATTCCCCTTGACCTTGGCAATCTGCACTGAGATTTTACACAGCTGGGATTAAAACCAGGGGCTGAAGAAGGTGTATGAGCTCAGACAGAAACACATCGAAGCCTTAAATCTAAACTAGACTTGAAGACCCACCTGGAAGACTCCCCATCCTCAACGGGCTCTAGGCCATCTGTGATAAATTTATTCTATTAGTTGTTCTGAAGACTTTGTATATTCCAGTCCTCTTTACAAAACCATGAAAGGGAGAAAAAGAGAGGCAGAAAGAGAATAACAGGACATGCTGGGCTGCCATCAGGGTTTTGATGCCTCACAGACGGACTTGCCATGCCTCCTGCTCAGGCCCAGGGGAAGCCACCACCACGTATCCCTGCCCAAGTGCTGGCTTTGCTCAGTCACCAGTTTGCTCTGTGCACACTGAAGGAGAAGGAGACCCTGATGAGAAACAAACCGGCCTTCCTTGGATCTCTGCTACTAAATGCATTAAATTCCCTTGAAGTCTTTCCTTGAAGTCTCTGAGGACTGACCACACAGGCAGATGAACAAATGGCTGTATGAGCTACCCAGGATTTGGTGGTTAAGGTTGGTCCTTTTTGTCTGGCAGCCCAGGGCAAGGTCTCTCCGGCTAAGGTGGCCCGTGCCCTAAGCTCAGTCCTGAAGAAAGTGTCTCCAGATACCTCAGGGATGCAGAGCCCTGCTTTTCCACCCCTCTGTCACTCTGTACGGCAAGTAAATTACTAAAAGCCCTTAAAAGAAGATTATATACTTCCACACTGGTGTATTTTGCCAACGAGTAAGCTCTAGAGCCAAGAAGGGGTTGGCTGTTACCCTGATTAATTACTGCTGGTGCTCCTCGCTGCCCAAACTGCCTTCTCCCCTTTCAGCTCCTACTTGTGGTGTGGACTACTGAAAGAGAAGGGCTTCCATTCCCCCTTCTGGACTATTAAATCCAGATCCCATCCACACTACCACAGCCCCCACCTCTCTCGCTCCGCCAAATAAGGTCTGCTCGAACCGCACCGTTCCTTTGAAGCCACCATCGCATGCAGACATTGCCATCAATACTATCCCGCTAAGAGACAGAGCAAGCGATACTCAACCCAACTGCAAAATAAGTTACTGGGAAGTGCGGAAGCTGTGTCAGCCCAGCCCATCCCCATCCTCTACGGGCACTGCCTGGCCTCATGCTAACCCAGCTGAAGGGCAGAACACTTACAGTAACAATCATTTTCTTTTCCTTTCAGAAGAATGCACAAGGGATTGTCAACACTTTCCTTACCCCCCTCCTCTTTTCCTCCATAAAATAACCCTTTCTCCAGCTCCGCCAGCTGAATGCTACTTCACGGCTTTCCTCCAGGAGCAGTTGCGATTAGAAACACCCAGACAAATCTCATCCAAGAGTTTATGAGGAACAGTTCAGAGGAACACTCAGAAAACTGCAGCATGCTACCTAGAGTGCTGCAGATTACTATTACTTGCTTAAACTCGGTGTAGTTCTGGGTAAGGTTTTAATTGGGCATTGTATTTCAAAGCCAGGGAGTAGGATCTATGCAAAGCACCGGACAGTTTCTGCATTAATTGACCATCAAATCTTTCCCCTTTGCATCTCCTTTCTATTATTAGAGAATGTAAAGCAGTTTATAGGGCTTTTAACCTCTTCAGGCAAACACTCTCTGGAAGTTACGCTGCTGCAGGGACTGTATCAGCTTTACAGACTCAGTTTCTAATCCAAGGAGAGGGAGGAAATGGAGAAGAGACAAAGCAAATGAATGATTTTTTTTATGGTATAAATTCAGCTGGTGTAAATCAGCACAACTCCATTAACTTTGATAGACTTATGCTGATTTATGCCAGCAAAAGATCCAACATTTGATCTGCAATGAGTTCCTCATTCCCAGAAGACCAAAACGGTACCAGACAAATCTTTACAGACCATTTATCAGCCTACTCAACTACATTCTTCCCTGCTGCATGGAAAAGCCCTGATCAGATGCCAGGGAGCCATCTGGTAAACTGGATACCACAGCATGCACACTGTGATCCCTGGGATCCAGCAAGCCACTTTGATGACCTCTGTGACCATCAGCCTGTCCTCAGGGTTCCCATGATGATGGGTGCCAGAGAAAGACAGAGCCACTCTGTGGACTGGGAGCCTAAAGCGAATCTTGCAATCTCTCACTAAAGCTGCTGAGCTCTACTTTCTTCAGAGTCACATGGTTGGACTCCTCGGGGAGTAAGCACCATTTCCACGTCAAGAGAACCAAGATGGAGGCAGCCCAAACTGTGATGGGTTCCTGTGTGCAAGGGAGATGTGGAGGCCAGGTGTTATCAACAAGGTAGGAAAAAAAGCATCAAGAAGTATTGTGGTGGCCTGGGCTGACAGCCCCTCCCACGCATAGGGTGCTGGTCCCAAGCACCAGACCAAGCCTGTGGATCTCGCAGGACCGGCAGCAACTCACCCTGATGGCCCAGCTACACTGGGTAGCCGCAGCTTCCAGTCAAAATAACATGAGTGCTCAGCATCTCACCCTGTTCCAGGATGAGAGCAAACATCCACCATTTCCACTCAACCTAAGATCAGAAGGATGACCAAACTGTCACACCAAAGGTCCACCTAGCTCACTACCTTGTCTCCAGCACAAAGAAGAGCAGATGCTTAGAGAAAACATCATGAGCACAGCACATATATGGCACTTCCCTTTCCAAAGAGCTGGATTCTGCTAACAGAGGAGCTTGACACCTTCCGAACTGAGTAACTGTTGCAGGAAGAGAAGGAAGCAAGCCTTGGTCCCACACCAACCATGGCAGAAGAGAAAATAGGTAGTAGCATGTTAGCTTCTTCAGAAGAGTCATACGAGGGGACAAGATGAAATCCATCCTTACAAATGTAAGACAAGTAATGTTTGATCTCCTAGCCCTGTGCAGCAGGATGAGAAGGAAAATTCATAGAATCATAGAATCGTTAGGGTTGGAAGGGACCTTCAAAGGTCATCTAGTCCAACCCCCCTGCAAGGAGCAGGGACATCCCTGACTAGATCAGGTTGCTCAGAGCCTCATCCAGCCTGGCCTTGAACGTTACCAGGGATGGGGCCTCCACCACCTTTCTGGGCAACCTGTTCCAGTGTTCTGTAACTCGCATCGTAAAAAATTTTTCCTAATTTCTAATCTAAATCTACCCCCCTCTATTTTAAAACCATTACCTCTCGTCCTATCGCAACAGGCCCTACTAAACAGCCTCTCCCCATCTTTCTTGTAGGCCCCCTTGAGGTACTGGAAGACCGCTATCAGGTCTCCCTGGAGCCTCCTCTTCTCCAGGCTGAACAGCCCCAACTCTCTCAGCCTGTCCTCATAAGAGAGGTGCTCCAGCCCTTTTATGATCTTCGTGGCCCTCCTCTGCACCTTCTCCAACTGGTCCATGTCCTTCTTGTGTTGGGGGCTCCAGAACTGGACACAGTACTCCAGGTGGGGTCTCACCAGGGCAGAGTAGAGGGGCAGAATCACCTCCCTCGACCTGCTGGCCACGCTTCTCTTGATGCAGCCCAGGATGCAGTTGGCCTTCTGGGCCGCAAGGGCACATTGCCTGCTCATGTTAAGCTTCTCATCCACCAGCACTCCCAAGTCCTTCTCCTCAGGACTGCTCTCAATCCATTCCCCGCCCAGCCTGGATTTGTGCCTGGGATTGCCACGACCCAGGTGCAGGACCTTGCACTTGGCCTGGTTGAACTTCATGAGGTTGGCACGGGCCCACCTCTCCAGCCTGTTAAGGTCCCTCTGGATGGCATCCCTCTCTTCCAGCGTGTCGACGGCACCACACAACTTGGTGTCATCGGCGAACTTGCTGAGGGTGCACTCTATCCCACTGTCCATGTCACCGACAAAGATGTTGAACAGGGCCGGGCCCAGCACGGACCCCTGAGGGACACCACTCGTGACCGGTCTCCACATGGACATTGAGCCATTGACCACCACTCTCTGAGTGCGGCCATCCAGCCAACTCCTTATCCACCAAGTGGTCCGTTCATCAAACCCATGTCTCTCTAGTTTAGAGAGAAGGATGTCGTGCGGGACAGTGTCAAAAGCTTTGCACAAGTCCAGGTAGATGATGTCAGTTGCTCGTCCCTTGTCCACCGATGCCGTCACCCTGTCATAGAAGGCCACCAAATTGGTCAGGCATGATCTGCCCTTGGTGAAGCCATGTTGGCTGTCACCAACCACCTCCTTGCTCTCCATGTGCCTTAGCATGGTTTCCAGGAGAATCTGCTCCATGACCTTGCCAGGCACAGAGGTGAGGCTGACCAGCCTGTAGTTACCTGGGTCTTCCTTATTCCCCTTTTTAAAAATTGGGGTTATGTTCCCTCTCTTCCAGTCATCGGGGACCTCACCAGACCGCCACGACTTCTCAAATACAATGGCCAGTGGCTTGGCAACTTCATCCGCCAGTTCCCTCAGGACCCGCGGATGGATCTCATCAGGTCCCATGGACTTGTGCACCTTCAGGTTCCTCAGATGATCAATTCACCACCTCGCCCGCCATCTTTGCCTGTTTTCTTCATGCAATTGTTCCACCACCCCACAATAGGTGGGATTTCCATTTTGCAAATCCCTACCCTATTTCTTTGTTTCATAGAAACCCAGGACAGTGATGATGAGCAAACAAGGGTGTGAGGGTCAGTATAATCATCTTGTTCCTAAGCACATGACAGTGCTTCCCAGTATTTTGAATGTAGTTACTTGGTAAGGTCCCGAGCGTCTGGCTCTCAGGCACTATGGCTTTATTGCTACAGAACGAGCCAAAAACCATTCAAAAGCTTTAAAAGGTCTTTTTAAATAGTCGGAATGAATTTACAGTGTTGGCTGCCTGGCAAACGCAACAGGCATTTCAAGTGGAAAGGAACAGCCCTTTACTGCATCTGCTGTCGGCATTTAGGGCACCCTGATCGCTAACAACTCCTCGGCTCTAACGCTCGGCATCCCGCCGGCTGCTGGCTGGGCTAAAGCAAGTGGAGCGACGGACTGAGAAGAAAGGGTCTGGGCGAAAGAAAAGCCTGGAGTTAGAGTTAGTTGGAAATTTTCATTACAATTAATCAGAAAATGATCATTTTTCACTTAAAGTGTCACAGAAATGTTTCGGTTTCAATCACCTGCTAGTGAAGCATAAGCTGGGCTCCACCAGCAAACTTTCCCAGATCTACCTGCCCGGAACATGTCCTGCCTGCTTGTCTGTGTGCCACCTCACCTCAGGTGTCCAGGTCTGGCACCCTGGACTTTCTAGAAACCAGGGCTTTTCACAAACTGCTCTAGAGTTGACTTCTGAACAGCACTGGTGTCCTTGAGCAACACTGCTAAGGACAGGGGGCAGAGACAGACCTCAAACAAAGTGCAACCCTCCTTCCACCCAAATTCATGGCCGTTGACACACCATCTCAGCCACTTCCTGACACCACCATCACTGACCCAGCTGTGGCAAGCCACTTAGCCGCAAGCAGGGAGAGTGGAGGAACAGCAGATGCCTTTTTCACGGTCTGAAAAGCCCAGAATAATTTGCCATTTATTGTGACCGGGACAGATCAGAGGGACACAAGAGCAAGAAGTTCCTAAGGCTAGTTTATGTCTGGGGTTGAAAAGCCGTTGGACAAGCAGTTGGAACAGCCATTGTATGTGTGGAGAGATAAACAGGGATTCATACAGCTCTGGAGGACAGAGGAAAGGACTTCTCCAAATTCTCCTGTTCCATCTCAGCTAAGAATGAAGCCCACCACGCTCCTTGCCGCTCCTGTGCTCCCATTCCCCTGCTCTGCACCCACCACTGTTCCTCCACCCACCCCTCAGGGTCACCTGTCCCGAGCCCAAAACAGCTTCTCACCTGCCTGCACAATACCCTAGCCTTGTCAATTTGGGCTCCGAGATCCTTCTGTGTGACGGAAGCATAGCGAAGTGCAACTATGCGGGGAATCCTCCACTCCTTTCTGCTCCACTGGGTCCCTTTCTCTATGAGCAAATGGGAGGCAGGGGCTGACCTACACTCCCCTCTGCAGGAGCTGGCTCCAACCTCCCACATCTCAGGCTAGATATTTCCTAGTCACTTACTGGTGTTCTCGGGCGTTTATCTCCCCATTCTGGGCACAAGAAGGCCCATCAAAATTGTCTGTCTTCTCCACCAGGTGGTAAAGGCCCCCTCCCTTGACCTTCCTTGGCATAACTTCTAGCAAATTCTCGTCTCCTTAGGACGCTGAAGGAAGGCAATTAGCAAAGAAGAAGATAGCCAGGAAAACATTTTAGAAAGGCTGAATAGAATAATTTAAAGGTATTATTACTAACGATGGCAATTACAGTACTAGAAAGCTCAGTGGTTTTTCATACAGGACTGCAAAAGGAAAAAGACCAAAACCAAGCAACCTCTACGAGAATGCAAGAGAAGCAGTAACAAGCTGTAGAAACCAAATAAGATCAGCCAAATCCTCTGCTTGAGTAAACCAGTGTGGCTCCTCCAGAGTTCAGGGGCTGAGGGAGATCTGAGGCTACCTCCCTCTGGCCAGGGCAGAGGATATTAAAGCTGAGCTTTCCAAAGACCTTTCGGGAAGTCAGCTCAGTCACTGCAATTAAACCAGCCAAGGAATTCCCCTGAGGCTGTGCAAGAATCTCCCTCGCTCCGTTCTCCTGAGCTTCTCTCCCAAGAGTCACCAAAATAAGCATCACCCACCTATCACACCCCAACGCGCATTTGCACTCTCCTATGCACTGTCAGGCCACCAGCTCGGGACGTTTCCTGAGGACCGTGCACAGGCCGTCAAGCTGACCAGTCATTAATTCTCAGGAAGCACCCGCTGCCTCATTGGTAATTACTTAAATAAACTTCCTTTTCACAGTGTCTGAGCCAAGGCCTTTCTTTCTGACACATCCCAGTAAAGTTTTATTTAAGGTAAGATAACAAGAGGGTTATGCACACGAGCTGGGCTGCACCTGACTAAACACCGGGCCCATCGGCAATGGCCGGATGGCTCGAGCAGGATTTCACCACCTCGCTCTCCTCTCCTCCACAGCCAGCACAGCCCTTTCCAGCTCACCGCGAAACAGCCCGCGAGCGATTTCCCCTCATACATGCAGCGTATATCCTTCATGCAAATCTGTCTCATAAATCACCGCATCCCAGGTGCACCACGGAGTAATTTGCTAGGAAAATACTGTTCCAACCGAAGGACCCGGCATACCACAGTGGTCTTTATGAGGGGTAATATCCAGGATAGGGGTGACTTGGAAACTTGCCAGCCTCCGAAAATGATTCATCCTGCCTGACCTTAAATCTTGGATCCCAACTATTGCAGATGGAGCCGCCTTTGCAGGCAGGAAGCATCCGTCATGGTCGTGCTCATATCCCCTCCCTGCTCATGGCTACAGGGCCCCAGGGGAATGTGAGATCCCCCAGCTTGAGAACCTGGGGTTTGGGGTAGGAACTACCCCAGAACAACCCAACTGAGGGTCTCCAGAAACATCAGCCCGAAGCGTCACTTGGCACTGTGCACAGAACCAACCCCAGCATCTGGCTTTCTACAGCTTCACTACAAGCTGCAGCCTGTGTTCATCTCACCTGCATGGTTTTGAGAACAATCTTACTAGTCTCAGTCACTTAGGCTTCTATCAGCTGAGATCTTGGTCCCAAAACTCCAGTAATTTCTTAAATTTTAAGACTTCTGGTCTGTCAAGTGATCACTTTATCTCTGAATTCTACCCAGACAACTCAGTTTGCTGTGATCAATCCAACAACAACCCAGGCATCTCTAGTTCTCACACATTTCCATGGTATTTAGCCTACTCCCAAACAACTTATCCTTATTTACGGAAGTCAGGAATACGCTTTGCTAACCAGATCTTCAACCTGCTTCCATGTCGACCTGTGAGATACTACAGAGTTGCCTGTAAGCGTAGGATTCATTTTTCAGAGAAGGCAACGCTAAGTTACCAAAGCAAAGATCAATTTAAGTCAAAAGTTTAATAGTTTTGCCGTGGCAAGAGAAAAATCTCAGGATATTAAAGAGTCAAGGCAGGAATATTGCAGTCAGCTGAGAAAATGGACAAGCAGTCAGACACAAAAGCCTTTCTACAACTCTGACAAAGAAACAATAAATTCAAGCTCCTGTAGAGCTTAGCTTAAACCAAAAGGATAGAAAAAGGAGACAAAACAGAGAATTAAGATATTTCCCCTCTATTGATATTAACTACAGTAATGGAGTGACATGCAATGACATAAGAAATCTTGATGTTCATAAGAAAAAAATAAACTAGAAAGACACATAGGTTGGGGATTTTCAGTAACGTCCTAGAAATGGACATCTTAGACCATTTAGACCACACCACAGGTACTCAAGACTTTATCTGTATTCACCACCGCCAGTACTAGGTGTCAGGCAACAGCAGCAGGCATCAGGGACCATGAGCAGGTCTTGGTGGGTCTCTGGCCCCAGAGCTGCACAGTTGAATAGGATCAACCAGGAGCAGGAACAAACAGCAACACGGGACTGCTCAGACACAACCACCTACCCGCTGCTTTACTGGCAAGCAACCCTCCTGCAAACAGCTGAGGGATGGTGACACGTCTCCTCCCGAGCAGCTCATGGCTGGACAGGAGGATTTCTACTCCTTGGTGCATTCACTACTGCACCTCTCAATACCATGGGCCAGCTGATGTCCGCCAGACACCGCTTCCAGTGCTGGCACTCTGCCCAGAGAGGTCCTGGTGCACTCCTAGCTCCCCTGTCAGGTCCAGACAGACTCATGGATACCTAGCCCAGAAGCAGTCCAGGAAGGAGCAGACTTGCCCAAACACACGCCGGGGACAGGGCCCGGCCATTCACCAAAATGCTTTGACCCCTGCCCTCCTGGAATGAAACCAGCCCCTCAAAACTACCAGCATGAGGAACAGAAAATTGCAAATGACAAAGTGGGATGGAAAACTCCAAATTCGACAATCACAAGCTGAGGCTGCTAATCTTCTTGTCATGGGAGCAGACTCACCCAGCAGAAGGGAATTCCTGCCTTTGACTGGACTAATTAAGGCACAGAACTCTGCACCCATTATGGCTTGATGTGCCTTAATCCGATGTGACATCCGACATACGCGAGGAACACAGGCGCACACATACGGTTCTCATTGCTGAAAGGGGTTTGGCATCCACGGGGGTGTACCAGCTGCGGCACGCTTCCTCCACTCGCCCCGCCGGGTGAGCTTTGTGGGGTGGCAAAGCGGGGGGATAATCACTCATCCTGCCTCAGAACCAGTAATGGCCCTGGGTGGCTAGACACTCTGCAGAAGGTCCCATTTAGGGAAGAGAAGCGTGGTCTGATTCAACACTGAAAGGTCATTTGAGAAGGTGAGGATGGGACTGGGATTCAAAGTTTTCCTCAAGTGAAATGGAAGAGGAAGGTGCCGATTGAGCAGTTCCCATTTCTGTCCCATCCAGGTACAGGAACAACCATTTGCTGTGTCTTGGGAGCGCAGAACATTTCCAAGCATGATGGTACACCAAATTGTAAAGATCTCAAATTAGAGAAGATTTAACTCACAAGATGAACCAAATGGGTATTTGGATGGAGGGATGCAAATAATTAATATTGCATGTGTTCCTCACCTCCTCTCCAGGACTGGCCTCTTGAAGTCCAGATGAGCTGGGATGTTTCTGCCACAGGAACACCTGGCTTGAGGCTCAGACCCTGAAAATACAATAAAGCTTTCTCAACAACATTGCAAGAAATCAACTTCCCTCTTCAATTATTGGTTTTTCTGTAAAGATTAGAGTCCCAGACTGATATTACTTACACTGTCAACTAAAAGTGTTGGCCTGCTAGGTCGTGCGGCAGCAGGCGGTGTGTTTACATCCGAAGGTCCCGAGTTCATTTCCAGTTAATGATCCATAAGAGGGACTGCAGCACTTCTCCTAGGAAGATTGCTTGGAAGCAACTGATAGACTGCTTAGGCTAGGGCAGAAACAAAGCACTGAAATACTGGCATGAGTTATAAATCAGGCAAAGGCAGCGATGCTCTGTAAGGAACAGTAACATTTGGTGCACACTGATATCAATAGCTGGTCAGTAAAAGCTCCTACAGAGTAAAAAAAAAAAAAAAATTTAAAAAAAAGAGACTGATTTCAGTCCAACAGAAATTCAGAACATGTTCAAATGTTCGAATTCATATTTAATAAAGCAATTATTGTTTATTATTGAAGTACCAATTGATTATTAAAAACACATTTATTGAGGCCGGACCACAAGGTAACAGATCCGTACCTCTGGCATAGCTGCGAAACCTCAGTAAATAGCGATTATTAGAAACAGATTTATTGAGGCCTAACGATACCATAAGACGCGTATCAGTTACACAGCTCTTAAAACCCGATCAGTACATTCTTAAGCCATTTTTACTGAGGGTTTATAGCTCAGCAGTAGGGCTACATGTCTTCATTGAGGGTTGTTAAGCCACATGGAATATCATCTTAATGCTCATTTGATACTTAATTAAGGTGGTGTTTGCAGGGAAAAGACTACACCAACCAATGAGAACCAGGAAAAACACACAATCATTTTCCTGCTTCCAAAAACACAGATCAGAGCTGCTTTTTTTTCCTATTGTCGAATCTTTTCATTAATTTTTGAGCCTCTCTTGGTGGAGCACGAAGATCATGGGTGATCTGAGGACACAACCAGGTGACACGCAGATCTGCGTCCATCCCAATGCCCGATGTCAGGAGCAGAGCATGTCCTCCTGCCCTCAGTCGCGCAGCTCAAACCTCCGCACTCAGTTCTGACCACCTTGCGCTCGACAAGCTCTCGTGCTCCCTGAGGGCCTTTGCCGAGCCTCTCTGCGTTGGTGCCATTGTAAATCGACTGCAATCCTATCGCTCTCTTCATAAATGCTTAAACACTCTCCTGGTACAGCCACCCTTCCCCCTGTCCTTCCCTGCCAGCCCCCGGAGCACCTGCTTCTGCTGCCAGATCCGCCACCCCATCCCACACACACAGGGCACCAGCCTACGGCACAGCCTCCGCAGACTCCCCAGCCTTTCCCATATCTCAGTACAAACACAGAAGATCACCTCCCCAGAGACACAGCCAGCAAAACAAAGAGGCAGCATGGAAACTATGGCCCGAGCGAAGGCAGCAACTTTGCCCAGATCACGCAGAACGGCCGGGGCAAGGCCCTGAGAAGAGACGCCTGCTCCCTTGCCTTCGCCATACCTTAAGACCTCCCGGCCTCCCTGCCGGAGGAGGAGGGGAGGAAGGAGCGTGGATTACTGAAGAAGTCCCCAAGCTCCAGTCTCCTCTGTTCAAATTTATATATTCCACTACAGGTGACATCATGATTGCTGGAGTCTGACAGGTGATGCTATAAAATGCATGAAACCATAAAAATTTCAACAGCAGCAAGCTCCATTGCCGCTCCATCTGACAGCACTTAGCTGCCCGGCTAACACAAATATTATAAAAGTACTCAGGAAAGAAATCCAACCTGCCTGACCTCAGTTTTGGACTAATAAACAGCGCAGCACGACCAGATTTCACCCGCATATAATAAACAGCCAGCTTTTAAAGAAACCAAAGCAGGGTGTTGGTCGGCATAAAGGACCAAGGAGAGGGATGAGTTAGAGTGGGCAAAGGCACTGCTGAACGCAGAGGGCTCGGCTCCCAGCCCGCTCTGCCTCCTGCCACTCCATCTCCCTACCAGGAGGGGATCCATCTTAGGAACCCCACAGCTACAGCCGAAAAAAGACCCTCATGGGTGTTACATAGCCAGGCTGGGGCGGGTGATTGCCTGAGCCATGTCAGAGCACCTGATGCTCATTTCTGCCCTCTCCACAGGGAAAGAGCAATCTTCTCTCTGAAAGCTGGACAGTAGGTGAATCCAAGAGCATTACTGCGCCTTCTTTCATCACCCTCAACACTAAATTTTAAGAGGCCATGGATCTGCTTTCTGTTCCTTGAGGTCCCTCTGGTCTCCCTGGAGGAGGAGAGCACCTTGCCTCAGGTCCGTGCAAAGCTCTCTGAAGGAGGTGGACACTCATGTGGACAATACTTTCCCAAAACCACCAAGGTGAGCCAGCCAGGGCACAGATTTTCAAACCAGACCTGCTGAAATGGATCTCCAGCTTCTCCAGGGAGAACTGGTTTCCATGGGCTGTTTTGGGATTAGTCAGACAGATGAGCAGGAGCTTGTCACCTTCCAACTGGTAGAAGCAGGGACCCTTGGGAACCAACGCTGGTCGCTCTCATCACCTCTCAGAGACGCTCTGGGTAACCCACAGGGCCCAATCTCCAATCCACCCTGCACCCACACACCACCCCCCATATAAGTCAGCCCAGGAACTGTCCCAGCACCCACAGCCACCACAGCCTGCGCCCAGTAAACAAACAGGCACCCAACCCATGTGGCACCTGTGCCAAAAAGCGCACCTGGAACCTCATGTGCTGTTAGACAGCAGTGACAGTCTATTGAGAGAGACAAGTTACTATAAATACCCACACAGTTCCATTAAATCCCCCTCTATTCAAATGCCGGGACCACTGTCTGAGTGCACGCTCTCCTGGGCGCAGCTACACGAGGGGGAGCGAGAGGAGCCACCAGCACCAACAGGGCTGCCCTGTGCTGGAGCTGTGTTACCAGGCAAAACAAAAATCATCAGCGTCAACATCACCTTATTACCCACACAGCTAGAGTGGCCAACCTTTTAAGTGCGACTTTTGATATTAAACACAGACGTATTTAAATGGCAAAATTCTATGTGTAATCACAGGTTTCAACAAGTACTTCAGTGGAAAGGGTACGATAATTTTTTTTTCCACAAAATCATTGCTGTTTTTCACCATTACAGATCTCCAATGTCTGTCGAACTAACTAGTGATAGATCCAGCAGATTGTTCAAACAATTCTTAGTTACTGGAAAAATACGCATAAAGTAAAAAAAACCAAAAAAAAAAAAGAAAAGTGCATTCACTGAACCAAGTTTAAATCTTTTTCCCATAAATAGTTTCCCATTTTGCTGTCAGATTTATCAGAATTGACATCAACTGATAGAAAGGTGATGGCTACAGGCAGTGATTAAAAGCACCTGACACAGACCAGCACAGGACAGCAACTCCTCGGTGAGGAACACCAGCCCTTACCATACCAGGGGACAAGACACATGGCTTCCAGACAGGACTTCACCTTTCCTGCTTTAGTTCTTCTGAGTTTCCAGTTCATCAGCCAGGTCCAGCCACAAAAAACCCAAATCACACATTTTTACAAATACAAGCAGACACTGAGATGATTTAAATGTGGTCTTTGCAGTCACCTTTATGCAGAGCCAGAAAGATACTTAGGCACCTGATTTCAGCTGAAATCATAGAATCACAGAAGGGTTTGGGTGGGAAGGGACCTTCAAAGCCCACCCAGTCCAACCCCCCTCCCAGGAGCAGGGATATCTCCAACCAGATCAGGTTGCTCAGAGCCCCGGCCAACCTGGCCTGGAATGTTTCCAGGGATGGGGCATCCACCGCCTCTCTGGGCAACCTGGGCCAGTGCTCCACCACCCTCAGTGTAAAAATTTTTTTCCTAATATCTAACCTGAATCTACCTCCCTCATGCTCTAAAATAAAGTAGATGTCCTGATGTCCATGGGACATTCCTGCCTAATCCCTCCCTGGATCACATCCCACACCTCCCTGCTCCTTCTCCACTGCAAAACATGGTGGAAAATGCTAATAGGACTCCCCAGAGTCATCTCACTTGTGACTTGTGTGTGCAAGGGCTCAGCTACTCTAATTAAAACAAAGCCATCACCAGGAAATGAGCTCTCCCCAGCCAGCACAGGAGAGCAGCTCTGGAATAAATGCTCCACGTCCTGCTGCTGCCAACCTCTCTGGATAACTTCCCAACCAGGACACCAGCCTACAGGAGCAGGAGCAGCCACCCCAGGCTCCCTGTGGACCGTCTGGAGCTGTGGGAGACCCAGTTAATTCATATCAAGCCAGGAGATGGCACTCCACAACATGCAGAATAACGTCTGAGCTTTGCGTGCCCCGAAAACCTCCCTTTTGTGCCTGGCAAGCAGTTTCTTCCACACAACAGCACCTATAGGAGTCGTGGGCTGCAGCGTGGTGGCACCAGGCCCAGGGGAGGTGACCTCCAGGGACGCAGCCCCTGCCGCCCTACGGCGGCACTGCCCTATACCTGCAGCACCCCTAAGGCACCGCCTGGCTCCCAGCAGCTCCAGTTTGCAACCGGAGGGTCCATTTAACACAACCCTCCTCTTTTTTTTATGGAATAGGCAAAAAAAAAAGTAATAATAACCGATCATAAAAAATCAAAATCGTTTACCTTTCAGGAGGCAACTCAGCGCAGGCCATTACAGGGTAATTTGGTACATCATAAAGTTTCCTATTAGAACAGAAAATAGGGCTGCCTGCATGAGCTGCCAATTGGAAATAAAATAGTAGCGGGGTCATGATCATTAGCACCGCTTTTTCTGTGAGGTTTGCTTTCCACGGGGGCGGGAAGAGGAGGGAGATTGAGATGCAAGTGGAAGCAGATGAGACAGGTCTGGCAGCCAGGAGAGATGGCAGCATTTTGTGTTTATGAAGGGTCTCTTCTTGCACCTATTGCGCGTACAGCGGAGAGCCCCACGGAGTGACGGAGGATGCAGGATGAGTCCCCATACCGCAGCGGGGTGTCCCGTCTCCTGAGGTACACACCACCACAACAGCAGCTTGGAAGGGCAGCAGCTCACGTGTGCTACTTGGGAACACAGTGTATGCTTTACAAAAAAAAAAAAAAAAAACCAAACCCCAAAATACTGAAATTGAGATAAAACCAGACAGAATGAGAGCAAGCTGGGCTGTTACTGCAGCTGTTGTAAAGAAATGCCCCAAGTGCTGGCATTCCCATGCGATGCTCAGCGCATTTCCCTTTGCTGGTGGGGATCTCTGACATCGACCCCGCGCCTCCTGCGCTCCTCCAGTTATACTGGAGCGCGTGCACAGCCCAGTCTCCTGCTAGCTGCATGACAACTGTCAGAAACACTTTCCCTGGGCTTGTCTGTGCCACATCAGCAAAGTGACATCACCAAGACCACCGAGGGGAGCACTGGCAGAGGCGGGAATGATGTCTGGGCTCTTGAGCTTGCACTCCCTGGGACGTCCTGAGCTGTGCCAGAGCTATCATCCCCGTCCATGCAGACAGTGGCATGGGAGGAAGGCTGAAGCATTTTGCTTCAGGAAAGCAGCATAAATTATGATTTCATTTCCGTGAAGGAGGAAAAAAGCCTCTTCTCGCTGTTTCATTACGCAGATGCTCACGCTCAAGGTGTGCTTCCCCAGGTGGCTGCTCGGTGAGGCGGAGGGATCAGCTCACCTCTACACTGCAGCACGATGACGGATCCCCACCACAGACACCATAAAAGAAACTGGCCCATGGAGATCAGAGGGCATCAGCTCAGGGTTCAGGGCAGAGACCATGAAGGGCTGCAGAGCCCAGGTCACAAACCAAGAGCAAGCAATAGCTACCTGATCTGTTTGTTCGTATTCATCCCGTGCTTCCCATAAAAACCCTCACACCCTATTGAGAGCTCTGTCCTACTGCATTATTCCTCACAACTTATTAAGACAAATTGTTCCTGCACCACAGTTGGGAAGTAACCGAAACCAGCAGCACTGTCTCCATCTCGTGGGGGAACTGAAACCCAGCCAACGCTGCGTCGCTCCTTGCTGAATAGATAGATCTGCAGTTTTTATGCCTCCCCACGTCTTCCCTTGGCTTTGGGGTGGTTCGCTCTCAGTTGCTTGCGATGGCCAATTCCTTCCGGTCTCGGCATTGCTGTCATCCCTGCAATCGCCTTGCACGCGGCATGTGCTCCTCTGCTGCGGGGGCGGCCACCCACCGCAGGGCAAGGCCGCGGGTGGGGGGAAGCCACCCACGGCTGCAGGTGGGAAACCTCCATGGCCAGCAAAAGCAGCAGCTGCACGAGGAGCCCTGTTACTGCTGGACCCACAAGGTCTCTTCCAGTCCTGAAAACCCCCAACAGACCTCACGCCACCTTTGTGGTGTGCATCACCTCCTCCATCCCCCGGCACTCTGCAAACCTTGCAGGGGCATCCTGACACTTGCAACTGCTCAGACACGGGAAACACAAGCCAAGCTCACAACCAGGCGCCCACTCAGTGTTTCCAGCAAGCAAAGCACCAAAATGAGTTGCACAGCAACATTCTTTGCCGACTTCCTGGCAGAATAACGTGGAGATTCATTGACAAGGACTTCTGCTGCCCCACAGCTACGCTGCTCCATTCAGGACGTGTGGAGATCCACCCCATGCCAACAATCCACGCGGCCCAAAGGCCGAAAAGCCCCAGGTTCCCATCACAAGAGCAAGGCAGTGGGAAGCGTTATGTAAAACTGCTCCTCGTGTGGCCACCGCAGCCGAAGAGCTGGGCTCTGCGTCCTCCTCCGGCACTCACAGAGTTCTACAAGCCAAAAGCAGATCTGCTCCCCAAACACCAGCTGGACGTGACTCCAATGGGCCTACCCGTTGGCACTAAAGCCAGAAAGGTCAGCGCAGAGGTTGAGCACTGAGGTGAGCGTTTGATTAAAGCGGGTGGGTGAGGGTTTTGCAGAGATCTGTTGGGGATGGAAGTGAAAGCTTTATGGAGTGCTGGCGGGTGCTCCTGACAGTGCTGGAGATGACAAGGATTTGGCACGGGCTGCAGCAGCGTTCTTCCCTCATCATCCGATTTCCAAACTCCAAAGGCCTCGGGGTGAGTGATGAAGCTTTCCTACGCCACATTTTTGGGTTTATGTTCCATTATATCACAACGAGTATTGAATCTTGTTCCACGCAATGGGCTGTTCACATTTATTCTTAACATTTTCCTAAAAGACGTTGCTACCCATCAATCCACCCCCACCCTCACCGATTTGATAGCCCATAACAGAGTGATTAGCCAACAGCAGGTACTCCATGATACAACTTTCAGTCATAGTCATCTTTTATGACCAGGATTCATTCCTTAAACCTTTTCTTTTCCTTCTATCTTGCTTCGATTTTGGCTTTTCTTATTAATTAAATGCCAAGTTTCAATAGCCTAAGATTGAATTATAAGGCTTGTTTAGAGCAAGCAGAATGATCAGAGCAAAAGGTGGAAGCTATATATGTAATATATACATATACTTAAGATACAGAACTTTGCTTCCAGACGTTTGGAACAAATTAAATAGACGATCAAATTAACTAGTGATTGAATTAACTGGAAAGCATCTCATTACCTAAAAGATGGAAACACATGTCATTTTAAAACAGCTAAAAATAAAGCAAGAATGGGTCAAAATGAAAAGCAGGAACCTTGCAAATGTCAGCCAAGTCTGGGCTCCGTTGAGCCCTCCAAATGTGAAGGCTGTAAAAAAGGTTGGAGCTGGAGAACAGTTTGAGTGGGAAGGGACTGTTAAAGCCCATCCAGTCCAAACCCCCTGCAAGGAGCAGGGACATCCCAAACCAGATCAGGTGCCACACATGGCATTTCATACATCTGCTATCAAAGAAACGTGTGCAGAGTGGAAGAGGTCTCGTCTGTGGACCACAGCTTAGCAGGAAGGGTTGGGATGCCCAGGACATCATCTTCACCCACAGGCACGCACCTCGAGCTTTGGATCTATCACTTGCTTGAAAATCCAGAGTAACTCCACTTACTCTGTCAACTCTACGAACAGTTCTCTGTCAGTCAATGACCTTCATTTGCTCTTAGAATCACAGAATGGTTTGGGTTGGAAGCCACCTTTAAAGGTCATCTAGTCCAACCCCCCTGCAAGGCACAGGGACATCTTCGACTAGATCAGGTTGCTCTTGCTGCGCACTGCCCGGAGAGTTATTCAATCAGATTGAATTCCATGTATTTCACACAGAGGCCCAAACTGGTGATGCAAAAGTATCTTTTTACCCAAGATTAAGACATCTTGTTGCTGTCTTAATTCAGCATCTTCCTTCAAGGACTCACTCTTCTGTTTTCCAGACACTTCATTTCCCTTAAAATAAATGTGAAAACCAGAGAGAGCATTCACATCCAGTCTTTTGTTTCACTACGAAAGAACCGAGATCGTTTCACGTGTTTCTCCCCTCCTGTGATATTGATGCTCATCTTCCTTCCTGCTCATCTAGACCTTACAAATCCCAGTCACTTCTCTTCCTGACACAACATCTCACTCAGCGATAAATCAGATGGAAATTGTTCTGAGCTGCCACAGAGCGCAGGAAATAATTTTTTCACTCCACCAAACTCCAGCCCCAAATTCAGCATGAGAAATAAGGCCTTAGCCCTTTCCTAGCTAATGTCGTATTTTCTCCTTTTGTTCCTTTTATACATCACATTTTGACAAATGCAAGTGGAACTTTTCCAAGATAAATAACGTTATCTTTGCAGAACCCTACGGCACCCCGTGGCAACTCATTATTTTTCAATTAAATTTACTGTTCATTGGCAGTTGCTCTGCTTTAATTTTCTGCCATTTGTTTACTGAAGAACGAAATGCATAACACAAAGCCCTATAAAAGCCAGGCTAAGTTAATTAAACGTGAAACTGGGAAACCCTAACTTTGCCTCCAGAGCAATTTTATCATGAGATCTCCTTAAAAATGTCACTTTTTGCAGGAATTTATTTAGACATATGCAACCACTATTAATTAAATGTGCAGTCCCTTCATAACTCTCCAAAAGACACTTAGCAGTATTTTGTAACCACTGATTGCAGAAACAAGAGTTCACAAGACTCAAAAAGCCAGATGAAGAAAATATTTTTCAGTCAGGCCAATATTTTTAGACTTCTTACACGTTTCTGAGTTATTTTGGCTGAATGCACGATACCTAAGTACCAGTTTGGAAGCAACACACCATACTATTTTCCTTCTATTGTCAAGATGACTTGATTTTATTCCTTGATAGGACCATGGCTTTGATTGATTGCAAAGCTGTCACGTACGTAGGCTTTTATCAGCCATTTGACATACTAACTAGAATACTCTGATTAGGGTCCACCAAATGCACGTCACATGGATCAAGAAATGACTGCACAATAGAGATCAAAAATTAATCAAGACACAAACCATGGCTGATGACGTTCCTAGACAATGTCAGAAATAATTTTTAGGCAACAGTGTTCAATATTTGCATGCCCCTCTCCATGCGAGCGAGACAGCCCAGACAAATCACACCTTACAAGTACCTATTTCTCCACATGCGTGATAGAGACCTTGATATCTTCTCAGATCTGGATGTCTACACTGCAAATCACTATACCTGTTCAGGTGAAGTCTATCCTCACAGTCTCACAGTGGGGTATCTAACACAACCCCACCAGACACCTCTGCCAACCATGGAAACACGCACCTTCATCCAGCCCTACGAGAGGATGTAAAATAGGTGAGAACACCACCACTTGGAAGTGCCAATTTCCCACCACTGCTTGTAGCCACAGCCCATACAACTTCCTCAGGCAAGTCAACAAATTTCACGTTGAAAGTTGGAGGCAACTTATTCCAGTCTAAAAGCCGAATTTGACAGAATTTGGCATGTCAGAAACAGCCTGCCAGTGCTAAAAGATCCCCAGCTTTGAAGTTGAAACTCCAGATTTACTTCTAAAATCATCAATCGTTCTGATGAGGAAAGGAAAAGAGCAGTCTTTTCTCAGACGCATAAATTAGAAACACCACGAATAATTAACAGAGGACCACAAAGCTGGATAGAAGTTTCCATGTAGGTACTGAAAAGCTAGTTTGAATAAAATTGAAATCAAGGTTTCAATATTTTGTTGGGACAAATTACTTCAAACAGGAGATGTACTGATGGCACCTCTGAAGGTCTGTCCCAGGCTCTTATTACAGGAATTAGCAATCCAAACTCCAGCTCGATGGGAAGGTTTGTCCTGGTAGGAGCAACACAGAGGTATGGTCAGAGCATATTGCACGCGTCGGAGTATGCGCTTGATCTCTACTACTCATCCTGGGAGGCAAAAAGTGGTGCCTGAGACGGCAGCACCTTGAGTCAGGTGCAAGTGAGAGGCAGCGTAACGGCGCTGAGGTGAGCTTTCCATCTTGTGCAAGGTGAGAGAAGCACAGTGTCAGCAGCTAATAAGTTTATAAGAGGATTTCTTCCTCAAGCCAAATTCAGCCCAGATTTATAACTCCCCCACACCACTCTGAACTTTCCAACACTCCTCCTGAAACATTTCGTTATTGCTCAATTACTGTCATGTTCTCTTAATGACCTGGAGGGGGGAGAAGGTCTCCATTTGGAGAACAGATGCCATTTCCATAGATACTCACAAAACTGCGCTGGGCAATAAATAATCCATTCACCCTTCAGAAACAGGCTTTGATGATATGATAATTTAAAAAAAAAAAAAGTGACAACTGTGACATGTTCTATGTGTAATGGAAACTAACCAGAAACTAAGATGTTAAACTGGTGGTGGGGCACCTCTGGCTGGTAGCGGGGCTAGACCGTCTGTCTGACTTGGACGAAACAAAAGCAGAAATTGTCCACAGCCTCAGCGTTGCACTAACAGCACTGGTCACAATGAAAGACACCAAACATCAGGGCTGTCAATCCACCATCAGGAGACATGCCCAGAGCAGGCCTACAGCAACACGTGTTCCAGGCACGCGTGGTACGCGTGATTGTAGGTTTGGGATTCCCCATCATTGGGAATGATGCGCCACGCAGGAGGTTAACTGTGAGACCGTGGACCTGAGCCCACTCTCCAGGACACACTTACCATCTACACGCAAGCAGGCGCTCAGCATCTGCCCAAGCTGAGCTCTGGAAATTGAGAAACAGAGTGTTTTCCAGATCGAAAAGCAGCTTTGACCTCTTGTTCATAAGGTCTAGGTAGACTGGACTTCAGGCATCACAGCTCACTCCAGCACTGGCTCTTGATTTCAGTATCCTTAACCAGAAGCCACAGGGCTCATAGATCCTGCTGGGCTTAAACCCCACCCCTGAGCTAGGTCTCCATCTAAGGATTTGTGAATCAACTGACAGCTCTCATCCACTCACTGGACAGACGCTTCCACAGCACACGATCATCCAAAACGCGCTCTCTGCTTTGATACTCGTTACAAGCCCCTGTTTGTACATATGGAAACCACATTATACGTTCCAGATGGAAACGCATGCTCTATTTCAGAGGAGGAAACGAGAGCTATTTCATACTCGGTGCATAATTTGTTGTGTGAATATGAAATACGTGACTGCCTCACATGTTACGTTGTGAGCTAATCATAAAAAATATAATGAAAAAGATCCCATCTGTCTCTAAATCCTATAATCCAACTGTTCTCAGCTAACTCCAGCTCTGCCAGTACCTGGTACACAAACAGCAAGGAAAGTTTTCTGTGCCAGGGAAATACTGAAAACCAGAAGAACGTGTACAAAGCCACAGCTAAAGTTTCATCCGCGGCAGAGAGAAAACATCTTGGAGAGAATAGAGACCTTACAGCACCTCTTCAGCTGACTGAAGTCATTCCCCAACTCTTCAAATTGTTCTTGACCTGCCTTTTTATCCGGGCTGCCCTGTAATTATCTTCTTAACATCATTTCCCTGTGGTTCCCTGAAGAGCCTTAATGGGATCACTGGGAAAGATCCAGCTGCACATTAGAAAGCATGGGGGCAAAGTGCTGTCCTCGAAAGATGATGGGAATATTGCCACTCACGTCAGCAAGGCTGCGACTTCAAAATGGAGCTCGCTGGCGGCAGAAGCAGCTCTGCCACGCTAAGTCAGCAGATCTGTGGCAAACGGTAGTTGGTGGGTCTGAGATGCTCTGCCTCTTCTGTCACGGTCTCATTTATCTGCAACCAAATTCCTGAGCCTGACCTTACAGCTCTTCTGCAATATCACCAAAGGAGCTCCTCCCGTGGCACCTGAGGGACCATTTATGGAGAATTACCCCATAGGAAACAGCAATATTTCCTCTGTTACTCTGTTCTTAGCTTTCAGCGTGTTACTGCAACCACTTCAGCTTGCTCACCTCAAAAAATAAAACAGGTATAAAACAGCAGCAGGAGATGTTACCAAGTTCTCAGGACTGTTAGGACATTTTCATCTAAAGGCACCAAAAAGAAACCCCAACTCTCAGCTGGCAGCTCACCGCAATTTTTCATGCTTTCAGTCTTACATATTAACAATTTCAGTTAGTTTGGCGGTTTTGAGTCTGGTTGGGACCTCACGATGGGCAAGGGACGTAAATGGGATGGCTATGGGCTCTCCTATACTCAATGTCTATCACACAGTTGCTTGGAGTTAGGGCGTGCCAGACCTTTTGACAAACACAGTGGCTTCCACTCCTCTCCACTAACTACATCCCTTCTCCTCCCTACAGGGACCATCGCTACCCCTTCTTCACCTTCCTCACCATCCGAGATCCCGTGCTACAGCCATAGCAGCGCAGTTACACTCAACCAGTCATGGAGGATTTGCATCCCTCTTGGTGCTGGATGGGGACAGTGTCAAAGTGAAGGAGAACTGTCACTCATGAAGGGTGGTGCCACTCCACAGATGAATCACTGCACCTCCATGCCCAGGACCTTTGGATTTCAATGCCAGATGGTGCAGCTCACTTTAAAGGGCTCTTTCTCAACCTCACATAAACTGTTTTCAAACAAGAGCCCTTTTATTGCCACGACAGTTTCAAGCCATGCTGAAGTTCTTAAACATCTGGGCCTGAGCCATTGCCTTTTAATTTAACTGGTCCATCAGCAATTGCATTCCAGTAGTATGAGCTGCGTCTGTCTCTAACCAGGCCTGCACTCCACTTCCCCTTCAGAACAGGCCTTACTCACCATCACTCCCTTACATCTCTCTTCCTATCTTTCACGTGAAGTCTGGCAGAAATAGCGTGGCAGAGGCTCTCTTCCCTGAGGTCTCCTCCTCAGACCAAGGAAACACACGGAGGGCATTAGCGGGGAATTTGTTAAATACAGCTCTTAAGGAAATATGGGAAGCAATCCCCTGCAGCCCTTAGCAAATGAGCCTGAATGGAAAATTCCCTCTCGTTCCCAGGTTCAGAGACTGAGCGTAACAGTCGGATACTGAAGAAAACATGGTGCCATCAGAAAGCGTGAAGTGAGCTGCTCACCCTCGCCATACTGCAGGCTCCAGAGACCTGGAGGAGCTCCCCAACCCACCAGAAATCAAACTATGCATCACGGGAGAAAATCATTCCTTCCTGATCTCAAAGGTGAACAGCAGCAGCCAGGGAACACTGAATTTATATAAATATGGTACAAATAGTGATTTGATCTCTGCAAACTCACTGGAGATACCAACAGATTAGATATGCTTTCGAGCCTTAGGAATTCTGCGCCTTTGTCATACAATCCCTTCCATACATTTACCAGACTTCATCTTAAAACAATGCCCAAACCAATCCAAGGGTACCTCGGCCCTTTGAATCGCACAATTCACTAGAATTCCTGCTGACAGGGATGTCCACAATACTTCTCTGGTTCTTTCCAACTTCCATGTCTCCAAGCTGTACATCCAGATTGTCCTCACCAAATAGCAGGCACTTCCCTCAGCTCTCTCTTCATCCAAAGAGAGAGGAAAGGCAGCTACAAAAGCAATGAGACCATTAGATTCCAGATCATGCTCTGCTCATTCCTCTCCCTCTCCACCATTGAGGGTGATGACACGCTACCTCAGATGTCACAGTTAAGTCCCCAAGTTTAATGGGATGAATCTTTGCCATCCTACAAATTTAACCCACTTACAGGATTACACAAAAGCAGTTGCCTGGATTAAGATAATTTTGCTCTTTTGAATCCATTTAACTAATCAACGTAGATCACTGCAAGCTAACCTCTTCTCCTTGGGATTTCTCACCCCATCACCTTTGTCCAACCTGTATTTTACCAGCACTTACCCCATTCCTTTAGAGGGCTCCAAATTAACAGTTACCTCAAGGCTTGATTCACAGCCTACCGCAGTCAAAGACTCAGCTACACTTCAACAGGTTTTAGGTCTGATCGTTTGGGACCTTTTTTAGTTACAAACCATGTAAATGTTTTAATCAAGAGGTCATACACTAATGAATTAAAAATTACCCTGTAAGTGTCTTGGCCAAGCAGGCAACACGGACATGTCTCTGACAGGATCTGTCTTCCATCATACCCAGATGCCACTCAAGAATTTTGCCATTGCTGTTGAGAGAAAGGCAAATTAGCAATGATGTTAATTTACACCTCTCGCAACTCCCAGAGATCTCTCCAAGCCTACTGCCTCACGCTTCCTGCATCTCCTTGCCTGCAAATTTCCCCACATCGGGATGTATCTTGTTACTGCTGACAGCAAAAATAGTGTAAGAAAATACCCAGAACAACACGTAACATGGAAAGGAAGGGGAAAGGGGTGGTGGTGAATGTCCAGGACTGGCCTCATGTGTCACACACGTTTGGGAAACTGGTCAGCTCTGGTCTTCAGCTGGCTTTAGCTCAGTTTGAGATCTACAAGAGGAGAGCTGCTGCCTTCTATGCGTTTTCCAAGTCTCACCTCAATTGTACCAGCACTCAGCTGGAGCCCTGCCTGCTTTCACCAAGAAAGGGAAAGCAGTGAAAGCAGCACAAGCAGCGTTTGCTCACATGGGCTTGTACTTCTGGCTCTGTCACCTCCTCTCTTGACTTGGTTGTAAATCCTTCCTGGATCCCTTTTAACAGAATCCCGCCAGCTAATGGACTTTGCTTAAAACAAAGCATCGCATTCAAGCACAGTTGTTTGCCTTGGGAGGCAAACACTGACTTTTACAAACAGCAGACAACATCTCAGGGATTTTGGGTGACTGCTGCAATGTTTTCTAGCTGGACAGTAAACAGCCAGGTAACCGCTGACAATGTCTGAACGCAGGGTTTGAGGTTCCTCCCCTTCTCCCTGGTGACCATAAGCCAAGATCCTACCTGATAAACAAATGATTATCATAGCAGGGGTGCCTCATCAAGATTTATTACAAACCCTTGTGACAGCCCAGGAAAACTGCTTCCAGGAGTCATCCAATACACCAGAATGAACAAGACAGCCCCTCGGATGGAACCGTGCTATCCAAATCCCTTTACATCGAGCTGCAGCCCAGAAACGCTATGACAGCCACAGCAGCTGCCCGACATTACCAGATATCTGCAACTTTTAACAGGAATCAGGCACAGAGCTGTTCCAAGCCCCAGCTATAAAACTGATGAACTGAGAGGAATATCGCAAACAGAAAGAGGAAAAACACAGCATCACACCGTAGCTATTTGATTGTGATTTATGGCCCATCCCAGCTTGCCTTATCATGGAGAAAAACACTGCACACACTGTACAGAAATGGCTTTTGGGCCTGGATGTGCAGTTCTGCTGCCTCAAGTTTGGAATGGGGGCTGCAGACAGCCCTGCCGCACAAACCCAATGCTTGCTGCTTCTAAGAAAGCGTCTATGCAACTGTTGGATGCACTGAGGACACCTGCCTGGCCACGCAGCACTGCCCACACCCCCAAAGTTTCACCACAGCCTTGTAATGTGCGCAATGCAAACCTGGCATCGATTCCCTCCAGAGCATCGCTGCCCTGGCTGCGCCGAGGTCTTCATCAGCAGTCGCAAGCAGACTTCAATGCAGACAGCCGGGAGAGAGAGGTGGTACCTGGCACAGAGCTGATGAGATCATTTGCCAGTTTTAAGTACCAGACTTTTCACCGTTTTGTTTCAAAGTGACAGTTTTGTTTCCTTGTCTAAAAGAAAAATGGTTGAACAGACAAGTCAGAAATAATCCCAAAATGAAGCAAAATATTGGGGTAAAATGAAACAATTCAGTTGTCTCAATATTATTTTGTTTTCCAGAACAAAAAGAAACTTTTCTGTTTAGCAGATCACTCTTTCTTCTCTTCATGATTTCCCATTTAGGCCAGCCACACCACTATCTGTATTTCCCACACCTACCCCCTAACACATTGGAGAGAGCCCAAATGTGTCCACTCCTAGCATCAAACTGACATGCTCCAAATTGTCCTTGCGGCAGGTAACCAGCTCTCTCCATTTAAGGGGTGCAGAGCCAGCCCTCCCCATTCCAATCCAAGTACCTTTAAAAAGGCGCAGAGCCCAGAGCAGCTACCACCTTTCAATGCTTTTGCAGTGAGCTCAGTAACACAAGGGAAAGCTGCCCTGCGCCTGAAAAGATCCAGGACACCACTGCTCAGTTTGCTTTTCCCATCAGTGTGTAACGTTATCCAGGTAACACATGGCTGCACTGGAGCACCCCTTCCAGGAAGACATCCAGGACCAAGGTGAAGCATCCAAGCTGGATTAATTTCCCCCTTGCCTTCAGGAGCTGCTCCACTGGGTGATTACCACGTTGCTTCACATGTGTCTTATTTCCAACCTAACTTCAACTTCCATCCACTGGATCTTCTGTTACACATCAGAAAGGTTCTCCTGGCACAGGAAATTACCTACCATGATCACATTGCCTCTAAACTTGCTTTTCAGCAAGCCAAACGGACTGAGCTCCTTAAGCCTGCCTCTCATTCCAGACCCTGGCTCACCCCATTACAGCTGAGGTATTCTCCAATACGTACAAAAGCCATCATACCATTTGTAGGGTCATGAACCTTGTGCTTTGCCAAGGAGCATTACTCAGTGAAATCGCCCCAGCTGCAAACATCGACCTGCTAGAAACTGGGTTTGTCAGAAGGGAGGGAATCACAGGCTCCAGAGCTCCTCAAAGGCTTTCATGAGCAGCCAGTTGTGAACATTGCCTTATGTCAGCTAGCCATTAGCTCACAAATACCTGACAATCTCCACTCGGTTTGTGAACTTCGAAGTCTGTTCTCTGCCATGGTGCTGTGCAACGTCCGTGAGAGCTGTGTGTGGTGTTTGAGATGGTTTCACTCAAAATGGCACCTGTCCACGGGGAAGACAGCAATGCTCCAAATAAATGGCTCATTCTTTCAGCACTTGCATGGGAGGGGTCCAAGGAACGGTCTTCATCAACAAAACTCTCTCTGGGTACCACTGACAGCCAGAGCTTCCAGTCAAGGCATGCTGGGGTGAAAGTCCAAGGAATGCCATTCCTTCTCGGAGTCGATTCCTCTGCTGTCAAATCGCCATCCAAAGAAAACACATGAAAATTGATGCATTTAAAAACATCAAGCCCTGAAAAAACATGGTCTGCAAACAGAGATGGCCAATCCAACGCTGTTCAGGAAGCAACCTCCAGCTGCCAATGCCTGTCACAAAATTCACCCATGGTTTTTCCCCAGTGAAATATTGCTCACCTTGCTGAAGCCAGCGGGCTGCTGCTCGCTTTCTCAGGCAGCGGCACAGCAGCGTGGAGCAGGCTGTGTCTCGGCATATTTGTTCAGCCCGGAGGAAGCCAAATTATCCATCGCCTCACACAGTCACCCTGCAGAAAGCACATCCCAATGCAGAGGGGGCTCGACATTTCCCCATGGGCTGTGCTGGTGGTCTCCTGAACCAGGCTTTGCTGTCTCAGCAGCAGCTGTAATTATGGAGCCCAAGGAAGCAGATAAACAAGGAGCTGAATGATTTTGTGAGTGAAATTAGGGTTTGTGATAACAAAAACAGAAAAGCGCTGCAGCCAGGCAGGGCATGAGGGAACACGGCAGTTTTTCATCCCGTTTGACTAAGGCAACCCCGCAGGAACCTGCTGAATCAGCCCTGATGCCGCGCACAGCCGAAGCAACGAGCAGCCGTCCTCTGCAGAGCTCCAGCAATTCCCCCGGGACCCCCTCCAGCTCTACTCATGCCCCTGTGACCCACCTGGGACAGCAGCACTGATTCTGACCTGAGCCCTCACTGAGCCACCAACAAACCCCAGCGCTAAGGGCTACCACTCAAAATATGGTCATACTCCTGAGATCCAAACCTTACACCTCAGGCTTCCTCTATACCATCCCCTTCACCCAAACCATCTCCCTCCACAGCAGCCTTCCAGCCTAGTCCTGACCTTCACCTGTGCAGACTGAACTACGGATCAGGTCCATGACAGAAGCAGCAAGGACAACTACTGCTCTAAGCAGAGACACTCTAGCCATTAAAAGAAGTTATTAAGGGAAACGGTGGATTATCCACCACACAGTCTCTTCAGACCAAGAGTGGAAGAGATGTTTCAGCCAGAAATGAGTTCGTGGGCTCAGTGGTGAGGTTAATGGACAAAATTTTATAGTCTGCTATTCAGGAGGTCAGGCTAGACAAGACCTTAGATGTTTCCAGCACTCATATCATATGTTCTTATCTCTGAACAAATGGATGAGAGAATAATAGAGAGTCTCTTCCAGGCCATTCTACTCATAAGTTCAATTATGGGGAAGCTGGGGAAAGTTTATAGAACAGTAGCGTTTGCTGCTGTGCTTGCCATGGAGGGAAGCCAGTACCAATCTCTATATTCAACACCTTGTATCACATTTCAGTGCTTTCTGGATCAGGTTACCAGCACCAACCTTCCAGTCTCATTCTTGCCACCGCAAAGAACAAAACTGTCCACCAAGTGCATCTTCACTTGGAGCAACAGCTTGAGCCCAGGCTGTCCTCAGACATCCCAGCACAACCAACGGAAATACTGACAGTGGAGAGGGGTTATGTTGATGTGAGCAAACATCTGCTCCTTGAGCCAACCAAGTCCTCCAGGGCCCACACTCTGGATGGGCAGCATCAGTTTCACCCGCTCTCTTTGCCCTCGCTCAACAGCTGGCAGAAGTAGTCTCTGCAGCAGTAACCAAAAGCACATGACAATGCTGCAGCTGAAGACTTGTGATGAATCACCATCTTCCTACACCATCGTATGGGCACCGAGAGTCCCTATTCCAGCAACATTTCTCTGATGCCTGTGAAGTAATTAGCAATAGCTCTTACCACTGTCCTCTAATGGAAGATGGCCTCATTAATTACATCACACTGAGTCAGCTTCGCACGCTCAGAGATAATAAAAACATTGTTAGCCCTTCTTCCAAAAAAGGAGCAAACTCACATTTTATAGACACTCAAAGATCCCGTGATAAAAATATGACACCTTGTGTTTAAATATTTTCCATCATGCCTTGGGCTATCTGCATGTCCAAATATTTCCTACAAGAATCAGTTCACCCACTCCTGAGCAAAACACGATGTGGTACTTTAGGGTATCCAGCAGAAATAGTAAAAAGGATTTTGTTAAGAGGATGGAAGGACCCTGCTTAGAGTTTAATACATACCTGTATCACCTTAAAAGCATCAAGAGCCCTTACCCGTACCACCAGCTTTCAGAGCACGACCTCTCCTGCCCCCACCCAAGGTCACTGGTACAACACTCGCTCCGTGGAGGAGCCTCCTTCTGCTGCCTCATCAACTTCATCTAAATGACTGTGGCTGTTAATACAGACTAATCTGCATGTTGTTCACGGTGTTAATGCCTTTCCCTTATGAACCCCACCGTTTCCCAACACCTCTCCTGTACAACGCAACAACTTCACACCCTACACATACAAGTGAGCCTGTTTAAGCACCTCATAATGCATGTGGTGCTTAATGTGCGCATCTACAGGCCCAGGTTTGTCCTCTCTGACCTCAAATATATGAAAAAAACCCACAATTTAGGAGTGTTATCCCTATGGTTATTAGAGAAAGGCAACAGGGTTGAATCCCCTTCCAGAAGCATCTCTCTCTTTTTACTGATCATTCAGGGACCCTACAGTAACTGGGGATGGAAACCATCCCGTGGTAACTCCCATGTGGCGAGAAAGCGGCCGTAATTTCATAGAATCACAGAATGGTTTGGGTGGGAAGGGACCTTCAAAGCCCACCCAGTCCAACTCCCCTGCAAGAAGCAGGGATATCTCCAACCAGATCAGGTTGCTCAGAGCCCCGTCCAACCCGGCCTTGAATGTTTCCAGGGATGGGGCATCCATCCCTTCTTTAAGGGAGAAAGAAATGGGAGAAGAAAAAAAATGTTTGCACTTACCATTTGGAAGATGTTTTGAAATGTTTAAAGTTTCCCTTCCTAAGTACATTTGTTTCCAAAAATCATCAGCCTTTAATTTTTAACAAGGGATTTAAATGGTTTCAGAGCATGCAGCTGAAGCAAAATGTATCAAACTAAACATTTAGGGTATTCTATTTATTTTGCTGAATAATCTTCCTCTCAGTGTGATCAGAAAGAAATTAAGAAACATTTTTTAGTTTAACAACCAAAAGTTAAAAAAAATCAATTATTCAGAGTTCTAGTTCTGAGCTCTTCTGAAAAATCTACCTTTTTGATATGCTTGAGATCATTTAGAGATATTAAGAAACACAGCTATGTGCACCAAATTAAAGGGAGATGCCAAATAAAGGCTTTAAAACAAATCTCCATAAAAATCAGTGAAAACATTTGACAAATATTTATATTTCCAATAAAACAGGTAATTTTTCAATTAAAATGGAGATACAATCTTTCTTAAAGGTAATGAAAATGCAAATAGTCAGTACTGGATAAATTAGGCTGGAAAACCACATATATACAGAAAATAGGTCATGTTGCACTGAGTGAAAGGAGGAGGGAAAAGTGGAAAATTAAAGGCAAAAGGTAAACTCAAGTTTTTATTTCTCAACAGCATCCTTTAAAAAAAAAAAAAACCCTTTAAGTTTTCTCTCCAAACACTGAATCAACAAGGAAAAGGGCACTGGGATCTGACCTCCCTTTAATAATACATTGGTAGTTTTTCCTTCGCAGGGAAAAACATTTTGTAAGAGGAAAGACAAATAACCCCAACTAGATTAATAAATTTGTTAACAGAGAGAACTGAAAAAGGAAGTACCACAAGTCAGGATAGACCCCCTCTTTTTATTTTAGCACCTTTTCTTTTTTTTTTTTTTTTAAAAAAATACATAAAATAATATTTGGAATACCACGGGGTGTCAGGGAAAACAGAGCCTACCCTGAGCTGCCAGGAGGAGCTGGGCAGCTGAAAAGTGAAGCACTGCAGAGGCAGAGACGTGGTGGGGAGATAACTCACTCTCCTCCTTTCGTTCTTGTTCTCACTCCTGTCTCAGAGGCCACCAGTTTATTTAATTAACCAAGTGGTGTCCCCCAGGACTGCAAGGCCAATCCTGCTCTCAGTTATCCCACGGGAGAGGAGTTTCAGTGACATTTGCATGGTGTTGAAGCCATGGTACGTTGGTTTAAGTCCTGGGTTTCTGGTAGGGACGGGACCAAGTTAAAGCATTAACACCAAGGTTTCAGATAACCTGGGCCAGAGGAGCAAAAATATTAGGGAGGTAAAAGTACAGGTCAAAAATGGGCATCACTGTCAGGTACATATGCTAGATATCCCAAACATAGGGGTCAGTCCTTGGGCTAGCACACCCCAGCGCCCCTGGCCACACACAATTTCTCCATTAAAAAGTCCCACTACACATGAGGAGCTGGACTGCCCTTCAGCAGCAGATTCACTCCTCAGAGAGGGGTTTTGGCCCAAAGTCTATCCTGAAGTGAGAGCAAGAGGAGAATCAAAGCCTCCATGTTCAAGGATACGGATTTAGCCCCTGACATGAAACAGTTACTCGCTCTGAACCTGGCACAAAAAGCCAAGGGACAAAGTTACACCCTGGCCCCAGAAGAGCCACTCTTGCCCTGAGCTGGAGGCTGGATCACCCTTGCCTTGACATCCCCTTTTCCCTAATTTTCTCATTTATTTTGAACCCCTGCTCATCTCATGTTTTAAAAACAAAAAATCCCCAAACCACCAAAATGCAGGAACAAATTCTTGCTAAAATTCTTTTCATTATTACTGTGTAAATAATAACCCAGTCAAATGAGTGACACAAATCCCCTTTAACGACTCATTCACCACATTTCTGCCCTTGCCTTCCAGACCTCAGCATGAGCAGTGTAGTGTTTTGTCTTCTCCCCATCAATTGATACTTAAATAATGCATAAAACTGTCTTATTAAATGCATGTTGAATATTTATTTGGATGCTCATCACAAGTTGAAAGATAACCTTCATTTTCAATTCCCTTTGGGATAATCAGCTAATTGGGTATCAGCAGAAGCTCAGTCTCCTCAGTCTGCTGCTAGTCAGCATTAGAGCCCATCCTAATAAAGCCTTCACCACACATCGAGAGGCTCAGGCCCTCGTACTGCTTTGTCCAACCCAAGCTAATCCACAAGACGGATGTAAAAGAAAAGAGAATAAAAGTGGTCATGGTCACCCACTTCTTCAGCCTCAGTGCTTTTGGATTTGGGACAGATACAGGCAGGAATGAGCCAGACGCTTCCTTCAGATAACTGATAAACTAAGTCCTGGCAGCTGCGGCTTTTGCATAAACTCTAGAGCTACGTGGGACCTGGACCTCCTGGCAGCAGCACAGCAAGATCTCAGGCTCGTTTGTTCCTAATATACTTTGCATTAAAGCATCTTGCAATAAATTCGGTTCTTAAAATTACAAGGTCTATGATACAACCTGGATCACATCTGACTCCGACAACAGTTGTTTCTCGTTCGTCACAATGAGGTAGTTGTTAACGAAGTCAGTTAACTAATCATGCCACAAAGGCAGAAATCAACCCTACTTTCAAGGTCCCTTCCAACTCAAATTATTCTACCATTCTACCTTCTATTGAGAAATCCTCTCTTCTCCTTCAAGAGCACGCTGGCTCTGTTTCACAGGGCCGCTCCAGACCCCCAGCACGTTATAGCTCAACATTGGAAGGTTGTTGATAAACTGTCATTTATTCTGTGCTTCTATTTTCTTTTATTTCCTTCATAAAGAAACACAACTGTATCTATGAATTAGGGAGAGGGAGGTGTACTACATCAACCTCGTAAAAAAAAAAAAAAAAAAAAAAAAAAAAAAAAAAAAAAGGACTCATCGAATGAATGGCCAGCCCAGACACCTCATTTCTGAGAGCCCACTGACGGCACAGGAGCCACCAAATCCTTTCAAGGCGGGAAGCTGCCAGTGTCTGACATGTTCTGCAGTATGAGACCTGACAAATCAGCACATGGAAGAAATTTACCCATGCCCAAAGCTTGTCAGGTCTTTGGCAGCTGCTGCAAATAGCTGCGCAGGGAGCAAACAGAAGCACTTGTGTGTAATATCGTCTTCCAGGCTTGTCAAATTCACTTTTAGAGGAAATTCAGTCAAACAATGCTTGTACAGCAAACACCCACTAATTTTCATACACTTGACTACTGCAAGTTAATATTATTTCCCTCCTCCTTCTCCTATCACTGCTCACACTGAGTGCTCCACCAGCACACACCAAGGCATCCTGCGGGACACAGGAATCGTGCTGCTTAGCATGAACCACTTCCCTCTGCGCTCAGGAAATATCTTCAGTCCCATTCCTTTTCTCCCCAAACCCCTGCATCAGCTTTAGCTGGATACTTCTTACCTGGGATCAGCAAGGAAGAGCTCCAGAACCTCCTAATAAATGTAACCTCAGATTTTGACCAGCTATGGGTTTCCTCCTGCACAGAAAGCACTCGCATGCGTGAAATTCCCAGTATGTGTTCATTGGACCTACTGAGTGGTAAGGCACAGCATGGATTTCCTAAGAATCTAGAGTAAAATGACAAACTAGTTCATTATTTTAAACTGTTTGACAATCAGGTGCTGTAAGAAAGATCTAATCTGTGGCATTTTTGTCCAAATAAAGTCTAATAACGACAAATGGGAGGCCTTACACACCTCTCAAGCAGCAGGCAGAATGCAGCCGAGGACTCAGCCTGCCCCGAAATCAAACCTTGCGGCACGACGCGTGGAGGAGAAAATCACCACACAGGTAACTGACCACAGACACAGCCTGGAAGAAAAAAGGAGACATGAAACACAAACACAGGCACTTTCAGGACTAATATCTGCTTACTTTAGGCAGGTACCTCAGGAGGCGAGGAGCCACACGGAGGGTTGGTCTCTGTCCGTGGGGAGCTGGAGCCCATTCATGCAACCGCTGGAATCTGTGTTAAGGCAGAAGAGTCTGGTCCTGGTGAATGAGAGAAGATCCTTTCAGCTTTGATCAGGTAACTCCTACTCCATTCTCCCCACTTCATTTCACAGGATTCCCCCATCCCAAATGAAAAGCAGTTTCTTTTGCCAATCCACACGTGCTCGGCAGAGATGAGACGAAGGGTCTACGCGTGCCCAGCCGTCAGGACCCAAGCTGGAGCAATCCACATGAAGGGAAAGGAGCTGCCTCTCTCCACACAGCAGTACTTCCCTCCCTCTAGCAACAAGGACACACGCATCCAGTGACATGAATCAACTGTGCCCTGGAGCCAAAGGTTCCTTCTTGCCTCTCCGCATGGATGAATAAAAGCTCCTACTGGAACTTTAAATAATTTCATAATCAACCATCTATATATTAATTTCCAACACATACAAACAACAGACCAATTACATTTTTTTTTCTGAGAAAGCCAACTCTACATCTGGCTGCCTCCCATGAAAAAGAAACACAAGCATCTCCAAGGTGTATCCGATACCCGAGTCAGGCTCCTCCATCACGTTAATCAGGTCTCTCTGCCACATCCACTGCTGGGAAAGAACAGGTTCTCCAGGCTCGCCGGGATTCAGATTGGAAACACTGAACACCAAGTAGTCCTTAGTTTCCAGATGTTTCAAATTTTCTGTATATTTGGAAAAAAAAAATGACTTTTTAATACTGAGAATAGTTATATTGGATTTGGAGTGTGTGCGGGCAGAGCAGCCAAACTGAAGTGCGTGGTGGATCTTTCACCGGTGTGTTACACGTGTAAAGAGGAATTCAAAAATATGGCAGTTGTTACTTTGTGGGAAATTTTGCGTGAAACTGGCTTTAGTTTTCATTCCCTCCTTCTTTTCTGTTTTGGTTTTTTTTTTTTTTTGGGGGGGGGGGGGTGTTTGGGGTTTTTTTTTTTTGTTGTTTTTTAAGTCCTCCCCATCTTCCCTTCCTTTTTGGAAAAAAGTGGGAAAATGAGAAGTGAAAAACACCCTGCCCTATACTTCAACATTTTTCAAAGTGCTCTGTCAATCCACAACCAACCTTTTCTCCAGATAGGCCCCAAGTAAACTTTGACTTAAAAACTCAATGCCTATAACGAGGTTCCTAATTCCATACTTCCAGCACCAAAAGCGTGAGCTGGTTTTAAAAAATGCTGAGCATGCAGCAGCTCCCAATAAATTTCACACCTCTGCAAAAGTCCAGTTGTCGGGAACTGTTTTCATCCTTTCATTTGCAGGTTGCCTTCATTACTTCCTTCCCTTGGGTCACAAAAAGGCTGTTAGTGACATCTTCCATTTACCAGGTGCAGCACTATAAACTCCCAGTAACTCCACTAAACTTAATGTGCTTAATGTAGACACTCTGGATTTGCAATGCTGCAAATGAGATCAGAATTTGTCCCGGCCACAGGAGCCAGAAGGAGGTCAAACGCTTTACATACATTACCTCCTCCTCGGCATGCTAATGTTCAGCAACTTTCAAGTGCTTTTCCCCAGACACGGCAGTTCCAGGAACAGCACTGAAAGGACACAAGGCAGAGTGCACCACTGGAGCAGGAGGACGACCACCAAAGCTATTGGCCTCACCAATAACAAAGGTTTTTGCTGTGGAAAACCTTATTTTGTGAGTTGAGAGAGGAAAGGATTTGGCAGTATCCAAAAGACATCAACAAACTCACCCTTGCTGATGCCGCTGTCATAGAATGGTTTGGGTGCAAAGGGACCGTTAAAGTCCATCCAGCCCAACCCCCCTGCAAGGAGCAGGAACATCTCCAACCAGATCAGGTTGCTCAGAGCCCCGGCCAACCTGGCCTTGAATGTTTCCAGGGATGGGGCATACAGTCTGGGATGGGGCATCCATGCTCTCTGGGCTATCTCACTGACCACTGTAATGCCTTTCCCCACCTCCCAGAAAAACAAACACTGGCCACTTCAGCAGTCAGAAACCACACAGGCCATGAGCCCCTTTCTCCATCAGCCGAGGACCCGAGCATGGCGAGAGGCCTGCAACGGCACACACACACCCGTGGGACACACTCACCTCCTCCCCAGGGCACAACCACCCCAAGGCGCCAGGTCGCAGCCCTTCCAGCAGCCTTCAATCACAACCGCTGCTCCGGCTCCTGCTTTGCTTAAAGCGGACAAACGTCTCACCTGATTTTTCAGCCCAGCCATGTCCTGCCATCTGCTCATGGTTTTCCTGAGGTTACCTGTGCAGAACGAGCGTTTGAACAGGGGCTGAAGCACATGTGGTTTTAAGCTGGATGTTAATTAGAAACATTTACTACGTCAAACCTATGATTAATGCACAGAGTTTCAACTGAAAGGACCCAGCATCCCACAGATCCGCTCTCCTTCCCTACTGCAGGACTTTGGGGGGAAAAGAGCTTTTTAAACCAAAACAAGGTCAGAGGCTTGGCCAGCGTAAAGCAGCCTATTTATGTTGGAGGCAGTGAAGGTTATTTGTTCTGTCTTAAAATTTGGCCTGAAAACTGTAGACTACATTAAAAATAACATGAAAAATGTCACAAAACTACTCTGTTTTGCTTTCTTATTAACATAGCTGCAAGGAACGATTAAGGGTGCTCATTGTTCCCATTGTAATTATGAGTTATTATTTGTAACACCATTTCAAATTTGCCCCTCAGTAAGCCACTGAAGAAAATCTGATTTCAGTTCACTTTATTGTTATGCTTTTGGTATCAGAATAATACAGAACTGCTTTGTTTTGACCAGTGAAAGAGACCCAGTTTTCATTTGGCAAAAATTATTACAATGACTAGAAAAAAAAAAAAAAAAAAAAAAGAGCGAAAGACAATGAAATAGTTTGGAATTCATCAGGGTCAATATTAATTTCATGGTTTACTCTTTTTAAAAAAGCACAGATCATTTAGCAGATGAAAGCTTCCTCTCACCTCTGCCATTCTGAACTTCCAGGACTTCACCAGCACGTGCAAGAAGTTTCCTCAGGTCAACGTTGGGCCAGCTTCGCTTTGGCAGTGAATTGCAGAGCTCCAGATCTCAGAGGTCCAAACCAAATATGTTTTGAATTTTGCCATCTATCTGGCTTATTACATTCCTGATAAAGAGTCCTGAGATACTACTGTCAGTGAACTACGGAGTGTTCCTCAGGAGCAGCATAAACATCCGCTAGCACATCCTTTACCCAGGTTATTCACCTCTTACCGTTGATAATATTCTGATAGGGTATCTGAAAAATATAGTGGGTGACCACGAAATGAAAGGCAATCGTCCACAGATTTACACAAGGCAGTGACTTAAATTCTGGCCTATTCTAATCATAAATTCTCTTCATATTCTTTAAAACTTGTTTTGATGTAACTGCCTATGAATATTTGCAATATACTATCAAGTTTTAAAGCTGCTGAATGCTTCTCATCCTCACTTGTTTACCCAACTTTGCCAACCTTTAATGATTTGAGATGATATTTTACAGGTGAACAATCTGCCTGCAGCAATATTTTCTCTTTAATTTACATCTAAGTGACCTGCCCCTTTCTGGGATGAGGATGGAAGGAAAAACAGCATTCTTCAGCTAAACTCAACAGTTCAAGCAACTTTTTCCTTAAAAATTCCTCACCACCTTCCCTACTTTGGAGCAGGCATTTTACAGGGATGTCCCTGTGGTTGTCTTTGAGAAAATGCAGGCAGTTTATAAGCTTTTCTAAAGTCAGAGTTTGCACAAGGCTCAGAAAAATCTACATTTGCAGAAACCTCAACCCATCTGGGGCACGTTCCAGGCTGGAGCGCAGGAATGGAGTTGGCCTTTCTTCTTCTACAAACAACACAGCAAGAGCCTTCACATTCTCTGAACCTTCAGTAACCTCGAGCAAGCGTTGAATTCAGGTCGGTTTCTAGAAGCTGGCAAAATTGCGGGGCCTCCTTTCTGCTTTAAGCCACCTTCTTGCTCCAACTGTGCGTACACTTTAAAGGACTCCTCATGCTATCTGGGACTACGGTCACTAAAAATAAAACAGGCAATGGGAGCTAATGGACTGCAAAGGGCAAGCTGTTTCTAGGTTGCCAGCGAAGGTACTGAAACACTTTTCCTTTCTTCCTCTGCCTTCCTTCTGCTTTTTCCTTTCCCAATTCCCTCTTTTCTAACCCAAATCCCTTAATCTCAGTGCTGATAATTGTGATCACTCTAATACACAGCCATCTGAGCAGCTCAGAAATGTCCATCTTGGCCCAGTCCCTCTCACAGTGAGGAAGAATAAATATGAAAAGCACATGGACTCCTCCAGGATTATAATTTAAAACAAATACGGAGTCAAATGAGGATTAATCACATTCCCACTGAAGGCTGGGTTTTGTTGGGGGTTTCTGAATCCATGTTGCTCTTTAATCAGAGGATAAAAATGATGATGGAGGGTGGCAGTTGGAAGAGCTGATGGAGATGGGCTGGATTTACTCCAGACTCTGCTGTTCTGACCCATGAGTTGTGGTTAACATATCAGAGCTGATCCCCTCCTTCGGCTGCTGGTTTCTGGCAAACAATTCAAGGCCCTTAGCGGGTCAGCACAGAAATACGGTGCATGGCAAGTGCTCCTTCCAGGGAGGAATGGCACATGAGGAGCAGGCTGCCTGCGCTGCAGGGCAAAAGGCACAGCGTGAGCAGTGGCTGTGGTGTGCGAACTTCTTCCCCCGTGCAGAAAAAAAAAAAAACTATTTTACAAGCAGCAGAGTGATGATGGGCCTTGGGGAGAGCTGATGAGCTCTTTAAGACTTGCAGTGGGTCAAAACTAAGAAGTCTTTCAGGGGGAAGTCGGGATGGGATTTAGAAAGTAGTGATTGCAATTTGAATTTGTATTACCCTGCACCTCAGGTACACAGCACATTGGCTTTCCAGTCATGCACTCAATTAGAGATTTAATTTTTAATTAACTTCCTTAGCAGTTCTTGAAGGACCACAAATTTCTCTAACAAGACAATTCATTTATTATACAGGCCAGGATGCTTTCAACATTGCAAATGTTCAGGGCTGGCTCTTAGTCTGTGGTGGCTCCTCATCCACCAAATGCAGAACAGGCAAGAGAAGTGATCAGAAATGTCAGACCAGAATCGGGTCCATGGTACAACTGGATGACTCTCCAGTAAGTATATCAAGCCAGGAAAGCAGGCATCGAGGATATCTCACAGGAGCCAGGACCAGGGCCGCCGTACATCACAGCACCCCTGCCTCCCCTGCCAGCAGCACTGGGGACATCTCGTCCTGAGCCATGGCACCCATCAAAGCAAGAAGCAGGCACCAGTACAAACACTCTAATCTGAAAACCCAAAGCACAAGAAAATCTCTAGCCTAGGAAGAGAATAAGGTGTTCCACTCCAAGTACACAGTGACCTGGTTTTTCCCATTTCTGATGGTTCTGATCTTCCGAGTCCCCATGCAGCCACACTGTGAAATCTATTTTGAAACTTCAGAGGGAGACTGTGCACCAAACTAAAATAAATTCTTCTACCCACCCAGTCCCGCTTATATGCCAACAAAAGGCTCCCCTTTCTCTGCTACATCCGTCTCACCGCCCTTTGGCTCGGCAGCTCAAGCACTTCAAGCATGCATTTGATTCCCCTGAAAATCCAAATTGAGATGCTCGAGTTTATTTTATGCTATTTTCTTAAGCCCAAATAGAAAAATAGCTTTATACACATAAGTAAAAAAAATAATAACCTGCCATTTAAATCCTGTTCAGGTAATTAGCTCAGCGCCTAGCTCTGTGCTAATGCGATTGCCTTTCTTTGTTTGTTCCTATTTATACTGCTCTTTAAAGTTCATTAAAATCACTGCTGCTATCTCACACAGAACAACTGTTCAAAACATCAGTGTCATGCAGTCGAGAAATTTATGCTTTGAAGTTCCCTCCTTTATTCATTTTTACCAGGCTTTTTTATCTTTTTCTTTTTTCCTTTCTTTTTCTATTTTTTTTTTTTCTCTTAATGACTAAACCAGTTTTATGCTCTTCACAGTTATTCCAAAATCTGTTCCTCCTGACACGGAGCCGATACATCATTCCCTGCTCATAACCCTTTTTTCTCATTTTCATCGTTTCTCTCCCCACTTGCTTTGGCTCTCTGCTAAGTCCATCACAGGTTTGTTTTTATATCCTCGTCACTGTATTTTATAGCCCAGTAAAACCTAGAAAGCTGCAGCAGAAAACACACAAGCCAGCTCTTTGATGTCCATGTTTGTGTGGCAGCTTGCTGAAACGTGTCGCCACTCGCACGGAGACGCAGCCCTGCGCACAAAGCCGCCGGCTGCCAGAGTCGGGCCTAACGTGGGGCTGCAGGTGGTGGAGCAAGGCAGGGACGATAAAAGGGGAAGAGGTGAATGCTTTCCTCTCCAACTCCACTTGGGATGAATCCCCTTTTTTCCTGCAGCTTTTCCAGAGGGCCTCGCCCCAGTCCCCCACATCACAGTGAATGGCTGCTGCTCTTCCAGCGCTGAAAGCTCCATGGGACAGAAGAGGTGGATCAGCCCTGGGCCCAGCGCGATGGAAATGCTTCTTGCCGTTGCTTTCAGCTCACTGCTCCCCTGCACACTGCCAAAAAGCAAAAGGCAACACCTACGGATCGGAATCATCCATAGGACAGCTAGCGCAGAGCTGCGCCAGGCCCAGGAGCAGGTGGAGGATGCTTGTGAAAATAATGGGGGTTTGGCTGTGCACTGGCTGGGGAAGGGAGAGAGGACAGCTTCACTCTTCTGCATCCCAGGAATTGTGTTTGACAGCTTTGCAGCAAAACACCTTTTGTGTCCAGGAAGCCACGTCCTGCCCCATTCCACCACACCTGCAGGAAGCCATGGATGGTATCTCCAATGGCACCTGCAAATTGTCTCCACTGTGGCCAAGGACAAGACACCCAGCTGCCATAAATGCATCCCAACGGAGACTGCAGGAGCCCAGCCCAATTACAAACCTTGCCTCACCTTGGAGCAGGATCCCCCCACCCCAGACCTGGGACGGCGAGATGCTGCCTCAAATGCTTTGGGGTCTGAGCAGACAGCTCAGAGGGTGCAAGCAGGAGCAGCACTGCAGGGGAGTGACTGATCTGGGGTCCAAAACCAGACCAGTTTTAAAGAACATTAAAAACAGATACAGCACCAGTCTGAAAATGTATCTGCAAGGTAACACCACCTCTCCTGTGTACCTGGACACAGCCCAGCTTGCAGGGAACTGGGAGGAGAATGTGGGTTGATCCTGGACGTGCCCAAAGTCCAGATCATTGGCTATCACCTGCTTTAACCAGCAGCCTGCTCTCTTCTGCTGGTCTTCAGCGGATTTTGGATTAGACACGGTGGCTTACAAAGACCAAATTACCTTAAGATTATTCAGAAACAGATTTGTAGACCATTTTAGTTGCATCTACTCAAATTTCACTTTTTGAATGAAACAGTTAAAAATACCTCTCAAGCCAGACACGGGTTACACCACGCGTAATTTCATACCTACGCCCTTTAGAAAGTGGTATTTCCCTCTTACCCAGAAGAACTGGAGAACCTTATATGCTGAGAATGAGCAGAAGACCTCTGTTGGGAGCCAGAGCCAGTTTTCAGCCTGCAGTAATTAACAAGTGCTGCAGACCATCACTTAATACGATACAAAGAGCAGTGCCAAATCTCGGGATTATATCTGGAGCTTTACTCTCAAGTCCCCTGCGCCTGGGAACATGTGATTTTAAGAAAATCTCAGCTTTACTTTTTTTAAATGCTCTTCTAAATTTTACAGTTCCAGAAGAAAGCTCGGAAACACGAATAGTAAAGGCTATTAAAAGCAGAACAAAGAGTTCAGGATGAATATATTTATTTTTATTTAACTTTTTTTTTCTAAGCTGTCTCTTGAGTTGAGGGTCTGATTCACGATATTTTGGCCACCAGCACTTGGTGGTGCTCAATCTGTCGCGGTGAATAACGGGTGCTGTGAGCCATCCCTTAGCAGTTTTAAAACCATTCTGGCTCCCAGACAGGAAGGGTTGGTCAACAGCTGGGCCATGTTATCACCAACAAGTGAGCACCTTGCACAGAGTAGACACCACCCCATCTCCTCCAGGACTTCTGAAAGAGGAAAACACTTCTTTCTCCTCTAAAACACAAATAATGCTAGCTGTGAGGTTCTCATCTGGCTTAGCCAAACACAGCAGAGTTGAATGGTTCCTAGTTCCCAGTTTCAGTCTGCAGCTCTTCCTGCTCATCACCCACAAACCAAATGAGAATTTGAAGGGCAAACCTCCCCTTCTGGCAAGGAAACCCTGCCCAGCGCCTGCATGGGCAGGCACGTAACAGCGATGCCAACACTCAGTTCTCCCCACCGATCACCCTCATCTTACTCTTCTGATGACAGCTCAGGAGCAGGCGAGAAATCCGATTTCTCAGCGTCAGATTTACGGCTGAAGTGGGCCTGTCTGACAAGGAAAGGCATTGTGCTTATTGGAGCTGATCAAGAACCTGAGAGCAATTTCAATGGAAAAAAGGTCTGCTTTCATGGACAGATACCGAAAGGGAACTCATAAATTGCTTAGGGCTTCAGATGAACAAAACAGAAGAAGGATTTGATTTTCAGCTGTTTCCCCTTTTTACTTTCCCCACACCCATACTGGTCTCAACAGAGATGTGACGCCTGAACAGCCCCTAAGCACCCAGGAGGCTCTGCCTGGACCTCTGTGCGCCTCATTTTCACACAACAGGGAAAGCTGGCACCAGCCATTGAGTTTCCCCTTCACTTGCACACCCTCCAGGAAACAGCAAGTGTCTCCAACGCAATGCCCAAAACAAACTCAATGCCATCTATTCCATCACTGCTACAACACACTGCCAGAGCAGGGAGGCAGCAGGTAGCAAAACACATCTCCAGGAGCCCGCATGGGCCAGCACAACTGGTAGCACCCATCCTACCAGCGTCAGAGGCCAAGAGCATTCAGAAAACCCTACAGTGTCTGGTGCACTAAGGTCAGAGCTTGCCCTCAGTACAGCACACCAAGGGTTAATAACAGAGTACAACAAATGCACTATCAACGTAGTCTGGTTTTCACAAGGTTAATTTGTCTGCCTTTTCAACATGTTCTCCACCAGGGTCTTGAACACGAGCCCAAAGCAGGGGGTGGACGGAGATCAAGTGCGTGAGCAGGGTTTTATGGGGCGAAGTGAAGGGCCAAGAGCAGGCACTGCCTCCCGAATAGCCCTGGAGAGAAAATCTGGGCTGAAATGCCTAAACCAGGGTTGACCTGCAAGGGGATGGAAAGGTTTCTGCTCTGGTTATTGTCATCCTGGGCTTGGGTCCTAAATGTTTACCTCTCTGGTTGGAAGCCTGAGGTTCAGACTCCCCGATGGCGCAGGTGCTGATGAACACACAATTTCCAGATGGCACTGGAATCTCAGTCGCAGTGCAGCCCTCCTCTGACTTACTGAGCTGTGCAATGGGCAGAGATGGATCCCATCCCTCTCTCCACTCACGGTGTTACCCCTTGCTACCCTTCGATAATGCCGCATCTCGCCCAGAGGCACTGCCTCCAAACACACAGACAAAACCCAAAACGATAGCGCTGCCATCAGAGGTCTCCAGTTGCAAAAGCTGATCCCAACTCCCTACCTCCTCTGCTTGCTGGTGGCAGGGTGAGGTCTTGTCTGTGCTGACTCCACATTGATCTTGGCAGTCGCCTGACAGTGCTCAGCAAATGCAACACAAGGTGTCCCTTGGTGGAAATTCATAAACTCTCCTATGGCCTTCAAGATTTTCTGAAGGCCTCCCTCAAGAGCACTGCTCTCATACAAGCCCATGCTCCAGGACAGAGGGTTGCACCCAGGAGCAACGCTTTACAAACCAGGATATTGGGGCTGCCACATCACACAGGTGAGACTCAGACAGGCCACCAGCCCAGGAGTCTTTGGTAAGGAGCCTGCACATGAGCTGTGCAATGGAAACGAGTAACTGGAGTAAGAGTGCGATAATATCTCTGAGAATAATCACACACTGAGCTCCTACCATGTTGTTTATAAAGCCAAAGCAGGCAGCAATCCAGAGGGAACCACACGGGAACAGCACAGGAATGAGCGCACGAGGCCCCTCGCTTGCACAGACAGGACATAAAACAGAAACACAGAATTTATTCCACTCTATACTGGGCTGGACTGGAGCTTCTCCTCCCTCCACTCAGTGGATTAGCAGCCACTAACAATGCCTCTCATGACAATTCTCAGTTTTGTTTCCAAAAAATTTATTCTGTTTGTAATTTCTCATACCTGCTAATCTCTCCCGGATGTCCTCGGCTGCTCCAGAGCAAGGGTCAGGCTGAGACACGTGCCGCAAGGCTCGTGGAGTCTTTTTTCACCTTGCTGCCTGGCTGTCATCCCTCCTGCTGCTCACAGAGACAACGCAAAGACGGTTGGGTTTTGGATGCTCAGCTCCAGCGCTTCTTTCTGTGCAAAGGAAAATGGTTGTGAATTTACAAAGCACACTGAATGTGAGCTCAGATGGTAAGTCAGTGTCGGCTCGTCCAGAGGACTCGCGTGTGGCTACAGCCCTGCCCCAGGCATTTCCAAGGGGCCCAACTGCTCCCCTTTGCAGGCTGAAAGACCTTTGAAAGTCACTTTTGCAATCTCTTGACTGCTTCTAGAGTCCATACGCTCCCTCTTCCCAACAGAAAATTCCCATTACCCTTTTAAACAACACTCCAGCAAGGCAGCACTCAGGAGCAACCCTACAAAAACCAACAAGCCCCTTTACTCCAGCAACCACAGGTCACTCTCTGGGAAGAAGGCAGGATATGGACACAGGGGCAGGGATTACACAGCAGTTGCTACAGAGAAAATGGCTCCTATTTCCAGCTCAGAAAGGTTTCCTACGCACACAGATAAACCACATTGGCACATCTTTCAGGTCATGCTGACAACAGTTTCCTCAGCTCCTGAGCCCACTTTCAGTACACATGGTACCTTTTCCACACCAAGCTCATCCTACCTCGTACTTCATGCTGCTCCTCAGCTGCAGACTCAAAGTGACAGAAACAACGGAGCCGCACAGCCGGGTGGCTTCCAACAGCAAAAATTCACGCTCTGATGCAGAGCATGGATCTAGACTTTTCACGGCAGTCTGGACTACAAGAGCATCCAAATGCTACTCATAAAAAGAACATGAAGAGCTGCTTTTCAACACATTTCTCCTATTTTTTTCCCCCCTTTCACTTTTTACACTCCAAATGGTGAATGAATTCAGCTTCAGTGGAAAAAGGGAGAGAAGGACACGAGGAATTATTTACTTATTGCTGCCCTTTTTTCACCGCATTTTCCTCCCTTTAGGACTTGGCCCTGGTTGGTTTCCCCAAGCAAGAACCGAGAGAGTCGACTGTTCATCCATCTCTATTTAAATTACTTCTGAACTGCATTGAATAATTGTGCCTCCATTTTACTCCAGGGCTAAAGGTGACTGACTTAAAGGTGATTATCTTTTGTTAATAGCCTCCATTACCGAGCAAGATCTCAGAATTACCTTTGTAATCCTTCCCCACACTTTAATGTTGCTATTATTATTAATATTGCTCTTTAAAACATACTTCTCTCCTGTCACGTGGAGGCAGTGACTGCTGCTTCTCACGGGGACGGTGAAAAGGCTGCCTGGTGTCATCGAGCAGGGAGAATCCAGTGCATCGCACTGCTTTTGTCCTCAGAGGTGGTGGGGGTTCGATCCAGCCATGAATGAGAGGCATCTGATTAAATCCATATAGGATGGCTGCAGCCAGGCTTCCACAGTCAATATGGACGCCGCAGATTTGGGAGCATATTTAAGCATTTTGTAGGATTTAGACAATATGTTTTTACCTTTCAAATAAACCCATTTCCACCCTGCCATCACACTGCAAGCCCTGGGGCTCGGTGGGCCCTTGCACTGGTAGCCTTTCTTTCCCCAGGTTCAGACTGGGATGCCATCCCAAATCCAGTGGACGCAAGTCCAATTTCAGAGGCAGCATGAGTGACTTCAGATTCTTTTTTCATCCTTCTCTGGATTTAGACAAGCTCATCAACAGCGCTTCAGGAAGGTCTTTAGCCAAGCCAGCTCACACAGTGCTCCTGAAACAGTCCATCAGGAAATCCCAGCACGCCATAAACAATCAGCATTAGGCTAATATTTTTCATGGCCCAGATTTTCTGCAGTTTCTCCTCTAACAAATCACGTTTGTCAAGCTTTCCCTGCTTTGTCTGCTGAACACCAAGCACCAGCATTGTTTGACGGGTGTTTGCTGAGCACTTAAAGCACAGGCTCTGGAAGGGCTCTATATTGTGATATACAGTATTTCACACACACACACTGCACTGTGTGCTGCTTCCAATATCTTCTACTTGTTCTTTCTTCTCTTTCTCCTGTATTTATATTAGTTTGCCACCTCCAATACAGAGGAAACTAGCCAAAGGCTTGTGGGGAATTGTTCAAGCCAGGCTAGCATTTTCTAACATCATCGGCACTGCACACGGGTACATAACACGCAAATTTACCAGTGATATTGCAGGCAGAAGCTAAATGTCTTGCTATTAAAGATAAAATGTTATGAAATTTTACTACTAACTATTATTATTAAATAGTTAAACGCCCAGAGGTGGAGGGAAGAAACACCTTCACCATACTGAACTTTAAGCTGAAGTACATAAACAGATGATCTATTTATTTCACATAAAATGTGAATGCCATAATTAAGCATAAAACAACAGGCATCCCGAGGTAAGGAAATAGCCATGCCACCCCATCAATTCATCCCATGCTATTTTTCCTGCTGCATTTGGTGCCAGCTGCTGCCTACGCAACCCTAACAAATCACAGCCTCATAGCATGCTCTCCACTTGCTAGCAGCCAGCTCCCACTAGCCCACCTCTGTTGCTGGAATCCTGGCTAAATTACCTTGGTACGCAAGGTGAGCAGGATCTGTTTTGTAAAAGATGTCAAAATAGCATGCTTGGTAGTAATTTAAGGCCACAACTTGACGCTTGGATCAGAAGCAGTGCATATAGAATCACAGAAGGGTTTGGGTGGGAAGGGACCTTCAAAGCCCACCCAGTGCAACCCCCCTTCCAGCAGCAGGGACATCTCCAACCAGATCAGGTTGCTCAGAGCCCCGGCCAACCTGGCCTGGAATGTTTCCAGGGATGGGGCATCCACCACCTCTCTGGGCAACCTGGGCCAGTGTTCTACAACCCTCAGTGTAAAACATTTTTTTCTTAATATCTAATCTAAAGCTACCTCCCTCTGTTTTAAAACCTTTACCCCTAGTCGTGTCACAACAACAGCTGGAATATAACGGCAAAGAAAACCGAGCCAGGAGCCATCACCCACCAAAGCCCACCGCAAGCTCCTCGGACAAAGCGCTTTTCTGTGCAGACCAGTTTAATTAAACTGAGCCCTCCTGCAGAGACAGCTGTCTGTCCACAGACAGGCAACAAGTGAGGAAACGCAGGAGAGCCAGGAGGGACTGCATCTCCCTGCCCTCCGGTGCTCACGCCGCAGTGTCATGCGGAGGAGGATGGGCCTGATCCAGGCCCAACTTCCAGTGTAAGCAGAAGCCTGCTGCTTTGTCCAGGTCAGGCTGGTGATGCTACTGAAGTCACCTGGAAATTGAGTTTCACTCTGCTCGGACATGAATCTGGGTTGGAAGCTAAACTCACATGCGAGAAATACATCCAGGCCACGAACACCCCGCGCAGGCGTACAGTCTCGTTCTGCCATCTCCCCTCCCGCCTTTCTTTCAGAGCACAAGATGTCAGCCCGAGCTTCTGCCACAAAAAGGTCCCATAAGCAGCAGCTCTAACGGGAAAGGAGCGGAGGGAAAGACCCCAAGCCTGCAGAGAGCAAATGCAGCAGCGTTTTACAGCACAAAACCACGCGACTTCTGGAGAGCAGCACATGTCCACAGCCCGCTGCGGCTCTCCAGGGAAGGGAAAGCCACACTCCAGGCTGGAAGCACCTTCCCATGCCTGACGAGCCATGGAGTTATTGAACAACTCATCCTCTGTCATTACTTACAGCTTTACACACAACCAGAACTTCCTAACTGGCTGCGAACATCATGGCCACAGCCGCCAGCAAATTAATGTCCATGGCCAATGGCCTATTTCCATGCAGAAATTTCACCCTGGGACTGGATACAAAATATTTAAGATTAATCATTGCACTCGTCAACATTTGGACTCTGAAGCTGTCATGCCCGTTTAGATTAAAATCATCCGGGCCTGCCCAGCCCATAGCACCATATCATTCAGCAGAGGGTAGGCTCAGGTGGATAAAGTGCTGATATATATCACAGGCCTGAAAATAACCTTTCAAATAGCTTCCACTGCAAAATTTGCATTTTTGTGGCTGCAATTGGTCCAGAGCGCTATTGAGGATGGCTGTTTAGCTGGCCCAAAAAAGTGAGACAGGCAACAGTCTGTAACACAAAGCCTCATTTCTCATCTCGGCTTTCAAGTAGAGTTAAGCAACTCAAGGGAAATGGTCTGAGCAGCAAAACGCAAGAAAAAGATATGAGGAAAAAAAAAAAAAGACATGTCTGTTTGAAAAAACAGTACGTGGCTTCCGAGAATAAAAAGCTTACTAGCCAGAACAGTCCTTCCCCAAAGCACAAGTTTTCCAGCGTTCCAGTAAAAATGAAAGCCATAAAAAAGGATTTTCAATTCCAAAACATACATATTTTCGACTGAAAAGCTTTCAAACGTAAATAATTTTGTTCAGCCATGATGTTCTGGCTTTGAGTTACCGATAAAGCACGGGTGCTTTTAGAAAACAGCAGATACATTCCACAGAAATTTGTATTTCATTAATTTTTTTTTTTTTTTTAAAGCAATGAAAAGTTTTGGCAGGAAAGTTACAACAGGCTTAGCTGTGGTTAGGACTTTCAAACGTGCCCAGGACTGACAACTTTGCCTCTGAATGACATCTGTCCTTTGGCTTCAACAGGACATTGTCCTGCACCAGAGCTGAGACAGGCAGGTTTTGACCCAAAAAAAAAAAAAAAAAAAAAACCAAAAACCCTAGCAGGTTTATTAGTCACAGGAAATATTCAAGAAGTTCACTAATTCAGTTCAGCACCTACATTTCAATAACTTGTTTAAAGCTGCAAGATCTGGAAAACAAGACTGAAAAGCCCCCAAAGCCAGGCCCTCAAGAAATATGCATATGTCTTTCCCTGAAACACATAAAAAAAACCCACAAGAATAGCTTTTCCTCAAGGTATTTTGAAACCTCAGCTCCTAGTTGGATTGGAGAAGGGCAGAGGCAAGTGGAAATGAAAATCATCTGGGCTGCTGAAGGCCTTGTGGAAGCCTGTGTCTGGATTTGGGTGAAAGATGGAGAGAAGGGCAGCTTTGGGGAACGAAGGAGATTAGAGGTAAAGAGGCTGTCTGCATTTTAGCAGGAAACTTCAGTAATCTTGATAATTTCCAAATGGCTGAGAAAGGTGAAATTAGACCAGACACTGTCCTGTCAGCAGCTGTGATGATCTGAACTGGAAAAACTTCTCATAGTCCCTGAATTCAGAGGTGGATGAAGAATGAAATCCAGCTCTAGTCTTCAACCCTCAGCACCATCAACATGTTCTCCACCTACTTTCAAACTGAATAACCAAACAAAATTCACTCTGAACAGGGTGAAAAAGAACATTTGAGTCTTTTCCCTTTTAAAAAAACCTCTGAAATGACTGTATGCATATAAATCACACGTAAAGGAGGCCTGACTTACCTAACCAACCCCTTCCCTGGCAGCAGAAAGCTGGTTGCCCAACATCCATGTGGGGTTTCTGGAGGCTCTGGCAGCTCCTCTCTGTGCCACTGATGAGTACCAGCACCACCATCCAAGCTTCTAGGGCCTCACACCTGGCTTACCAGCAGCCTCTTGGCTGAAGATAACATGAACTATGGGCCAAACATACAGCAAATGTTTTGATTTACAGAGTCGAGCTGTAGCCAAAGTGCCTGCACAGGTGGGAAGGAAGCAGTCTGAAATGCGGGTTTCCTTCCTCAGCTCCCACTGTCTGGCAAAATGCTGCAGAAGCCATTGGATGGCAGGCAGAAAGGGCTGGGAAGGAACCCACATCACTAGGAACCACTGTGGCCTTGTATGGATCACCGTGGTTTTCTCCACAACTGAGCCGTGAACTCACGAGAGGAACCTCACTGAGTTTGGCTCAATCTCTTGCTCATGGGCAGTCATGAAAACAGCTCTGAACCTTCCTGCATACCTCAAAATGCACATTCCCATTTCAGGAAGGGCAGAGGATCTGTATCTTTACTCGTATCTCCCAACAATGATGGGAGACGTTGCCCACAGAAACCCTGCTAGATCATCAGCTCCCATGGTATGACACCAGCTTACACTGGGGCAGATCTAACTTTGCTCCAGAACAAGACAGAGTAGAAAAATATTAAAGTCCTGTTCATAAATCACTGCCAGTCTGTGACAAGGGTTGTCCGAGCTACGACGAGATGAATTGCTCAAGTTGTGATTCCCTCTCCATTCCCCTCCCTGTTTGCTCCAGAAGGTGGAGGATCTGGAAAGCATAATCCAGCAAACATGTTTTTTCTTTTCCTTTAAGCTGATGGGATTGCAGATGGATCAGCTGCAAAAACACTTCAAACCCATACAAAATATTTCAGAAAATCAGGAAAGAGTCATGGGGCTCCCGGGGCAAACAAGTGCCTAATGTGCAGGCAAAGATGTCATGCAAGGCTATCAACAACTGTTATGTGGCAGATACCCCTCACAAATCACTTCTGCTGCTTATTTTTGTATTTTTCTCTGTTCAGTCACCATACACAGCCTAAAACAAATCGGTGTGTAAGAAACTCACTGCTCTGGAGCAGTGCTGAGAAAGACTCTCATCAGGGCAGGAACTCACACTGAAAACGGAGAAAATACTGGAGACTGCATTAATAGCAAAATCTCCCCACCACGATTATTATTTGGCTTTAAATTACTTAAAACCTATCTTAACATTCTAAAAACACACCCAGTTGTTGCAATAAGAAAAGAAGGGCTAAGATTTCACATGCGTATAACACTGCAGCTCCTTTTACTGCTCTCCAGAAGGCAGGGGACATGCACTGAATTGCACCTGAGAATTAAAATGATCGGCAAGAGACCAGAGAACAGGACAGACGATGCCCCTCGCTATCTGCACGTACAGCGTGGAGCCCAACGGAAACATTACACAGGTGATGCCGCAGCAGAATTTATTACCAGTACTGCTCAAGTTTCCTCATTCTCAGATGTCACTGCTTTTCCTAAGCTTTCTGCTTTTCCCGAGACAGGAGGTGGCAGAAGGTTGGTGTGGTTCAGCGCTTTCCTCGCTATTGACCTCCTCATCTGCTACAAACACAAACACTCACCTCCTCCCACCTCTACGCTTACCAGAGCCCCCACCAGCCTCCTGCTCCGCAACTTGAACCCTTTCTGCAGGCCGCCAGCCCAGCCCTCACTGCTCTCAGTAGGAACCAGATAGGCTCCATTAATCATCTTTTCTCCAAGCCCTCAGTTTTCTGCTCAGCTTCCCACCCTGCGCTCGAGCATCCTGTCCTCCACCCCGCTCCTGGGCTGTGTCCAGGCCAGCCTCGCACTCACATCCTGACTTTTTTGCACCACACACATCTGACAGCGGTTATTGAGCAGCACCGTTTACCAAGCCGTAACACGCTGGGCTGCACCGTATCTCTTTTCCTCTTCAGATATAACTCTAGGACAATCTGGGTGAGATCATATATAGAGGAAATAACACTTCTTGCCTGTGCTGAGGACCAAATGGCAGCATTGGACAGTGAAAATGTTTTATATGTTCTATTTTTAGCCATTCCCTCCCTCCTTTCCCAAATTAAAACAACAGGATGGGAGATTCTAGGTGACTTCTGCAATACAATGTCTGCTAGACTGCAGGTAGCAACATCTTCTCATGAAGGCAAAGGTTTGAGAAGCCCAGGTGTGATTGGCTTGGACACTCGAATCTGCTGCACTGGCATCGTTCACCGTCCTCCTGGCAAACAGAGGAGACAGCCAGCAACACCATTTGGGAACGAGACTCCAGCTCCTCCAAGGCTCCGGGTTTAGGAACGGTGCTTCACAGCTCTCCTGCCTTTACCTCAGCCACACAAAACTGTGGCAGGCAGGCAGACAAAACACTAAGCCCAACAGAAAATATGATCCTCTCTGGGGAAAATTTCAACTTTTCAGGCAGAAAGAATAAACTGTGTCCCAGAGTGCTTTAAACTTAATGAGGCATGTTATTTTTAGCTTTTATAGATGAAAATGTCATTAAAAGCAAACACATTTCTGGGAAAAAAAGCTAAATTCCCTGCAGTTTGGACTCTTTCGAAGGCCACGTCTACTTTCAACAGAAGATGACGGGTTATAATAATAATATACATACTGGGCACCTTTTTCCTCTCCACACAGGGTACTGCAGTGTAGCTTCCAAACAGATAACAACATAATTTCATCCCATTTAAAAACCCATTTGTTACGACCACGTAATAGAGAACCTGGCCTTCTCCTGCCAGAATGACCATCTGAAGTCTGGCTGAAGAGGTAGCACATGGAACCCTAACACAGATGGTTCTGTACCCAGCCAGGCACAATAACAATCAGTTAAAATCCATACCCATAAATTGAACTAAATGGAAAGCTCTGGATGGGCACATTAGTTCATTTTGGGGTTAGTTTTATTTATCCTAAGGGCTACTGACATAGAGAAGAAGTAGGAGGGTAACTTGAAATCAATCTTGCTGGAGAGCTTTCATCCCAGTGCAAAGATCCATGAACAAAGCAGCTTGCAGAGAACAATCATCTGGTGCCTGGGTGTGAATTAAAAGAGCACAAAGACAGGCTCTGACTCCATCTCTGGGCATGCAGACACTCTGCACCAGAAGCACCTGCAATTCAAGGACAGTTTTTCAGTGCCAGTAGAAATCAGGCTTCTTTCAATACAAGATCTAAAGCTGGATTTAGGAACCATTCTGGGAATCACGTTGTGAACAGTTTTGCTCAAATCCTTGTCCATCTGATAATCTTCCACCACTCTTCAACAAGTATCTGCCAAAGTAGCAATTTAATGACTTTATCCACATGGATCTTGCCACCTCCTCGCTCTCCCCAGTCCCTCGCACTGGTAAACAGGGATTCCTCAGAACTCACAGTGTGAGGAATGTGGAGCTTTCTCCAGGAAAAACACATCCATGTCCCAGGTCAGGGAAATTCTACTCAGTTGTAATATTAACAAAGCCTCTCTTGGACTGATGTGAAGAAGGGGGACATAATCAACATTCTTCCCTAGGACTGATCTGCTGCTGCACTGGTGCTGATCCCAGAATCTATCCGAGGAACATCATTACAGTGTCTCCAAAGAGGGGTAGCTGCAGGACAGTGGAAGGCTCTAACTCTGCTTTACAAACTATTGACTGCAGAGGCAAATGCCCATGCTGAAACTCCACACTTCCAGAAGCTTTTAGATATTGCTTCCCCCACATCACTGGGGTCACAGGGGCATCATTCAGGATTTGATTTAGCAAAGGATTAAAAACATCACATGTAAATCAAGCACACATTGCATTCCCAGATGTTTACAGGGAGGAATCTGTGATAAGTGTTCTGTTTGCACCCTCTCCTGAAGAGCCATCTGTAACCATGTCTGTGCTAGCACGTTGGCAGCTGGGGCACCAAGACCCAAAGCGTAGGTGGTAAGAGAGCAAACAACTGGGAGAAGAGATCATCCAGAGTCTGGTAGCATCCTCTACCTGCACTTGGGGCAGTGAGGACCATCCTGCGGAAAGAAGGTGCCTCTGGGACACTTGGTCACCAGTCAAATAGTAACCTGAACAAGATTATTGGTTCCTGGACTCTCCAGGATCCAAAGAGAACAGAACAAACAGAAGGGCTGGAAGGAGCAGCAATTCCAAAATTGTGTATCTAATACAGCACCTGTACATACGTGTGCTTATGGAACATGGAAAGCCTCAAGATGCTTTGGCTTTCTTCTGAAAAAGACACACAACGATTGCTCAATAATAGCTCAGGAAAATAGAATTTCTGACATGGGCAGGCTCCAAACTGGAGCTCTAACACTATTGACTTTAATCTCTCCCTCTCGGGAGTAAGTCTTGATGGATTTATTCTAAACATAAGGTTAGATTCCTAAATGGTGCCAACCAGCTCTCCATGGAGGCCAGTGGAGCCCTGCCAATCTACACTAACCCTGTATTTACAAGAATTTTTGATAGGTAGATTTCAGAGATTTTGAGAGGTCCAGATTATAAAAAGTAGCACTAAATCAGGAGGGTGAAAAAGGGGGCGATGGGCAGACAGATTTTCAGGAGACCATTCGTGAGCCTGTGCTTGAGAAGAATATGGGTCACAGCCAGAACAAAACACACGCGGCCCCACAGTCTAATTCCAGGAAACCAGAGTGAAGCGATATCTACTCTATCACTGTCATAAGCAGATGAAAATCCAGCAAGTGTTTCAAGAGACAAATTTCCCTGATGTTAAGCTGAGGGAAATAGACCTCAGCTTCTACTCATTTTGGATCAGGCTTAACAAAATAAATAAATAAATAAATAAGGTCACTTTTAAAAAGTACTGAGGTGAGTAAGGAGCAAATAAGCTGTCAGTTCAAGCAGCTTTGTGTTTATAGGTCAGGTGGGCAGCTGTGAAAAATCCCTTCCCTCCTCTGTATGTTACCAGGTCGGCCAGTAAAGAGCCCCAGAGCACCCAGCCATGCCCCTGCTGTAACTCAAGTCCTTCACAAACCACCACCCCCATCGCAGCAAAGAGAGCCAGGGCAGCCTTTATGTCCATACAAACAGGGCATGAGAAATTTCAGCCCATAACTACCTCGCTAAGTACACATAATAGGTAGAAACAGTTCAACGCACTTTTCAGTCCACTCTCAGTAGAGATTAACTCGCAAATTCTGTCCCCGAGCATCCCAGCACGTACCAAGCATTACTCCAGGCAGAAGTGAGGTCAGCATTTGCTCTGTGTGCTTTTCCAGAAGCGGCAAGTTTGAAGAAGAAAAAAAAAAAAAAAAAAAAAAAAAAAGGGTCAACAATAGGTCAAGAATACAAGAAAATAGGTCATGTCATCTTAATTGGGAAATCATGAATTTGGGGCTGTCCCCATCCTGGTTACACAGCAAGGATCTTTGTTCTGAGTCTTTGGCTAAAGCCCGCGCCATCAGCCAAACAAACTTCTGAGCAAACTCATTGAATAAATCTCTTACAGTGAAGGGAACATTTTTCAGTACTCTGTTCTTTAACACCATTAACTTTAACTGTCAAGCCTGACAAGTATGGAAAACTGTTTTCTTACAAAAGTTAACCTAAAAAACATTTTCCACTAAAAGGAGTTTTGCTTCCCACACATTAACTCTCCGTTTCTGCCATTTAACTCTAATTGCTATTTTTCTCCATTCCAAATCTTTTTTCCTCTCCCAAGACGTGGACTTTAAAGAGTCTGAGCAGACAGACCTTAACACTTGTTTATAGGAGTTCTGTAGCGTGGATGTATTGTAATGAACTAATTATATTTAGGAGAAGGAGCTGGAAATAACCATGACCCGCTAATCAACTTCATTCACATGCTCCTGTTCTTTTTCCCTACTGTTTCCAGGCGAATTATTGAAAATATTCAGGAGTCTAAAAACATGCTGGGACTTTCAGAGTCAAATCACAACTCGAATTGACAGCCACGTAAGGTGGAAAGGGAAAAGGAGCACTGGCCCATCAGGACATCAGCTTACCGGTGGGGACATGCTGGCTCAGCAACCTGCAGGTGCATGTCCTGGGAGGGGTTCATCCTTCCTGGGAGGGGTTCATCCCTCCTGACTTCACCTTCTCAACACTGCATTCGATCTCGGGTGCCTCCTTAGGCAGTGGAAAGCATCAGTCTCTCCCGGTGACGGTGTGGTCAACAGGGGACAAATCTGTGCTGCACAAACTGACATTAACTGCTCGGGCGGGCGTGCTGTGGGAGTCCCTGCTGCTCCCAGCACGCTGCAGCAAGGGGCTAGATTACGAGAGGAGAAAGCCTGAAGTGATTTAAGACATGTAACTTGATTTTAAAATGTCCACACCAGCGGGATTTGTGTTGATTTACCTCCATATGTTACCAAACGGAGTTAAGTGGCTGCACAAATGGTCCAGAGATGTCCCCTAAAATGGGCTCCCAGGAGATGCAGCGATGAGAGGAGCCTGTCGAGCCGCTCGTCTGCGTGGATGTGCTTCTCATCTCCAGGAAGGACAAGGAATCAATATGAAGGTAAGTGAATTAACCTGTATCTGGAACGCTCTAATAAACAAACGGTTTTCAGAAAATTCAGTCCCCAATTCATCGGTTCCTCTGGAAATCCTCATCTAAGCTGGTAAGAAACAAATAAAACTCCTAATTCACTTCTAGATCAGCCAGTTTTTGTTAAACCACCTCGCGTATTACAAACACAGGCAGCTGAGCTGCTAGCATGCATAGTGTCAGGGGTTGTGGATTAATTGATGACAAAACCAGATAAGACCACTGTGATTTTCACTTCTGATCCCTGGATAACCCAAGCCAAAGACTTCCCAGAACTGATTCCTTCTAAAACTAGAGCAGGTATTTTAGGAAAAGAAAAACATGTAAAAATTTCCAGTGAAACAGAAGGTTTCATGTTTCTTGGTGGGCTGTTGTGAGCGGTTAATTGCTCTCACTGCTGAAAATGTCTTTAATGTCTACTCTGAGTTTGCCTACCTCCAGTATCTCTCTACTGGTTTTTATTACGTTTGTTTGCTAGACTGAAGTCAGCCTTTTTATTGTATTTATGTTTCGCTCCACCAGGCTTCAAGTCTCCCAGTCACTTTCCTCTTTGTTAGACAATGCAAACTGTCTCCTTCAGTCCCCGGTGGGTAGATGTGCTTTCCAACCATTTATCAATTCTTAAAATCTTTTTCTCAGTTCTCTCCACTGTTGATACCAACACCTTCCTTGAACTAGTAAAGTCACAACTGGAAACGGCAGGAGCAGCACCTTCCTCCTTATCTCAAATACTCCTCTTTCTACACCCAAAGACAACATTTCCCTTCTCTGCCACCCTCCCATGCAGGGGTCTGTACATGGCTGATGGTCCCCACAGCTTCACACATCTTTTCGGAGTCAGTAGCTCCCAGGTTACAGCCCAGCTCTAAATGGGTCCTGTTAAAACACGTTGCTTGTATTCATCCAGGATACTAATGGGATCTAAATCACTCTGCACTAGTGATCTGTTATTTCAGTTCTCTTTTCTTCAGATTTTGACGTCATCACAAAGACAGATCCGTGATAATCCCAGGACCCCATTAGAAGCATGTCTACTCACTGATTAATTCCCATTTAAAACTGGAGACTACAGCAGTTTCTTATCCATTTCAGAGGTGCCTAATTGGTCTTCTATCAGTCTGGCCTTGGATGAGAAGTTACTCACAGCCAAAGCAATGCTTTCACAGGACCAGAGGGTGATTCAGGTTGGGACGGGCCTCTGGAGGTCACCCTGCCCAACCCGCTCCTCAGAGCAGGGTCAGCCATGAGCTCGGACCAGGCTCCTCAGGCTGTTCCAGAAGTTTATCGCATCCATACTATTACATTTATCAACATAACTTGTAATCTTCCCGAAAAAAAAATAATCTAATTAGACAAGAACCATACTCTATAAGCCTGTGTTGATTGACACTACTTACATTAATCCCTTTAATTCTTTACTAATTACATGCCCTATCAGCAATTCCATTATTTTGTCTAGGATTAATGTCAGGCAGAAAAATCCATAGTTATGTGAGCCACCTTGTTTATCCCTTAAAAAAAAAAGGCACAAAACTAAACTTCTTCCACATAGCTGTAACTTGCTGGTATTTATTATCGCGAATTAAGAGCTGCTATACGATATTCTTTCAATATAAAAGGTGTTCTGTTGTTAAAGGACATGATCACACAATCTCTCTTTTCCCTGTAAGAAACAAAAATATTTATTGAACCCTTCAAAATTCAGTACAATATTACTAACAACGCTATCGTTTTCATGCAGTACCGATCTATTGTAAACATAATTATATCACTCAAGAAACAGAGCCGCATTTCTGTGGGGATTTCATTCTGAAAGCCATATGTCGGAGCCTTGTGCTGCAAATACTAAAAATGTGCTCGGAATTCCTAAAATTATACTTGAAAATAACCAGACACAAAAAGAATCACATCTAACACAGAAGAAATTCTATATTAGGCCTCATTTTTACAGATCAAGGGGAACTGATGACAGAATGTAAAAATATAGTAGCAGCTTAGGTACAAGAGACTGATTTGATTACATTTGCTATGTGCAAATAGAATAAAGCCCAAACCAGTAATGTATCTACTTGATGATTTCAAACGCCAGCTTAACAAAGCTGAAAATAATTACAAAGCAAAACAATCGGGAGAAAGAATTTGAGCAGGAATCTGTGACTGATAATTGGGAACTGCTCAAGATCATTCTACCGCCTACGCAGAGGAACCCCAGTCCTACGGCAAGGAGAGAGGGCTGTGCTGGCTAAAAGCTGCTCTGGCTTGGAGGGCAAGTGAAAGCCAAATCATAAAGTCATAAATAAATGCGAAACTCTTCCCCGTGGAAGGCAAGAAACATTAATGGCAAGGAATATAAGTCAGCGGTAAGGAATGCTGTAAAATTGATAAGGAATGTCAGGCACAGATTGAAGGAAAATAAAGATACCGGGGACAAAAGAGGAAATGAAGGTTTTGTCTCCTGTGTGCAGAAGGTCAACAATTCGGATCAGTAAGCACCAAACACACTGCAACAGGCAACACAAGTGAAACCTTCTGCTGGCACACTCGGCTCTGCTGCGCTGGGTCAGGCAGCCCCAGCAATCCTCTCCCATGCTGGAGCCATCCCCGCCTGTAACACAGACAGCATCTGAAAACACAACAGGAGCGGCAAGTTGCCCCAAATGGGGTCCAAGACCACGTGTTTCCTCAGCTGGCCGCCCTCCTGGGCTGTCGTGGCACGGAGAAGGCAAGAGGAGGGCAGGAACAGGACCACAGAGGCAGAACCGAAGGAGGAATGAGACATCACCCGTGGTGGCTGTGGCATGCACTGGGTGCCTTTGTACCGGTAGCAGCAGGACACTGGGGTAGGGTTTTGTCCAGCCAAAGACAGCTAGGCATCTTCTAGAGTTAAAACACACCATTGTCATCTTCAGGCTCTTTCCAGCTAACCTTTGACCTATGTCTGCACAAGTTCTGGACAATAACCCAACAGTAATGCATCCGCGTTGTGCTGTGCTATGTCGGTCCATCCAACCCATCTCCAGAAAAATAAAGGACCAAGAACAAGGGCCACGGAGCAAGTCCAAGGCTTCAGAACAGCAGCATACAGAGCTAGCAGAGCCATTCCCAAAACAATCATTCCAGGCAGCAAGCACTTCATAGTAGGCAGCATGTGAATGCTCCAAAGCCTCCCTGACCACCATGTCTGCCAGCTTTCCCCCACACAAATACCCAAGCACACCATGATTATGAGATCTCAATACTGAGAATGTTGAGTGACAGGGAAGCAGCAAAGACCTCTTTGAGAATAAAGGCAGTTACGAATGCCAGGAGTCAGTAGACAGTCCTGGAATGACCCAGAATGTCCAAAGGTCCAGTACAAAACACTTAAGTGTCTCCCAGCATTCACAGGGGGAGTCTTAACCAGCTCCCAGCTAGTGAGGTCAGGAGAAAACTTTTCAGGGCAGGTTGTCCCACTACTGCTGCTCTGGGGTCTCTTCTGTTTTGCCCACAGCACAGAAGACACTGGCTTAACTGAACCCTAAAGGCTTGTCCAGCAGTAGTGCCATAAAAAAAAAAAACCCAACCAAAAAAACCAAAAAAACAAAAAACAACCCACAAAAATCCATGTTCCTAGTGAAGCAGCCCCAAATGCTGTGTTAATCTTTTGTGAGATGCTCCCCAAAGCGAAGGGTACCTCTGAGCACTGCAATAAGCAGATGATGCACAACAAAACACACACCACCACACAGGACTATCTGCTTTAACACGGTGAAAGAGGAGAGACACAAACAGCTCTTCCCCAACAGTGTGCCAGCTGCTCTCTACAGACACAGCGAACAACTCACTCACAGGCAGGAGATGCTCCTGTGGCAACAACTTCTTTGCAAAGCGAGGTTTTCGAGGGAAGACCCTTAAGGGTTAAATTCCCTCCCTGTCTCCTCTTCTCCAACAGCCTCCCTCCTCCCCACTCCAGCAAAGGATCCTTGTGAAGGAATCTGTATTCGATATGCACCAAGAGAGGCTCTGGTCTGGGCTTTTTAATAAAGAGCAATTCCCCCGCATTCTCAGGTGTCCCCTAAAATCAAGCTCTGATATTTCTGCTGCATTATTACCATGGTCTGTAGATGTCTTCAGACTCCGAAAAGCCATTTGCTCCGCGGGTATACTTTGCCCCTGCAGTGCTGAACAGTTTCTCTCTGTTAAGAAAAACCTCTCTAGAGAAATTGGTACTTGGAGCCAATTAATGGACCTCTTCCACCTTCTGTCTTGCCAGTTTTTCTTGGCAACAGCATCCAGTCCCCGTGGTGGAGACACTGGTCGTTATAACGTGCTATTAAAAAGGGAAAACGGGGAAATGGCATGTGTAACCTCAGCAAAAAGGAGGTGCCTGAAACATCGCTGGCCTTACTTTTTTCTAACCTGTGCGCCATTCTTAATGATGCACTTCATGATTCAGCTTCTGTGGCGCCACTAATTAACTCCGGAGAGCATAAGAGCTGCATGGTGCAGAGATAAATTTAACTCTAAGGACGGGCAAAATCCCCTTAATTACAAGCAAGGGAGAAAGGTGTTCCTGGAACCATGAGGAGATGGGGAGTGGATATCTGGATCATGGAGGTACAACTGCTCAGCAGCACCTCTGAGCGCAGGGCCAGCTCTAGATAACCACAGAAAACTCAGACATCAGCAGCCACCTGAGATCTGGGCTGAGAAAGAGCTGCTCTGTACAGCCCAAAGTGGAGGTTCAAGCTCTTCAGCATCTCGGCCAAAACCCCCATAGATCTTCCTGGGCTGAGAAGAAAAAGACTCTGTTAAACTCTCTAAATTACTGCCTTAGAAAATCCCCTCTGTTTCTCCAAGCAGACAGCATGAAGCGGGGGAACTGAGGTCCAGGGGACAGGGCTTGGAATCAAGGGATCGTGTTTGGGTTCAGATTCACAGATTCTTATCTCTCAGATGCTACAGGCTGACCTCCTGCATTGTCCGGGTCACACAATTGCAATTTAAAAAAAAAAAAAAAAAAGAAAAAAAGAAAAAAAAGAAAAAAAATCCGTGTCAAGCCCCTTAACTTCTGGTTTAGCTACACAGTATTTCTGAGGAAGACACGCATTCTTGATTTGAAGAGATCAAACCATGGAGAATCCATCACATACCCCAGTAAACTGTTCCAGAGGTTAATTACTCCCACTGTTAAAAATTTGTACCTTATTTCCAATTTGAATTTTTCTGGCTTCAGTTTCCAGCCACTGGACCCTGTCATGCTTTTGAGTGCTCAATTAAAGAATGTTAAAGCATGGAGATACCGTTTCCATCTGTCAGTGTTTAAATACAGAAGTCTCAGTAGCTGGTTCTCATGAGGTTTTTGGCAGGATCTGAACCACCAACAGCAACGTTTCTGTCTGTCTTCACATCTGACTTGGAAGCCAATTCAAAAGGGTGAATGTAATTATTTTTTAATAATTTGTGATTCTTGAGAGAGCTGGGCAATAAATAGATCTGACTGGAAAAACTCTAATGAATCTTGTTTCTATCAGAATTCCCTGTCTTCTTCTCAGTGAAATGTTTCACTGGAAGAGTTCAGCTTCAAAGGATGGGAGTGAAGGCTTTGTTGCACCCCGTTGAGCTGAGCAGGTTCTGCCCGTAAGTGCACCCGGAGCCCGGACTACCACAGCGTTGGCACGCAGCATCCCCCAGCGAGCTGGCCACGCGATGTGGCTGTGACAGGATGGGGTCACGGCAAAACGAAACTGCAGCTCCACTGGGAGCTGGGTTGCAACCATCCCTGCTGTGACACCAGTGGAAATGAACCTGAACACATCCCATAAGAGTTTTGTACGGTTTTCCTCCTTCCACCTCCCTTCTTCCTCTGCTATGGAGCAAATCAAGTTTTTGACAAGCAACCGGCAAAAATAATCTACGTGTTCAAAGGAGTATTGAATGACACCACAGTCCAGACCTATGGGACAGGCACTCTCACTGGTAACTGTCTCATTCTTAATCAGTACCCACCCAAATGAAGATAGGGTGATGCTTCCACTAACAGGACTTTTCCTCTCTCTAAAGAGCCACAAACAGCTTTTAGACAACAAAAACCGGTGTGGAAGAAAACCTGGAAGAGACTCATAAATTCAGACTGCCTGAACCAGAATGGATGGAGTAGTCAACGGCTGCTTTTAAGTAAACTTAGATGGATGGGTGGGAGAACGGAGACTTGTGATGGAACCAGACTTGCAATCTCATTTCTGGAGCTACTGCCATGTCTCCCGCATGCAAGATGTCACTTCGTTGCTACTCTGAGACGCTGCTCACGAGCCAGCTATTTAGGATGAAGTACGCTTCCCGCAGAATGGCACTCGTCTGCTTGAGGCAGCGGTGCCATATTCTGCCATTGAATTAATTTGCCATATGACAGGCAGACAGAGTACTGGAATATGCCGGCAGCCCAGTGATCCTGGCTTGCTTTCACAACAGATATTGCCTCTATGCACACAGCCTCCATCACGATTAGGGGAAAAAAAAGGAACCAAGTTTCTCTCCTACACAAATATTTACTTGCTGGCCTATCAGCAAAGGGTCACTTCGGGTTTTTATTGCTTCACCTTGAATTATTAGTTCCCTCATTGCTCTTCTTACCTAGTCCAAAAGCACAAGATACTACCACAAATCTCAACTCACAGGTGAGACCATATGCAAGACCTTACAGCCAAGAGCCATACGGCCTTGGGTAAATACTGCAGCAAATGCTCAAGGTCTGTCCAATTCAGCTATGGATACTTTTTGTCACAGGAAGTGTTCAGAAAAGAGGTTACAAAGGTCTATTGTCTCCTATAACACACCAAACGCTTACCTGAGGGAGGCCCATTCCCACACCTGACATTTGCTTCTATAAAGCCAGATCCAAAATGTCGCGGGGAAGAGGCTTGGGCAGGAACTGAGAAGCATTTTGGTGGACGATACCACTCATTAAGAGTCCTGATGCAAAACCAGAGACACTCATCAATTGTAAACACCTCATAGGTCCCCTCTTTTTCCTCTGGCCACCACAGGATTGCTCCCAAACCTTCAGCTGCCCACACCACTTTAAAATGCCCTTGAGTGGGGCAGCCCACCCTACAAAAGGCAGTTCTGCAAACCAAGAGAACACAAACATCCTGCTTCCCTGGCTCACCTCTGGGACAGCCCAAACCACCTTTGCCTGCTGCACGCTGGTACCTTATCCAAAGTCAGATTTTCCAAGCCTGTGGGCAAGAAACCAGGCAGGAGGTCAGGCTTATTTTTCACATTCCTCAGGTCATCTTTCCCAAAGATTCTCGTTACTGAGTCTATTTGTGATCTCATAACCTTGGCCAACTTAATCTTCCTATTATCAGGAGGAAATAGTGATAGTTTTTATTGTATCTACCTGTCTCAGATTTATTGCACCCAGATGGATGACTCTGGGCTGTGTTTTCTATTAAGAACTACCTTTATTTTATAACATCAGTAAGAGAGGTATGCAGGTCCTGACGGCTATTCAGCCCAAACAGCAAATACATCATATTTTTCTTTGCTAAAGAAAAACTGCAGGAGTTACTAAGGCTCTAAACTAGCAAAACTTGGGAATTATGTTTATACTTACATTTAGATTATGAGGAAATTGCAGCTCAATACAGCAAGCACCTACAGTTTTCTATATATACAAATATATAATTACACGTTAGCTGAATACGCTTGGATATATTGCTGAATCAAAGCTAAAACACCCTCCATACCAACCCTGCAGCAAAACACGATAGCGCTATTGGAAATACTACTAGCAGTGACCACGTCTTAATAAGATGCAGTTTTAACGCTAGGAAATGTCCCGCGTTATCTAATCAAATCAAAACACCAGTGGCTGCTAAATTACAAGACCTGCATTTGATCTTGCCTTTATACAGCAAATGCAGGAACACAAGCTCATAAACAAGTGAGGAAACACATTTAACCAACAACCCACAACTTATTTTCAACAAGCTTACCGATGTCAGCACACGTGATAAAATTAGCCTGTTGGAGTCTGCGATTTTGGCATGATTATCTGCTAATTACATGCTGTAAGCTGAGAGGGGTGGGCTTAGCAGCTCACTGGGGGCTACTGGCTGCTTGTCTTCCCACAAAACTTGCTCACAAGGTATCTAAAAATAACTTTATAGGCAAGTCTTCTTCTGAAAGGAGAGGCAGGGCAAAACACAAGTGTGTAGACAGCTTAACCTCTTCATGGCCAAATACCCACACTTGGCAGCCAGGTATCCAACACTCATATCAGCAGAATCAAACCTTTTGGCTCCTTTTCATCACAGAGACAAGGCCTAAACCCTATTCTTTCTCTCATTTCCTCCAAATTCGGCTTTCTACACCTTCACGTCTGCCCTATCCTTATTATCTAGCATATGACCATTGCATCTGTTCCACAAGTTGGATGCCTTCAACCCCACATGGAGCTTTGGGGCTGTGCTATGACATACCTGCTAACTGAGAAGAGCCTGGTTTCACACACAGAGACAACAGGCTGTCCCACGTCTTCAAGTCCTGCGACTGACAGCAGTGCAGATTACATTGCTTGTGCAGATAACGTGAGAAGCTTTCCTATGTCCGATCTTCTCTGTCCTGCTTCCATTTCCTCAACAGCAGCTGCCGATTTCCACCCAACTCTGATTTTATGCAGAGAACATACTCACCCTAGTTGTCTTCAAAGGATGCAAGTCATCCGTGTCTTGGAGCACGTGTGGGAAAATATGACGATGTTCATTGTCACAGGCGTATGACAAGCACCTGAACAACTCCAGTAGTTATCTTGATGGAGCAAATCAAAAGAGTGAAATAAGCTAAGTGGATGAAACACAAGCAAAATTTTATCCATTAAGCAATTCTATTAGGTCTATTTGGTCTTACAGACCAAAGGGGGTTATTGATTCAAGGAGCACAGCGTGAGTGACTAAATACTTACGGGCATCAAAGACCCAGGGCAGTCAATTACTGCTCCCAGTAACGGGAGCTTCAGGTTAGGAATGGATGTGTGTTTTCAGCACCAGAGATTTGGTGAAAAAACTACGCTATTGGTACAAAATATGACAGAGCATGTACCAGGACTGCAGATAAGTGATCGTGCAGGGAATATTGAAGCTTGTCAACAAACTAATTATACTGCTAATGATAAGCAAACCAGGAAGAAGCACAGAAACTCAAATACAGACTGCACACAAGACTGTCTCTTACGTGAAGGCTGAACTCATACTTTTTAATAGGACATTCAAAAGACCAATCTTATCCACTTCTTGGATTATCAGTTATGTTTTTCATTAGAAGTTCATCTCTATATTCAATCTGATGAACTTTTATGTTAGGCAACCAACAACATCAGCAACTGGTAGGGTTGAAGTCTCCCGGAGACAGCAGTTGGGCGGGTGGGTAACACCTACAAAAATATACAGGTAAAAGCACAGTTACAAGGAGTAAAGCAATGGCAGATTCCAAAAAATCAAGGCAAACTCCTATAAGCAGCAGCAGAGAAGCAGTGTTAGAGGCAAACACTATAGCTAAATCTCACCAATGATCCTAAACTTTCCAAATGAATTCATGCCCCATCCCTGGAAACATTCAGGGCCAGGCTGGATGGAGCTCTGAGCAACCTGATCTGGTTGGAGATGTCCCTGCTCCTGGCAGGGGGTTGGACTGGATGGGCTTTAACAGTCCCTTCCCACCCAAACCGTTCTATGATTCTATACTACTATGCAGACAAGATTTATTTTTTTTAAAGGCTCAGCTTCTAGAGGTTGCTGAGAAAGAGATGAAGACACTCACACATCTTATAGACCTCTTCTGTCCTTTATTCAGAATGAAGACACGAGCTGGGCTGTTATGTATTAAACCTAAAAACAACCACACTTGCAAGTTTCCTGATGCTTGCCCACCATTATGCTTCCACTTGTAGGCAAAGCTGAGCTTGTTTCCCCAAACAAAACTCAGGATCTGCTGAGGGAAATGTAGAATATTGCTGGCAGAAGGAAGGCATGTCACATGACCACTTCCCTTTTTCCACAATCAGCCCCCCTCCCTCTACAGCTCCTACGTGGATAGAATTAAATTATTCTTATAGTCAGTTTTTCTTCCAATACCGTCACCACTGGTTTCCACTGGAAGCAAACGCATGTAAACACAAGTCTGACAAGTTCAAGCCAATTTAACAAATCCCCCTGTTCTCTGGTCCTTCTTGGGCTTGGCCTGGGTAATGTCAGCATGCGTGAGCCAGAAGGAGCTGCCCCCTCCCCATGGTGCCGGATCCACTGGGAGCTTCAAAGCGTGCATTTTGGATTCTTTCTAATTGCCAAACGCAAAAAGTGAACTGGTGAACTGGGACAGCTGCTGGAGGCTGTTGTGAGATGGTAATTTAGCAGAGTTTATGAAGCCAGGCACCCTGCCTTCTACAGAAAACACTGTATTCCTCAGAGGTGTTTTAAAATACTAGAATAGGATATAGTTCCAGTATTTGCTCATGTAAATTGTTTTTCTTCACTCTTTTTCTTTATTCTGTTGGCTGATGCAAAGGATTAAAAGTATCAGCATGTGGAAATCATGCAGACACACCCTCAGTAATCCATTTTTACCCGACGTGCATATCATCAGGCCTTCAAGTCCGGGAGCTCAGGGACCGAAACCAATGGGTGCTCTGCGGCCTGAACTGATTGCAACATAAAATGTCACAAAAAGAGGAGTCAGTTTCTACATTTTATTCTCTGATTGATATTGGAATTATTTGGATTATTGATATTGGGTTGTTTCCTAGGCAGCTGCTTTGGGACGGGCTTGTGGTGTGGTGTGTGTGGACAGTCCAGCGTGGAGGCGTGTGCCACCACACAAAGCCAGCCTGTGTCCCTTGAACACCTTCATGGGAGATCCAGGCTGCAGACGCAGCTCCACATGCGTTTGTACGCAGGCGAGCAGGGACACGACTCATCCTACTGCTTACGCACCGCTCGCACAGCTGCACGTAACACATCTGCTACTCGAGGCTAAGGAGGAGGAAATTTTATGTGCAAGCATCCCACTGGAAAAGGAAAACCCCCGGTGTACACAGTTGAGCCGCACCTTCAACTCCACCTCCCACAGCCTGGCCAAGCTGCCCCCTTCCACCTGACTGCCGTGGGGTCCCAGCAGACACAATTTCTATTCCATAGCCAAGAGGCAAGGGGGAGGCAAGCTGGTACCAGCATGGAGTGGCCATCATCTAGCAACTGTCCTCAAAAAAAACCAACCAAACAAACAAAAAAAAAAAAAAAAAACAACAAAAAAAAAAACAACAAAAAACCCTCCACAATTAAAAGCCAGAGGTGTAAGCTCTGGCTTCTTCTAGAGCACAACAAATGTGACGCCATGGGTTTTCTGACACAATCTGTCTTCTGCTCAATGGAAAGGCCCAAGACCACTGAATCACAGACACAGCAGATTAGGAAAAAAAACATATTTCGTTTAGACCAAATACTTGACCTGAACCAGTCTGGGTTTAACTGGAGGTCTGCCACAGTCTAGGCAGGATTCCCACTTTCTTCCAGAAGCTCTAGGTCTGGAGTAAAGACATCCAGCCATACATCCTTGGCCAAATGCTTTCCATGTCCTTAGCTCTGAGAGTAAGACTCACCAACACAACAGGCCAAAGACTTGTCCAAGCCCAGGACACCACCCATCGTGCTCTGGGGCTTTCAAGGTTGCCCATGAAGCAGGCAGCCCTGCCGCTGTGCCTCTGTACGAGCGGCTCGAGACCTCAGACTGCCAAAGAGTCATTGAAACTGAACTTGTCACAGGCACTGCTACTACTACCAAGAAGGTCACTCTCCCTGAGAACCTCCAAGATCAATTTTCAGCCATAAATGGTTTGTCTGTATGTCCAGAATAGATCTGAATTGCAACCAAATGTTTAAGGAACTCCATAAACAGTCTTCCCACAGGAGCTGCGTGATCATCGAGAAGACGACTGTACAGTCCTTCATCAACCTCCTAACATGGCTGTTGGTCCAAACTGGTTTGATGCCACCCCTTTCCATGAAAGCAGACGCTTTCCTGCCACAGCCTGACTGGGTACAATGTGCACGACACATCCCATCACCACCAAAGCATTCCTCATCTGCATGGCATTTCAGAAGTCTGCAACATGCCAAATCAATTGTCCATCTGTTGGCAATTTCACAACATGTAGAGCACAGGCTGCACTTTATTTTCTTCACTACATCACTCACCTATCAATATCGAAAGTCCCTCTTCCCTCAAAAAAAGCTTTTCATTTTATTAAAAAAGACCAAGCCAACCCATTGATGGTTTGGTACCAATTCCACAGAACAATTCAATACGTATACAAATTTATACTTCCATTAATCAATACTTACTCATGGATGAAATGAAGGAGCAGCCTTCTGGGCACATATGTTTAGCGTCAATTCATGACTACAAGCTAAATATACCTCCCACCATTCCAAAAACCTCAAACAAAGAGCTCCTGTTCACTCGAGATGCACAGCCAGGGTCAGGCAAAGGTTATGAGTTATCCCTATCTCAAGGTTACTTACTCAGTACATAAACTCCCGGATCAAGTTGCAGAGTCTGCAGCAATTGCTCACTCAAAGTCAATCACCTTCAATGGAGACCAAGTACGACCAGAGGCCCTTGGGTCTGCTCGGCTTCCAGGAGTAAGCTTGGCTGTTTTATCAGCTTTCCATCTCCAGGGAGCCTCCTTAGATGTCAGGGCTTCTACTACCAGCCCTGCGAACCAAATTTGAAACAACGTGACTGTTACAATTTTTTAATGTATTTTGGAGTGACTTCAAATTCAACAGAGCAGGAGAAGTGAAGTCAGATCAGAAAAGAGGTGTGAAAGGGTCCTGTGAAGGTCTGACCACCTGGACACAAAAGAAGCTGTTATTTCACCTATAACACATCTCTGCCCAAAGGTGCTGAAGGCATCAGGACCACAGTTCACAGGACTTCTCTGTGGCGGGCTGTCATCTCATTTAAAAATCAGCAAGGAACAAAGTCTGCCCAGCTTAACCCTCACCCCAAAGGCTCAGTGGGTGAAGAACGCTGTCTTACAGAAGAACCACCAAGAATGCTAAGACCCCAAATTCTCCACGATTTTCACCTGTATTAAAAAAAAACAAAAAAAACACAAAAAACACAAACATATTTACCCTAAAAAAAAAAAAAAAAAACATAGCCTAATAATCAGGAAGGACAAAAGGATGAAAGACCTGCCTTAAATCTGTGCACTCAGTGTGGCAAATACTGGGACTCCAATTCGTGAGGACATTTTGCAAACACAGGTTCCACTCTTCGGAGTGTCCACCAAGATCTCCCTTGCTTCAAAGGGATTTCTTCTGCAGAACGGGCATCACTGCACTGCCCAGATTCACAGCCCAAGCGTCTGATCGGCCAATCAATATTTTGAGGATGATTATCAGCCTTTGCTTTAAGAAAATTAACTGCTGACTCCCTCGCCAGAGAGCACAGCACACGTTCGGAAGAAGCCCCATTCCCTTCACGCTGAGGACTTCTCTTAGCAGCGCAAAGTCCTGACGAATTTCTAACCTGTCTTACAGGGGAACTGCAAGGCTCAGGCCCATATTATGGGCAAAGTACTTTGAAATCATTCTGTGACAGCTTTATATAAATGCAAAGTATTATCATCATATTACTTTCCTTCAGCTTTCACCCAGACTGTGGGGCTCGTCAGTGGGAGAAATCTTTTCGCCCTAACTAAATTGCTTTAATTTTCTTGAACAAGCATCCATCAGCTTCCATGTGGTTGTAGGAACTTCCCAACAACATCACTGCCGCTACAGGCAGTCCAAAGCCCCCTCCCAATGCCGGGGAGCCCAGCAGGCAAAACGTTCCTGTTAACGCAGTGTTTCAACCCACAGCAAAACACAAAAGCACCGATCCCCTTCGCCAAATGCCCCACCTGCCAAAAGGCTTTGTGCCCCCCGGCCTGAGCCAGGCTTCCTCGGCACAGGCCGGAGGGGCTACCGCTGGGCGGGGATCAGCTGGCACATTCGCCTGCCCCGTGTAATGCATTTCCCTTTTATTCCTTCCCTCTCCTTCTCCCGTGGTAGGTGGGAAAACAAGAGCAATCTCGCATCGACATCAGAAGCCATCAATCATCCTCAAAAAACAGCTGAATAATAGAACAAAAAAGAGAAAGAGAGAGAGAAAAGGGTTGGGGCGGGTCCTTGGGTATGGAAATGCCTGTCCTGGTGAAATACACAGTAAATTAGTCAGAGACAGGGGAATTAGTCAGCAGGGTCCCCAAAGTTCGCTTAATATCAACTCCAGAAATACTACACTAACGTATTTTTAAATATGATTTACAGGACGCTCAGAGAGCATCGAGCAGACGGAGGAAAATGAAGAGCTTGCCTGGCATGAGTGATGTGCTCCAGGGAGGCAGCTGCTGCCTCCCGGCTGCAGGATGCAAAGCTGAGGGGCCAAGAAATAACAGCAGTTGAAGGGTTGCCCAGCTTGGAGGTGTGCAGCCACCCCCTGCGCTTTGCAAACGCCTCCTGAAGTACCCAATTTCCTTGGCAATCAGAGCAGTGGGGATTTAGGCACATGCTTCCCATCGGCAAAAGCAATGTGAACATTTAGGAACCTGCACCCCATGGAGTTTAAATAGCCTGGACCTCCCCCCCCCAAGTCTAACCCCAAGGGACAAAGGCCCAAACCTCTTTTGGGGTGAATGAGGCTGAACCGCAGACATCTCCATGTAGGGATGCAATTGCCCACATGCCTCTGTGCTCCCTGAAGAAAACGGCCTCTCCCCAGGACAAGTCCTCCTAAATACATTAAACAACTCTATTAGGATGAATTTTGGGTATTCAAATGGCGAAGATGAAGCCCATCCGCAGATGACTGCTGTACAGCGGTACCACACACGATTGATTGTACAGACTCATCTGATAATGCCTCTGCTGAGCTCCACTCCTGGGGATGGCACAGAAATCCCCTCCTAGAGCAAAAGGTGCTCCTTCCACCAGCATGCGCAGAGATTTTCGCACAGAGAGCAAACAAGCTGCTCCCCACGGTAAGAGTTCAGCCCAGTGAGATCCAGGGCATGTCAGCAGAGCAGTGCAGAGTGACAGCGTCCAGCCCACCATCCCACACACGAAGGACAAGTAGATAGCTCCAGCCGCTGAGGGAGAGGCTCAGCAAAGCGCTTAAGCACACGCTTGAGTTTCAGCACGTTAGGAACTGTCTCCCCAGCCAACAACGCGCTTACGCCTGGGAAGCAAAGGGGACTCTGGCAAGGAATTGGAGTTCTGCATGGTTTGGTGAATGTGGCTGTGATCCTGTCCTTCCAGCAATCTTCACCTGCCTAGATTTCTTTCTTAAATAGCTCGTTTTTAATTACAGTGTCCTTCAAGAAAGAAAATAAATACTTGCTCAGCTTAATGCTCTGTTTCTAATCTCGGTCGATTAGAGGATAACCAAATAAAACAAACACAAATAACTCCACTTTAACAACCTCCTATAGCACCATTGTGTGATTCTGACAATGTATTTCAAATTATTAACACTCGTTGCAGCTCTATTCATCATCATCTTCAGTGTCAAGATACTTCAAGAGGCAAGTGAGCTTTTAATGAGCTCTCACATGGAAACAGGAAAGGAAAAATATATCCGGTGTGTGCTACTTTAATGATCCCCTAATTCATTTTATTGTATCTGCTGTTATGATTTATGAATTAGGTGGAAAGACCAGAGACGTTAGAAACACACCCATGTACACAATATCCAAAATAAAACAAATGTATTTATATATATCAAATACATATACCTGGATTTTCTATATAACACTGCATCCTCACACTCGCGTTGGTTTTTCCTTACAAGCCCACGATGTTCTCGCTGCACAAGTCGGTATGTAATTACGGATTTGTCATATTGATTTAAACTCCCGCAGCCCGTGGGTCTGCCTGCTGGCCTTTGTGTTCTCCACCATCACAAAGAACACAGCTCAGAGAGGTGGTTCTTTGGCCCCGGGTATTAATGAGTCATTCCTTACAGGCTCTGCCTCTCTCCCTCGCTGACCCCGGCTCGCACCCCCGAGCCGAAATGATTTCCATCTGTCAGCTGCTCAGGGTGCAAGAGGCACTGGACGTTTCACAAACACGAGTGACCCCTCTCACCCTCTTGGTGTAAGCACTTAAAACTTGCTCTCACTTTTTATTTATCCTGCAGCCACATCCCATGAATAAAGGGAAACAATTTCCTCTCCGCCGCGATGATGCCCTCCAGTTGGGTGGATATTCCCTGCAGATGCCTGTTGTAGGCTTTGAGAAGCTATCTGAGGTGTCTCAGTGTCCTTCTGGAGACCCTGCAAAGAGCCTGGAGCTGCAGCGCGACATCGTGCCGGGCTCATGGTACCACCACAGCTCAGGGATTCACCACAGGGAACAAAACAAAGAGCCAGAGTCTTAGCTTGGCACGCAACTGAAATAAAACCTTCATTTTTTAGGGAAGGTGCAGGCTCCCTGCACCCTCAGCCACTCACGCTCAGCACTGCCCCAGCAAGCACGTGGGGACAGCGGTAGCATCTCTTTCCAGGCACTGGCTGGGGTAAAGCAAAACATCTGTGGCCTGTTTGGAAGCTTTCCCTCTGCCAGCTGCGTGCAGGAGTTACTCCTCATACAGTGACGGGAAGGGGGACAGAGTCCGAGCCCACCGCCACCATGAGAGGTCTCAGAAGCAGCTACCGGTGGAGAGCGCTCCTCTGGGGAGAAACGAGGCTGTTTGCACCCACTGGTTTATAGCTCGGGCTGCCCCAGCGCCTCTGCCCTGAGCGTGCACGTCTGCGTCCCCTCCCCTCCCAGCACTCCCCTTCGCTCTTTGCCACTTCAACAACCATTCCTGGTGCAACCGAAAGCTGACAACACAAACGTGTGAAATTGAGGAACACTTCCACTTTGGAGTACAACTCACGAGCGTAGCCGGCCTTGGCAGAACCCAGGTAGCTGGCGATTCAAGCACAAGCCCTCACCTGCCAAGCTGCTCGTTTTAGGGTAGAAATCACAACAACCACAACCTGCACCTTGGAAAGCCTTCAGCCACCAAACAGTCAGTCTCCAGAGCAGTCAGCTTAGCTGGCTTCGTCGTAACATCACAGCTAAGGACCAGGGTATCCAGCGCAAGCAGGTGAACACAGAAGCCAAGAAAACCTACAAAGCCCTTCTCCACCATTTTATAAACCAGACTCTTGTTTGCCATGACCTCTTTAAGACAGCTTATCCTTCCAGCTCTAAAATTAATTTCCCAATTGGAAAAACTGCTGGACAATTTCATTAACAAGTGCTTCTTCATATCACTGAAGGACTTGTTGACCTCCACCACCAGCTGCTACCAGAGGGGCACAAAACCTTTACAGCCATCCCAGGGACTGGAGTCCCTCCACGGCAGCCTGTGGCGATTCCCCTCCGAGTGATCTCTGATGTCAGTTTATAGATGATAAATGACACTTCTCTCACCCCAAGTATCCAAATCCTGTCACCACAAATTGAACACAACTCTTCCATTCCTACATAAGCCATGTATATCTGTCATACACTTCTTCAACGGCCTGGAGATACCAGCAAGTGTCCCTTCATCTTTACTTTCTAGACGCCAGCTCCAATCATCTCCTTAGGAAGCTTAAAATGGCTTGTTCCTTTCCCACCAAGCACTGTAATTCCCTCAAAATTCAGTCCAGCACGCACATAAATCCAATTATACTCTTTTATCAGGAAGAACCTGGTCACCACTATACTTTGTTGAACCTTCAGGCCTAAACGTCCACTGCAAAGTGCTTTATGTGGGTCACTTATCTCTGCCCCGCTGTGGTGCTTTGCAATGAGAGCCAGATGGAGAGGTTTCCCACTGCTCTCCATTTGCTCTGTTTTACTGGGTGTTTTTTCACAGCTCCCACTCCTTGCTGCAAATACTCTCCTCCACCTGAAAGCAGTAGAAGATCAGTACAAACGGGAACTTTGCTGAGTGTGCAGGAATCAAAGACCACCTGAAATAACAGGTATATCCAGCAGTCCCAACCCAAAATGGAGATCACGGAGACAGATACATCAACCATCTACACCAGTTTGAACATGAACCCTGAGGAAAGCACCAAGGCAAACTAGCAGAATTATTCAGTGATGAGGGTATTGCTCTCAGGTGAAAAATTTGTAAAGATGTATCGATGCCGGAAAATCGGCCAGCCAGCTCACCAAAAGGATCTGTTGAAGAGAAGGGGCACTGAAGTATTGTAACTGTCACAGCATCGCCCGACGGTCAAGCATGGCACGGCATCATTCAAGACATGTGAAGTAAATGAGAGAAGTAGAACTAATGCCACCATCAGCTGGCTCCTGAGATGGAAAAAGTCACCTATGGGGAAATTAAAAACATCCTTCATGTCTCAGAAAAAAATATAGCTTCAGCACCCATGGGCTGTGCATTTCACAGGCTGCTCAAAATATCCAGTGCATCTCCCTCTGCCATTGGATAAAGGAACTCCAGAGCATCTCAGCAAATTCATATTGTAAACAGAAACCACCACCATGAACAGCAGCAGTGAACAAGCAGTTTTGCACCGGGCAGAAGTGACACCAATTCTCTGCAGTGTGTACATGGAATTTATCCTACAACCACCCTGGCTGAAGTGGAAGCAGCTCGGAATTGCACTGACAGACACCATCAAACATGACAGTGACAGACAGAGCTCGTTGCTACAACCCCCAGAAATGCCACAGTTGGTGTCAAAAAAATAAAATAAATAAAAAAGCCAATCAATGAGTACGGGCTACCCTGAAGCACGGTGAAAACAAAGTGTTTGCGCACATGTGGATGCAAGTTGTCAATATATTAAAGGAATTGATTACTTCAATTATATGGGACCACAGAGATCATACCAAAGAGGCAGTTCTCAAAAAACCCAGGAATAGCGGCCTTGGCCACGGCCTCCCTCCTGAAAGCACAGAACTGTGCAGTCTCAAAATATTTAAGGGTTTGATGAAAAGCTTAATTTCTCCCCTAGCAATTTATGGATATGAATCATGGGCAAAGAATGCTGCTGACAGGGAGAAAAAACCAAAGCCGTGGTGATGTGGTACTGACATATCTCTCAGATTGAAAGGAAAATGAACGCTGATGCTAGAAATATTAGTGGAGAACAAGCAGACTCTGTTGTCAGAAATCAATAGATACAGACTTATGTACTTCGGTCACATCAGGCACCGAGATGAAAATAAACCTCGATAAAGTAATTATGGAATGGAAGAAAAAAAGGAGTAGCAAGGAGATGGAGAGGACAGTGGCTGCGAGGTGGGCTGTCGGCTGCTCGGAGCTGGTGGGAGCTCATGGTGGCAGCTAAAGGCCACCGCCACAGTGTCATCCACACATGGAAAAAGGATTGTGCTGTGCTCAGGTACCACACACAGCAATGGGACAACCAGGAAAAGAGACAGTAGGGGCTGGGTGGGGCAGCAGGGAGAGCAGCAAGGTACACAGAAGACAGTGTGCAGCATGCTCTGAACCCACGTTGAGCAAGATTTTTGGGCTTGATCTCATGGAAATTTGTTCTTTTACCCTTTTCAGAGGTCTTGTCACAATCCCTTCCTTTCCATAGCTTTGTAAGAAAGAAGGGGGAAAATCAGAAGATTTTATTTGGTAAGAGGGGCCCTTCCCCATACCCCTGCTACCCTCTCATCACCCCCATGTGCTGATGCCACCTACACAAGGTGACCGCTCGCACCAGCTGTGTGCACAGGAAGGACTGACCGGACTCTGCAGGATGCCCAAACCTGGACTGACCTTCGAAGAAAGTTTTCAAGAGTCTTTACCCAATGCACAGGCAGGGCAGCAGCACCACATCCAGGCATCCTGCACGAGCTCTGCACTCCAGAAGCTGAAAAGAAAAAGCTAGAACAAATTTTCCTCTGAAATAGCATAGCCAGAGGGAGCAAGCTTTACATGCACATGGGTGCCTGTGTTCATATGCTTGTCTGCATGCGGGTGCAGACCCACCTGAGACGTACGCCCACTGTGTGCACGCACTTGTGCACAAACCGAGTGGCACATGGTATCCCAAGGTCTCACCGCTGCGGACAAATGCTACCTGCTTTTCCTCCCCATCCTGCTGACCTCCCAGCACCATCGCAGGTCTCTTCACCTTCATCTGAACCCATTCCTGCTTTTTTTCCGGTTCAGCAGCCGCTGCTCTCCTCCTGCATCATCCGTGGCCATGAGGACAGAGCAGACCCTGCCGCTAAGCAGGGTTGCCCGAGGGATGGGGCTCTGCAGTGGGGCTATCGTAAAATCACACTTGAATAAGAGGCAGCAGCTCCTTATAAATTTCCAGAGATGAAATCTCTGACACAAGCTCTTAAAACCGTGATTTAAGAGCATGGGCAAAGGCAGAAGTGGCAGAGACAGAAACCTAATTCATCTGAGCCAACTGCCACTTCCAGGAGTTCCTGCCTGGAAACAGAAAGGAGCCCATGAATCCCGATGGCATTTCCAGATCTCTGCCGCCTCGAGACCCCTGCTAAGAGCAGGTTTCTGTGAAGCATAGAGCACCCACTTGCCTAAAACTCACCCTCTTTGGGAGCTCTCAGTCATCAAAATATTTTGACAAGAATCCAAATCCATCTCACAACAAAGGAAAATAAGAAGCAATTTGCAAGACAGAGTGTCTAATGCGAAGACGAAGACACCGCAGGCTGAGCTGGTCCCAGAGCTGATGCTCCTCAAGCAGAGGGCGTTTTCTGGAGCTCCCGCGACCTGCTCATGGTAAGCTGAAGATTACTGATAAGAGACTGTGTCTGAAATACATTTTTTTACATCAGCTACTCACACCAGACAAGTCTGAAGAAGTCAACTGTAAAATTCCAAGGTGTATTTTGCCCTTTCCAAACACTCATGCATTAGCTCTGCAAGCACCAAGAACAGCTCTGACCAGCGATGGTTTCTCAAGGGTAGGCAGCTGAGCCTTCACATTCTCCTCTGCACCAAACCCAAACACAACTCTCTCTCTCCAGGCTGCTGTTAGGTTCCGCGTGCTATTCCACCCACAAACACCACTCTGAAATGGTACTCAAAAATCTCATCAAACAGGAGACAATGCCTCAGGTTTCACTGGGATTAATTCCGCTTTCCTCCGGCGAGACTGTGTGCAAATAATACCAGGTTCTTAAATTAAGAAAATAATTCAAGGTAAGACTGATCCCTCTCCCAAGGCAGGAGGTCAAGGAGGGGACGCCTCCTTCCACTGGGCCTTTGATCTTTGCTGCTTGACCTTGCTTTTGGCAACCTTGGGAGGTCAGGGAAATTGTTTTCGGAGCCCCCCAGTCTATTGATTTATTTAAAAGGGGAAGAACATTGGCATTGTCATGGTAATGGCAGAGCCCTGAAGGCTGGGTAGGTGTACCACCCCTCCAAAACACGCACCGCTGAGGGCACGCCTGGCTTCTTTGGAGGCCAACAATCTGCCAATCAGTTCCACCCCATGAAAGCCAAGGTGAATGTGAGGAGACCTCACCACCTGTATTCTAATCTACAGCTGTATTGAAATTTTCCTGGCAGAGCTGAAATTTTAATGTTTAATTTACTTGAACTAATGCGTCACACAAAATTCCCATCTACATTGAAAATTCTAATGAACCTGTGGATGGACAGAGACCTCCAAGCTTTGATCCTTTTCATCGCTGTATTTTAAAACAAGTGGTTCCTTAAGAAGGTTAAGGAAGCAATAATAAAGAATTTTTAGTGTGTGTACATGATCATTCCATACTGATGCACTTCAGCTTTAATAATAGTGTATTAAATTTTATTGTAACCTTGCTGACATTTACTGCAAGGGAAAGTGCGTAAGCTTAACAGCCTTATAAAATACAGCCCGGTAATGTACCTATAAAGCATAATATTTCTATACCAATGATGAGCTACTGCAATTGCATCCAATTTAGTGGCTCATTATTAACGAGCGCAATCACCTTCTCAGGCACACGCTCCGAAACGCAGCACAGTATATTGATGCCATTTCACATTTTACAAGGCAGCTGCTCCAAGTTTGCTTTGCGGTACTGTGACCTGACAGTGGAAATTCTCTTCTCGTTATGAATTAGCTGTGAAACGCACCTTCTGATAAAGAGGTAAGTCCTCCTGCACATCACCCTGGCTTTAGTATATTCAAAGAAATGAGTTTATCCTAGCTGAGATCAGGTCCATTAAAGCCGACTTGCCTCCCTAAAGATAGTCTTTTGCTAAGGAGTGATACTGTTTAGTAAAATTTTTATAGAAGAGACAATTATTGGAGTCCTTTTATGGCCTAAAAGGGCTCAACAGAATTAAGTCTCTGTATAACTTGTGCAAGTGTCCAGAGGCTGCTCCAAAAGGCCTTTGCCACCTTGGGAGTCCAGCTTCCCAAGAGGATTTTTAGGAATCCTACCACCACCCAGCTGCACCATGAAGTACCTGCATATCTTAGTACATCTGAGCTCAGCAGTGCGTGCGGGAAAAGCTCACCTGGCACCAGAAATTGGACTTCAGTGGAATTTAAGCACCTGCTTTCACAAAAGCACATTGGAAAGTCCCTGCATCCCCAACCACTTATTCCTAGAAGCCCTTAGAACCCTCAAGTGACCTCTCTGTGTCCCGTTCACTTCCTATCAGAAGTTTCCAGGCTCTCCCAGACCATTCCAGTGAGCCAAAGACCTGCTGGGATCCAGAGACCAAGAAATTCTGGCAAAGAAATGGCTAAACTGTCCTTACAATCCCAGAAGTGGTCTCCTGAGCAAGTCCTCTGGAACCTTCCCAAAGGCACCAGAGGTAACTCTTGAAGAACAGCCTTTCTTATTAAAGAAGAGAAAGACAAGGGCACAAATTTCAGCACAAGCAACAAGCTCAGTGGCTACCTCCAATAAACTTAACTTGTCTTTTCCTCAACCTTTACTCAACAACACTTTCAAAGCTTAGCTCAACACAATGCTTTCATTGCCGCAGCTGCAGACTGGCATCATTCAAAGACCAAATCCTGGTGTTTCTTAAAGGGTGCAACTTTAAAACAGGCTGAAGAGGAACTCAGCCACACTTGAAAACACCTATGAGCTTTATGGCCATGGATTCCACACCTCCTTCGGCTGCACTGAGATGAGGCTCAACAAAAAGATGATGGTGCAAGACCCTACAAGATGTGAGGGGTGCCCCTGGCATGAACCAAAGTTCAGGATGTCTGAGGATCTCCATCACACGACAAAACCCCACTGCAATGAAGTCCTCAAGAACAGCTGGGGATTTTCTGAGCTCTTAAGGTGACACAGCCTCAAAGTGATCAGTGCTGCTCAGCAGGATGAGACAAACACAGCTGGTACCTGGAGGAGATTAATTCAAAGAGTCATCCTGGCTGGAAGACAGGGAAAGATTCTGAGACACTGTGTATGTGGGGTAAAGAAAATAAGTAGTTCATTTTCTTCGAGCATTAAGCCGTAACGGCTGTCAGGGGGGATTACTGATATTGTTACGCCAGTGTCAGCACATGTTGTAGAACAGCTCTATTCTGAATTTCCTTACTTGCTTAATTTAATGTTCAGATAATCTGGCAAATGAAACAGGAGCCTCAAAGATTCTCCCCCCCCCCGCCCCTTCCTTTAAAAAAAAAAAAAATCATTCTATTAAGAATGTTAAATTCTTGGGAGCAAGAGCTGGCATACATGGAGGGCACATACTAATCTCATTTATGCTGAGATTTGCTTTCTGTTAAGCAACAGAAAAACAGCTAATCAAGCATAATTCAATAATACATCATCTGCAGATGCAGAGACTCAGAAGATTGGTATGGAGCTCTGCCGATTTACATGAACTGCTGATCTAGGCCAGGTGCGTTTAATTGCACATGGGGTGTGGGCACACACCTAAATAACTCCTCTGGTGGCTCCTCCCCAGCTCTGGGCTAGCCGAAATCTGGGCCAGCTTCCAGCACACAACCGAACAGCCTCCACGCTCCTCTACATGTGTCATCAGTCTGTGGCAGCCAAGACAGCTCACCTCCCTGAGCAGAGAGCACTGGTCCAGCCACCGCCGTCCCTACTGCCCAGTGTTGCCAGAGGCACAGCCCACTGCGTGAGGATGCTGTCAGGTGAAGCTCAGATCAGCTGGCGACACTGCCATGCCCTCTGCGTCACACCACAGAGCATTTCCATCCCATCCTTGGAAACATTCCAGGCCAGGTTGGCCGGGGCTCTGAGCAACCTGATCTGGTTGGAGATGTCCCTGCTCCTTGCAGGGGGGTTGGACTGCGTGGGCTTTGAAGGTACCTTCCCACCCAAACCATTCTGTGATTCTATGATCCTCAGAATAACCATGGCCTGCTCAGGTACCGCATTGTCACGGGTGGATCTGCGTGGTCTTCCCTATTTCCACGCTCACAGCCACCAAACGGCAGGAGTTCAGGAGGAGAACTGACTCATTCATTCTTGACATGGGTCATGTCATAAGAAAAGAGGCTCCCTGTGCCAACAGCACAGCCTACCTACCCTAGCAACCCTGCAAAGAGAGGAACATGGTTGGCTCCCAGCCCTGTAGCTGCTGTCGACACCGGATGAGGCAGAGCGGAGCCTGAGCTCTGCAGCCGATGCAAGGGTGGCATTTCACACCAACGGCAAACCTTCCATCACACTGCACTTCCCAGAGCTGTCTGGAGGAAGGGAACTTAGTTTTGTGGAGGATTTCAATCCTCCTTCTCTTTGTTTTGTTCAGATTCAAGCCAAAACGTAAGGTGTTTGAAATTCCCTACCAAAGAACAGAGACACAGCCCAGGGAGAGCTGCTGGGGCTGAAGCCACGGTCCAACGGAGCCCTGGGCTCCTCCTCAGAGACGCTGTGCCCAGAACTGACAGAGAGGGTCCTTCAAACCTCTGAAATCAAAAACCTCCTCACTAAACAGAACATTTGACAAACTGGCAAATTCTATCCCCTAAATATTTTTTCAGTGTTCCTATTATGCAACTTCATAGATCACACAACAGGGTAAAACCCTCGTACTCCAGGCTAACTTGACAGAATCCAGGCACCACCTCTTGCCAGTGCTTCCCCCAGCTAATATTTGGTACATAAGAAAAAAGCCATTTTAGGAGGTTTGAGGGTTTGGGGTGCAAAAATTACCAATAATAATAGGGGGTCTAGCAGAGAGATAGCACCGCAGTGCACGAGAGACAGCACTACGCGCATGAGGACGCACAGACACACACAGTGGATAAAAGAGAGGCCAAGAGACACCTCCCTTTGTTCTCTATCCCGTTTTGTTCGGGCTCTATGCTAATTTCCGTGGAATTACTACGGCATATTTGTAAACACACATGAAATGCAGACAGCTCTCTGCAATCACTGCTGTCTTGGGCTATTGAGTGCAATATTTAGCTCAGCCAGATGCCACCAGAAGTTCGCCAAGCCCATAAAACAAGCTCATTCACATATTTTCAAAAATGAGAACGTGAAGCCATTTTGGAAGTTTACATATATGTTTGTGCTTTTGTTTCCTTCCATCTGGCAAATTCCGTCCCAAGACGGAGAGCTGAAGCCCAAGGGAGGAAGATTTTGCATTCAGTCACCTCTCAGCAACGCCTTCCTGAAATAGGATTGCCATCAGGCACCCTCAGCTAGAGCACACTGCTTCTAATAGCAGACATTAGAGAAGATGTTGTTGCTTTTGACAGCACACATGGGAAAACAGGACCCTCTGCTGTCTGCACACCTCAAGGGTGGCTGGTTCCAGCATCCCGGAGAGGCAGCTCTGCAGTTTTCATGGTGCTAAAACCCCAACATCCAGCCACAGCACGCTTATCTTAGAATCACAGAAGGGTTTGGGTGGGAAGGGACCATTAAAGCCCACCCAGTCCAACCCCCCTGCAAGGAGCAGGGACATCTCCAACCAGATCAGGTTGCTCAGAGCCCCGGCCAACCTGGCCTGGAATGTTTCCAGGGATGGGGCATCCACCGCCTCTCTGGGCAACCTGGGCCAGTGCTCCACCACCCTAAATGTAAAAAAAGTTTTCCTTATATCAAGTTTGAAGTTTCAAGACTTTCTCCCCTGTTCAGGCCATTTGCAGAGGCTCTGCAGAGGAAGGACATCACCAAGGTTCCAGACCCACAAGTACACCTGCACACAGGCACCCTTCCAGCCCTGAGCGCCTCAGTACGATGCCTGATGAGGCAGAGCCATCACACACGCAGAGCTTGAGGCCGAGGATGTCAGAAAGACATCACTGGACATGCTCTTCTGTCTGCACTTGTTCTGAGGCTCAGGACACCTTCAGGCTTGTGCTGGTGCTTTTACATTGAACTGAACCTAAGAGATTGCACAGTCAGTTATCCCACAGCAAAACCAAACAGGAAGGCAAGAGACATGAACTTACTAAATCTCTCAGAGTATAGCCCTAGAGCACATTTAATTATGTCCTGATGCTGAAAGGGTTGCAAAGACCAGAAACCTGGAAAATCACAGGAGGCACCCAACAACAGCTACACCAGGAGCAGCCAGACTGGCTTATGGCCAGGGCACAGCCCAGCTACCAGCTCCAGTAACGGCTACCGTCGGTACAGACAGCAAGAAACCCACAGAAGAGAGGTGGGGAGAGAAGAAAAAAAAAAAAAAAAAAAAAAAAAAAAAATCTCATCCTTTCAAGGAAAAAGGTCCTGAGCCCCTCAGTGCGTGAGCCCGTCACTCACTCTGACACTGCCTACCCCCTCCAGCACTGAGTACTGCGATGTTCATTACCTGCACAACTCCAATCCACGATTTTTTTTTTTTTGTCTCTCACCTTTAGGCAGCTTCAATTGGTTCCACAAACATTTAATGAAAATATTTCACAATTCAACCACCTCTGAGTGGCACAAGCCATGTGTGCTTTAGCCGCGTGCAGAGGAGCATCAGGGTGGACCTGGCAGGGGACCAGCGCCGTACGCACAGGTTCCCCTCATGAACTCACCGGAGATTGGGTTGCTAGGTCCCAAATTCATCCACGCGGCCGTAAGTCGGAGATGGCTGGCCCTGCCCAGAGCCAGCACACGTTTGTGGGATATACACACCGCCTGAAATAGAGGCCACAGAGGACCCATTAGAAATTCAATATTAGCTTTGTAAAATTGCTAATAATTAGCTACAGCTCTTTTCTCCATCACAGCAGCTGGTGACATGAAAGTGATTAAGTTTCTAATGAATAGATTAGGGTTACTGAATATATTAAATAACAAGGTTTTTAATCAACTGTTTATTGATTCCAGCAAGACAGTTCTGAGGGCAAAAAAACCACTGGGTAGCAGTGGAATTTATTTATGGGATAGTGTTCTACATCAGAAATAATTAAAAATAGATTATTTTTCACCAGATCTAGAGCTTTTTTCTCTTTGAAGCAGTCCAATATGGATTAAATTAACTGCAAATAATAAATTAAGGGAGAATTGAAAGCTAAACTCAGAGCAGAGAGGTGCTCACAGCTTGGCAGTCAATCTTTGCTTTCAGTTGTTGTGGCAAGAACAGCCACATATTTATTGTCTGGTTTTAACCAGTAGAGACAGAAAGTTGGACATCTTGAGCAAGGAGTTTCTGAGACTGTCCCTGTTGTCCAGCCTCACGGGAAGGATCCAGAAGGACCCCATCTCAAAAACCATTTGAGGAGAGGATGGCAGAAGGCAAAATTTTATTTACACAAGCTTCTTTTGTAAGGGAAGAACTGAAAGTATTTTCCACCAAGGTGCAGGATGCAGCTATTAACACCGCAAGCTCTATAAGCTCTCCTTGAGCACTGCGTCCAGCTTTGGAGCCCCTAGCACAGGAAAGATGTGGACCAGTGAGAGCAAGTCCAGAGGAGGCCAAGAAGATGCTCAGGGGGCTGGAGCAGCTCTCCTGTGAGGCCAGGCTGAGAGAGCTGGGGCTGTTCAGCCTGGAGAAGAGGAGGCTCTGGGGAGACCTTAGAGCGGCCTCCCAGTACCTAAAGGGGGCTGCAGGAAAGATGGGGAGAGACTCTTCAGCAGGGCCTGTTGTGATAGGATGAGAGGTAGTGGTTTTAAACTAAAAGAGGGGAGATTCAGACTGGATATGAGGAAGCAGCTTTTTACCCTGAGGGTGGTGGAGCACTGGCCCAGGTTGCCCAGAGAGGCGGTGGATGCCCCATCCCTGGAAACATTCCAGGCCAGGTTGGCCAGGGCTCTGAGCAACCTGATCTGGTTGGAGATGTCCCTGCTCCTTGCAGGGGGGTTGGACTGGGTGGGCTTTTAAAGGTCCCTTCCAACCCAAACCATTCTGTGATTCTCTCCGAGGGTAGCTGGGGTCTGCACGCCAGTGGCACAGCCCACACCCAGTGCCACAGAGAGCCAGGTGCCTCTGGCTGGGAGCGTGGAGGGGAGGTCTCAGCTACTTCTGGGGCAGGACAGGAACACAGGTCTTCTCTGAGTAGAGTCCCCTTAGGACACTCACAGTGCAGCATCTCCCTCCATGCCAGATGCTGCTGGAAAGCTGGGCTGGGGGTCCCCACGCCCCATGAGATGCAGGGTCAGGGCTGTGGGATGAGTCTCTGGAGAGCCCACACCCGCTGGGCAGCACCGCTACTGCCCCACAGCCGGGAGGGACAGCTCTCCCCTTCCCTGCTCCTGGGGTATCTCCCCACCACCCACCACATTACTGTTTACAGGCATTTTCTCCCCCGCCATTCCCCTCCTTTCTCACTTCGCGGTGCCACCAGGAGCAGGGTGAGTGTGCACACAGGGAACTCCTGGGAAATTCCTGTGGGGACAAGTGACAGCCAGCAGCCCTGACGCCCCTTTTCAAATTAAGACAACAATCTCACCTTGTAGCCAAAACCAGAGCCTTTCTGCTTGGCTGCGTCCCTCATCCTTGCCGGGTGTGAGGGGCTACACATCATAAAGCAGAGGATCAGCCAGGTTATCCCAGCTGGAAAGACCCCTCCGACCAGCCACAAGAACTCCAAGCTAAAAAGCTGTGAACCTGTCAGCAACATCTCATGTCCCAGCCCTCGTAAACAAAGCAAAGAAACAATTTCTCTCTGCTCATCGATCAATGAGCCCAGCCAGCAGACAAGCAGCACGTTTCACCTTCTCTTGAAACGGTTTCCACTTCTGCCGCTGTCAGGTTCAGAGGACCACAGCTCCATCCCTTCACGCAATAGGATCCAGGATGTTCTGCCAGTTTAATCACCCACAGTGGAAACCAGTTGGAGGAAAAAGAAGAAATCTTGAGGAGCACTAACTTTTCACATGGCTCCAAAGGGCCAAACAACCTTCTGCCAGTAGATACAGCTGCCTGGGGGTCTACTATTTTATTAAGGGATATTAGAAGTGCCCCATGACCTAAGCAGATCCATAATATATACATACAGTGCGTATGCATACAGAGTCATTTACAGAGCAAATCTTTCTAGTCCCGCTAGTTTATAATGTAGAGGACCTTTAGTCTGGCACCCAACCAAAGCCAAACACCGCATGTGCTGTTTAAATCACTGTAATGCAGAGAAGGTACTTTTCTTTGGAGCCCCAGTAGAGACAGGATTCCCTGGTTTTGCTCTCAAAGTGGCAGCTGTTTGGAGCTGATCTGGAGCAGCACAAGCAGTGCCTGTGAAAGAGGTCTGGGTGTGCAGAGGGCTGTCGGGGCGATCAAAGGGCCGTGATAAATCAGCTCGCAGATGATGGTGTTTGTCTGCGGCGGGCTCTAGGGTCACCACTGCTGCACACGTGGTGTGGACTGGCATACAGAGACAGCACATGTGGAAACAGGCTGGATCCGCACGCCTTTCACAAGCAGCACAGATTGACAATTACCCACCAGGCTTTCCTTGCACTACTGTCACGGTTTGAGATCAGACACCGAGAGGTGATCTGCAATATTAATATCTATACATGACACCAACACTGCAATCACACATTTACGCCATGTAACATGACAGGTAGCCACATATTGAGTTCAGGTAGACACAAAGAATATCTACATCCCAAAGCCCAAAGGCAATTTGATCAAGTCTTTGCTTTTTTTTCATTCTGCTGAGTCTGAGTATCTTAGCTCTTAAACACAGGAGGGGTGATACAACCAGGCACTAGCCATGTCCCAGTTCAAGTGAACACACCGATAGTGTTCGCACGCTGCACAGCCCAACACACTCAGTGCTCCTGCCAAGGCTGGTCTGTGTACGTATAAAAATACGTACAAACCATACTGCTCTGAGGATCGGTTACTGCAACTCTGGTCACTTAGGCCTGTACTCACCCGCTGAAGACAAATCTCTTACTTGACATTTGGTGATGCTGGTTAAAGAAGAGTCCCACTGCAGGAGAGACCAACTGCAGTGATAACTTTCCTTTTTTTACGCATGCAAGATTTTAATGCAATGTGGACTTTTCCTAGGTTTTTGCTGATCATGCCCTTCTGTGCAGGATACCTGGGGAAGATACAGCTCAATTTTCTGCCCCAACCCCAGCCAGCTGCCACTCAAGCACTCACGCCTTGTAAGCAAAGGCAGCTTTTAGTTTGATTTTCCAGACACCTGACCCCCGGATGGTGGGGACACGATGAGGTCTGACACACTGGAGTTCACCGCCACATATCAAACCAGAATCAGATGATGATCACATGGTGATTTTCCTTAACGTCCAGGTACAAACCAGCAGTCTCCACAGCCATCCACACACACCCCATTGGGACAGAATTACGTTTGCTTGCCCCTGAGGCTCTAATCCAGCAAAGACTTCAGGCCCACATGACACTAAAAGTTTCAGCGGGCTGGGCTGGCCTGACCCTTCCTGGCTTGGACGCTTTGGGAGTAAGGGAGAAAGTCTGGCGCACAGTCCTTCCAGAACAGATTCCCTGGAGACTCCGGGGACATCTCTGACTTGCCCTCCAACCTCAGATACATCCAGGACAGGAGATGCTGGAGAGGTGATTTAGACCCTGCTTTGCAAGCCATGAACAAAGAGCACTCTGAGCTGAGCTGCAGTTAACATCTAAGTGAGGAGAGGAGAGAAACTTGAACAGAAAATAGAACAAACCCCAGAGGAGGAGGCAGCATCTCCCCCACGTACCATGACTGCTGTGGGAAGCAAGTCCCAGTTGGCATCAGCAGCTCTGTGAAATAAATGAAGATGCCTTCAAGGCATGCTTTCCATCACAGCATCAGCCTTTTTTTTCCTCTCTCAATCCCAGAGGCAAACCAGCTGAACGACATCACAGCGAAAGCACTAACAGAAGTAGTATTTAATTTATTCTTCCCTTCTAAGCCCTGAAAGTTGGTCTTTTTTATGACAAAATTAAGACTGTTTCCTCAGAGTCACTATTGCTTGCACCTCTCCCGGTGTGTAGAAAGCGTCACAGGTAAAGGAACATCTCTTCCTAGTCTTTCCCTTTAAATACGTTTTTAGCTTGCTCCTATACTGAACCGGCCAGAGGAAAGCCAGGTTTGCAGGCATAATTCAGTGCATGAGACAAATTGTCCAAGCATGGAAATAGCAGCAGAACACTTAAGGAAGGGAAACATGGTCAAGGGCAGTGAAAAAGCGGGCCTGGGCTCTCCGGTGGTTGCACCCCAACAAAAGCAATCCCTTCTTCTCCAAGCCTTACAAGACCAAATAACAAGAGCCACGACATTCTCAAGAAACATGTGTCAATCAAGAGCGCATCATTAATCTCCAGGCTTTCCACCCAACGCACACTGTGTGGGGGCAAGCCTTCACCCTCCAGTCACGCTGATCGCGGTGAACACACACCCGCACACACCCTGCTCGCTCAGCACCAGGCTGGAGAGCTGGGAGGCAGCGGGGTGGGCTGAGGACAGCCACGTGCCCCCAGGCCCTCAGCTTTACCAGCCACTCCTGCAGAAATCCTCTCTGCCCCTTCTTATCATCTGCAAACTCAAATTCCAAGCTTAGCTTATCTTCTGCTAGAGGGGCTGGTATCCAGAACATGCTGGCAGGAGCAGTCAGCTTCTTGAGTTGAGCAGCCATCTGGGAGAGCCTTCTTTCCAAGAGACGGCTGGAAAATCAGCATGGAGCACCAGGAGAGGTATGTGAGGACCACACACCTGAGTCTGGAAGGAGTCCCCAGCATGTTTCTGCAAGACCCAACCATGCTGGCAGCTGACTGCGCCTTCCTGTTAAGCCCCTGAACTGCTGGCTGCATGGGGGCTGTACCAGAGGAGATGCATCCTGACACGAGGGCACGTGAGCCACGGATTCAGTACTGGGGTCACTCCTGGAAGCCACTGAGCAGCAGGACTAGGTTAGAAGGCAAGGATGCACCACAGGAATCATCATGAAAACCCTCTCCAACTCATTAGCCCCTCCTTCCTTCCTTTCACTGTTCCAATTTGATGAGTCTCTGGAAAGAGCAAGATGAAAGATTAAGAAAGTTGTAAATCCTTTCAGGGAGACGCTGCAGAGAGGTTGCACAGCACAAAGACCACCGAGACCAAATCCATCCTGGGCATTTCCACCATCGGGAGCAGCAGTCACTCAGCTCCTTGCAGGGATTACCCCATCACTCTCCAGCTCAAGTTACAACATACAATGCTGAAAGTACAGGAAAATACAGTGCCAAATACAGTGCCAACGCTCTTCAGAGAAGGCGAGCATCACTGGGTTGCTGTAGGATAACCTCTCGCTCTGCTCTTTCCTTCGCTCTCTGTGGTAGCTGCAAGGTACCAGATACGCATCCCAGGCACATCCTACAGCCAATCCACCCGGGTGCCTCTCCTCGCTCCAAGGAGATGCAATCACAGAACCAAGGAGGGTGCGCGAAGCTGCCCTTATCGCACTTCATCTGCACAGATTCCAGAGACCCTCCGGGAATTTGAGATTTGTCGGCATTTCCCATCTCACATTTCCTACTGGAAATCCCTCCAGCTGGTGAGATGCTGTAATAGGTACCATTTAGCACACTAATGAAATCCATATGTAATTGTCAGGAAGATAATTGACACATTAGGACTCAGAGATCTGCATTTGGCCTTTTGCAGCTTACGCCTCATGGCACGGAGCCACAGGAATGGCAAACGGGAAGCTTTTAACAGCGCTGTATCCCTGTGATCTTTCAGGAATTAAAAGTTCTGCCGGCCTAAAAGGCTGGTTTAATGTGGCACTACGGAGGCCACTCTTCTCTCCTCTCCTGATGACATTACACCATTGTTCTGCGTCTTCCTTTCTGGAAGATTTCCAGCAGGAACATGCTTGCGATAAGCGCACTACCAACGCGCTGCACTGCTACACGGAGATGAGTAGAGCTGAAGCGAGGGTGGACAGGCAGAGCGACACACACCCAACTGTTCAGGTCATCGCTGGACGTAGCGTGCCCTGCCCTGTTTCATTGGCCTTGGGCACACAGCGCAGAGTTGGACCTCAAACTTTAACATTTATAAAGCTGGGAGGAGGCAGATCCCCTTCTTCCATATCCTTTCCACCTGCAATTTAAGTTTTGACTATCCTAAATACTTTTATTACCTGCAAAATTTGTCACTTCACCACACATTTGGGCCATGGAGGTCCCCATCAGTGACCCTTCTCCACTGGAAAAACTGACCATTTATTCCTATTGCCAACTACAAGCCCACGGAAGGATGTGCCTTCACCTCCTATCATAACTTAGCATAGAGCCTTTGATAAGAAAACTCGACAAAAGATTTTTGGAAAGCCAAGTACGCTCTGCAGTCTGGATCAAGCTCGTGGTGGAAAACGGCCAAAGATGCAAACTCTACGCAACCACCTACAGTATATTTTCCACAGGTTGAGCATGAATGTCCCTTGGTAGAGGGGAAGCCAAACCTACCACATTGATCTTTACATCCAAGGCTCTTGGTTCAGGCCAAGGTATGACTTCAAAGAAGATCCTCTGATTTTCTGTAGGAGCTTCGCAATGTGTGAATGCATATCCAGACAACCACAACTCTTTTGGGCTTGGATGCCATCTGGAAATCGTTACGAAGCACAGACTTGCTCATGGGATTTCATGCACTTCCGCCTGACGTGGGAACAGCCTGTTCCACATTGTTCGGCGGCTTCTGTTCCTCAACATATCAACTACAGACAGGAGAGGCAGAGCAAGTGTCTCCATGCTGTGAGCTGCCTTTTTCTTCCTGTCCTTTTAAATGGCTCCCTTGTCCCCAGTTTCCAGTGCAGTCACTCTCCCCTTTGCCATTTTGCGAAGACCATCCCTCCTGCCGGCGCAGGGCAATGCTCCATGCTCGAGCACGCATAGCCCTCCAGGACCAGGGCAGTTTGCAATGCTCTTGGCTGAGGCCCGAAGCCAACTGGAATTAGGAGCTTCGGTTTTTCACATATTTTCTTTTTTTTTTTTCCTTCTTTTAAACATAGTTTGCTAAGCACAGAACAAGGCGGGAACAGCACAGAATATAGACTTTTCCTTTTCCAATTAATTTCGCAAACTAAACAGGATCCATAACTTTCCTGAGCGGCCTCGGGGACCCTCTGGAGTGTCTCATACGTTCATATTTCAACCTCCTTTCTGTCTGCGTTTTATGCATTCTTCCTCCAAAAATTTTGGACTCCCTCTCCCTTCTCTTCTCTGCTTTTAAGGGACTTTTACAGGCATATAGAGGCTTCAGATAAAACACAAAGAGCCCAATTCTCCATTGCTATGTAGTTTTTTTGCAGTCACTTCTACTACTGAAAAGCAAAATAAAATGTCACTAAGAATATTTCTGATTTATACTCACTTTCTGCTAACTAAAGGAGATCAAAAATGCTACTCTGCTGCGTATTCCGACCAATTCTCCCAGTGTGATCACACATCCCAAGGGTGGAGAAGCAGCAGGTAATCCATGTTCAAACAGCTTTGGTAACTATCAGAAGAGCTCTCAGTCCTGCATCACAGAAGGAAAGCCTGACAAAGCAGGAACATCTGGACGTAGCCAGAGCAGTTTGTGCATATTTACTGAACAAGCTTATTTACCATCTAATTGTTTCCACACAGCCTCATCATGTTCTTAATGCTGTGTCAAGAGCAAAGGCAGAGCACTCAACGTGTTTAATGACTGACTTACAGCCCCAGTACAAGGAGTCACGCGATGGTGTGAGAAATAATGCTGCCAAGACTTCAGCCAAGCAGAAAATGCCTCCAAAGAACATTCTGCAAAGGGGTGGAGAGGCAAGAAGCTTGAAAACAGAGACAACATGCCCAGAAAACTTAAGGTCAATGAAAGGAAGCCAAATTACGTTTTTAAGAAGTCATCATTACCCAACTAAACTAATGATTAAATTTTTATGAAGGAGGGACCAACTCCTGCCATAAATGCCGGTGGAAGCGACTGCTCAGCCCTGCACGCCACACACTTGTGGCCAGCTTGAGGTCAGGATGAGACGGATGGATGGATGGTGGGCTGCTGAGCTGCTGGTCCTGAAGCAAACACTCCAAGCTTGCTAAAATCAGCAACACTTCAACATTTTTTCCATTGACAGCCAAAGAAGGAGAGAAAAAAAAAAAACAAAACACATATTGTTTTTATTGCCTCTTGAATGTCAGCTGGCATACTCTCCTGTGGGATAACGCACGCTAATTACACAGCCAGCCTTCCAAACACACTCCAAGGCTGCCACATGTGGCATTTACAGTTGCTGTAATAATCCAACAGACAGCCAAGACGCACAGCATCAGCACACCTCTGACCTGCAAGTGACCCGCTAATTAGCAGATGCACAAGGTTAATGAACGGAGCGCTTCGTACAGGGAGGCGTGTTAGCAGTGCGAACTCCAACCTCGGTAAACTGGAAAATCTATGCCAGGAGGTGTTTACACATTCATTAGCAGTGTTTGTGAAACAAAACACAACAGGAAAGACCCTTCCCCTTAATATTACGCTCAGGATGAGAGGTCTCTTTCCGCACACCACAATTATTGCAGAGGTTGAATGGTAACTACGGAACTAGACTCTGCATTTGGACGCTGCAGGCAATCAGCTCGCGGTCGGCTCCGGGTGCTCTGCCAGGGTTTGTCTACAGTCACTACCGAGTCACAAATCTCTTGTTTTATCCTTTAATCAGCAGGAAAATGGCTCTGGATGCCCCAGATTACAGCTGGATTGGCACTTTCAGAGACCTGGAAGCATTTGGACCCGGGTTCAGAGGGCACATCTGGCCCAACACAAGGGCGGAGACCTGGACAGCCCCAAGCTCTCCATTGGAGTGTGCTGCTCACCACAGGGTTGGCCAAGCATCCCCCAGACCCAGGAGGCTGCATTTCCACCCTCACTCCTCCTCTCCTACCAGAAGCAGCATTACATCACAGTAATCCAGAAAAGGGGCACATCTCACTTCTCCCCAGTGCTGATGGCTAGAAACAGGTAGGACTTTGGGTAAATCCCAGTCAAGCAGCTGTAACCCAAGCCACCAAACCAGGCGCTTCGGTGTAAATGGGGTCAGATTTCCCCGTTCACCCGCTGAGCTGCTCACATCAGGACAAAGAGAAGGTCGCTGTTGTCCCAGTCAGATAAATCAAAGCAGCTCTAGCTCTGGACTTGTAGTGGCAAATCAATAGCGGGGTTATTACTAAAACTGCTGATCGCAGTCTCCATCACACTGACACGGGCATGTCCCAGAATGCACTCAATCCTCAGTGAAACCTTCTAAGGCATAATCTGCACCTGACAAGACATAGAACAGGTGAAAACTGCAGAGAAACCGATGGGAGCACAGGGTCCCAGGCAGGACCCAGGGCTGTGCCATCATAGCAGGGCACGCGGGTGACAGATGGAGCATAAGCAGGGTTTGTTATTAAAAAAGTGGAAACAGCTGTTTTTGTCAAAAGAGTAATTTTGATGGGAAAGCACTTTTCTGACAGAACACCAGAAATCTGGAAGCTATTTCTATATTTTCTTTTTGCAGAAGAATAATCTAAACACTTCCAGCTCAATAAGAACAACCCCAGTGGGCTCCAAGGATCTCCCATTTGGGAAAGGGAGTGGCAGCTCTGTTGACAAAACTGCTGATCTTTACGTTCTGCTAACATTTTTTCTCCAGCAGTGAGCCATTTCTCAGGCACCTTGCCACTCCCAGAGCCACTTCAGTGTTGCTGAGGTGACACCGCTCAGCTGGGGACCAGTGCCATGTGTCCCCTCCTGGCAGTGCCAGCTAAAGCCCGCACCCTCCATCACTCCTGCAGCAGAGACACAGAGGACCCAGAGAGGAGGATATCGCATTGCATCTCCTACCCAAGAATCCTCTCTTCTCTGGAGAACATCAACTACCTATGGGAGAAAAAAAGAAAAGTCCAATTTTCCTGGCAAATTTGTGGGCTCTGTCTGATAAGTTGATCTCTCTGTTGCTGCCAAAGGAGGGAAAGACTTCCCATATCCCCCTCCTGCCTCAAGGGAGGCAGAGAGCAGAGCGCTGCACTTCAGACAGGTATTTTCCAGCTACATTTGGGAGCAAAGATTTCCTTTGATCCTTGGTCCAAGCTGAGATTTTCAGCAAAGCTGGTCCCTCTGAGTTATTTGTGGTGAACATAACACCTCCCCAGCTAAACCAGTATGGGAAGCAGCCCCCAAACAGGCCCACTCCTGGAGGGAACGGTCCAGGAGGGAGTTTCCACATCACTCCCAGCCCGGCCAAGCTGCTAGAAAAGCAATGGTGGGAATTTGTTTAGCAGCAAAGAAAACACCAAGTAGCAAGGGGCTGAGAAAGAAGAAATCAGAGCAGCGGAGAAGGAGGGGTAACGGCCAGCACTGGGGGATCAGGGCAGAAATATCCCGATCTGCTCTCCTGATTTCCAACAAGGATATCACAGCGGAGTGGTTTTCCCTAGAGAGGCTGGAGTTCAGCTGCCGGTAACTGGGGCTTATCCACTCCTCTCCAGTCTGGCAGGCACAAAGCAACCTCTGAAGCAGGAGAGAGAAGGAAAAAAAAAAAAAAAAAAAAAAGAATGTGAGCACTTTTCCCCCCTATTGGAAGAGGAAGGGATTTTTCTCTAATCCCTAAACACACACATTTAATGCCATTAAACACTCGCTGGCATTACTGAACATGTCCTTCTCACGCTGCTGCGTGCAGAGCCCGGGCTGGGTCTCAGAGGGCTGAGCTCCTGTGACTGCACTCACAACCTGCCCCTGGTGAAAACAGCTCCTCTGTCACCGCTCACTGGGAAAGGACCAAAGTGGTGAATTAACTTCAAGGAAACAGATAAGTTGGAAGATTCTATGCCCCAATAGCTATAATTAATTTTTAAGAACCAGTACAAATCTCAAAACAAACCAGCTCCATCTCCTTTTTCTTCTTGTTCCCCAGCCTCTCTCTCCTCTATCCCAGTTTGCCTCTATTCTCCTGACAATTAGAAAGAAGCATCCCTCCTCCTGCAGAGCAACGGGGTAAGGGAATCAAAGGGAAAAGAAAGATGACAGTTGTGCAGGTCGTTTCCCAGCTCCTGACACTCCAATACACAATACTTGCTCCCTCCCATCTTACAACTGGAGGAAAAAACCACACCACACCCTTGACAAAGCTGCATGAGCCAACACCAACTGAATTGAGCACTGGTCAATTTTTTTCAATTGAAAACAAACCAGTTTGCTTCTTCCCCTTCCTTTTTGTTTTAAATAAGGAGACAGATTAACCAGGTTTTGTTTTAATAGGGATTACTGATAATTCCAGAGCTAGACAGCATTTGTACGAAAAAAAAAGTCATTGTTGGAACTCGGAGTATTTAATTCTGTAACATTATAAAAGTCAAATTATCCCTTAAAATCATCCCTTCCTCATTAAGGGCCATTTGAAAACCTGCTTTTCTCAAGACTTACATTTCCCAGACATTCCTGACCAGCTCTTTTCTGGGTTACACGATAGGGATTATGATGCGGTTGGGAATTCAAATCACTGATACGATGAGTTGGACAGGGATGGCCCAGCTCCAGCACGCACTCCGAGCCTGCTACCACCTGACCGCTGCGCCATGGCCCTAGGGCAAGATGAGCTCTGCAGATGCTCATCCTTTGCCCATCGCTGTGGTAGGTCTTTTCCAGGCTCCAGGTGAACCAGATAATATTCACAGCAATAAATACTTACAAAAAAAAAGTTTTGGAAAGGATCTAAAATCAGATTTTTTCCAGGCTTAATGCAATGCCTCTGCACAAAGGGCACCTCCCATCCCAAACATTCCCTTTCTCTGAAGCACGTGGCTGCACTAAGATACAGATCCAGCTGGGCAATTCTTGTCTTCCCATGAAGCCTTACGGGACAAACAATGCAGTGCAACTGGCCCCTCCATGGAAGCAGCTATAAGGACAGGATCAGCCTGGTTCATGAAGACTGCACCCATCTCACACCCTTCTCCTACAGTCTTTCATCCTCCTGAGACACCACCTCCAGCTGCCCATCAGCCACTCTCCCCTCCCTGATTTCAACAGCAGAATCACAGAATGGTTTGGGTGGGAAAGGACCATTAAAGCCCACCCAGTCCAACCCCCCTGCAAGGAGCAGGGACATCTCCAACCAGATCAGGTTGCTCACAGCCCCGGCCAACCTGGCCTGGAATGTTTCCAGGAATGGGGCATCCACCACCTCTCTGGGCAACCTGGGCCAGTGCTCCACCACCCTCAGCGTAAAAAATATTTTTCCTAATATCTAATCTAAATCTACCCCCCTCTATTTTAAAACCATGACCCCTTGTCCTATCACAACAGGCCCTGCTGAAGAGTCTCTCCCCACCTTTCCTGTAGCCCCCTTTAGGTACTGGGAGGCCGCTCTAAGGTCTCCCCAGAGCCTCCTCTTCTCCAGGCTGAACAGCCCCAGCTCTCTCAGCCTGTCCTCATAGGAGAAGTGCTCCAGCCCTCTGATCATCTTCATGGCCTCCTCTGGACCCTCTCCCAGTGGTCCATGTCCTTCTGATGTTGGGGGCTCCAGAGCTGGACACAGCGCTGCAGGTGGGGTCTCACCAGAGCGGAGCAGAGGGGCAGAATCTCCTCCCTTGACCTGCTGGCCACGCTCCTCTTGATGCAGCCCAGGATGCGGTTGGCCTTCTGGGCCGCAAGGGCACATTGCCTGCTCATGATAAGCTTCTCATCCACCAGCACCCCCAAGTCCTTCTACTCAGGGCTGCTCTCAATCCATTCCCCGCCCAGCCTGTATTTGTGCCTGGGATTGTCATGACCCAGGTGCAGGACCTTGCACTTGGCCTGGTTGAGCTCCATGCGGTTGGCACGGGCCCACCTCTCCAGCCTGTCCAGGTCAAACAGCAATTCTCTCCTGGTCAGACTTGCTAGGACTGGGACAGGTCAGGGAGCAATTACCAGAGCAGCTTTACTGGTGGTGTTAGAGGAGAGGATGGACAAACAGCTGGAAAAAATAACAGCTATAGCCAGCACATCTGCAGGCTGAGGTCACGTCCCCAGCCTTACGAACACCGCTCTCCTTCAGGGCATAAGCACTTTAAGGAAATCAGATTGATTTCAGCTCCATCTTCTCACCCAGCAACGGTTCACTGCTCTGCACCTCAGGCTCCACGCAGGGACTCAGCGACCAAAGGAGACGCCAGCACCTTACAGCGCTCAGCTCCACCCCAGGCACCGTCAGGGCACAGGGCAACCGCTACCACAAAATAATGCCCGGCTCCAGCCCAGAGCTGCCACCAGGCCCACGGCCCCGCTGCAAGGCTTGACCAAAATAAAGCTGCAAGCATACCTGGAAAAGGGGCAGAAATTGGCTTCATAGGACTATAATGATGATGAGGAGTTTAAATGTAACCGCAAATATAAAACTTTAAAACTCTCATAAACAGATCTGAAAGGGAGCCAGAGGAACTGGTGCAAATGTGAGCTAGTCCAGTACAAAGTAATAACAAAGATACGATGATGAGCCTGGGCAAGACAGAAGAAAAAGAATCGGCAGAGAGTTTTCCTTGTGCGTGCAGGGATTCACTTGCAAATAGGACATTTTAAAAGCAGAGCAACATCAGTTTTGTGTTTTTATTTTAATTTTTTTTTTGCACTCCTGGTTAATTGGCGAGCACAGCCAGAACGCAGACACACACCAAACGCAGATGTGTCAGCCCAAAGAGGTTCTTCAGGTGGCCCTGTGCCAGGTAAACATCGGACCAAAAGCCCACCTAATTTTAGTGGGCCGAGGTCTGGAAAAGTGATTAACTACAGAAAGGCCAGTGTGCTGCTTTGTACCTGGGGAACGCTGGAGCAAAGCAAAGGCTCTCAGGCCCTAATTAAGAAACCGCCTTCTTGCTTGACGGAAAGCCCCAGCGCCGTGAAACGAAGGAAGCTGGGCCTTTTCCAACAGCGCTCATAAAGCTGTCAATAAGTTGAGAAAGAGGCCTTGACAGTGTGAAAAACTATCTCCAAGAAAAAAAAAAAAGAAAAAAATTCTTTGCTGTTCAATAAGGCCTAACAAGTCATCTAGGATCACATAAACGGCAAATTTAACAGCAAATTAGTACTGTTTGTGAAATCTAGACGGTTAGCCAGCTAGACAAGACAAAAATCAAGAGCAGGTAATTATGAAATCAGATTTTGTGGATTTTTTTTTTCCTTCTTCATTCTGGGCCCTTCTGTTGTTGCTCAGAACAGCAGAAGATCGTCCTTTTGAAAAGAAAACGTTCCTTTTGGGAATATAATGCCAACAGCAAACACCCCAGGCTCGGCGTTACCATCCAAGAGTCCCACCACGACCACCCCCTGGCAGCGTACGGCTCTGCCAGGCTCCCCGCAGATCCCCAGTGCTGCACAGACCTGGTTTCCAGATGCGGCTCTCGCAGCTGCGAGAAGTCCATCACCTTATCTTTACAGACTCCAGAGCTTCCAGAGGACTAAAATGGCTACTTCTCTTCATAAAGTTAATGGTGTGCTTTTTATGGGTTTCAGCTACAGCTGGGAGCCCGATTCTGCTGAGAAGGGGCTGTTAATACAATTACCAGGCTGGTTTTACACTGTAAATTCTGAGTTGTTTTCTTTGTGCTGTTTAGGAGTTCCTCATTTAGATGGGCCCTGGAAATCAGGTAGGGCTGTTACCGCCGCTGGACTGCAGGCTACGCTGGCACGTGCTTTATAAAAAACATATTTTCAAGGTTTGTAATGGCAATAAAAGTTTTCCCTTCTTGCTGAAACTTGGCATTGACACTTCAGCAGAGCTCTGGAGAACATTTTTTGGAAAATTCTGATGAGAATATATACACGTGCCAGGCAGTTTTCAGGCCCAGAGGCTTTAGAGGGTAGACAGGGCTGGGGGGTTGTAAATGACGGGGCATTTCTGCAGCATGGCATGAGTTCCCCTCCCAACTACATGCCTCGTCCTCCATCAGAAAGTGGTGTTACATTAACTTAATTGCAGGCTGATAAACCTCCTGATGTGAACACAGTTATAAATGTTTATTTTCAGGTATTTCATACCAATGGAGTTACTCCCTTACAGGGAAAATAAGCTGTACCAGTGTAACTCCTTACACTATTATAGTTACGCCAACACAGTCCTGAATGTGCAGTTATTAAAAAATAAAATAACATACAGTTTTATCCAGTGTGACCATATCAAATATGAGCCAGACTTAACCAAAGGAGCAACAAAGGGGGAGAGAGGAAGCACAGCTCAATTTAAACACATTTATTTACCACTAAAAAAGCAGTCAGGAAACAATTTTCCCTTCCCAGAAGAGTTTGAGATTCCCACACAAAATCAGATTAAAAAGTCTCAAAAACCTTCAGGTGCTGAAAGACAGGAAGGAGATGGGAAACTATGCTGGATGAATAAAAAACGGGAGGATATTTTGTTTTGGTTTTATCTTTATGTAGTTTGTTTGTTTGTCTTTAAGCAAGGTGCAACTTTCAGCCAAAACTGGATTTTTTACACCTATTTCAGAAAATGTTGACTCAGGCCATTTAGGAAACTGAGCAAATACAAGAGAAGAAGAGTCCTTCACAAGAATATATCCTGGTTACAAGCTCGGAAACTGGGAACGGTCAGATCTTGCAAGGAAGCAAGGTCAACATGCAGCTCTGGAGATCTGTGCCATTAAAAATGCACGTTCGTTAGTGACCTGGAAAAGGGCGTGAGCAGTGAGGTGGGAAAGTCTGCTGACAACACTAATTTTGAGAGCATCGTGACCAACTGCAAAACAATTTTATGATACAGTGACAGGTAATAAAGTGGCAGATGAAATTCAATGCAGAGAAATGTAAAGTGACTCGCCTGGGAAAAAAAAAAAAATACAGTCTAAACTTCCTATGTAAAATGATGGGCTCTAAGCTGACCATCACCACACTGGAGCAGTACCTTGGGGTTGTGACAATACGGATCTGTGGAACATCAGCTCATTCCTCAGCAGTAATAAAAAAAATAAATAAATAAAAAAGAAGAAACCAGAGAAAACCACTGTACCACTGTATAAGCCTGTGCCTCACCTGCAGCCCAGTCACCACGTGCAGTTCTTCCCTCATCTCAAAGGATATTCTGGCATCACAAAAGCCAACAAGGCTGGGCAGAGGTTACTACAGCTCCCATACATAAGGGTCAAGCAAGCTAGGACTCTCCAGCCTAGAAAAGAGTTGACTCTTAGAAGGAAAGGACCCCCAAAAAAAAAAAAAAAAAAATCTATGAAACCACAAGTGACATGGAAAGGTGGGTACTCTTCACTCCCTTGCCCAATGCAAGAATTCAGAAAAAGCATCAAATGAAGCTTTTAGGAGCCAGGTTCCAGTCCAGTGTAACAGACGACTCTACCCTGAATATACGAGCTCTCACTGCAAAAGGACGTGGATGCTAAAGGTTTACCTTGGTTCAATAGGAAATGAGACAAGTACATGGAAGAGAAGTCCATCAAGTGCTACTGAATACATAAAACAGACATTTATTGCAGCATTATTGCTGAATTGAAAACTCCTGAGAATTTTTCTGCTAGGAGAAGCCATCAGGCATCCCTGCCCTGTTACTACTCTTCCAGTGTCTTCACTCACAGCCACTGTTGGAGTCCAGTACTGAGCAAGCTGTGGCCATCACCTGTCCCAGCATGGCCATTCTCAGCTTCTTTTTCCCTGCTTCAAAATTTGTTACTTGCAAACTAAGAAAATAGTCAAAAATCACTCTCTTACACAGAGAGTTTTGCTCTTGAACAGCATTTTATAAGAGAGGAAAAAGGTTCAGTAGAAACCAAACTCAACGCAGTGCGGCACCCTGCCTGGAGCCACCCAGCAAAGGACCCACCACCAGCAGCCCTGTCATCTCCCACTGCCTGCTTGCCAGCAGCGTCATGGGACGGGGCATGCTCCCATTCTATTTAGATGGGACTTAGATCCAGGAGAAGCAGTCAAGAAACAACTCTTTGCATCATTTTTTTTTAATCAATTATGGAGCAGATCAGAATTTTCCAAACATTAAGATTTCTACAAGATTTTAAACTTCAGGGCAAAGATCGGCATAACAGATCTATAACCACCAACACAAGAGTTCTCATTGCACCAAGTTCTGTCCAGGACATCAACACGAAATGGTGGTGAAGAACACATGGACAACCAGCCTTCAGCACTGGCTTGGAGAAGCCACTGCTGAGCAAGACATCAGAAAATGAGACCTGAAGGCTCTGTTTGGCAACAAGCAACTGCAGTCTCTTTCTTTCAACATTTTTTTCCGTAATGTGATTTTCCTTCTCATTTATCTCAATCAATCTCTTCTCTTTTCCAGAGCAAAGCCAATTCTGTAGGGATTCATTACAGTTGTTGTTATTTCCACGGGACAGCAGCCATGCTGAGTGCTAAATTAATTAGCCATCACCTTCCACTTCCTCTGCTTAGAGCCGACTGGAACAACTGCTCCTTTTTTAAGCCCATCTTCACTCTTGCCATCACCAGCCTGCTCAGGGGAGACCCAGCCAGTCCAGCAGGAAGTGAGAATGGACCCTAAAAAGCCCTTGCTATGGTATTTTTAGGATCAAGGCTCCTACAACGATGGTTTGCTGCCACTGTGTGTCTGTTGATGAATTCATAAGCTGTGGGTTTTAGAGTATGACAGCCTTTGAGAGTACTGACAGAGAATGGGGAACCACGTGGGTGTGATCTCCAAGGTGCATGAACGACATCCTTTTCCTGTAGATTGCAGTTTAACTGTCTAGTAGAACAGGAGATTATGACCTTTTTGTCTCTGTTTCAGCTTTTTTTTATCCCTTAGAAATGAATAAGAGAAGTGTCTGACCTGCAGAGGAAGTTCCAGGATGGACAGGAGGGTCTTTGTAGGTCAGCCCTGAGGCTGGACAGTGGGCTCTGCTGAAACAGCAGCCAAAGGACCTCCAATCATTCACTGAATGAACTTTTTCCAAAACCTAGCATCAGTCTGAGTTTCAGTGTGCCCAAAGATCCTTCTCCAATGCATTCCCTGTTTGGCTGTCCTGGCTTGCTGCTCTGCAGTAAGTTTAGCACTGGGCCAAGTTCTGATATCGTTCACACCTCATCACCCCGATGACGTTAATTCAGGCACCCTGTTCACCACATCTGTCAGCTCTCTTGCGATAAGCTTATTTCTGATCACTGTAGTTGCCCTTTATCCACAGCCAAGAAAATGCCTCCAGCAACATCTCCAGCAAGTCTGGTCCACAGGTTTTTTGTGTAGTAGTGTTAATAGAACAAGGGACAGTTTGGGGCTGAAAGAGACCAGAGTAGCACTGCAGAACTCATCTGCAGAGTATCAGAGTGACCACCTTGGACATAATTATCAGTATTACACTTTACTTTTAGAGAAGATAGACATCTCATCTGAAGCTTTCCAACACCAGCAAGTATCTGTACTACCTTCCCATGTACCTGCAGCCTAGACAAACAGAAGATGTTGAAGATGCATTTATGTGCTACCAGAGGCAGCAGCCGTGGAGTTCCTCCATCCCTACGAGGAGCAGAGTGTGAGAGACAGTCTCATATACAGACATTGCTGTTTCTGCTTCTGCACAGGGAAGGGTCAGGGCATGACAGGGCATTCCTCTGAAGATCTGAAAGCAGATCTTCCAGGGCTGCTGTCTCTCTCACAGGAATAGATCCCTGACCTGACCTTGCCTTATGGCAGAGACCACCGCTGTGAAATAAAATATGAGTTTTAAAGTTGTGTTTTTACGATCTATGAAATCACCCAGACCTCTTGGGTAAATAAATTCTGGATATGAAGCTGACCTCTTAGCTTTTAGCATATCAGTAAAGCCTTGAGGTTTTCCATTAAGCTTAAATAACATCTAAAAAGCCTTGTTTTTCAGTCTTTCTTAAAAATCCCAAAGAGGTAAAGCCTCCCACTAAATTTTGCTTCAGATATCAACCAGAGATACAAGTTCAATAGTTAATATCTTAACTGCAGAACACCAGAGGCAAGCAGTGCTATCCATGCAATGCTTTTGTAATGTTATTTCACTGTGCTGCATATGTTGCCTCTTAAATACTCTTAGAGATTGGTTTCACAGCTCCAACGCTTTCAGTCACCAAGCAAGTGAGGAACTATCAGCCTAGGCCCAAAGAAAAGCACCAAATTTCATTCCTCAGAGTCCTCTTCTGTCAGTCTGCCCACTGGCATGACCAAAGTCCAACTTGGCATCACACCACTGAGGAACAAACAGAACCATAGGCGGACTAACAGCACAGAGAGGAAGGCCAAGGGAGAAAACTAGTTGCTGAAGCAGCCATCCAAAGACAAATGCCTTCAGTCAAAAGGAGAAATAATATATTCATCCCATAACTGCCTACAGGCAATATTATAGGGGCATGAGAAGTTGAGAAATTCAAATCCAAAGGAATATGCAACGAAACTCCAGAATTGACCAATGCAAGAAGTTCTTCAAGCTACAGACTCAGCAGGAATCAAGACAACATTTGATATTACTTATGAATACAAGAAAAGTCACATTAAGAATACTAGAGGAGATATCAAACCCTGCTATCACCCGCCCTTGAGACAGGACACAAAGCTATATAGGTCTGACAGGTCCCATTTGACCAATTGATGGCATGAGGTTTTCAAGAAAAACTTGAGTACAGTAAGAAGTTTGGTGACAGGCAAGACCAGAAAGAGCATTCCATGATCAAGGGACAAAGACTCCAAACATATTCCACACCAGTTTCTAGCACCTCTCCCCTGTCTCCAGAAAATGAATAACATTACTTGAAGAGACAAAAACCCCAGGTGTTGCCAGTTATCCTCCAGCCTATCCATCTGTTAAAAAAAAAAAAAAAAAGTGGTTAAATACCTCACTGGTACAAATTGTAACTTCCCTGAAGTCCATGACAATTTGCCATTGCCAGAAGTGAACTGAGCTGGATTTTGGTGTGATTGGATTATGGTAGGTGTTGTCCCTACGCTCCTCAAGCGCTTTGCAATTCAAATCCATTGATGTGAAGAGAAAACCTCCTACTGGCTTCCCTTGCGCTTGAATCAGCCTCTACACCTCCACCTCTGATGGAAGGGGATGAGGGGTAAATCCTTTCCCCCTCCTACATGAGCCACTTATTAACTATAAAAGCCACGTAAGACTGCAAGAGTGATTCACAGGGAAAGGCAGAGAAGGAAGAACAGCAGTTCTCATGCAATGAAGTCTTTATGAGGAGACCGGAGGCAAGGAGGTCTTGGAATTGTCTGGAATGCACCCAGACCTTGTGGGATCTATCTTTCAGTATGATGTAACCAATGCACCCACATGCCAGCTGGTTTGTGTAAAGTTTCTCCTCCTGCCCTCCAGCCATTCCCCCAGCTCCTGGTATGACACTTTCCCCGCTTGCTGAGCTCACTTCCCCTTGTAAGAAGGATTTTTGATGAAGTGGAGCAATGGCAACCACATGGGCTTATTCACCCTCACCCAAGGCATCTGCTCCAGCAGACTCGTGCTCAGGGGACACAGGATTTCACACATTGGCTCATGAGGACCCAGCAGTTCAGAAAAATAACACACAGCTGGGACGGAGCACACCTTGCTGCCTGCATCATTTTGTTTAATTTTTTTTTTTCCCCAAAATATCTTTGTAGTCAATTTTCCTTCTGTTCTCATTTGTTGACTCAGCTGCACTCACAGCCCGAGGCGATGGATGTGGCATGGTGAGGCCCTCATTCCTGCCGTTGAGTTGCTGGTAACAGCTGAGATTGCCATGGGTCTTCACTATACAGGCTCTAGTTTAAGCAGAGAAGACAAAATCTCCCCAGACTGCAGGCCAAAACCATCCCAGCCATGTAACATTGCCATGTTTGGGATTTCCACCCTTCCTTCAGCCGTCCTTTATGGCATCAAAGAACGAGAGCCAGGAGATGGTTGGTAGCCTAACCAGAGCTAATAACATGGAACTAGGGATCCGTTATTAGGGTGAAAGAACAATTTGGTATTACTTAACTGGTAACCCACCATCATCTGCCTGATCAATGACACATCTTGGACGTTACTCTAAATATACATTATTGTCACCTTCTATGTTTGAGACATTTTTCTACATTTTTCCTTAGTTTTGTAACTTTTCATGTCAACAGTTGCCCTCTTGAATCTTCAAATCATTATTTCAACAGTTACACTGTCTTCCCTTTTCCTACCTTGCACACTTTAGCTGATGAACTTTCTCACAGCTCAGGAACAATTTTCTCAGCAAAACTGAGCCAAGGTCACACAGCTGGGCTGCACCAAACCAAGCCTCGGGTCTGAGAGCACTGAATTCCTGGGCTGTAGGTTATGTTGGGTCATCTTGGCAACCCAGGGCTCGTTTTTCTGGCTTAGGGATCTCTGTGACTCCCAAGGCAGAAATCTTACACTGTCGTTTGAACACTCAGTTTGAAGCGTGAGCAGCCAGGACAAAGTCCCAAGGGCCAGGCCAAGTCTAGGCTAAATCACACAGCACGTGAGGGAGAGCCTGCCAAAGACCCAACCACCAGACCAGCAAGCAGTGCACGCACCGTACCGTCCGGGATGGGTGACATCAGCACATGCTGTGTCCCACCACCGCTCCCCATCATTGGTAAAACATTGCCAAAAGGAAAAATAATCATTATTTCCTCGAGGCTTTCATGTGTTGAGTGGGGAAGGATGGGTTGTTGCCATCAATGAACAGCAACCACTGAACATCCATGAGGTCAGCAGCTGCTGCCCAAATGCATTTCTTTCAAGGAAAAAAGCAAAAAGAGGGGCTGAGCTCTCTCAGTGCTCTGTCTTTCAAAACAACAGCTGGAAACTCGCCCCCAGGAGGGCTATACAGAGCCTTGCTACACCACGAAGGCCATAATTACATCTGCATAGGAAATTACTTCTCTAGCTGAGGGCCAGGGGATACCCACCCCAAAACAGGATGGGCCTGAGCCAGGAACAAGCATCATTTGCACATCTAGCTGAGTAGAAAGATTTAGACAGAGGATGGGGAGAGTGGATTCCTGGGAAAACATTGATGGAAGTGAAATGAGTGTCGAAAACTCTACTACTTCCTGTCAAAAAGGAACTTGTGCCAAAAATGTTGACCCTTTCCACAAAGAACAAAAAAAAAAAAAAAAAGCCCAAAAAAAAAAAAAGTTTTGCAATAGCAAGCTAACATGTCTCAGCAAAATTTTAGTTGAACACAACCAAGCTTCCACTGAGAAGCAGTTTTAACAGACAGTTCCCAGTCAGCCCTATCCAACCATTTTATCATCTGATAGAGCACATTACAAGAGCAGCGGCGCAATGAAACTGATTTTCCTCTTTCTTTTCGTGAGCACCAACAGAACCAGCACAAAATAAATTCCACCACCATTTCTCACTTTATCCCCCAGATTAGTCAAACAATTAAGTGCAAGTAGCAGCCACTGTGGCTTTTTCATCATCTGTGAAGAGTCCATGAGTTTTTGTGAGCCAGCCCATGACTTCATTACTCAAAGCTGCTCACCCCAGAGCTGGAATGAATCATTTCCAGCCAGTGGACCATTCCCTCCAGCGTCTTTGCTCTTCATTACCCATGTGTGAAACTGCTTGTACAAGACACACAATATCACTTCTACTGCCTTACTGGATAACAAACTTTCTGAAGACAGATGGGAGGAAACAATGCTTCTGTTCATGCAGAAGTACTCTTGTCCTTTCAGAAGGCAAGAAGAATGAACAGCCAAGTCCCGAACAAGGCAGACAAGTAAGAACGCATTCTTACAGCTCTTGAATGGCCACGGATAACTGGGAGGATCAGCCCTAGGCAAGAAAACGGATGTCACTACTGAGAGAGAGAGTGATACTCATGGACACTGCCTTGTGACAGTGAGAAGTTCACCTAAAGACAACTAAAATAATGTCTAAAGAGCCCAGGGTATCCAATACAGAATATCAAAGTGAAGGGACTCCATCACTACTATGATATCCCACCAGTGCAGCTCAGGTTGTCATTAACAACTAGTTAGCATCCAAGATGCTTTACCAAGTACATTTAACTGAATGAGTTTTTTTCATTTCCCTGCTGCAACTCAAAGAGCATCCTTCAGGCCCATCCCGTTTCAAGGATTTCTGCGGCTCCTAGCACACGTACTATGTCATCTTTGTGGCCTCCTCTGGATCTGCTCCAACAGGTCCACGTCCTTCTGATGCTGGGGGCTCCAGAGCTGGACGCAGCGCTGCAGGTGGGGTCTCACCAGAGCAGGGCAGAATCCCCTTCCTCGACCTGCTGGCCACGCTGCTTTTACTGCAGTCCAGGATGCATCTCCACTACATTTTCTGTCCTTGGAGAGGTTCCTCCTTAGCAGCTTTTAGACAGTGAAAGCTGTATCCCCATCTACCCAGAAGCACTCATGATTGGAAGCTTGCCATTACAATGTCACTCCTAGGGTCCTACAGCAGAGCTGGAAGGAATTTGGGCCAGAAACTGGACCGTAACTCATAGGAATGAGGAGTCACTTGAAATGAAATCAGCAGTCAATATTTGACAAATTAACCTTCTCAGAGAAAAGTAAGTTTCTAATACACCTGCTCCAGATGAGAGTGTCAAGATTTAAATAGGCACCAGATTTGCATAATACCCTCAAGATAAGCACCACTACGCCAAAGCCCTGCAATGCATGAAGGATTTATTTCGTGTCTTACACATTTCACTGTTCCAGAAGAGGCCATTCATCATTGTGCCAATACTTCAGAGGTTTCACTGAAAGCTCCAACAGCTCTAGATTATCAAGGAATTATATATTTTTCCCCACTGAATAATCATTCCCAGAAGCATGCTAGGAAAAAAAAAAAAATCCCATTTTCATCATGTAGGCTAATGACACTGCAAGATATGACATTCACTTTTAATGACCACCCGGTCAAAGACATTGAAACCTCTCTTTTTGACCAGTTGAATGGATTTGTTCATTACTGCTTAATTTCCAGCTCTATTTAGATATGCACTCAACATCTTACAGGCAGATCTTCATCAATTCCCTGGCTACATAGGACCTTTACAAAAAGAAAAAATTCCAAGAGTTATTCCACTATCACTGTAATAAGAGGTTCCTCCTGATTCAGGGATCGTAAAGGACATCCCCACGCTTGCGGCCTGTACATTCAGCTTTCTATTCAGAGGTCCCATCCCCACACACACAACTTGCGTGTCTGAGACCCCACATCCAGGCAAACCCAGATTCATCCTTTCATGCAGGTCTCTGAAAAATCACTGTTGCCTTCCTCGCACTCAAGCTGCCTCACCAGGACAGGAACATGGCCAGCAGTGGGCAGCTGGACGCCGGCAAAGGATTTAACCCAGTGTGACTATTTTGTTCTTCAGTACAACACCAGAGCAATATGGAAAAGCCAACACTAGCTCAAAGTTTGTGGACAAGCGGGCTACTAAGATGGGGAGAAGCTTGTGTCCCAGTGGTTTGAGGGCTTAACTCGTTTAAGCTCCTCTCGAGACTGCCAGGCTCAGACAGGATGGTGATGAGGCTGTAAAAACTTCCCTGCTGAGGCCGACATATCGATCGATCCAGAAGCTACATGAAATTTCTGCCATCTGGAAAGAACTCTGCAGGCAATATCTTACCTTTGGTATTCTGTGACAGCCTTTAAACCTCCAGCCTCTTCTCTGATACACATGTGGTTAAGTTCAATCAGTTTTCCTTAAACAGGAAAGTGATTTTCAGGGTGCAAGGATCATGTCAGGCAGTGATGTTCAGAGTGGGAAAACCTTTTGATAAGGGGAAGGAGGTTACTGTATACCAGAAAAACTGTACTGTCGCTGCTGGAATCACTGGAAGTTAGTGCTGTGTTATTCGTTTGCTCTGAATCTTCTGCTGCTTCTGCAAAGAGGCTCTCAGAAGAGAGTATTAGAGAAAACCTGCCTACACTTTAAAGGGACGCTGTCACGGATCACGGACAGAAAGCGTGCACAATCTCAATGCTATGATCACTTTTACTTACAATACCTGTTCACACTTGAAAACACTTTTGAAGACCAGTAACTAAATACACACAGTCCCTGAAAGGATGATGCCAGTGCAGGGAGTGGAATTACTTCAGGGGTTTCCTTGCTCTGCTGTTTTCAGCCTGGGTGCTAAAAACAACCCAGTTAATGCAGATCTTACAATCCTGCCACAAGATCCCAGGTCTGTCTCTGCCACCCAACCCAAGGACTTCTGAGCCCAGTGGCCTGTTTCACCCAGATTCAGCAGCAGGGCAGAGCTTTCAAAATCATCACATGTATGAAGATACCTGCTAAAAGACACCACGAGACAGGGTGTAGCATAAGCCCAATCTTTATCAGGCACCAAGGAATCCCAATGAAAAACAAACATTTTGAACAGCCCAAACTACGGGAAATATTTCCTGCAGTAGGCACCTAAGAACCCTATCCCAAGATCTGCCTCTGCCCAAACAGAGCATTCTGCTGCTTATAAATCTTTTTTTTTTTTCTTTCCTTATTGCTTTTCTGTATACTCACAGAGAGAGGACATGGCTAAACAGCTTTGCCAGCAACAGGTCCAGAGGGGCAATAGGACCCTCCATTCAGAGTCCTGGCTTCTCTGGTCCATTTTCCATCCCCAGCTGCCCTGGAGAGCTGCATTACTTCCTCCTTCCCACAGCCCTGCACACCTCCTTCCTCCTGGCACTGAGGATCAGGGAGGCAGAAACGTCTGGTAAAGTCTGTTTGCTGAAAAACACAGTACCTAGGTTCATCAAAAGTATTTACAAATCCAAGTCAACTTCAGAGAGTCACCTCCTCTCTCAGAACAGCAATCAAGGAACAGCAGCATTTGGCACAGTCACCTTCCATGTGGAACCTGCCGGTTTTTGTCACTGAGATGCCTCTGAAAACACCCTGAGACAGAGCAAACGGACCCAAACCAGAGCAGCTACGCCAGGCACAGGACAGACTCCAGCTCTGCGATCCCATAGTCCCGCACTCCAGGCTGTATGACTTCATCTCCTCTCTCCGCTCCAGAGATCCCAGCTGGGCTACTCTGCAGGACAGCTGTGCGCTGCTTTACAGTAGGAAGAGTCTTTGGTACAGCACCAACTAGAAGTGTGATCATTTGTCAAACGAAAACTGATCCAAACCCGACAGGAATGCTAGCACAGACTGAGAATCCCAGAGGAAAGGGTTTGCTTGGGAGATTTCTGGAATTTCCTGCTTCTGGACCAATTAGAAATAGTATAATAGCATAATTATATATTCTGATGACAATGGGCCATGTCACTCATGGTTTTACTTTTTCTCTGAAACTTGGAATTATAGGAGAAACAATGGGAAGAAGAAACTTTTTTTTTTTCACTTGCCAGGTTTTCTCAAAGACTCTTCAGGGAGATAGGAGTGTTGTTCTTCCATCTGTATTCTGTCACCCATCCCATCTTTATAGACCCTCACCTGGCAAATCACATATGTTTCTGGAACACGTTCTCAGGAATTTGAGTAAAGGATATTATAGTTATAAATGAGAACATCCGCACTGCCTGGCAGGCAGCACATTCACTGTGTTCAAAGGAGAATAAATCACAGACATTTTAGCCTCAGGAAAAAAAAAAAGAAAATTCAAGGGGACATTGATCCATATGGACCAAGTATTTCACACTTAAAATTTCTGGGCACCTTGTAACCTTTTATACACCGGCACTGTCAATAGCCCTGGGAGACTGGGAGACTATCCCACTGCTCTGACAGGGGAACCAGGAGATGCAGAACATGGGTTCAACACAAACCAAGATCTTGAATGTTGACTTTGTAAACTCTCGATGGATACCTTCACACTGGGCAAGGCTTCCCTCTGAGTTGTACTGAAACTTAATGAGTACTGAATCTGTCATTGCCTCAGTTTCTGAGCTGGACGGGGCCGCTCATGCTGCCTAAGCTGCCATTCCCCACCCACTCCATACTGCACACAGCTCACGGTTTCCAGCTCTGACAACACTGTAGTTCCCACCGCCGTACTGTCCAAGCAAGGACTGGGGGCCCTTGTGTCTGGTACTGTACATTCATGTAACAAAAGTAAGGTTGTTCCTACAATTAGGGAAAAGCAATGAAACGTTGAAGCTGGAAGGGACCCCTGAAGGTATCCAGTCAAAACCCAGGCAGGTCTGCCTCCAAAGCCAGACTAGATTGCACAGAGCCCTGTCCAGTCAAGTATTAAAACAAGAGACAGACTTCACAGCCTCCAAGATCCCGTTGCATCGCTGCATCACCCTTCTTAAGGTGAACTTATTATTTAGCTTTGCCATTAAGTTTCAAACCAGCAGTGGCCAACTCCTCCCTCTACCACGGCAGGCTGCACAGCCTTCCTTCCCATCCACAGCAGTCACCCAGCACCCACCCACTCACTGCAAACCTTCTGGGCGCTCTTTCCCTCTGGGGCTGAGCAGATCTCCTTCCCACCAGCCCTCTTATTTCACAAAACACAGCCAGCAGCCCGAGGGAGGGGATTCTGCCCCTCTACTCTACTTTGGTGAGGCCCCACCTGCAGCGCTGTGTCCAGCTCTGGAGCCCCCAACATAAGGACGTGGACCTGTTGGAGAGGGTCCAGAGGAGGCCACGGAGATGCTCAGAGGGCTGGAGCAGCTCTGCTGTGAGGACAGGCTGAGAGAGCTGGGGCTGTTCAGCCTGGAAGGAGGAGGCTCCGGGGAGACCTTAGAGTGGCCTCCCCGTACCTCAAGGGGGCTACAGGAAAGATGGGGAGAAGATTTTTAATAGGGTCTGTTGGGCTAGGACAAGGGGTGATGGTTTTAAACTGAAAGAGAGTAGATTCAAACTAGTTACAAGGAAGAAATTTGTTACGATGAGAGTGGCGAAACACTGGTCCATGTTTCCCAGAGAGGTGGTGGATGCCCCATCCCTGGAAACATTCCAGGCCAGGTTGGCCGGGGCTCTGAGCAACCTGGTCTGGTTGGAGATGTCCCTGCTCCTGGCAGGGGGGTTGGACTGGGTGGGCTTTAATGGTCCCTTCCCACCCAAACCCTTCTGTGATTCTCTGATCTAGCCTCATGGTGGGGAAAAAGGTATAATACCCACAGGAAAGGTAGCCAAGAACTGGCTGAGGCCAGCCAACATCCTCGCCTGTGTCCAAGAGGTCCTCAGGAAAGCAAGTAGCTGGGAACGGGCTCCTGGCCAGACGAATTGTCCTTGGTAGGCCAGATGCAGCCCATGAGCCAGACAGCGAGCAGCCCACCTCAAGACAATTAAACAGCAGCATCTCATCACTGTTTGGGGCCCAGTCCAGGCTCACACGCAAGCCCTGTACCCCAAGCTTCTGACCCAAAACGTAAGCAGCAAGTTTTCAAAATCTAGACCCAAGCCCAGAGCAGAATTTTCCAGCTCTGGCCACCTTATCTCAGTGGTGCTTTTGCATTTCTGATGTCAGTACCATTTTAGGTAATAACATGTTCTCAAAGTCAATTCACTGTCTGGCCTTCATGCACATATGAAGTCTGACAAGCAAATAAAGAAATGAATGTATATTTGATAGATTTTAAAGCTGTTTCCATTTGGATTTCCTTTTAATGGAAACATTCTGTTGGTCTTTGGTTTGTGAAAGTTGGAGGGTGCTGGATGTTTTTTAAATAGAACATAATTCCGGGGCCAAATTTGACTTAATGGGGTCCTGTCAATCCCTTGAAATACTGCCTTGGAAAACCGCAATTAAAAAAGTGTTTCAAAACAACAGGACAGACACTGAAGTGGACAGGGTAGGTTGTTGAAATGGCCTCCAGCTCATTGCCTGGCTTTTTGCAAATTCTACACGATCCTTATATAAGCATGCTCTTAAAATGCGAAGTAAAGGAAAAGAAAATGCAGAAGCTTCATACATAGACGTCACGTTTTGTGCATAACCCATAAGTAGCTGCCATCCAGGACTCAGGAACAGCTCTACCTACCTAGGCTGAAGAAGTTCAACCTGTGAGCACACAGTGACCGAAGCAACACAGGACATGTAACCCAGCGCCGATGGGCCAGTACCGGAACATTTACAGGCATTATTTTGCAGGCACAATTCACAGCAAGTCTATGACAAGAGTAGCGCATCCGTTGTGTCAGCAGCAGTACAGCAAGCCACTGACAAAAATAATCCCTAAGGACGAGAATATCACTTTATTGTCCAAAGGCTTATAAAACACCAGTAATGGTGGAGACATGGGCATACAGAATGAGAAAACTGCTGGATTCACTTCTCTGCAAGCACTTACTGCAATTCTTAGCGAAGAACTTTATTCAGATAGATCCATGCTGTTACCAGTATGAGGCAGAAAAATGCCAGTGACGACGTTTCCCCCTCCCTTGCCCTCCCCTTTGAATAACCAAGCAGAACCTTTGCAGCTCCAGAGGCCAGCAGAGCTAAAATCCACCAGTGACAATCCACCACAGAGGAACACTCAAGAAGGTCTCCTGCCACTTTGCTACACGCACACCTGGTCTTCATGTGAGCTGCACATCGGACAAACACATAAATTAGCAGCAACAAGCTTCCCAGGAGCCAGAGTCCAGCAAATCAGCACAAGGAAAGAGACCAAGTTCTACCATGCGGGAAGATTTCCAAACCTGCCCCAAGTTGTGTGCTATTCTTTGATTATACTGACATCTAAAGGTCATCAAATTAACTGTGTTAAACTTTCTGGCATGATTCTTTCTGCTTCCCCCCCTCCCCTCCCCTTATCTGATCTCATATGGCGGGGGGGGGGGACGGAGCGGGGAGAATCAATGAACATTTGCTACACGGTTAAGAAAAATGGAAAATTGGTAATTAAAGATCTTTCACTGGTTCAGTTTTTAAATGAAATACTTACAGAAGTCTAAGTCTGTTAGCACAAATATAACTGAAGGATCAAGAAGGTCATCTACAGTCTATCATACACCAAAACTGTGGACCTGATCCTAGATTTACCTCTGTGTTACACCATTGGCTTCTAAGAAGAAACTCCAAACATTCAGCAATACAAGGAAGACAGAAACTGGGCCCATAAGTAGCAGCAGTAAATCTTCCTGTTTTAACAATTCCTGGAGTATGGGCTCACGGATAGCTAGACCAGGATATTTCAAGAGGTCCAAAACGGTATCTGTAGGTTGTACCCTCAGGACCCAAACTGTGACAGAGATCCCTCTGTGCCAGACACTTTACAGGACATTTCCACCAAGCTCCAGGAGTGCCAGGCAAGGAGCTGAGCTGGGGAACTCATCCTGGATGGAACAGAGGTATGATGGCTAACACAGCTCACTGGAAAACTTCAGTGTAAACAGAAGTCTTAGCAGCTGAACCTTCTCCATGTCCCAGAGTGAAGCATGCAGGAGACCCTGTCCTTCACAGGGGCTGGCACACGTAGTCGCTACCAGCCAGAAGCAATCAGCCTTCTCAGTAACGGCCACCCTCTGCCCTAAGCAAGCGATCAGAGGGCAGGCAAGGCACACAAGGGGACAGAGGTTTGTCCACACAAGCCGAAATCTCATTTCACACACAGGTGAAAGGCCCTGGAGCATACTGCCATTTATCTTGATGCCCTACTTAGCGTTACCAGCCTGCAGGACAAAAAATAGGGAATCAAAGAGCATCTGCCTAAACCAGCCATCGCACAGGCAGGGACTAGCCAAGCCTTATGCACATACACCAGTTGGTATCGCACACCCAACAGCTCAGAGCAGCAGCCACAGCCCAGACAGACAGCTGAGCTGGACCTATCCAATGCCCATGATGGGAAGTGGAGCCACAGCAACTTGTAGTGGTGGGGCCAGGAACCAGCTCCAGAGAGGGAGGTAAGTGAATAAAAATCACAGTCCAGTCTTGGTCAGCCCAGTGTCCACACAGAAACAACCTGGAAAAATCAGGCAAGTCCCCGAGGACACTTCAAAAAGCAAGGCAGGTCTCACAAAGGGTTAAACAGAGGGCAACAAACTTATTCACATATAATGTCTCCAAAGGGGGACATCCAAATGAAACAAGCCATTCACTCAGCCTTCACCCTCCCACTGCTCCATCAAAGGAAAATGACCTTAAGCTTCCCTTCTGCAGGCAGAGCAGAGCCCAGAGCCCAGACAAAGCCACCAGCCCGCGAGCCCCAGCCTCTGCCTCCACGTGCTCTGGACCTGTATCATTATTATCGTGTATAATCCTGCACACGTGGACACAAAGCAGCCGGCAGCCTCCCAGAGCCGGCCCCCTTGAGAGGATAAGCACCCTGCACTGGAAGGGTAAACACTGGCTCTTGAGCCACTGCAAACCAGGCTGGCGCTGAATTAGTCGCTAATCGGATTAGGATAAACTGCTTTACACTGACACTCAGGAGCGAAAGGCCCCCACCTCCTCCACGGGGGCAGAGGCCAGGGCTTTGAGCAAACCTGACCACTGCAGCTTCACACCAAAGCATGAAGGAGCTGCCTTACTCCAGGCAGCAGCTTTATTATCTCAATCGGGAATGAAACAAGTGTATTGGGGGCTGAGGAAGGGGAGGGATGGGGGTTAACCAGGCAGGACACGGGATGCTTCTCTCTCTCACAGGCAAAACACAGCATGGCTGGGGCAAACATCCCCAGTACTGAGGTGGCAGAAGGTGGAGAGGTGTGAGGACAGCCAAGGTGAGCAGTGGTGAGGATGCCCTCAGCCCTGAAGCGCACACATTGGAGGGGCACGGTCAGCCCTGAAGCGCACATGGTGGGACCTTGTAGATGTTCAGCAACACTGGCAGTGAGAGATGTCAGACCCTGTGAACCCAGAGACGTCCAAGGGACCGCACATCGTACTGCCACGCTGTCTCAACAGCTGCCTCAGTCCCCTTGCTTCTCACACACACACACATGTTACTTGAGAGCAAACCAGCAAAGCCTGGTTTCCTACAGATCTGTTTTCCCCTGTATATTGTCTGATGCTTCTTAAAGCCTGAATGCAAACTGCATTTCATCCCTGCATCTCCCCATGACCCCATCACCTGCTTTGGTCAAAGAGCCAGGAGCCCAGCAGCTCCCGGACCTCGATCCCTCCATCGAAACTTGTTGCTTGCGGTTCAAAGGCTATTTCAGAGGGCTGCAAATAGATAGCAGCAGACTTACAAACACACAGCTACACAACCTTCGTTTCCTTAGGGGATGGAACAAAAAGAACAGCAACAGATGAAAGCAGAGAGTGCAGCTGCTTTGACCCCAGTTTCACACAAACCCAGCATCAGGCCAGCAGCAGTCCTGGAAAGTTAAAGCCTCAATGCTGCAAAAAAAAAAAAAAAAAAAAAATGCAGCTGGGTATTGGAACTCCCTGGGTACATTCATCTCAAATTCCAAGACCAGAGCAGAGAGGCTGCCACAGGACAGAGTTGTTGCTCCCCCAAACCACCACCCAAATAGTTAAACAAGTGACAAGCAAAGCCCACACATCCTTCTCATTTCCAAACACCAGTCCTGCAGAGACTGTACCCTTCATGAAACACAGCGGCCCGATCCTGAAGCAGCTCGGTCACTGGTGATCAGGCAAAACGTTGCGTGAGGATCACTGGGATTTTTGCCTGAGCAACACCAACAGCATCGGGCTCTGGCTGTTTTGACTTCCCTGGCATGCTAAAACAAGGGCTTGAGCTTCCTTCTTCTCCACAACCTCCCTTTGCAGAATTAGGAGGTTTATTTGTTCTAAGATAAAGTATGGTGACACATTAAAGATGCCTCCGCTCTCCCTCTTAGATCAGCTTGACATCTGGTTCAAAAATGTTATGAAACACTCTCTGAACCTGCTGTGGAATTGGATATTATTGTATTTCACCAAGACATGGTTCAAGCGAACTTTCACCTCCAAGTGAAAGTTTGAGTGTTGAAAGTGAAAACAGACCATTCAGAGCCTTTCACTGGGACAGACCTTTCAGTGACACTGGATGTAGGGAAATAATTGCAGATGGTATTGTTGTGGTGGAAAATATCACCTGCCATGAAATCTCACCCGGAGCGAGCATTCAGTTGTTATAAGATCATATCACTGTGCTGCCTCGCGGTAACACATCCAGGCTGCAGACTTGAGCAAGGTCACTGCACAGGAAACCCACACACAACAGGGTTTTGTTCATTCTGGTTAACGATACTGGAACAGGGTGTGGATAAAAAAAAAAAGCAAGCCTATCAAAATATTTTTGCTACAGCCTTCAATGAAAGGGATTGCTTTTTTCACGTCCATTTACATGACAAGATTTCGTATTTCCAACAGAGAAACAAAAGCATCAAAACTGTGACACTCAGTGAAAATGGGAGAGGGGGCTTTTTAATAAACAACTGGGAAAGTTGGTATATAATTAATCAAAAATGAGTACACTTGTCATCTTTGTTTAATTTTCTCACACATAACCCAACAATTTCTGCTCCTTGCAAGAACAGCTCACTCAATGCCCCTGGCTGATGCCAGATTTCCACCTCTTCTTCTGTGGAAAGGAATCCAGAAAATGTTTTATCCACATAGATGTGTTATAGCAGAAGAGTGATGCTTATGAAAACCACAGCAGTCCGAGCTCTGCAACCTTCTGCCTTTGCAGACTTCATAGGGCTGAAGAAATCTCCACATAACTACAAGCCAAGCCCTCTTTCCCCTCAGGTAAGGAAGCAACTTGACATGGGAAAATCAATATGGGGGAAAATTCGAACCAGGCCATCTCCTAAGCCTCGCTTCTGCTACATGTGCATTTACAAGTCCAATTTTCATAACCCAAGAAAATTGAAGCCACCTGCTTTCCAGGTGCTGGAGACAGAAACCAAGACACAAGCACTTGTGAAGGACACGGAGTGGCATCCCCTGCTCACCACCCTGGACACACACAGCACACAGCAGGCACAGAGCAGCCTCTCCTCCTCAGACGTGCCCACGGCTGGAAGAGCAGACATGACAGTGGTTACCTGAGCCATGGTGTCAGCAGGGACCCAGATGCATGCAAGGAGAGCGAGAGGATGCTGGGGATATTTTGGCAAGGGCCTGGAAAAAGAGCAGAGAAAACCTGCAATCCATACAGAGTGTGAAATAGAGGGAACCATGAGCCTTGTCCGTGATCAAAGCCACCGCGTGGGAACTCCACTTTGGACTGAGTCAAGCACAAGAAAAGCAAAGAGTCTGTTCAAGTCCTTGCTTCCACAACCACTAAATTTTCCTCTTTTTTTTTTTTTCAAAGAGGCTTTGTTTTGATGGTTTGGTTTTTGGGTTTTTTTTTTGTTTTTTGTTGTTTTTTTTTTTTTTTTTAAACAGCCTAGCTAGCAATATCCTCCAAAAAAATAAATTCTTAAGAACATTTTACAGCCTGTTAACAGCTAAAGAAACAGTCCAAAACAATGTCTCCACGAACACATCTGACTGTGCTTTTAATTAAGATTCACAACTTTTTTTATTGAAGGCAGTGAACTATAACAAGTTCATTCACTCACAGGAGTTGGCTCAACCTGTGCTGCCTCCATCATCTGACCTCCCCGGGACAACAACAACACCGCTCACACCCCATCGCCTTCCGCCAAGCGGCATCACGCAGCCCTGCAGCAAGAAGGGGTGAAGCCCTGGGATGGCCTTATAAGGGCCAGTGGTGCAGCTAAGTGACACTGGGAAACATTTTGTGACTTCAGCATCGTCCCCAAGTTTGAGTCTCTGGGACACCTTGCTCTGCGTGGAAGTGTGAGAAATACCAAACTGCCCCCCAAGGAGCTGTAACATGGGATAACAAATCCTCCAGCAGTCCCCATCTGCAGCTTTGAAACGAGCAGGCACCCAGGGCACACCCCCTGGGGACGGCAGCACACGTGAAAACGATGGGAAAGCTGAAGGAGTGCCCCTCCCTCTCACTCACCCTCACAAGGGAGCCAGTAAATGCCTCTTCGTATTGCTTTTTTAATTTGTAGGTGAGTTTAACGGCCATAAGAGGAGATGGCTGGACAAAGGCACCTCCCTAACACCACATCAGTCCTCGCTCCAGTGTCTCAGTTAATCCATACCCCTGTGAAGCCTCCCAGGATCCTCATGTGGCTCTGGGAGATAAAACACCCTCAGATGAGCCCAGAAGCAGAGACAAACAGCTCCTGACATGGTACAGATGCTAAACAAGATGAAGAACAAAAGTGTTAACGTGTGGCATGAATCTCCCTAACTGATGATGGTCTCAGGTCCTCTGAACGCTGTCTGCAAATTCCACCTATCAGTTACTGAGGCCAGAGGCTCCTCAGCCCCTCTGAGCCCTTTCCAGAACTCAAACACCATTAAGTTGATGCACGTTGACCTCTGCAGTCATGTGTCACCAGCTTTACAGGGATGGGTCTCTAACGTAGTGCCGTTGCAGCCGTACAGCCTAATGATACAAGGCAAGCAACAGCTCTGCAGGAGGGCCTGCAGGCATGAAAGCTTGTCTGTGTTCTCCAGCTATGTCAGGTGGACAAATAAAGCATCACCTGTGCCTCCAGCCTGAGCTTGGCCTGACCAGTAGGCCAGGAATCATCTTCCTGCCTACCTTCTTCCGTCTTCTCCCTACAGTGGCTGGAAAGGATCTTTGTACATGGCGGTGGCCATACAGAAGAAAAGAGTTTCAAATAAAAAAAAAAAAAAAAGATGCTAGACTCTTCTACAGCAAATAACCCAAAGACAGTCTGTATACGACTCAAAAGATGAAAGACAATTGCCAGCCACAAGAAAAACAGAAAGTTGGGCAAATCCAGAGGGGAAAGAGCTGCTTGTAGTATGTGGGAGCCTGGGCCATCACAGCAAAGCTGGTGAGCCCTCTTCCTCAGAAAAGCCAGCACCGTGGCATCAGGATTATACTGCACTTTATCAGAACTAAACCACTGGGACAGAGAGGAGGAGGAGGAGAAGGGAAAATAACCTCAGTGCCTGAGCCTCCTGCAGGTGTGATTTGTGCCGAGGATGCCAAGCAAGAGGCACACAGGTTTGCTGTGTTACATAGCCAAGGCAAACAAGACACAGCAAGGCCCAATTTTGGCCCCCTCAGGATCCATAAACCAGCCTCTGGGAGCTGTGGGGGGCACGTTAGTCCTAATTGTGTCTTGTTTAACTTGGCTCTTCAAACAGCAAAGCTTTTGCTGTCTTGGCTAGAGTCACCAATCTCACACCTTGGTGGGACTTACCTCTTTTATTGGACTGGCAATTAAAAAAAATCCCTAATGTTGATACACCTTAAATGTTTTTGATCAAAAGCCACTTATTTTTACAAGAAATAGTTAGGATCATGGGCTGAGAACCTCTGGCCAACGCATCAGGGGAGCAGTTTGCTCACAGAGGGCGAGATCGTCCCTTCCATACTCCTTTCATGTCACTGATTGCCATCACGTTTCTCTGGATTTCCCCCCCTAACTAGCAGCAGAACAGAGACTTCAGCCAAGCAGAGGTGACGTACACCACTCTGCAAACGCGGACATAAATCCCAACAGCCTCATTCCTCCCTGCAGCCACCGATACGCAGTGAGCCAAGGACAGTCCTTCTGAGGAAGAAACAGCCCGCACCCACACTGGAGCTGGTCTGGTGATTTCCTTGACCCATAAGAAGTGAACAACCGGTATTTTTCATGCAGGCATAACCTTGCACCAAATACTCTGAAAGGGCAGGATTGGTCCCATGTTGAACCCAAGAGAATAAGCCCCACAGAAGAACTCCTTCACATTTGCTTGCCCACCAACCACATCAATAAGCCCAAAGATGCTGAAGTCTCAGGACCAGACAGCCACCACAGCAGCCTGGAAGCTCTGTCAAAGTACAAGAAGCTCCTGGCACTGGGTATCTTCCAGATCAGCCTTTCCCTCTGGTTTCCCTCCGCATTTCTTATTTTGGCCCAGTTGGGAACACAACTGTGTTTGCTCATGCAGAACCGGTCCAAGCTTGAGAAACGGAGGATGAGGTGTGATATTGTCAAACTTCCAAAAGTCTTGAGGGATTTGTTAGTTTGGTACAGAGGTGAAGAAAACCAAGGTGGAAAAGAAACTAGGAGCTCAGTCCTTCCTCCCACAAACTTAATGTTAAAACCACAACATTCAAGGAGAAGTTCATTTCATGGCAACCTCTGCATGGGGGCAGAAGGGCTCTTGCTGGCCCATCTCCAGCTCTGCTTGCTCTAAAAATGCCTCAAGGTGTTACTGCCCTGCGCAGACAGGCTGGCCACACTGCTCACAAGCAGGCAGAGGCTAGGGATCTCTTCTCAGAACAGCACCTCATCTACATTTTAGCCTGTTACAAGGTCAAAGCTGATTGATGGCCTTGAGGTCTACTGCTGCTCTCCTCCCAGCCCCTAAGTGGCTGTGTAGCCCTACTCTCCCCTCACCTGCAGGTTACCCATCCATATCACATCCCTCCTGCCCAGGTGGGCTCCTTCATTCATAGAATCATAGAATGGTTAGGGTTGGAAGGAACCTTCAAAGGTCATCTAGTCCAACCCCCCTGCAAGGAGCAGGGACATCCCCAACCAGATCAGGTTGCTCAGAGCCTCATCCAGCCTGGCCTTGAACGTTACCAGAGATGGGGCCTCCGCCACCTTTCTGGGCAACCTGTTCCAGTGTTCTATAACTCGCATCGTAAAAAATTTTTTCCTAATTTCTAATCTAAATCTACCCCCCTCTATTTTAAAACCATTACCCCTCGTCCTATTGCAACAGGCCCTACTAAACAGCCTTTCCCCATCTTTCTTGTAGGCCCCCTTGAGGTACTGGAAGACCGCTATCAGGTCTCCCCAGAGCCTCCTCTTCTCCAGGCTGAACAGCCCCAACTCTCTCAGCCTGTCCTCATAAGATCTCTCCTCTTTCTGCAGGAGCCAACCCTTCCAGACTTCCACAATTTACCTTTGCAGTTGTACCCAACACCCAACTGTTTTACAAGAGAGAAGCTGGGGATAAACCCTCCCTTTCACTCCTATAGCAAAAGAAACTGTCACTTTGCTTGGTTTGTGGTGTGCTACATGCACAGGCAGTTCAAAAACACACTGTTTTGCCCAAAAATAAGAAACAACAAAAAACCACACTACAAAAAACACACCAGTTTAGTGCATTGCAGGTTCAAATCTGCTCAAAACTCTCTCAGCCTTGCCAACTCTCAAGCATCTTCCTCTGGTGTGTCTTGGATTATCATTTCACAAGGGAGTTCATCACCTTTTTCTAGTTCCCACCTCCTTTTCTTATTCCTGTTCTGTATTTCCAGCACCTTTTGATCAGTTAATACACCAAACTGGCAACTGGATAAATCAGCAACACACCTTGTCCAGTTACCCCTCATTATAACCATGTCCAGATGCTTCACTGGAAGTTGCAAGAGCACCCACTGGGGATATTTATCAAATTTAAAAGTTATCCATTCCACTCCTCCTGTTATCAAGTTGTAATATCTCCCCTTTTAGCATCAAATACATATGTAATTTGCAATGCACGTAGCCTGTATCCCAAAATAGCAGGGAAGATAGAGTTGGACATTTCCAGTTATCTACAGACTAGAGCAGCCTCGACACAAAGTTAGGGTCAAAACACAAGAAAGCCTGTGGCACGAGAGAACGCAAGTCCTTGTCCACATAGTGTAAGCCTGTTCCTAACCTTTTCCAGCATCCAGATTTCTCTGGACCTGCTCCATTGGGAATTTTTCTTTTTTGAAAGTTTGCCAGCAGAACCATCCACAGGATTCCCAGATCACACAGCCACCACGTACCATGACATCCATGCTTCCTTACCACTGCTGCTGACAGCCCGCATGCTGCATCTCTGATGATGCCAGTGTCTTGAAGACATCTGTGTTTGATTTACATAGACAGTTTCTTCACTTCTGCCATTTACAGTCAGAGAGCCTCCAATTTACAGCAAAAATTCCTGATCTGAATTAAAAATTTATCACCTTGCACTTAAATGTCAAACCACTCCTATTGCTCCACTTTCCCAACCCTCCTCCTCTGCTGATGCCTCCCAACAGCGTACCATCAGCACACACCTTCTCCCTGCAACAACTTCACTAATGGAAGTATTTCATAAAATCAGCCATAAAAACCACTTCACAAGACTCCACCTCACAGCATCTTTTGTCCTGACAGCTCTATCAACAAAACCTGTCACATGTCCTTTAAAAAGTTCCCTTTAGATCAACTTTAAAAGCTTCCCTTCATCCCTGTTCTCTATAGCTAACAAGTGACTTCCCATGGGGCACAATAACAAATGCTTGGACAACCACGGATACGATACTTGGTTTTTTCTAGGCAGAGGAAAGGTAGAGTAGCTTAAAAAGGTGTCATTTATCCAATCCACCTACACTGAAGTTGCATCCCATCCCACTCCCCCTGCCCCTACGTCTTTAACAATCCTTCCTCCAAGATTGCTCGCAAAGTTTTTCCTGCTATTCAGGTCAAACCCGAAGGTCTATGGTTACCCATTACAGCTAAGTCTTTTGTTACAGGCACTATAAAAACACAATTAAAACTGGATTATGGGATGCTTACGCGGAACAATCTTAATCCACAAATGGTCCTGTGGAAGCCACATTTGGAGTCAGATCCTAGCTGGTGCAAATAAGAAAACTGGAATCGAGCCCAGAGGAGATTAATACAGCAGTACCTCACTAATTCACACTAAAGGCAAGGGAATCACATCGCATGTTTGGGACTAAAAGTAGCAACAGAAGTACAAATAAATTCACCACAAAATACTCTCCTTTTCAATTTCAAATAGCTATCTCTGAGCAAACATCATGGTGCACTGAAATGAGAGGAGCGTGCTATGCATAGCTAATGAAATCTTCCCAACGTTAGACATGGTTACAGCATCTGTTACTAAATCTTTGCTGAGGAGTTCAGATAGACCACCAGGTTTCCAGAGAGCTTACAAGGAAAGCAATTTCTTGAAGTGAAGCTCTGTCAGCTTCTATTGTACATAAATACAACATTAAATTGAGGCTTAATATCTGCTGCTGTGTCATCTCGGCAGACAATTATCATTAGTGCCTGAGGCCAGATCTGCACGTGATGTAAAATACTAGAGCATCAGTGATTTCACTGACTGTCCTTATTGCTCTTCAGAAAGTTTTCAGCTAACACAAAAGAAATTACACCCAAGGCATGGCTGCAAGGCTCATGAACTCAATCTGTATCCACAGGTGGGCCTGTTCGAGGAGATTTTCACCTTAAAAACACTTCAGCATCTTCCGTGAGCTGAGCAATCCCAGAACCCTCGCTTGGAGGAGCATCTTGCCACACGTGCCCCATACACTCGCTGCCCATGGTCTAAAGCAAAGCTTTGCAGGTGCAGCAGAAAATGCTCTGCAGCAGGGCTGTAACTCTCTCCCACAAAAAAAAAAAAAAAAAAAGTGAAAGCTTTCTTGAGCTGTGGACCCTCCAGTCCCAGTACACAGGGAAAAAAGAGAAAGGCTGACTGTTTCCCTACAACCAGCAGGGATCTGCTGATTCAGTGCTGTTGTCACTTTGCTCTCCACACTCTGCTGAGGACCTCAAATATTAACCTTGACCTTTGTTCAAGACTAAACCTCTGCCCACCCCAGGCAGGCTCAGCCATTCACCTTGTTTGGGTTCGTTTCCCATGGGAGTTCACCTCTCCAGCAGGCAAGGAGGGGAGGAAGATGTTTTGCCCTGAGGAGGACCTGACCCTTGCCAGCTCTGCAGCAACAGCCAGTCCTTGCAGACAACAGGCTCTGCCCTGCTTCAACATCCAAGCACCTGGACACCTTCACTGCATGCCTGTACCCCCTCCAAATCTGTAAACCCATCTTATGTCATTATGAAAGGACAAAGGAAGAGGAAAGCAAGGCAAGACAAAGCAGAGGTCCCCAAGGATAGATGCTCTCTTGTCTCTCTAATGGGTAGCAAGTGCCTTTGAACAATGCGTTATCTAAAAAGGGAGTAGACTACTGTCCATCACCTTATTTCCCTTTCTCCACGAGGCAGTGGGGAATAGCAGTGCGAAGGGGCATGGAAGATAACTGGCACAGCTCTCCAGAAGCATTAGCATTCGGCCTGCAAACCCCAGAGGCCGCAGGGCCAGCAGGAGGGAGCCCTCCTTGACATGATTTAGTTGCTGGCTCTGGGCTGAGCACATTCAAGCAGCCTCCCTGCCAGGTGGGAACATTTGGCACCCTCCTGCTGCTTAAACCCACTACTGACCAAAACAAGCCATCAGCGCTGTGAGGTGTGAGGAGAGCTGCCTCCTGCTCACATGGCAGGAACAAGAACTATAGTGGCAGCACGGTGGGTGGAGGAGATTGCTGGGACAGAGCTGACCTGGTCCTGCGCACGGGGCTTTGGGACACCACAGCTCCCAGGCAGCGCAGCTGGGTAACTCGGGTGGCAGGAGTCACACCACAGTGCTGGTTAGGCAGCCCTGACGGCAGATCACACCACGCAATCACACAGCAATGTCACTTCCAGCACCCCCAGCAGCATCCGTGCACAGCCCCAGCCTGTTCTGGTGGATGCCCAGGTTGGAGACCCCAGGTCTCCAACACAGCCCCACACTCCCCCAGGCCGGAACAGCATTAACACCCATGGTGTTCAGCATCAGCTGCAGTGTTCAGGGATCCTCAACCTCTGCCCAGCATCCCAGGCCTCAAAGGCTTCCAGCAACTGTATTTCTGCCACAATAAAGCCCTTCAACATCTCCACCAACAAACATAAGCAAAAGTGCCCAGGTCTGAAAGCCAATCACAGGTCAGGCCAAAACACACCTACAAAAAGTTTTCAAACAATAAATCTCCTCCAGAGAAAACCCTAAAGCCAATGATCCACCCTGTAGCTGCAGGGTTTCCACACCCACGGGAGCAAGGCAGCTCAGCCCTGCTCCAGGTCCCTCACTACTGGTGCAAACCCACACCGAGAGGTCAGCCCAGGAGCGCAGCCAAGGCGCAGGGAGGAGCCCTCCCCAGCACTGCAGCATCCAGACAGACACTACCTCACCCCAAGACATGATGCTCTGAGTTAGATCCTTCTGGGGACAGAGAGGGAAGCTGTGAGATGACATGGAGCAGAGCTGGAGACCTGAGGACTTCGCACCTCGGACTATCCCAGAACAACACAGCACAGGTGACTTCCCAGCAGGAACCAGCCAGTCCCTCCTCCCACAAAAAGACTATCTTTGTGCAACTAAGAGCATTACCTCAAACTAAGCACACTATTCATTTCTGAGGCTGATTCTTGCCTTGCAAAGCTTCACACAAGAGAAGCAAGAAATCCAAGGCCACAGGTAGGCTGTTGCATTCACTCAGGCATGAAGCAACCCACAGCAAAATATCTAGTCCCTGACAATGCCTCCTAAGTACCTAAGCATCTTCCATCATCATGGGGTTGAGCAGTAACAGTCAATAACTTCCTGGCATCTTGAAGAATACCCATCTGCACTTTGCTTTCTAGTGACTTATAAAATTTCTGCCTCGCAGGACCCTGTCCATTTCTTGTGCTGGTTCTCCCTTCAATTTCACACTTAATTAAGTCCTCGGATCAAATCTCAGGATGGATTGCTCACTAGACCAGCAGCCAGAATTGATGTCGTATCTAAATGATGGGGGCTTGAGGGAAAAAAAGAGCAGGAGCGATAACAAGAGAGAGGGAGGGAGAAGAGGGAAAGCTGCTTTTATTTCAGGGTTAAAAGCTTAATCTTCTGCTAAAACGGTATCACATGAAAGGGAAAGAGTCTCTTATCCATGTGATACCGCTGACCCAGGCTTGGTTTAGAAGCTGTAATGTAATTCCAAGAGAAAATTATGTCAGCAAGTAACTTTTCTTCAGAGACAATTAAAAGGAAACAGGACTCAGAGAAGACAGCACGGGATGGAAAAGGGGGGCTGAACAGTGCTCATTTGTGGAGGAGACATGCTGAGCCTCTGATGAGGAACCGTGTATAACCAGACAACAGTCACGGGAGAGCCTACAAGGGCTGGTGTGATGAAGTACTCAAAAGCTTGGGTGTTTCCTCTGAACTTTCTCCAAACTCCTTGATTTAGGCTGAACAGGGCTGCAAACCTCATGAGCTAAACCCTCCTCAGGAGATTTCTGGAAGTTCCTGTTCTTCTTGGAAGTATCACAAGAGGGCTTAGTTTTATTGCTGCTATTTGGCATTTCAATTTCCAGCATGGTCAAACCCAGGAAGGCGAGAGGCAGTGAAAGAGCAGAGCTAACAACATTTTTTTGAGCATCGTAAAAGGCTGAATTCAGGTTCACACTATGAGTGTTTCAGGTCAGTCTTATTCTGGGCTCATACAAGTGGGACCCTGGTAGCGTACTGATGGATAAGGAAACACGAGAGGTCTGTATGCGTCTCCAAAGTCCTTTGCTGACTGTGTATACAAACGTGTGTGTATGTATCAGGCCATGATTTACATTCAAGTTAACTGGAACAAAGAACTACAATAGCTGACTGAAGTTCCTCCACAAACAACTCAACTCCCTCTCTGTATTTAGTTTATTTACTCAGCTCCCCTCTGACATGCTAGATAACATCGATGGGATAACACATGCTAGGTGCTGCAAACACTAATGCTCATTCATTACACATCATCTGCTTTTTCATCCTTTGTGACTTTGTTTTCTTCATCCCTTAAAATGTCACAACAGTGACTTTAGTCCTTCGGTATGAAAGGTTTGCTGGTTTGACACATGGCCAGAGCACATTCCTAGTCTCAAAGTAAGGCTATAGACTCCAGTACTAGCCACCTGTCCAGAAAAGTGAAAAAGTCTTATTCATTAAAAGCAGTGAGGTGGATTTAAGCTAGCCACCTGCCCTAGAGCTATAAAGGGGCTTTCAGTTTGGTATTTCTGAATTAACAAGCAGAGAAAGAGAGGACAGAATAGAAACCGTGATAAATGTGGCCCTTCCAACAGGTTTTGGCATTGAGCCCCTGCAGTGGCATCTTTTCTATCTGACCCTGTAGTTATCCATCCATCCTTAGCCACCCAGAGAGGTGGTGTGTCAGTGTACATGAAGGCTTAAGTCATGACCTTCTCAATCTGGCCACCATGAGACACATGTGCCATCCCATGGACTCCCTGGTACCCCGAAATCTGAGACTGTCAGAGCACAGCAGATTTCCAACACAAGAATGCTGTAAAGTGTTGAGAGGAAAGCATCTATCCAAACCTCAAAAATCACAGTATCTGGCAGGGCTGGAAAAGGCTGTGAAAACTCACTCCTGATTACTTTAGGAATCAAAGGTTCATTTTCTTGGTTTTGAAGCAAATACAGTGACAAAGAACACTTAACACCTGAAGTACGCTTATCAGAATCCACTGGTTCAATGCAAATTCTGTTGATTCCAGGAAATCTTATTCCGCTCTTCACTAAGCCGAGGTGACAGATACGACAGACTGAGGTGGCCAGGGTGACCCATGAACAGGCTCCTCACTCCCTTCTTTGTCCAGCTGTCTCCGTTCAAGCCGTTACTACTTTCTGTGGACAGGCACAGTCAGAGATGCGCCGATGACATACAGATGATTATGAGAAAAAGAAGAGTTGTTCGTTTTCACGTGTAAAAGAGTAATATTCCTTGCAGTTCCCATATGAAGATAACAGCAGGAGTCCCCAGCAGAGATTACACCACGGGAATGATTCTAGCACTGAGCAAGCCCCAGCAGTTATTATCCAGGAGAAATGCTCTGATGCCAGCAACGCGAGCTACTTACACAACAGCTGAAGAACACAACACGAACTGCATGCAGTCCCTGCGTTAACACCACAGCATTCTGACTGGTAACAACTCACCACAAAGCCACTACAATGCCTTACAAGAAGCCCAAGTACGGCCTCACACCACTACTCCATTGGGGACATCGATTAGTGCCACACAGGCCAGATCCCCTGGAGCTACAGCAAGAATTTGATGCTGCATAGGATTACCCTACAACATGCTGCATACTAACTGCGCTCACATGTACATGGAGCTGCGTGCTTGTTGTTTTATTTGCTTATTGGTTTCTAGAACAGGGAGGCTTTTCTGCAAGCCACTTCCTTTATCCTCACATTTGGCTTTTGTGAAAGCCATTTTGTATCAAGCCTCGAACAATGATTCTCACCGTTACGCTTGCTCTTTTGTCTCCTTGGTGGCGAATTTGCTTCAAGCTAAGGCATGAATTTAGCAGGGTAGGAAAGGAACAGCTACTGCAGTGAGACAGCTGGAAATGGAAACCATGCAGTGTGTCACAGTTTTTAATTGTTTCTGTTGACAGAAAACAACCTGAGTACAGTAGCTCACAATATTTCCTGCACATAAAATCTTAATCATTGCCTGCCTGGGATCCACTGGCAAAGCAAAGACTTCTCCCAATTCTGTATTGGATTGAAAGTAAGCATCCATAGGATTTTACCTTGTCCCACCTGCCTGCATGGAAAGCTTTCACTCAGCCACTCTGTTCTTGTTCCCATCAAGAATTCATACCTCATATTCATCTGCCTTCAGAAAATAAACATTTCTAAGATCCCAAATAAGCTCTTTCTAGTTTTAGACTACAGCACTTCGCACTGCCATAGCAATTCTAACCAGCAGATAAGCTCATCTACTTCACACTTACAGAGGGTTTCACATTTTCAGTGTAAATTACTGCAAGGACACCTACCTACATCCCTGGGTACTTACCTCTTTCTTCAGTACGAACCTAAATTTAAGAACATGCAACTCAGACTCTTCACATTTTCTGAAAAACTTGGACCCAGTGCAGGCACATAAATATTGTAGCAACAAGGTTGTCCCAGCTGTGGAAGAGATGGTTAGACCAGACGTCCCTGAACTCTGCAGACACTGGCTATGAAAGAAACACACCTCAGCAGAGTCACAAAAAAGCAAGAGCGAATCTACAGGGAGGCTGAGAGCAAACCATGAGCACCTGCTTGCAAAAGGTAGATCTGGGCTGGGAACCCTACACAGGACCCAGGCTGGAAGTGAGAGCCGAGCCACAGGACTGAGAAACCCCAGGGAGCCGTTGCTGTTCAACGTACTTGGATGGGAGCAACACCACTACAGGCAGAAATCTCTGCTGAACTCAAACCCAAGCAGAAGACTGCAGAGGTCACATTGGATATATTATTCCAGTTGGTATTTTGAGAACTGAAAATCTGAGAAGAGCCAAGTATACATAAAGGAATCAATCATAGCCACAAACCCAAGCATTTGAACTTATAACCAATTTTTTGTGTTCATAAATCAAGTAGGGAGAAGAAAAATCTTTGAAGATTTTCACAGAAAATGTCATTATGGGTTCAAAAAAAGAGATAGAGCAAATTTCATGGCTAGAATTTAACTTTTTGAACATATGCTGACACAGAGGACAAGAGCAATCTTTCATTTTTCATTATTTTACCCAGTAAGCCATTTCACAGAACTGGTGCAGGGGAATACAGAAGGTAAGCCCAGAGGAATGAAGAACCATGGAAGGGTTTGAAGGAGACTCCTTAGCGCAGACTGGGAAATAGCTTGTCTTTTCCTAGAAGAGAGACATCTTCCAGCTTCATGATTAAAAAAGCAGGATCTCACATTAAGACTAATCGACATTTACATCTGTGATGTCCTCTCTCTCCAGTTATTTGCTCCTGTTGCTAAATATGTTTGAATGTAAGAAATCCACTGATTATTTGAGTACTTGGCCACCATCTCCCAGAGGAGAGGGCAGTGCCACACTCAACAAGAGTCACAGGAGGGACTGTCCAGGTCTGTGGGCACTTGAGATCCAGCAAGCACCAGTGTCATGGGAAACTCCCTCCCCGGGGCGGGTGACGAGACAAGACTGATAGCACAGCACAGGGAGATGCTCATCAGTCACAATAACTACGACTCCGCAGCGTCAAATCCTCTGCTTTCTGGTGAGGCTCCTCTTGTTCTGCACTGAAAGTCTCCTTCCCTGCTGATTGCAACAAAGCTACATGGAAATCTATCCCATATTTCAAAATACATTCGCTTTGGTCAAGTTTTTTCCCCAGCAAGAAAAGACAACATCCTGGGGTTTGTTCCAACACCTTGAGAGATGCAATTTAACTCCCCATATTTTCACACTAATAGACATTTTTTCCCTTCAAAAATGTTAATCTATTTAAAAGGTCACTTTTATTTTTAAAAAAAAGTCTTCATAAAAGGTTTCAGAGTGTCTTTGACACTGGATTACATCATGTTTCCTCTGACATCTGAGTCACAAAACGCTCAGAGCAGGATTTTCAAGCCTTCCCTTTATTTTTTGTTCCCATGAATTCCACTCCCACTGCAATCAATAGGATTATTGCCACAGGCTTCAACAGGAGAAGTGCTGGCAAATGCTGAACACATTTGAAGGCCCTAACCTCAAAGTCAATATTTTCCAGTCAAGAAAACAGCACTTTGGTTATCAATGAATATGTCAAACAAGAGGCCCATTATGAACAAAGCAGGCTGGTAAATGATCCCAAAAGAAAAAAAAAAAAAAAAAGAAAAGAAATAACACTATAATGTAATGTGTTCCCTACAGCCTGTGGCAGTTTAGTGTGATGAACTGGAGCTCGTTTAAGGTGCCTGTTAAGTGAATCAAGAATTAAAGCAGTATTTCTGAATACCTACAGAAGGATGAAAAAGGATGCCAAAAGGCTGTTCTAGTCTCCCCAAAAGGATCAGTTCTGCGTATGTCTTTCCTGCTAGATGTGTCCCAATAATTAACACCATCAGTCGTTCCATGCCTCTTCCAGATCAACTCCACCAGAGCTTTCCTACCTTCACAATTCCTACAAGTTGTGGCCCCTCCTGTAATGCAGACCTAGGGAGATGCTATTAAGAATTCCACCTGATCCTCTTTACAATAGCTTTTAGACTCATGAAGTCTGTTCCTCCTGTCTCTTCCAAATGAAAAGACCAGAATTTCATCTCTTTTATAGGTCACATTTTCCCAGGTCTCTTTAAGAGCTCACCTGCAGACTCTTCTGGAGGACCAGGCCTTTCCTGAATCCCTGACCATCAACTCTTGCTTGGAAAAACACTGCAGTGTTCAAAGCCAACAAACTCCTTACACTAGCGTTTCCCTTGATTTTCAGGGCTCAGCTCAATCTTTTAGAGTAAAATCTCTGCGTGATCCCTCTTGCAGCAATCTCACTATTTTCTCCTTCAGTTTTGGCTACAGCTAGGACATCTACTCCGTTTCAAAGAAGATGGGTCTGCCTAGAGCAGAACCTGCAGTTTCATTATTTCACCTAAAATAGCAAGGACACTTCTGATGCCATTTGAACGTTTCACATGATTGCATAAAACTTTTCAGTCAGCACAAAACCCATCAGGCCTGGAAGCGTGCAGCGGAGCAGGATCGGTGCTCCTGCGGCTTAAAGCCCAGTGCTGCACGCTGTTACTGCGACACAGGATTCTTTCAGAGCAGTATTGAGGTTTAAGACTTAACTGCAGACGTCTGATCCTTTCTAATAGAGTCCAATGGTGCATGTGAGAGTATTAAACTTGGTATACACTAAATCCTAAACATTTCCAAGCTGCAAGCAGAAAAAGATCACGATCAAAGCCTGCAATTCAAACATGCTTACTTGAACGAGCTCAAAATCCAGGGTCTGACTTCAGCAGAACTCTTCTCCATACACTGTGAGCTCCAGATCTGGACTGGAGATATTAAACAGCAGTCTCAGTCCTTATCTTTAGCCCATCTAAGGATCAAAGAGAACTGGAAACAAAAGCATTCCAAGGCATTGAAGTGATACATTTGTAATGAGCTTCTCCACTGTAATGAGCATTCTATACTGTTGGGAATTTTTTGGGGGGTAAGGAAGGAGATTTTGGCAGCCAGTTAAGCAGCAAGCATAGAAACACATTTTAATACTAATTTCCTTCCCTCCTCTGCCACTTTCTGCTCAACAAACCCCCTAAACAGATCCATGAAATTACAGGAGAAACAAATCCTTTATCCACAATTTGCAGTTGTTGACATGCAAGACCCTTAACATGTAAATAAATTGGGCTGAGCATTTTTTTTCTTGTCAAAGCAGCATTGCTGAGCAGATAAACAGCAACAATGCAGTCTGTGTGATAGCCCAAATAATTAGTTTCGGCAACCAGGGCATCTTCTTGAAGCACCTCTTCAAGTCTGACTCTGATGGGGAGCAAGAGGGAAGGGCTGCTCCTCAACTGTAGCACAGTGACATGGCTGAGAATGAAATTCAACTTCAAATCATCTGCCATGTGGCAAATACTGTCCCTTGATCATGAATTAATGTCAAGGTAAATGACGAGGGATGAAGCAAGGAATGAATGAGCAAAAGAGAGCAGAGGGAGACAGAGATGGAAAGAGAGAAACAAGAGATTCTCCAGAGGCTTACGAGAATCACACCAGTGAAGAGACTGCGCACACAAGCCATCCCCTTCTCAAAGTCTGCATTTTGCCAAAAAAAAAAAATAAAAAGACACTGATCCCCAGAAATGTTCCTGTCTGCTGGCTCCTAGAGATAAGGAAGCGATATTTCACAGTCTGACACTAATCATATTTGGGCACATTAAGTAAGGACAGTCCAGGGGCTTTCTTCGCAGCATACATATTCCAAGTTCAAAGCAAGAGCTCGTTACTGTGCCTAAAAAATCCTCTTAACTCAGAAACACAAGACAAAGAGGGAAGAGAAAAAAATGAAAGGGAAGGAGGTGCGTGGTGGGGGAGAAGTGTCATTATCTTGGTGTTGTTCTCCCTACCCAAACCAGTCAGTGACGTCTGCTGCAATATTTTATGACAAGGCGGGGCGGGAGGCGGTGTGGGGACAGGACAACGCTCCTCTATCCCCCTCTCCATGAAAACAGAACAAGAGACTCACTAAAACAATATTCCATGGCTGTGATTTATACATCCCAGACTTTAATCCACCTAAAGGTTCGACGGCCACTGTGGAGCCAGCTCCTGGGGTGAAGTCAGTGGAATTATCCCCATCGGAGATCTGGTCCCGTTTGATCCCACAGCAGGAAATTGCTCACCTGGCTCTGCTGCTCCCCCCAAGCAAAGGTCACTGCCCCTCTGGCCTCAGAACCTCATTCCAGTCTACTGCCCAAGGCAAAAAAAACCCACCCAAATCCTTCACTGAAGGTTAAAACGGGTGGCCCCCTTTACAGGGACCTGGAGGCCAAAGCACAGCTAAAGGCAGACTGGATGGAGAGACAGAAGACACATTCCAGTGCAGACCAGCACTCAGGTCCCTCCACAGCACAGCACAGCCCATCCCATGAGCAGCCAACTCGCAGCTTCTCCCCATTTCAGCTTTGGCTGACAGGGTATGAAGCCTACCAAAAGGAAAACACCTCTAAACTCCAGTTATCAGATGAAGGCTTTATCAAACATAGCCCTCTCCGAAATAACAGTCCCTATTAAGCTCAGCCCATCAGCTTGTGCTGGATCTCAGTGACAGCCAAAGTGCCTGGCTCAACTAGATCCCATCTGCAGGGCTCAGCAACTGATGGGGCAGGACAGACCAAAAAGATTCAGCAAATAGCATATTAAAAAAGTAAATCAGTTTGGAGAAGAGCCATGAAGCTCACTATGTTGAATCTCAACATTATTCAGAATAAGTGTTGCGACTCTTTGTGCCAAATTATAGTCAGAGACTAACCTACTTTTAATGAAGAGGATGAAATAATCCCCATATGAACTTCAATTTGTTCCACCAATGACAATTCCCACATAGTCAATTTTTCATTCTGCCACACAAGCAAAAATAAACCCCAGACTGCTGCTGACAGCACGAGGTGAAGCTACCACAACAAAAGGATTGCCACAAGTCTCTCCCGCATCTCCCAGGCTCTCCTCAACACCTCAGACTAAGTCCTGCAGACTGGTCCAATTGTGGAATAGCTCTGCTAAACCTGGAGTTGCTCAAATAGCCTGTTCATTTCACTGAGATGAAACAGCTACAATGGACCCGGTTTAGGAGCAGCACAGTTGGTCTGGGGTTCTCAAATACTGGATTATTAAGGAGAAGAAAACTGATTAGGATTGAAGCTGAGCTAAAAATCCCACTGGTCTCTGGGGAGCTATACAAGAAAATGCTGAGAGGTGGAGGTGGATCTAGTTTTTATTACAACTGCTATCTTTGAAGCATTCACACGACACCACCCATCAGAGTGTCTGGACAGAAGCACCAGAGTTTCCTTCCACACGTCAAACCTCAAGGGAGTTTCGTCTGACCCACCATCCAGGATCTGGGTCTGCTCAAGGAGGCAGACCTGTACCACAGACCCCGCCCCTCTCCTCAGTGAAAACTGGGACATTAGCAGCTGTACATAAGGATTGAACATATTGCCTAGCTAATTCTAGGCTAAACCAGCAACGCATCCTCCCCAGAGCCCACGCTGCTCATTCCCATAAATCTGGGTGTGTAGTACAGCACTCAAAAGGTACAACCTAGGTTTTGGTTGTGGTTTTTGTTTTGGTTTGGTTTTTTTTCCAATGGGAAAGCAGCTTAGTACCAGAGTTGCTCATTATATTGCACACTGCCACTAACACCCTGATCGCTCTCAAAAGGTCAGCATTTCCCACCTCAGCTCACTCAATTCCAAAGATCTCAGGAACTGGAAATCTTCAGGTGAGAGATGACTTTCACTTCCCAGAGAAAAAGCCTTGCACCTTGCCATGCTAGAATAAAATAATCATCTGGAGTCCTGCTCCTGTACAGAAGACATGCCCTCAGCTGACTACTGACCAGTCCAGAAGCTATAGGAACAACAGGGAGTATTACTAAACCTGACGAAGGATTGTGAAAAGTTTTGGAAGGTTGCTGTTACAGAAGACACCAACAATTTCACATGGCCACATACCAGAAGGCCACCAGCGACCCCTTGGTCTAACATCACAGGGAAAAGGCTGCTTCTGTTTGAAAATCTACAACCTGAAATTCACTTCCGAACAAGACAAGCGTGGACACGGTCACTCCTGTACCCATCAGCAGACTGGACCTGGGCTGTAGCCCTGCTCTTCTCTTCCCTGTCCATGCAAACACCACAAGGAACCTCCTGAGCCTACAGTGATCCGTGAGCACCTTCCAGGCTCCTTTACGATTCTGCTCATCAACTAGAAAATCAGTTTTACTGAAACCCAGCCTTACAGCTACACGGAATGCAAGGAATGAGATTAAAAGGGATTATGTGTTTCTTGCAAGCAATGAGGCTTGATAGCTCAGACAGGCATCTCCTTAATGTGTCCTCCACTGTGTCTGAATAGTTATTACCCCCCAGCTCTTTGAGTACCAAGGTTTGTAGGGATTAGACACATGCCACGCAATTAGGATTTCATTTCTGCTTATTGTTCACACAATTTGGAATGGTCTTTTGGATGTTTGCATGTTGCTGACTTTTTTCTGTGTCTTCAGGCAAGACTGCATCTTTAGGAGTAAACATCCTGGAAGGGGAAGGATCTGAGTGGAACGGATGCCGAATCCAAACTTCTCTCCAATTTAAGCAGGGAAAGCATTCAGAATTAGGGTATCAATTACTATAACACAGTTCCAGGCAAAGGCCATTCACAAGGCCCAGATGCCCTCAAAAACAGGACACAAGCTTCTGGTTCAGACTTTCTAGTCATTTCAGACTGAGTGTTCATCTGCACTGCAACCGGATCCATGTGGTTAATAAATATAACCAGTTGTACCAAATAAAGTGCATATATTTTATGAGATGTCAGAGGAACAGGTCTTTTTCAGGGGGCTGCTGCAGTGACTCTTACTTGAGCAGAGACATGAGGAATCCACAGCCAGCCATTCCCTGAAACACCACCAAGGTATCTACATGACTCTGACTTCTCCATGCCAGTGAGAAATGCCTGGAAGCAGACAATTATACAAGCCTCGAGCGGACCTGATCCCACACTGCTCCTCAACCGATCTTCATCTTATTTTAGAAGTCTACTTGGAATGGATGTCTTTGCTCTCCAGCCTGGGGATGTGGAATTATCCCACCTTACTGCTGGAAACACTTCTCATATCCTGGAGACAACACAGCCTCAATGTATGTTCTGGGATCCAAAAACAGAAATATTACTTTTAAAAGCAGTATTTGCAGTGGCAGAACCAGAGACACCAGAATCCTTGGCCACTTCAAACACTGCAGAATATCTGTGAACTCACAAGCACCCCATATCCCACCTTCTGGTATTATCTCCACCACAACGAGGCATCAAATCCAGCCAACGCTCCCTTTCTTCCCGTCAGCAGAGGGACACTGGAAAGGCACAATCCTCACGATGGATGGATTGACACAATCAGAAGTCATTTAATTCATGTTTAATCTGCAGCTAATGACTGCAGGTTCCCTCCAACTCTCAGTTCCCTTCCAATTTTTCACTGGTAAATCGCTACAGTTTGCAGTTGAAGCTGTTCACAGTAGATAGTTAACATTGTGTTTTTATTAAAGCCGAAGTGAATATCCTTATTCTCTGAAGGAGACCACTGGAGTTGCTGAAATTATTTTTCCCCTCCAGCTTTTACTAAGAGTCTTCTCTGCTGAGTTAGAAACACAGAGCCTGCAGACCCCCGGCTGAAAGCTTAAGGGAGCCCCAAACAGTTGCCTCTCAAATGATTATTTACATTGGAATACAAAAATCCTTCTGCTGGATCAGACCAGGGGCCTGTCTGCCCAGTATCCTGCCTCTGATGGTGGCCAGCTGCTCCAGAGCAGGGCTGGTCATAAGTTTTCTGTCAGAGCTTTACTGATAGATACATTTTTTTTCATTACATTAAATTCTTCACAAAAAAAAAAGCAGCCTGCTGCCTACAGAAAACATTGACTTCGCAATGAAAAAAACAGAGGTCTGTAACCTGAATGATTTTGTACTTTGGACATAAAGCTTTCCATTTCCTGATCAGAGATAATTGCTTTTCAGTGAAGAGTCAGAATTTTCTGGGGAAAAGACGTTAGATTAAACCACATTCATATCCATCAGCATTTTCCACCAAAATATTCCAAAAATCTCCTTATAAAAGTATTTTCATGTCTAATCTGAAGAAACCCTCAAGAACCATCAGACAGAAAATTACAGTGTCAGCATCTCGATAGAAGTTTCTCCTAAACCCCACAAAGGCAACGGAGGATGATGTTTTGTGTGTTGCTGGCCTTTTCTAAACTGGCTGAGAGTCAAAGATGTCATGGAACTTGGTGAGGTGCTGTTGGCCAAGCAAGGTGGAGGTACCTGACAGCAACAGTCACGGAGGGGGTCAACACCTCTGCCACAGGCCATCCCCTCTGGCCAAGCAGTTTTGAACCAGCCTGTGAATCACAAGGGCTCCGAGTTACTGAGCTCCCCTAGGCAGCTCCAGGTGACCACTCAGGGCTAAAGCTCTGCTGCTTCCACACCATTTTCAGAGCCTTTACCCTGCTCCTTTCATGCTTTCCTTGCCCATCTCTACTCATGGCACGAGTGACGCTCCCAAGTTCCATGTTACATCCTGCTCTGTTCACCCCGTGCCACGGATCAGTACTGCAAACCATCAAGAAGTGTAGCTCAAACCAACAAACAGCTGCTTTGACGCCATTCTGTCCATGGCATGTTCTGTTCACCCATCCCTCATGGCTGCTCCTTTAGCTGCTGGAGTTTCTTCACCCTTGGTTAAATGTCACCCAGACAAATGAATTGCTTCTGACAGCCGACCACACGGATTTAACCGCCAGCCCATGACTTGGCAAGCAGGAAGGGTGTCAGGACCATCTCTCTGTCCTGGGACACTGCACAGAGAAAAGTATTAACGAACAGTCTGAGTCCGTCCAGGAGAAGGAGCAATTGGCAATATAGCTAGAAGAGGGGGAAAAAAAAAAAAAAAAAAATATTCCCTTGGAGCAAAGAGAGCAGAGCCATTATCATCTGGGGAGATTTAAGAGACAGCTCTAAACCCCAGAGGGATCATATATCCAAGTTCATCTCTTCCACCAGGAGAGCTAGGAATTACCTTTTTAAAAAAAAAAAAATTAATGCTGAACTATCAAATAAGCATAAGATGAGGCCTGGAGAAAAAGCCTAACTTCTCTGGGCTCTGTGAAAGGAAGAGAAGCTGCCAGGCTGTACCAGAACGCTTGTGGGCATCCTTCCTGCAGAGCCATGGGGGTAACCTCGGTTGTGCGAGGACCAGGGCTTGCTGCTCTTAAAGGTGGCGGAAAAATCTCTCACCAAGACGGACTTTGGCAAAGAAAATAGCTTTTCCAACCCTAAAGTTTATTTTTGTACAGAACTTCTTTCAGTTTAATCAAAAGAACTGGGGGAATGAATCCGTTCTACAAATTCTTAAATGTTTTTGGGGTTTCTTTTTTTTTTTTCCTCCGATTCAATACTCAGTCCCCGTGAGATGTTGAAAATTGAAAAATACTCATTCACCAGTGAAAACTGGAGAAATTGCACAGAAAAGCCTACTTCCCACCTCCACAACCACAGCTAGCAGGACAGGCTGGCTCCGCTTTGCAGCCCAAGCTGGCCCCAATTCCTAGGCTGGCTCTGGCCATGCACAGCCCCCAGCTGCAGGTCACCCTCTGTCCCACAGCCCAGCTGCAGAGCTGACTGGCAGCCCAAGTCCCCGGCTGCGAGGGGACCACTAGGAACCAGGAATGGGCAACTCACACCAGCAGTACACAGGTTTTCTGCCACTGAGTCCACATAGGATGCCTATCACAGCACCAGGCAAACCCCAGGACCTGCCTCTCTCCAACCTGACACTCTTGTGCACCGTGTTTTTTAATTAACCTTGGAACAGCAAAGGGTCTTTTTTTTTCCTTCTTGCCAAACACAGCCATTATTTTACAGGGATGGTGACAAGCTAATTAACTTAACTCTTATGACACCTCCCTGTGAGATGAGGCTAGGGTTGGCTAGCTCTGCAATGCAGTGTTGGGCTAATTAAAAAATAATTACTACTTCACCAAGGACAAGAACAAGAAGTTAATTAAATGAATGAGGTGTAGCCTTAATGAAACTCATCAGATTGTATTCACTCAGATGTTCCACAGCCACATTCCCCCCATTAGAATATAAATTCACATTGTCTCCTTCTTCACAAGTGTTTGTAAACGGGCTCCCCTCTCCTCCTCCTCCCTTTCGCCATTCCCTGGTAGAATTATTTCAGGAGCAAGAGAGTAAACTCAGGCTGAGATTTAACACACTCAGGGGCTGAAGTATAAGACATGGATCTCCAAATACTACATTGCGTTATTCAGAGTACCTTCAAAGCCATGTGTTTCATGGGAGCTATGCCAGTTGTTTTCACTGAAGTCCTGTGGACAATTTGGGAGCACAGTGGCCTTCCAGTCCTGCAGCCAGGCACAGCACACGCCTCCTTCCAGACAGCATCCAGAAATACTGGGAGAGTGATGCAGAATAGGAGATGTCCTTGGGGAAAACCGAGTTTTACCTGAGTAAATTTGACCTATCATCCAGATTCAGATCTCTTCCTACATCACTAGAGAAGCTGGTATAATAACCAAGCAAGCATTAGCTAGGGATGAAATCCTGCTCATGAACGGTTTGGTGTTTCAGGTTGACTTAAGCCCTTCACAACTTCAGGTCAAATGACTCTAATGTTCCTCATCAAGGGAAAAACCTGAAATTAAATTTCAAATGGTAATTCACTTTTAAATGAGGGGCAGGTGCCCCAGAGTTGAACTACACTAAATTTTCCAGAGGTAACTTCATTCTTTTAAGTTTATTTTTTAAACCAGAGTGTTTGGCCAGGAGTTAAGTTAAAATGTGTTTGGCAAGAATATTTATTTTTTTGATAAGGATAAAAAAAAACCATAGGTGTCAGACCAAAACAAAGAGGGTTTTCCCCATATTTTGGTGCCATCACTAACACAAAAATAAATTTTGCAAATTACAAACTGCATCCTCATTTATATACCAAGGCACTGTCCCTATACATTTGCCTCGTCTTAGATATACACCAGCCCATCTCCTTCCTGACACCCAAATCACAGAGGCCCCCCCAGCACCCACTCCCAGTCCAGCTGAAGGCAGTGAAAGGTCCAAGGGATGCTCAGATTTCTCAGCACTTGGTGCATCCCCTCGGGGAATGACTGGTCACTGCTGTGATGTTCCAGTGATGTGAGTGACTCCAAGCACTAGCTGGATGCAATGCAGCAGATCTGCTCAAGTGGTATTTTCAAAGTTTGCTGCGCTTGAGAAAACTCAACATTTGGAAGCAGTGAGGACATGACAATGACATTGCTTGGCTAATCCCCAGGACAGCATAGAAAATGGCAGCACAAGCTTCCTCACACATGCCACTGCCATCCAAAAGAGAAAAAAACCAAACAAACAACAAAAAAAAAAACCCTACAGAAAAGTCAAAGTTTCCTGGCCCTGTTTGTAACACAAATTAACAGCAGTGGGATTGGCTGCACTCACAGCCCAGAACACAGAAGTTGCCAGTACGAGGCACAGCACTTTCTCCAGGATGGAGCCTGGAGTCCTCCATAAAAGAGAACACATGACAAAGACACAACCAGACCAGCCACACTACTTAATGAGGAGTGAGGAGGACCTTCAAACCATGCATTAACAAACGAGACACAAGACTGAGCAGACCAGCCCACGAGGCACTAACATCTTACAAGCCTGTTCAGCTCTCACTGCAAACCAGGAGAGAAACTTCATCTGCTGGTGGGACCTGTTACTTGAGCACTTCTAACTGCTGAAGCGCCAAAGGGACGAAACAACAGGGTGAAGGGGAGACATGGAGGGCTCCTTACACTGATGGCATCTTCCTGCACACAAGACACCACAGCTGCAGCAGATACAACCTGCCCTTATCCAGCCTACGCTCCTTCCCAATTTTCAGGGTCCAGCAAGCACACCAAACACCCAGTCCTCAGCAGGGAGCAGGCATCCAAGAGCCAAAGAGCCCAGCAGGTATCTCCACCACTTCTAAATATCTGCAAGGCCCACACAAGGACCAGAGAGAGATCAGATGTAACTTCTCACTGAAGCCACTGAACAACAAGAGCTGAGCAATCTCACCAATTTGCATCATTACGTAAGAGAATCTGTTCTGATGCAGCAGATACTGTACCATCAGTGCTTGGTGTAGGCTTTCTGGACCTGCAGTGGAAGCATTCCCTGTGGCAATCCTGCCTCTTGTCTGCCCATAGCTTCCCTCAAGAAGGACATGCCATACTCAGGCCACTTGACCCTCACACAAACACTGTCCGCTTCTTATCACTTCCATATTCCACAACAAATTTCTTCACTCCCATTAACATCCTTTGCTCCCTGGAAAGAAGCACAACTACAAACGAAGCAGTTCTGCAGCCACGCACACGCAGGTGCCTGCACATGCACCCACATGATCCAACAGAAATACACACATGTAGCATGTGGACACGTGTTCAGACACATGCAGGTATGAATGCGCCTATACCAGGAGTTGGGTCTAAGTAATATCTTTATACTTTCAGCTGTACCAGTCTGCTCCAAAGGTCAGCTAAGCCCATTCTCTTCTTCAGGTCACCCTCAGAGAAGGCTTTTCACCAGAGGAAACACTCATCTCTAACGGTTCATTTTGCTGATCATTTGTATCTCTTTAAAAGGGCTTTCACTTCAACAGCTCCAGAAACCAAGGGAGACAGAACAAGTTCCCCAAGGTCATTCAGCCAGCGTCTTCTAACCTGCAGGGCTGCTGAAACCCAGTTTAGGATGCTATCAAAGAGCTCAGACCCACAGGGGTCCTAGACTTTTTGAGAAGTTCTTCCACAGATCTTCCCTCATTTCAGGTGGTTTCAATCCAGCAGAGATTTACAGGGTTCAGCAGATTTACCAGAGTTACATCAGCACAAGCAGGAGCAAAACTATTTGTATCCTTGTGCCACAGGAGGCTGAGCACCTGCGGTCCGAGCACGCTTAGAGAATTAGGACATGGGAAGACTCTTCCCTTCTCTCTAAGGATCACTCTCTGGCCTCTGCAAAGTACCCCTCTCTGTCCCTAGTCAGTGTCTGTGAAACAGAGCCTACAGCATTTCATTTTTGAGATACTCAAGGAAAGGTTGCCCTAATATTGCTATCAGCACAAGCAAAACACAGCGGGATGTGCAGCTTTGCCCTTCTGTTGTCTTCAGTGCGAAGTTAAGAACCACCCAAGCCTACAAATTCAACAGGTCAAAACCAGAGCCTATTAAAATCACAGCTTCAGCTGAGGAACAGGAAAAACTCAAGTGCACACCTCAGTACAGTTCAAGAAATTAATATTTTGTTGCACTTCAAATGGGATTACAATGCAATAAGTCATCCAAAGCACCTTGGAAAAGCCCAGTGGTGATTATGCAAGAGGGGAAAAAGGCTGCACAACTTTCAGCCTGCTTCAACACTTGGTGGGAAAATCCCTAATTAAACCAGAAACACAGTACCTGTAACCATCAGGGGAGAGAAAAAACAGCCAGGAATGCAAGTAGAGGAAATTGATTCTTGTTGCAATCAAGTGTCTTCCTTCCTCCACTTCCCTCCTCAAATATGATTTTTTTTTTTTTTTTTCAATTCAAATTCACTGCAGCTTGAAAAATCTCGCAGCAGACCTGGCTCCCACGACCTGGTTTGTACTGTCCCATTTGGATTGAGGACACCCGCAAGAAAAGTCAGTTCACAGAAGGCAAAGAAAGAATCAGTTTGAAATCAAACCCTTCATCCTAAAAAGACACATAAAAGTGATTCAACATCAGAACATCAGGGTCTAAGCATCAGCTGCTAGATGAAAATATTTCTATCCCATTTTGCTCCATGACAGTACTAAGGGGAAAGCTGCTGTTGCTTTGGACAAGGTTTTTGTGTCTGCTCATCCAGTGAGCAGAGGGCAGCAGTGGCTCTGCTCCCAGTCCTCTGCAGCTCCACCACCCATCTGCTGCAGTCTGGCAGGTCCCAGATGGACCAGCTCTCCATTTTGTTCCTTCTGGACATCCGTATTTTTTTCTGGAAAGGGTGCAAGAAAGCCTGTAACACTCCTTCCTAATCCAAATCAACAGTAGTTGCTTCATGCTCTGAAGAACAAGCGTTTGTGCCGTTTACAACTGTGCAAGTTGGGAACGTGTTTATTTTCCATCCAGATGGGAAAACTATTGAACCAGGACTCAGCCTGTCCACCAGCCGTGCAATCCTCTGGGTACCAGGCAGGGTCAAGGTAAGCAGAGCTTTAAGGGGTTAATCCCAATGCAATATCAAGGTAAATACAAGGGCATCAAATGAGGGAGTCAACTGAAATTATATAATAAATAAAACTAATAATCCTCAAATATCTGTTGCCCAAGAGGCTAAGCTTCTGCATCCAATTTGTATCACATTCAGACAAGCGATGTTACAAAGCTGTGTCCATAAATTATACAATTACAGGAATGTGGCTTTCATTACGTGATTAAAGCACTCCTTGTTATGACACAGCCCATACTATCAACAGATGTTGGGCCAGCACATACCGCAGCCCTCCACGCTCGGGGTGCCAGGCTGCTTCTGCTAACAGAGGCCACGCAAGGTCAGCGGGAAGCGCCGGCAGGCCCCCAGCGCGTTGCTGATGGGGCTTAGCTTACACAAGGAATAGGACTCCCGCAAGACCCTTCCTCCCTGCCCTTCCGAAATGTTCTCCTCCTCGTCGGCAGGAGCAAAGCAAACATAAACCAGATGGTCAGGCGGGTATTCCCGGCAAGGAAGAGAACACATTCGCATAGGACGTGAACGAAAAGGAGCCCGTATCACACAGGCCAGGCGATCGTTTCTGTGTTCTTGGGAAACGCCCTGCCCTGTGTGGACACATCACTCCTCTCCCAGTCACTGACCAAAGTCAGCAGTAACTATACTGAAACACAAACTTGTGGTTTTGTTAACAGTTACCCAGGAGAATACAAGATCCTGACCAAAGCTTCAGTAGTACAAACAGGACCAAGCTTCGGAGCCTGAGCCGAAATGCTGACTTTTCCGTCCAAGAAAACAGGGTTGGACCAAAAGCAGTCAAAAGTGAAAACCAAATTGCCCTTACAACTGTTTCCATGTCAAGATGTTTTAAGTTACACAATTTCACTTTCCCAGAAGTTCTTATTTACTATGTATTAAAAATATCAAAAATATTAAGACTATTAAAGCCTGATTTATAGATGTTCTGGTTTTGTTAGTGAGGGGGGGCCTAAGGTGGCAGCTTCTGTAGGAAACTGCTAGAAGTTGCTCCCCTTCATTTAGTGGACTCGGCCGGGCCTAGGGCAGACCTGCTGCTGGCCAAGGCCAAGCCAATTGGTAGCAGAATGTCCCGTGATAACGCCTCTGCGATAACGTATTTAAGTAGGGGAAAACAGGAAAAGAAGGGAGGAGATGTGAAGCAGCTGAGCAGGGGACAGAGAGGGGGAGGCGCGAGCCTTGTGGGCCTTGCAGGCCTCACCCTCTGGCCTCCCACCGGGCAGCCGACTGGGCCCGACTCGGCCCGGCCTGGCTGCAAGAAGTGGAGAGAAGATGAGAAGTGAATAAGATGTAAAAAGGATCCTGAGAGGTGTCTGCCAGCCTATTGTGAGGAACAGCTGCAGACACCAAGGTCAGTGAAGAAGGAGGGGGAGGAGTGACGGGGCTCCTGGTCAAGATTCCTCTGCAACTCGTGGTGACGACCATGGTGGAGCGGGTTGTCCCCCTGCAGCCCATGGAGACCCACGGAGGGGCAGAGATCCACCTGCAGCCCGTGGAGGACCCCACGCCGGAGCAGGTGGAGGCCTGAAGGAGGCCGTGGCCCGTGGAGGGCCCACTGGGACAGCTGTTCTAGAGGGACTGCACCCCGTGGAAGAGATGACCCACGCCAGAGCAGTTTCACGAAGGACTGTGGCCCGTGGGAGGGACCCCACACTGGAGCAGAGGAGGAATGCGAGGAGTTCTTCCCCCGACAATGATACAGCGGCATAAAACAACACGTGATGAACTGACCGCGACCCCCATTCCCTTTTCCCCCCACCCCGTGCCGCTCGGGAGGGAAGGTAGTATAGATATTGTTAACCTCCCCCCACCCCTCCCTCTTCCCGGGCTTATCTTGTTCCCTGTCTCATTCTCCTGCTAATTTTAGAAATAAATGTTTTTCCCCAAGTCGAGTCTGTTTCGCCCATAATGGTAACTTTAAGGGTTTCTCCCCGTCCTTATCTCAAACCTTGAGCCATTTTTCCTATATCATCTCCTCCTATTCTCTCGGAGGGTGGGGGGAGCGAGAGAGAGACTGCATAGTCTGGTCCCGATCGGGGCTGAACTACAACAATAGATCATATGATAGGTGAATAGTAATTTCATTATTGTTTACATGGTTCAGATACAACTTGATTTTTCTACTTTAAATAGGCATTACAACTGAAAATGTATTAGTAAGCAGTAATTTCCATTCACGTAAAAAGTCATTTTTCAACAGCCTGAAAGGTTGTTTGGTTTTTCCCCCTCCGCACTTCAAAACACTAATTGGGAATTACAGATGAAGGCGAGGTTCAAAACTGAGCAGAGGCAGGGGTTAGGGTTATACAAACCAGGAGACAGCCTGCGCTTCCTGCGATATCAGAACAGCCTCACAGAACTCCTGGGAGGTTGATGCAACGGGGACCATTTGGCATCTTTCCACAGCAAGGAGCAGCGAAGGACACGTTTGGATTTATACGTATGCTAGATGGGGCCTTAACAGATGCCATGACCTGGAGCCATAGCCGTACCACTGATATCATATCCAATTATACTCACAGCCCCTCTTTCTCCCCCCAGCAAGCCTCAGGTCTTCCAACACTTTCTAGCTCTTCCCCACTTAACGTTCCTTCACATCTCCCTGGCCCATGCTGTTCCTCCACCAGCCCTTCAAATCCCCTCCCTACAGGGTTTTTTCCCTGCTACTCTACACCCCAAAGGCATCCCTGTGGGCTCCTACTAAATGCCAAGGCTTCTCTAAAGTGAAGTCAAGTTTTCAAGCAGAGGAACCTATTTACAAGTCATCATATCCTTCAGCTGTCATTTCTGCCCCTCCCCAGCTGCTCCGGCAAGCATCCCTTGTTTGTTGTGTTTTATTTTTGCGGTGCTCATTTAGCAGCCGCATTCAGTATCTCTCCATGAAATTACACTCATTTAATTTCCCATGTGGATCTGTTGACTGTTCGCAGGAGTTCAAAACAGCAGCACTTCTGCATAGCTCATGAGCACTTTATACCACATCTGCTGGGCACTGATGAGAAAGACGCATCTGAACCACAGGCCCTTAAGTCTTCCTGAGTTCAGCTCATACAAAGAATTCACTTTTTGTTGAAATCTGCCCTAAGAAGAGGGAATGGAGAAGAGGAACAGGATTCACCATTGCCAAAATGCCTGATGTGTTAACTGCCAGCCAGAGTTAATCCAGAATCAAACAGAGCTCATTAGATTTCTAACACAATCCCCTGATGGGTTCCCTCCATTTGGGCCACAACACAGCCCCAGCTCCTCACCACAGCACTGGGCCCAGATCCAGCTTAGGTTTCCAGCTCCCACTGAAATATTTGCATGATCCTGGATGTTATTATTTTAGCTTAAGCTACACGGATTGTACAATCAGCTGTACAAGTCCCATTTTCAAATCCTATTCACCAGCACCTGAAGCTGGCTCTCCATCAAAACACAACTCAAGCCCAGGTCTCACTTTTATGCTGCCTTTCCCAGCAGACAGCCAATACTCCCTTCTTCAAAAGCCATTTAATCCTTCTCCAATTCTAAGCTTAACCCGAGATTTCTTCACTTAAAAGAATTAAGCAAGTATAAAACTCATACTAACTCAACAAGGATGTGCCTACCTCAAAACTGTTCAGGCACCCAGCCCTGAACATGAGCTTAGACAAGCCTGACAACGCTATCGTGGAAATTCCTCTGTTAAGGAATACCTGCAGGATATACACTGAATGAAGAGGTATTTTATTAATTTGTCCAAACAGTTTTTGTCTCCCAGCCAACAAGCAAGCAGCATTTTGTGTGGATAGATTAGGTGGTACTTTTATACTGCAACTGAAAATAATAAACTCAGTACGGTACTTCCATAGGACTGCTTTTAATTTTTTTTTAAATAGGGATAAATATCTGCAGACATAATATACTGTCTAGAGAGGGACAGAAATAGGTTATCACATCGCAATGTATGCTAAATGACAACTATGTCCCATGGAAGCACACATGGTCATATAAGAGATCCGCACTCATATAGATACAGAAGAGACCTGAGGACGTGTACTGTTAAGAAAAGCGAGGGGGAAGAGAGTGTATAGTAATTCATTTAGCATTCAACCTGTCCCAGGAATTTATGGACACACACCATTTGACAAGCTCCCTGCCAGAGCTCCTAATCCAAGAGCTGACTGACCAGCAAATCCCTCTGGTTCTGGTTGCCCAGCCAGGCTCCTGAAAGGGGCCCAACGCTCCAAGGGCAAGAGCTCCACGCTTTGCGATAAACAGCCCCATCTAAAATGGGCTGAATGAGGCATCAAAGCTGAGGCACACAACATCACTAATTGCTTGGAAAAATCTAAGCTTCAGCACCTGCAAGCACTTAAGCACATGTATAGTAAGAGTCCTGGTGACTCTGTGGTTGGCCCTGCTTGCATACGCTGGGAAGGTGCTGCTAATGTATGTGCTTATTAATGACAATAATATTGAGATCTTACACAGTCAGGGGCACATCAGAGGTAGATAATTATACAGGAAGGTGAGTCAGGAGAAAATAATAACCTCCTTCTTTCATAAAGAGCAAGTTTCACCCTGACAAATACAGCGTAGTGAAAAACAGAGGAAGTAAATGAGTCCTGAACAAATTATACATATCAGAAAAACTGCAATCATTGTGGGCAGCTCTGGAAAAAAAACAATATCACTGCCTAGTGGACAAAATAAGCAAAGTAAAAGCAAATACTGTGAAATCCAAGCAAGAGCACTAAGTTATGAGATGCACTCTGTGTACACCCTGTTTTGGTGCAATCCCCTGTCTGCATCATTTCAGCCAAAGCAGAAAGGCAACAGGCAAATCCAGAAACAACTCCCAGCTAACAGCATGAATGATTTTAGTTCTGGTGAGATCATCACACAAAGACAGATCACCAAAATCATGATTCTTTCATTTCAAATTCCTACAGCTATGAAACAGCTTAAAAGCAGTACATAGACAGATGCATAGCAAAGGTGAATCCCATATCGTATCTGAGTTTTCTCATTATAGAAAAGTGGGCCTTTTAGAGCAATCAAGGCACAACACATCTACAAGAGCAGCTCTGAAACCAAATTCACCAACTATCCCCACAGCTCAACCCCAGAAGCACAGCCAGGGTTGGATCAGGGATTAACAAATAAAAATAGGAGGGAAAAAGCCCTTAGAACTTCCTCTCACGAGCGAGGCAGATGGAGCAGACATAAGAAAGGTATTTCCCACCCTGCAAAATCTTCACAAGAAAGAATTACCTTGTTTGCAACCACTTTCACTGCCTCCTTGTAACAAGTGTGAGGCAAGTTTCCAACTGCCTTTAAGCTATCAGATTTGCCCCAACTTATAGAAGATAGCTGTTGAGTGAGAAACAGAGCAACAGTCCTGGGCAGTTGCCACTGGATCACTTCCCCTCCCAATCTTAAAGCCCTCACAGTAAGACAAAATCATCTGGAAGTGAGCATGTCCTTGCACAGCTAAGACCTTGGAAGGATGCTGTGACACAAGTGTCCACCCTCCTGGGCAGAAAAAAGGTCACTCAGATTCCTCGTGCCTTAGCTTAAGCACTTATCTTTAGATAACATGAAGGCTTTCTCCAGTCAAACGTACAACAAGCCTAACAGATCTCAGAACTGGGTGAATTGCCTTCTGGAGACTCTGCGTCTCTCTCCACTAACAAGGAATTCTGCAGGATCAGGCAGCAATTTTATATAGCTAAGATCAGGTGCACTTGAAGTCCTTCCTAAATGATGAAAGTTAGCAAAATCAAGTGTTCTCTGCAGACACGTTACTGCAAACATGCCTCCACTAACAACTCTTTTTGGTCTTTCTCTACAGCATCTGGTTCTGGCCACCGCCAGCAGCAAAGTGCTAGACTCTGTGGAAATCAGATTTGACCAAGCATGGGAATTCCTGTGTACCAATAAGGTATCCTTTGATTCGTGGCATATTTCAGATTAAAGTTCCAAGGAGCTACAAGGGAAGAGGGAATTCTCTATTTCAGTCCTGAGGGCTACACTGATTTATTATTTCTGGCACGACATAGTGCATTGTTTGGCTGAGATTGGCTGTTAAAATCTATACTTACAAAATGTAATATTCCTCTGGAAACATCCCATTCAGATTCTTTTTTTAAATGGTATTTTTATTCAGAGGAAGGGGCAGGAATGGCAGAATTAACCTAGTAATGATGTTCTAAACCACTTCAGCTGGTAAACTCAGGTAGATTAATATTTTATTTCCAGTTGGCCACTTACTTCTTTAACCAAAACTGAGGTGAGACCCTTGTGAAAATTATTAAGGAGAGGTGATTGTACTTCTTCCTAATAAATTAAAGGCAGAAATGCCAAAGGATGGGAGCATGGCTCACTCTTCAGTGTCTTCTCAAATTAGCACTGCTCAACAGCTAAGTGAGAGACAATCTGGACTGCAGTAAGCGAGTGAGCCAGACACAGGTTCACAACCCTGGGCCCCTCCAGTGAACAGATCAGTCCAGAGCCATCTCTCCACCAGCTCAGGAGAGACCTCGGCAGATTACACAGGCACAGGGCCACCAAAAAGTCACTGCAGAGGTTGACAGACAGCACGATGGCGTAAAACTAGAATCTTCCCAAGTCACGTGCTGCATCTCCATCCTGGTTAATCACCTGCAAATCACACTCATTGCTAAGTTTTATTAATGAACTGCTTGATTTAATTCACAGAGGCCAGATCTTCAGCTCACAGTAATCAGTGTTGCTTTACTGCAGTAACAGAGGGGATCAAGTTGGCCACCGGTGAGATCCAACCCCCCGCCTGCAAACAGCAAGCCCTGTCTGGGAAATCCAGGCAGGGCTGTGCACTATGGGTAAAAGGCCATTTTTAGGAACTGGCCTCCTTTCCTTTGGGGGCATTTAGCCTCTGTTTCCTCTGAGTCACCAGGTTCACTCTCCTACTGTGATGGAGCAATCCCAGGGGGAAAGGGTTGACGGACAAGCAGAGAGTAGCGACAGCCTGCTCTAACCATGAGCTCACTTTTTGCTTATCCAACATTACAGGCTCTACAAAAGTACTTCCAGAAAGCAGAGAAACGCATCTCCTGCAAACAGGTCCCCCACCCCAGGGCCGTGAGAAGCAGCTCAGGCGTGAGCCTCTTGTGACACCCAAGGAGCCGGGGCAGCCCCCGACCACCGCCCTGGCACAGCACCCTGCCACAGGCACACCCCATCTTAACCTGCTGCGTTCTTGTCAGCGTCAGGTCTGCAGGGTCAACCTAAACACATGCTTCAGGCTACTCAAAACAGCATTCATACAGAATCTGCTTTAAAATCACAACTCCGCAGAAGTGAACTTTGCTTTTGGTTTTAGGAGGGTCCAGGAACACACCTTTTCCTTGTCACTCTTACAGGATTCTCTGGGTGTAAATACTTAATGGAAACGTTCCTGGAATCACATTACCATGAAAAAGTGTGATCCCAGAAACATTTGCATGAGACAATAGTCTGTAGCGTTGCAGCATCCAAATCCAGATGTTTCTGGTGAGAAAGAAATAGATGACCTGAGAATTAAATCCAGGCCCCTTGGCTCCCCTCCAGATGCTCTACCAGCTGCTCACACCAAGTCCCCTCTGGTCAATTACTTTACTTGATGCTTCTAATCAACAATATTATATATGTGATGCTATAAACTTTTGTATTTAATATTAGCTCATAACTCAGCATCCAAAACCAGATGGTTTTGGTGAGAAAGAAATTGATGACTTATCAGAGGACTGAACCCAGGTCCCCTGGCTCCCTTCCAGACAGTCTACCAGCTGAGCTGCAAAGCTAACCAGTTACCTCCCGCTCCCCCCGCTCCTTTTCTTTTCATGAAAGGAAAAGGATTTCACATCTCCCAGTGTGATGTGCAGGAATACGTGAAAGATGTTTTTATAAACACTTTTAAAACACTACAGTGCAATGTTGCTTTGAGTCAGGAGAACACAGCTTTTCCCAGAGAAGGGCTTTGCAAACAAGCTCCTTTCTTTCCTAACAGCCTTGTTGAGGGCTCACACAAACTGCATGCAGAAGCAGCATAATAGGGGACTAATTCAAATCTGAACTTCTTCAGCTTCCCCATGCTCTGTTGAAGATGATGACGAGACACTCTCTGCAAGGCTGCCTCCAGGACAGCTCACGGGGTCACAAGATGTAGCAAAAATGCTTATGTTAAAAGACTTAAAACCCATTTCTGCAGGGCTGAAAGGTGGAATGCAGTCATTTCTGATTTACGCAGATTTTACACGTTCCAGCCACGCAAAGCGGTTAAGCAAGTGCTTTATTTCAAACCTGCAGTAGACGCATTGAGTTCAGTGCAACACTCCTGGGTTTGAAGTTAAGCACTAACGTGCTGGTCCATACAGGGCCATACTCTGGGAACCCAGAGCAGAGCACAGTAGTGTGCTGCTGCTGCTGAACTGCTCAGGATGCTCTTATCACAGCAATCACATTTTCATTTGTTAAAGGATAGAGCATAATTTTTTTTAATTATGTATTCACAGGGTTTTGCTCTTAAATTATAGTTATATAAGATACGATGAAAAGCAACTTCCACGAAAACCCAAAGCCCACAGTCTTAAGAGCTTTGTTTAGAATTAGAGACAACATCCACTACAGAGAGCACACACATCTATAAATATTTGCCCACAATTGTCAGAAACAACTGTTAAAATATTATTGTAACTGAAAGGAAACTGAAAGCAAAACCAGCATGCTACAAAAATGTACTAGAGAATGTTTTCCAAAGAGGTAATTCCAGCTTCCCTAACCAATGAAGACAGCATGCCTTTTCCAAGGAAAAAAAGTACTTTTTACAAAAGAAAACATGACTGCAAGCATGCAGAGAATTGGCAACAGTGTTCAGAGAATTCAATTTTTCTTGTTAGTTAACTTGACTAGATTTTAAGACCAAGGTCTTGGCTTAAGTTAACTTAATTATAACAAATGTTTGATTTTGCAAATTTCAGTAAGATACAGTACTCATTTGCTAGGGCATCTTACCATACCCAGGAAATGAAATTAGGCAAAAGCTTTAATAGATCCTCCAACTGCTGGATAAACAAATCTCATCCTCAGTGAAACAGACTGCTGAATTTGGCTCTGTTCTACTCTGAAGACTCAGCATTATCCTGCCAACATTTTCACTACAATCAAACCAGCTGAAATCAAAGCTCAGATAAAACATTCTGACTAAACTGCCATGGCATAGATAACTTCCCATTCAAGAACTGATACCTGAAACAGTAGAATTCCATCAAATCATCTTTTACCAAAAATTTCACATCTCCAGTCAAATTACTTTCCAGAGAGCTTCAAGCTATTTTATATTGTACCAAGGCTGCTTAGCATGAAGAGCAGGAAAAGAGCATCTGCATGGTGGGAGGTGGCAAAGGAGAAACAAAAATGGAAAAAAAAAAAAAAAAAAAACAGGCTGAGAGAGCTTCAAGGGCCAGGAGGGTAGAGACAGATACAGGGGCAGGACCAGCAGGTCAGGGAGAATTCCAGGGAGCCCACAACTCCGGAATCAACACATTCAGTCAGCATCTGGAGTTGACCAGCCCATAGCACATGCAAGAGAACTGCTGAGAGCTGCAGAGCATTACATTCATGGCATTTTCAGTAGCTGGTACAAATAATGGTGGGCTTGACCCCAGAGAGATACCAAGACCTGCAGAAGCTGATGAGAGACAAGGGCACTCTGTGACGAGACAACTAAACTAAAACCCTGTGACAAGAACATCGTTAATATATTCACAAAGATCAATATATTAGTGCCTGATATACTGATGAGGGAAAGAGCCAACCAAAACACCACAGAAAGAGGAGCAAGGTACATGGCACAGGTGGAACACAGAAAACGATGAGTGACTGAGACAGCACCTGGAGGCACAAGTCTCCAGAACTTTCTACACAGCACAAAGCAGGTGCAGCCTCTGAAGACACAACTCACTCATCTAGTCTTCTGCAGAGGAAGTAACACTTCAAGTCTTTCAATGTCAGCTCTCCTCACATTGACTTCACCAGTGTAAGTTACCCAGCACATCTCAGTGGCACAGAATGAATTCTAAGGCAACAGCCTTCAACTAAGCACTGCAGTGCCTTGTATCCTCTTCCATCTTTCAAACCCCCCAAAAGCATAGCTGTTTCAAACTATTGGTGTGGCTGATTCCAACAGACTCAACTCGTCCTAAGCAAGACCAAAAATCACACCACCTTTTCTTTTCCTACATTTTCTTTTAACAAACAGATTAATAAACACAGATACATAAACATGTATGTTTAAAAGGAGAATTACATCAATGGCACAACACAGAATCTGTCCATCCTGGCTAAACAGCTACAGCAAAGGAGAGGAGACTTTATACACTTGGCCCTCATTTGGTGGTCTGAGTGCTGCAATACCCATCCCCTGTGGGAACCAGGACATACACAACTGCAAGAAGCCCTCTGGGGGCCCTGAAACACCCAAGCATATCTACATGAGAAGCAACCAAACTGGTGGATTGTTAAAACTACTGGGTGCTCCTGAAAGTTCTTCCTCTCATTCAGCTCTCACAAGACACCATCCTCTACTCAGGCATCATCTTTCCTCTTCAGCCACAGGCCGAAAGGTAAGACAAGGGGTGAGAACCTGCATCCCGTGACTGCCCAAAGACATGCAAACCAAAATGAGTAAGTATCATCCAGACTATGCTGTAGACTTCCAACTCCAAAAGAAAAAATCCAAGAACAAATGGCAAGAAACACTGCTCTTTCTCAAGATTAAACTTCAAGGTGGGTGGAGGAAGGGCTAATGAAGTGCAAAACAGAACCAAGCACAGTCATCAACAAGTTTGGAAGAGAATGGTGTTTCCTATTTCCTCATTAGGTGACTGCATTTTCAGTACCAGCACAGGCTGCCTTTAATTAATCATGATTGCACTGAGCCATAATTTGCAAGTTGTCAGCACCAGGACTCATTCAGAGAAAATCTATGCTCCCCTCCCTCCCCTTTCACAAGCCTACCTTAACTCCCAGATCATCCAGGTCTTCAGAAAGCAAATTCCAGGTCTTAGACCAGATCTGGAAGCAAAATGAGAATGTCTGGTTGTAAAAAATGAAACTCTCCAAGGGTTTGGGTTTTTTTTGTGTGTGTGTAACAAACTAATACACAACATTTGGCAACAGTGTATGAATAGAACTCATTTTCATCTTTTCCATAGATCATAGATTTTATAGCATTGACACATGCTCTAAAATGCTTCCCTTGAAGCCTCCTCTCCTCCTCCCAGTCTGTTGTCTGTGGATACAACACTGACTAAAAGATCAAATCTGCTTGTTGCTTCACAGATATATTTTTTCATCATTCACAGACAGGACACTGTCCAGGAAAGAGCAGCTGGAATCACAGCTGCAAACCTCTTATTAATGTGACACCACATAATTGTACTTGAGAGCAGAAGAATTCTCTGGAAAAGGAAATAACTTCAGGAGATGCTCTGTAATTGAGTGGGGCTCCACCAGTCTGCTGGCATTTCAGTATTTTTGTACTTGGCAAGCTTTTGTTGAGAACAAAATGCAAAATCTTCTACCCAAATGCACTGAATTGAAACAGATACTGTCAACAAAAAAAATTAAAACACTGTACATACAGGTATAAAGCTGGAGGGCAGACAAGAAGTCTGAAAAGCGCAGATTTGCTGCTAGTCTAGGTGGAGTTACTGCACAGTCTCCAAAGGAGATTTACCCCTTTTCACCAGGAACTAAGTTGGCCCACTCTCAGGTTTGTGTGCCAGCCACTTACACACAAAACCCAGCAAAACTGAGACACTGACTTTCATCCAGAGCCGTGCCCAAACCTCGCAGCCTGCATTGACAGCTTCCCTGGGTCCTCAAGGAAAATATGCTGTTTGCACACAGCTTACATAGGAGTATTTACCCCAAACAGACACAATCTCTCTATTTACCTGCAACCAGGCTCCCTGGGACAGAAAAAAAAAAAAACAACAACAACAAAAAAACAACAACAACAAAAACCCAGGCTCTTTGCAAACCTGATCTTTCAGAAAGGGAGAAAAGGAAGACAGCAACACCTGGGCCTCAGACCAGGGCTTTGCAGCTCTCTTACCAGCATTTTGCTGTATCTTCAGCACAGAACAAGCCACAGGCAGATCTAGTTTGGTTTGGTCTGGTCAAGCAGGGAGCTACCTCCACACAGCCTCCAAAAACTCCCCACCATTTTGGGAAGAAGAGAAAATTGGTCCCGCCCCTTCCTTTAAATCCTGCAGAGCCCTGTGCTGGTCAAGCAGCCCATTTTGGAGCAACCAGAGTAACTCATCGAGCACCTGAACATCATCAACGCGTGACACCCCACAACTTGGGGACATGACATGTGGTACCCCTTGGCTGCGGTAGAGGGTCACACTGTCCCCAGACGTGAGATGGACAGACCCACAGCATGCGACAAGGGGACAAACCAGCACTAAACTGGTGCCCAAAGCCTGTATCACTGAGGCAGGTGATAGCCCCCCAGGGAATCATCACCCCAGCTGCAGAGCAGTGGGTCCTTTCTGCAGCATCCTTGGGGAAGGAAGTGGGTATCCTATGGAGGGAAGGCAGATGGGAAATGCACACATTTCATGTTGGCAGGATAAGACTTACCTCTCTGTATCTGACTGTTCTAAGTGGTTTCAAGATGCTTGACTAGGATGCTCATAGGACAGGCTGTTGTTTCCTCCCTGTGAAATGAGCCGAGGATGCAGTTTGAGCACCGGGAATTTTACTGGGACACTGGCAGAACCAGGAGTTGCAGTTGCAATCAGCTCGTTCACCTGTTCCACAGTCACAGCCACACTGCAGCTTAATACTTGACAACCAGAATAGAAGACAGCAGATTAGTTACAACAAGATAAGAGGGATATGCTCCAACTCACTGTTCCCCAAATCGAAAGAACAAACGCTGCTAAGATGACTGCTTTTGCTTATCGGGAGAACAAGGCCAAACAAGGTAAAAGTTAACCTATGTAGGAATAAAACCCTCCTCCAGCAGCCTGTCCTGAGGACTCTGTGTGGCACAGGAACAGAGTAGGGACAGGGAGAAGAGGAGGGAAGATGTGCAGTGCAAGCCCTGAAGAGGGGTTTGTCCCTGTTGTCCCAAAGAACTCTGGCTAGCACCATTCCTGTGAGACTGTGGCCTCTTTTTCTGCTTACCCAGTGTCTGTGCTGAGTTAGGATTTTATTTTAAAATTATTCCACACTCCAACGGGGATGATGCAGTCTTTCTCAGCAAAGGTTTGTATACAGCAAGGTGAAGTGTCTATAAGCAATGAGACGACATGCTTAGGAGATATTGTTTATTTTCCATTATTGCTTCTTTCAACCTGGGCTGTGAAGCTGAACTACAGCTAGAAAGCACAGAGCAAAGCACGAGCGGGTGGAGGAGCAGAAGGAAGAACACTGAAGCCTGTTTAACAAGCACAGCATCACACTAAGGCATCTTTCTACATGGTCCTTTCCCTCAGCACACTGCTCAAAGGTACCTGGCTGCAAACTTCAGCTGATGGACGTGGAAAACGTGCACAGCAGGGCTGTCTCTGTGGCCAAAGGGGGAAATTGAGCCTGGCTGCAAGCAGAGCGCTGTGCTCACTGCATGTCCCTTGTCAGCCTCTGCGTTGGTGAGACAGCTCCCTGTGCTCTGCCACCACCATTTTTTTTAACTTGTTTAAAAGCACATTTATTTTTTGGAAGCCTCTGCACATCAGATGGAGCTAATTAAAAACAAGAGGGCTCAGGGGAGCTGGGGGGAAGAGGGAGACATGCAATTTGGTTTCCACTTCAAAGTGGTTTAGCAAAATAAAAGCACTCAGGCCCTCTAACGCAAGAGCATGCCCATGGGGAGGGGAGAGAAGGGGGCACTCAGTGCTCTCAAGTGCCCGCTTTCCCCCTCACTTTTGTTCACGTAGCTCAAAGGAGCTGTGTTTGGATGCTGTGCCAGCTGATTAGTCAAGGTATCTGAGATTAATTGCAGCGATTCCTGCTGTGCCCTCCCATCAATTTTGCAGAGCGGGTGGCACTGTATGGGGAGGAGGTGGCATCCATGGTCACCGGCACCCACCCACACAATCCTCCTCCTTGACTGTAGGGGTTGGGATTGCCTTCAGGTAAGACAGCAACCGCCACTGTGGGGTTTCTGGACAAGTGTGAGGAAACAGCCACCAAGCAGGATGGACACTGCCACAGCCTGGCTGTTCGAAGTCCTCTGGGATGGGCCTGTGCAATCCCCCGTGTCCCAGCATGGAGGGACGCCTTGCAGGCAACTCCACTGCCCTGCAGTCTCCCCACCAGCTCTGTGGCACTGGGGTCACCAGTGTGGGGTCCCATGTGTCCCCTCCTGGGGTACCAAGGCTCCCCTGGCCCTTCCCCCTGCACGGCCCCAGGGCCTCACAGCACCGACCCCCAGCCCAGCCCTGACTCCTGCGCGACACCCAGGCCCAGCTCCAAAGACCCACAGCGCTGACCCCCCTCAGGGCGGCTCCAGTTGCCCCATTCCTGAGACCCGTCGTGGGTGCCCTGTCCCCCTGCCCACCCTGCCTCCAGGACCGTCCGTGCTGAGGGGGAGGCGGGCGCCAGGGCCAGGCCAGGCCCCAGGAGCTGCGGTGTTGGGGGCTGCACCAAGGCCCCAAACCCACCGTCTGACCTGGCCCGGGGCCACCCTGCTGCCCTGCCTGGGCTTGGGGTGTCCCCACCATCGGGGCCCCCTGTCCCCACACCCCTGCTGCTGGGTTTCCTCACCCCCTCAAGAAGCAGCTCACCAGCGCTACTCCCTGCGTCTGCTCCATTTGGACCTTTTTTAGTTCCTTTTTTTAAAAAAACACATTTTTCAGCTCTCTACACTGACATTTTAAACCCCACATTAAAGTGGGGGCTTCCGTCAGGCCGGGCTGGACTGCAGCTGCGGGGCTGTGTGATCGCCATCCACCGCTGACAAGGACTAATGGGGCCTTCCCACCCCACGCCATGTCTGAACTCCCTCCTCGCCCTCTCCTTTATTTAATCAACCCTCATTGTCGTTGATGAGCATCCCATTCTGGGTGATGGTTTATACAGCAGGAGCACTTGAACCCACAGCCGGGGCCAGCAGCTCCTGTCGCACAGGTCAGCAGGGAGCCGGGGGGCAATGATGCTCACCACCCCCTCTCCAGCCCCAGTTCAACCACTGACCTGGGGTGACATGCCGAGTCTGACTACAGTTCCTCGAGCCAGCCGCTATCCTGTCCTCCTGCACCCATTTTTGTTTGTTCTTCCCTCATTTTGTGTGGCTGGGGGACTGGAAGGGGAAGGGATCAATAAAAATTAATTCTGAAAGTAAATAAGGAACGAATTGGCAGCTTGCAAGTGGCAATGGATAAAGTGCCCTGTGACGGCCCCATAAAATATCTCTCCACACACCATTTATCACCAAGCCAAGTATGTCTTAGCATCAAGCTTAATTTACTTGGTATTAAAAGACATAAACCCAGCCTTGCAAATTTGGCAAGAAGAGTTTCAATGGCAATTAAGATTTTAATGCACCTCATGGGATTTTCCATCATTGGGGGCTTGAGGGGCTTTTGGCTGGGCTCAACCGTTGGGATGGGTCACTCAGGGGTTTAGGCTCCCTGGCACCCGACAGTTGGTTGCAAAACTTTAAGAGCCCTGGAGACCTGACCATCTCATGCCTGGGAGACCGGGAAAAAGCGATGAGACTCGCTGCTGCATCTGACGCCCTCAGCAGCCTCCAGCCCCCTGGGATGCACTTGCCCACGACTCCAGCTTGCCATGGCTGTAGTGCTGCAGCCGCTGCTGTATGAAGGGAAGCTTTCTCAGTCCCCTGTCTGCCACAGAGAGCTATTGTGAGCAACAAATTACAGCCCTGTCGGAGCCTCCTTGGCTGCAGCACAAGGAGCAAGGATGCTGGCCCTTGAGTAAAGCTAACTGGATTTTATTCAGTTGCTTTTTCTTTTTAAAAGTTTGTAATACGCTGCCCAAGACATAGTACAAGCTCTGTATGAGACATGAATAACATTCACTCATGTGACTGTTTGTACAACCGAGGGCATTACAGGTCAGGCTGAGAAGTGTTGTAAGAACGATGCAAGGCCCCAGCTTAGACAAGCAGGGAGCATGGCGAAGCGAGAGAAAGAGGCATTCACAGGGCTGTGTGGGGTCCAGCGTACACTAGCTGAAGGCCCAATAGGTCACCATTTCAATGCATGTTCTTGGGGCTGCCCATGGGGAAACATGTCTCTTGTCTGGCGCACGTAATGGCATTATCGACTCACCTTCGAGAGCCAGAGAGAGACCCCACCAGCCCAGCACAGACAATTGGTGTGTCTTATGGAGAGGAAACCAAAATAAATCACAACACACATGGCAGGGAAAACAGCTGAGCCTTCACTCAAACCCTAGCTAGCCAGAGACATAGCGTGTGCATCGGTGTGTCCTCTCATATCCACTGCCTCACCATGCACCCTCACAGCTCCCTTGGAGGGCCTAGGCTCCGCTGCACCGCTCGAGTCCATCTTCACAGCCTTCTGGCTCTACGGGTCCTTCTGATCTCCTCCCAATTGCCTTGTTCCTTGGCATCAGGCAGCCTGAGGAAAAAAAGGCCACTGAAGACAGATACAAGGATGCCCCTTTACATCCAGCTTCCCACGTCCCTTCCTTGCATTTCTACACACAGCAGTGTTGTTCTGGTAACCCAATCCACCCCAGCAAAAAGACCCTGGCTTTGGGCGGGGAGTGGTTCTTCTCCTTAATTTATGTAGGGTCAACCTCATAATTGTACCCCGCTTTTTATCCCTTCCTCCATATAAATCATGTATGTGACATTTTAGCGGAACGCCAACAAATTGAGCATGATGTTCTTATCACCAGCGTAATAATTTAATTCAAAGGGGCTTTGCATCACTGCACACCGGGATCAAGAGGAAGGGAAATAAGGCCATCCCTGTGCAGCAGAGCTCCTTCAAGTTGGGCCAGCATGTCACACAACCCTGCATTCCCAGGCTGTTTTTCTTTCATTTAAAGTTTTATTTGAACTCTGGGAAGAGCCAGCTGAGTGCCTCCGCAGAGGCTGTTCAGCCAAGAAGTGGGGCTAATGGGCTCTGCAGTGCTGAATGCTGCTGAAATGCCCATGGAAGTCAAGAAAAAGGCTTTTTTTTTTAAGCAATACCTGCAGCTCAGAGGAAGAGTGACTTTTGCACACAGTGCCCAGGTTTTGCCCGTCACCTGGCCAGAGCCATGCAGGTATCGAAGGTGATCAGCAGAACAGGAGGGGAGAGTCCAATTGCATCTGCAAGTCCCTGGGTCCTTCTTTCTCACCTCAGGCAATACCCATCCAACCCTGAGCAAGGCTTTACCTTCCATTTGCAGGCACCTGGCCAACAGAAGGTCACAAAAAAAAAAAAAAAAAAAAACACAAGCAAAAAAAAACACAAACCCAAAACCTCCATCACAAAAAAAAAAGAAGCAGATTTGTTTTCAGGAGATGAAAAGATGAAAATGGTCCATCATTGACCTCAGGGTCACTCCCTGTGCTCAGCATCTCTTGTGAGAGACTGAGCAAAAAGAATGAAGCTAAAACCAGGAGGCATTTTGGAACTGAGACACGCAGAGCCATGTGTAAAGGCACACGCACAGCCGCACAGTGTGGTGGTATCGCCATATTGCAATAAAATTAAAAGTGTAAAAGTTAAATTAATAGCCTAGTTAACTGCTGCAATAGATACCCTTTGTACTGCCCTATCCTTAATGTTATGAAGCCAAAATAATGTTGGTTAAAGATTCATTATTTAAACAATGTGCCTTTGTCTGACCTCTCCAAAAACATGAAGAATAAAATTATAAAACGCTAACTCCATCAGCAACCTGTGAAGAACGGCTTAGGTTTGCCAAACTACTGAAGAAACTAGGGGAAAAGTGATTCTGGCAGGGGTTGCCACAACTCATGGACCCTTTACCCAAATTGTACCACCGACCCAAAAGAAGTAGGAGAAGTAACAGGACTGACCGTGCGCACTAATTGACATGCCAGACGAGGAGACTCTGACCAATCATTTAATAAAATAACAGTGCATATGTATTAGAGAGTTGACTATGTTAATGTTTTGTGTATAAATAACAGACAATTTGGAGCTTTGGGGTGTCCTGTCTTGGGACCTGTAATAAAGGAAAATACTTCCGCTCTGTGTGTGGAATGGCTTTTTGCACACTGGGTGATGGACCCAACTTTCGGGACAAGCAGCACAGCCCCCTCACGCGTGACAGCACGTGTATCTGCAGGTGTTTGCCCTGGTACCAGACAAACACCCTACGTGCCCCAGCCTGCCTCCCTGCCCGGGGTCTGTGCCAGCTCCCAGCCTGCCAGCAGACCTGCACCGCTCGTTTCCAGCCAAATGAGCCAGGCTCAGTCCATCGCTGCTGGGGAACAGGCACCAGAGCAGCTGAGCAGCTGCAGAAGGGGTGTGAGGAAGAGATGTGGCTCTCCTCAGCGTAGCTGCAGGTGCAAAGGACAGCGTGTGTCTGTCCATGCTCCAGGGGATGATCCATGCATCCTGCTTTCCCTAGGTATCGTTGCTGGAGGTGGAGTGACCTACAGATGGAAATGAGGGAGATTTGATTGATTACTTGGTGGAAGTGGGGCTATGAAAGTAGAAGCCCCACCAGCATGGCTGTCAGCAAAGCTAGATCTGTTCATCTGCTGGGTAAAACGGTCTAATCAACGAAGTACGATCATTTTTAAACAGCCTCCATGGCATTCATTACAAAGCTCAGGGAAAGCAGCATGCTTTCCCACTAACAGCCTTCACCAAGCCTGGGCTCTGTTTGGGAGCCCCTGGCTCCCTCTTTGTCTCCTACCCAACTGCAACACATGGAGCCAAAACCCTCCACCCTGCAGCCTGGGGTCACTGGGGGATGATTTTCCAGCCTGTCCTGAAGGCACACATGCTCTGACATATCTTCAAATCTGAGAGCGGGCAGTGAAGAGGTCCCCTCTCCGGTCCAAACATTCATAGTTCACATTTCATGAGCCAGGGAGCCTCCTCAGCACATCACCCACAGCGTGTGGGTGTGGGGAGCTGCTCAGCTGTGATCTGCAGACCACTGATGGTCCAGGAACATCAGCTGGTCCAGAAACCAAACACAATTACAAAGCCACACACTTCCAGTTCTATGCAATGGAAAGGGAGGGTCTGCTCCCAGTTGCTTTCTCTGCCCAGTTAAAGTGTTTGCAATTATAAAGAGTAAACTATGATTTAATAAAACAGTGGAAACATATGTACCTAGGTGTAAAGTACTTTAGGACCCCATTTCCAACCCATCACTGGGGTCAGAAAGTAGATTTTTCTTATTTTTTTTTCTAAAAAGCTATGTGATGCTTTAAAAAGTTGAGAATTTCTGGGACACTGCCTGCAGCAAAGACATACGTGAAAGAGGAGTAAAGATATGCCATGGGGAAAAAAAAACATTAAAAAATAGCAAAGAAATTCCTCATTTCCTACTTTGGCATTTCCTACCTCTGACCTGGAGGGCCTGTCTTGCAAAAAAACCCTTGTCTATCCTGTAAAGAAGACTTAACCTTTACTCCCAAACTGCCATTGTTAGTCATGTTAACGATTTCTTCACACAACTATTTCCAATCCATTTGTTCTAAAAGCTGTTTGAGGAATATAGTCAGGCTTCCATCAAAAGGAGAGTTTTAAATTGAATTTTTCGAAATGAAGAAAAGCTTCCATTGACGGGGAGCCCTGACCTGGAGCTAGTTCTGCCTTTGCTCCTCCGCTGCCACCAGATCAGACTGCACCAGGCAATCACGTCCCCTCCCCGTGGGCATCTCTGCTGCAACCCCAGTGAGATACCACCCCACAGCAAGCCCCACACAGGTCCAGCTCCTCTGCATCTGCGCCCAGACCAGCTGGGCTGGAGCTGGCTTGGACCTTCTCTGTCTACTCAGCACACTGCAGTTTGATCAACTGTAGCCAGCTACTATCCCACCTTTTTTCTATTCTTTCTTTTTTTTTTCCCCTAATCACCTAAGCTATGCATGTCTCCTACCACACATTTCCTACATCTGCACAAAATGATCCTGCTCTTAGGAAGTTTCAGAACATGGTTTAGTAGGCATGGTGGCGTTAGGTTGATGGTTGGACTTGATCATCTTGGAGGTCTCTTCCAAGCTTAAAGCAAAAAAAAAAGTTCCTTCTGTAGATGTAAACTCAACCAAGCCAGGACGCAGGCCTGAACATGATCTTGCAATCTATAGAGTTTGATTGTTTATGACATTCCTGACCACGGGTTTTGACCCGTGCCAACCAGCACCCTCCCAAACCATGCCTGGGCACAGATTGGGGCAGAGCATGGGCCAGGAACTGTTCCCAGGTTTAGGAGCACAGGGAGCTCACAATCCACCGTGAATTTTCCATCTCTGGCAACCCTCAGACAGGTTTTGCAATCGAGACCAAAAGGGGATGAAGGCCAGCACCTTCTTGGGTGGCTGCAGGAACTTGTTCTCAGCCCCTGAGTGGCTGATGCGTTTGAGTCCTGCCAGTCCCCGGGCGTAACCACACACCTTGCCCGTGTGTCACTGCTGACATGGGCCCATGTGCAAACTACATGGCGAGTGAGAGAGCGGCGTGCATTACAAACGAGGTGAAAAAGAAACCAGAGCCCGCCACTGGATTCTTGTAGCCCTCTGCTAATTAGGTGAGACGTGGTAAGACGAACCCCTGCTATCAGCAAAGCCAAGGGAATGTAAATATTTGCAGGTCTAGGTCACCAGATCCATTATTTACTGCTCTGTCATATGACTTAAGGTTTGACATAAGACTTGAGGTTCTGGGTTTTCTTTTTTTCTTTTTTTTTTTCTTTTTTTTCCTTTTTGCTCTGAGCGTCCCTTGATTTCTGGCCAGTTAGGTCACTGCAAAACAGGAGGGCTGCCTTCAATATCCCACACATGCGAAACAATGATGCTACTGTGAACTTTGCCCATTAATTCCAGTTTGGGTGACACAAGGTGTTGGGTGCTATGAGCCAGAAAGGAACACGGGGCAGCGCTCCCAGCCTCCTGTCCTGCCGAAGCTGGTGCCATGGCAGCCCTGCGTGGCAAGTGCTGTTTCCCATGGGAGGAAAAATACAACCACAACAACAGGGACATCTGCAACAAAAGCAGCAGCTCCCACCCAAAACTTGGCCGTAGGAGCCTCAAACTCTCCGTTTCTCTGTTTCAGCAGGAACCTTCAGTTTGCACTGGACCCTGTCCACAGTTCCCATTCCCAGTTCCTTTGCCAGAGAATGGGGAAGGGAAATGGGGTTTGTATTTAAAGGCACTATTTCACATTCAAGGGGAAAAGCTGTATTCATCTGCCCGTATTCCCCAGCCCTGGTTTCAAAGCCTGCTGTCAGTCAGTGTCATGCTGCCGGGGTGATATCTTTTCAAAGTTCCTGATTAGATAAAAGCAATTCAAAGGTTTCTTTCCCCTTTCCCCAGCAATATGCTTTTGCCCATTGCGGGGTGATTACACCCATCCTGCTTGCAGGCATTTTCCGCTCCGCAGCCCCCGTTCCCCACTGCTGGCCATGGCTTCAGGCTTCCCCAAACTGCAGAGGAGCTGTGTACTGCTGAAGCCCTGCTCTCTGCCATTCCCTCTGCTTCAGACCATCTCTGGGGCTATAATGTCAATCGTGACTGGACCAGGAAGAAATAAGACACCGATAGCTGGCATATCTCAGAGGTAAAGCCACGTGTCTCTAACCCAGGCTCTGCAGACTTCCAGCAGCTTTGTGCAATCATCCAGCGTGGCCTGGGTGACTGTAGGTAAAGAAAAACAGTGAAGGTCTCCCTCTTCTGAGGCAAGTTCTAAAAACATCAACTATTTCCCATTTTCACTGGAATTTTTTTTTTTTTAATTTTTCTTCCAGAATGCAAAAATGTACATTTCAGTTTCTGACAGGGAAAAAAAAAAGGAAAGCAGACATTTTCTGCAAGACTTCTGTTTCCAGAGATGTGGTCAGCCCTGCAAAAGAGCTTCAATTTAAAATTTCCCACTGGGGCTGCCCCTGACACCCCCTGCTCCCCACCCGCAGGGGCTGGAGCCCTCAGCTTGGCCCAGTGCAGAAGGATTGAGCTCTTCTGCTGCCAGGGGTGGGAAGGGAGGGGAGAAGGAGGCAGCAGCAGGCAGGTGAAAGGGATGGAGCAGGAGAACCAAAAGACTTGTCTTTGAGCTTTGTGCTCTGCTTGACCTTTTCCATGGGTAAAAATTCCAAATTCCCCTGCTGCTGGTGGCTCTCCAGGTTCGCTGGCTGAAGAAGCAGAGCCCATCACACCCCACCAATCTCCTGCAGATCCAGCTGGTCGGGGTCCAGCCATCTCTGGCACACCAGGCACCTTTTTGGGTCACCTTAGCACCCTTCATACCAAACAACACCACACTGGGCTTCCCAACAAAGCTCTTCTGACCTGGGGAAATGCTGACAGATGCCCTAAACTACACAGGGTCATTGGCAAACCCTCCGAGGGGCTGCGTGACCCCCAGGCTCTGCCCAGCCCTGCACTGCTGCACCGTGATGGGCTTCCTGCAGGGCATCAGAGGGGTCACCCCAAACTGGAGAGACCTCAAAACAAACTGCCACAAACACACCAAGCGGAGAGGGCACAGCAGGCAAAAGAGAGGAGATGGGGGAGTTTAATTTTATACAGTCTGTAAGAAAGGAGATTAAACAGGAGTGTGATAATGCTATAAATATCTCCAGGGAAATACCATCAAAGGAGAAAGGGGGATTATTCAAATGATCTGGAAACGGTAAAACAAGGAGTGGTGGGGCCTGAAGCTACAAAATAGAAATATTTCAGGCAAGGCATTAAGAAAAACTGTCTTAGAAGGAAGAGTGATTAGGTGCAGAAATCAGCTACCTCAGCAATGAGCCAGGGCCTTATCAGGGGTGTTTGAAGATGGCATAAGCATAAGTCAGGAGGAGATGCGGATGTGACCCAGGTGCAGAAGAGAGGTCAGACCTAAAAAAAGCCATTTGGAGCCCCGTCGCTCAGGATGCTCCCGTCTCTGCTGCCTCACCATTAGCCCCAGCTGCACAGCCTCCAAGCAGAGCACCCACCCGCAAAGAGCTGCAGACCCAAAGGCACCCACCATACCAGAGCTGGCCATCCCTGACTTTCCTCTTCCCGTCCTGTCTTCCAGCCTTTCCCCATTTTGCATTCGCTTCCCTACCCTATGACCGAGGGAAACAAAGGCTGATGGAGCCATATGCTGACTTTTCTGATCCAGGATAAAATGCCATATAAAATATTCCAGCCAGCTCGCCGCTGTGTAACTTGGCAGAGTAGCATAAGTAGCTAATGAGTAAAGCTGAAGTTGGCTATGTAATTAAAAGTGATATATTTTTATATATAAATGATGAGTTTTCCATCCCCAAAGCTGATAAATTTCTCAGGCTAAATTTCTCGAGCTAAGAGCCTTTTGTGGCCGCTATTTTACACAGCACTATTTTTTTTTCTCTGCTCCTCTCCAAAAAAAAATGACCAGTTTTCCCATCTACTTAATGGGCTGTAAATACTTTGCTGCTAAGATGAAAAGTCCATTTGATTTGCATTAAATCTTCATCATTACAAGCTCTCAGCTGCAGCAAGGCCTGGATACTGACAGAGAATACTGCATCCTTTTCTGGAAATCTCCCCTTAAAGATCACAAGGGAGAAGGAAAAAAATAAAAGGGCAGTCAAAGGGAGAATGAAAACCCGTGGCACTTCTTGGTATTGAGACACAAATACTTGCTGGCAAGGGTCCTGCTAGTCCTGGGGTTTCCTTCACAGCCTCGGTGCTGCTGGGGTGAGATGCTGCCCTGCCCTAGAGCATCCTTGCTGCAGGAGACCCCCGGACAACAGTGCTGAGAACTAGGCAGAATCAAACCATGATGGCTGGTGCAACAGGACAGCAAGGTAGGGCTGTCGCACAGTTGTTGTAACCCCTGGGAGCAGAAAGGACCAAGGAAAAATGACCTACCACCCCGGGGGAGCCTAGCAGGGACATCCAGGGAGCTGCCACTGCTGCCCTCCTCATCCTTCATGCTCTGCTTTATAGCAAAACCCAACACTCCGCTTCCTCCTCGCTCCTCATTTCTTCTTAATGACGGAGACTTTTCCACAGGAACAGGTTCATTGCTGAGTGTTCAGAATTCAGGCTTTCCTCAGACTTTTTTCTGACCCAGTGTTAATGCCTGAAGTGGGACTGGCCATATTTGTTCACAACTTCCAACTCTTCTAAACTGTTAAATTTTTTTTTTTTTTTTTTCAGGCAGGATTGAGGTCTTTTCAAAATGCTTCATTTCATTAGAACCATCATGTGTTCCTGAATGCTTTTTACACACAGAGTAGTACAACATCTTCACTTTATCCTCATGCCCCGGACAGACAAGGCAGACTGGAAGCTCTCCAGCTCCCATCCCAGCTCCAGCAGAGCCGGGATTGTCCACACTGCCAGTTCAGCCCTAGCCCAGCCTTGTCGAAGGCTGAACTCACCCAGTTGGTCCTTCCCGAGGTTATACACAGCCTGACGCAAGGATAAGCCCTCAGCAGCTCGGCATCCTTCTGCGGCCAAACACAGACACTCACACCTGAGCCACCTCCATGCCACCCCAGCGCACACAAGCCATCCCTGAACCAGGCACGGTACTTTGTCATCAGGACACAGCGCTCGGGCAGAGCCAGCCCTGCAGCACGGGGCAAGCAGAGCCCCAATGCGCTGGTGTGCACAGGGACATCCCTGTCCCAGCCACCTTCAGCCCCATGAGCAGAGCTCAGCTGTCACAGGACGCTGCTCACTGCAGTTAGCCTGTGAAGGACAGGACTGTTCACTCATGATTTTTAAATCCCCACGTCCCTCTGCAACCCCCAGTGCCTTTTAGACAGCAGAACACTGGGGCAGTCCCAGCCCTGTCCCCGCGCAGCAGCACTGTCACTGCCCCAGTTGGGGCTGCTGGCCCCAGACCATTCCCAGTAAGGACCCAGCCCGGCAGCTGATGTAACTCCGCAATTAGGACCGGGTGAAGTCAGAATTTCCGCTCCAGGCCCACCCTTTGGATATCCTGCTGACCCCCGTAGGAAGGTGGCCCCGTGCTCCCCAGGGCATCCCAGCAGAGCCACAGCCCAGTGCCTGCTTTCCTCTCGAAACCCCCCCTACAAATCAAGAGGGTGATGCTGTCAGCAGTAGGAACATGTTTATTAAGTGACAACAAGCTTCTTCCCTTCTAGCTCCAATTTGACTCCTTTCTTGCATCCATTTTTCAAGTTAATTAGCTTTCTCATTTCTCCTTTCAGTCTTCTCCTCCTAATTACAATCCCACTGTCCGGTGAAGAGACCAGGAGCAACAAGAAGCCGAGTCCCCCATTTACTGCTCACCCAGCGGGTGCTGCACGCTCATGGCACCAGCTCCTTCCAGCCCCGTGCCGGCGACGGGCTGCTTGAGTTTTGGCGTTAGCATCAGGCTTGGACCCAGCAGGGAAAAGGAAAAATGAATGAAATCACACCGAGTGATGACTGGCATCTTCCTATCACGGCCAGTAATCCCAGCAGGCCACAGCAGAGCTGCCCAGCTGGGTCCTTGCTGAGGGCCAGACAACTGGACTTTGACCAGGTCTCAGATCATAAAATTTTTAGAGCCTCTCTCTGCCCTAGTCCCAGCCCAACCAAGGTCCCGTGCTCTGCTCTTCTGTCTACATGTGTCACCTGCCAGCTGGCCAGGGTCCCCATCACTGATTGTCATTTCCACCCAGAGCTCTCCTGGGATGTGCCCCTGCCTGAGTGTCCGCGCCCTTCCCAGTGCACTGCTGGACACGGATGCTAACACCAGAGAAAAAATATCCCCAGGGACAGTACGGCCCTCAGTGTGAACAGCAGCTTTTGCTGGCAGTGGAATAAATGGGAGAGACTTCCAAATCGTCCGTCGGAGGAATCCCGCTGTCATCTGCACTGCGATGCTCCACGGGTACAAACCATCAGCGCAGGCGTTGGTCTGAGGCAAGCCAGAAGACATTCAATTCCTTGATCTTCCAGCCCACGCACAAGCGTGTAGACGTGTTCATGAACAGTGTGTGCAACGCTGTCCTTTGGCCCCTACGTACCAAGCTAAGTGGTAACATCTCTTTTGAACAATATTCCGCCCGTATCAATCCCAGCTGAAGCTCCCCTGAAACACAAAAGAAAACAGAAGAAAGTTCATCACCAGCAGCTACACGCAGGTCTGGAGAGACCAGTCCTGCCCAGCACCAAGGCTTTTGACCTGTCCTCTAACGCAGGAACGTGCACACGGGCTCTCGAGCTGCCCTCTTGGCTTCATGCACTGCTGTCACCGCTTCAGCCTGTGACCTTGCTAGGGCTCACCAGCTACGGATTGACCTGCATCACTGCTTAAAAGCTGCCCGCTTTGCCTTTCTTCTCACCAGACTACAGATAGTTTAGTGCGTTTTGCTGATTTTTTGACAGTGATAAAGAGTAAGGTCTCGAACCGGAGCGTTCTCCATGAACACGGTGCTGAGCTCAGCACAGGCTGGAAATCTCATCCTGATTGTCAGCTCTTCCCTTGCAATTTGTATTCAGATATTCTGTTCTTCCTTGCTTCTTCTCCTGCACAGGCAGGACGTAAAGGCTTCTACAAGCTGTTGAAGTATTGGCATGGTGTAAACCAAGAGCGGCCACACCGCAGTTGTAAATACCATGATCCCAATGAACAAGTAACCCGTGTTATGAAGAGAACTGCAAGCGTTCACTATGGCTTGATAAAGGTGGTCTGTGGTCTGAAGAGCAGGGATGGGAGAAGACCAGCTGTGGGGCCTGGCTTCTTGCAAACCACAGCCCAGCGAGTTCCCCTGAGCCCCTGCACTGGAGCGGGACCCACCAGCAGCACCCGCTCTGGGACCTCAGCCCTCAAACCCATCACAAGGACACACGAGGCTTCCACCCAGGAGCTTTCAGTCTTGGTCTAGTGCTCAAAGACAAAACAACGTGATCAGGGAAGTGAGGTGGGCAGAGAAACTCTTCTCAGAAGCTGACGCTCACCCTGGATGGGCTAACAGGTGACTCCTCGGGCTGCCGGCACAGCATCCCCTCCAGGCCTTGAGCACACAAACACTCCCACCCACGTTATTTGTTGTCTCTGCCATAAAAGAGTTTCAATCAAGCTGGGACAGTAAATCCTAGTTTAAATTAAACAACCCCATTTACTCACAACGAAGGCTGTTCAGAACCGGCACCCTCTCTCGGACAAGTAGTGCTTCAGAGCACAAATTTGGCTTGTAGCGTTTAAAGCAGCTGTCTTCATAAAAGCTAATAAAATACAGTTGGATAATTAAAAGCTTTAATTAAAAACGCAAAGTCCAAATAGTTTCATATTAACAAGGAAACTTGTTTTGACATCTGAAATTGCTGCACAAGCTAAATTCCCATGTATTCTCTCCAGGCTATTTCGAGTTTGCTGCGTAGCTGGAAATGTCTCCTGGCTGAGTCCAATCACCATGTGTTGCTGCGGACGTGCACCAAAAATTGATGCAGCTTGTTTTACAACTTCACTTTTAATTATCACAGTCGGAGGCAGCAGTGGGCTTATTTGCACGCCAATCCCTGAACACAGCCTGGGGATGGAGCAGCTTGGCACTCCAGGGATGAAATATGTGACTCCTGGGCATGGGCTGCCAAGCTAAAATGAGAGCTGAGCAGAGCAGCAGAGCCAGCTTTGCTGGAGGTTTCTCCAGCTCTGTCCTTCCCTGTGGCCATAGGGCATGGGGCTGTGCAGTGCCACCACCATGAGAGCACCCATCGCATGGGTGCTGGGAGCAGATTTTGGTGCGGCTGTGCTGGGGATGAAGGGGGAGCGGGACTGAGCCTGGATACAGGAGTTGGTTTTGCAGCCGAACGTTGGGAGTTGGGTTCATGGCTGATGCCACCTCTGCAACAGCTCAAGAAAAGCAAGTGCTGTGGCTGTTCCTCCTTTCTGTCCATGCCAGGGTGAACGGGAAGCACATCTCTCCTACATGAACTCTTATTTCTGGCAGGACAAGTGCAGGCACGGATACAGCCAGGGACATTTGAAGAGCACTGGAACAGGTTGTCCAGAGAGGTGGTGGATGCCCCATCCCTGGAAACATTCAAGGCAAGGTTGGATGAGGCTCTGAGCAACCTGTTCTGGTTGGAGATGTCCCTGCTCCTGGCAGGGGGGTTGGACTGGATGGGCTTTGAAGGTCCCTTCCAACCCTAACCATTCTGATTCTATGATTCCAGGTGTGGGTGCAGCTTGCTGCCAGGAGAGGGGAAGCTTCTGCCTGCAAAGAGAGGAGAGGAGAAGCAATGCTCTACCCCGTCCCGGGGATGGCTGGAGACTCACTGAAGCTCAGCACTTCCCATATCCTCATTTCAAAGCCCCCCAAGGCCATGCAGCCAGTGGGAAGCCTCTGCTGTCCCCTTTGGACCCTTTACCATATCAGATCCTCTTCTGCAGAGGCTGATGGACGCGTGCAATTTAGTCTTGGAGCAAAACGAGTACTGGTGAAACGGCAGTAAATCCATCAGTGCACCCTTGGGATTGCAGATCCATAAGGCTTAAAACCAACAGGGACTGATTTAATTGTGTAATTTGACATTTCTCATAACACAGAGCAAAGAGCCTCCCTAACACCAGCTGTTACACACCCATCACCAGAGCAACGTCTCTTCTCGCTACGCACCCGCTCCTTTACTGGCCTTTGGCACTGGAGAAGCCACCCCGGGCCTGCTAAGGGACCTGGTTGTCACTGCCCTCACTGTGGAAACGGGCAGCTGCTGCCCAGATGCCACTGTCCAGCTTCATCTCCGAGACACCGGATCTTGTGAGACCATTTTATGAAACACTAACTCTTGACTTACTAGGTCATAAGAAAGCTGATTTCTTTTGCCATTTCACATGTTTTTATAGAGGTTAAATGAGAATAAACTTAAAACATTTGGATTTCAACAGCCAATGGATTTGGTTTGGCCTTATTCAGTGTTCCATTTGTCTTTTTCTCCTCAGGAAAACTTTAAAAAAATTAAAATCTGGCTTCTGGCCAACCCTTTGGTAAGCAGCAGAACCGTGCGCAGATTCCCATCCCTTGGTGCCTTTCCTTTTCCTCTGCCCTACCTCACCATTTCTGTTCCTGTTTTGTACAGAGAGCACAATAAACATTTATCCATCACAGCCTCAAGGCTGAAAGTCCCTGGGATAAAGGCAGAAATTTGGTACTAACGCTGCCTTTGGCCCAGTGCTGACCAGGCACCCTGAGACCGAGGTGCCTTTCTCTGCTGGCACATGGTGTCCCCGATTCCTGCCTCAGTTTCCCCACTTGCAGAATGGGGTGATGATGGACTCACCTCCTCTGCAAAGTATAAAAGCTTCTTTCTCTTTTTCTTCTGGCTCTTCTGTCTTCTGGAGGGTGGACATTTTTAGTTTCTCAGCAGTCCCTGCAGCTCCACCGATCTCCGCCTGCAGCTTGGCCCATCCAGCTGAAAAGGACAGGACAAGGGGTCGTGGTTTCAACACAGAGGGAGGTAGATTCAGACTGGACATCAGGAAGAATTTTTTTACGCTGGGGGTGGTGGAGCACTGGCCCAGGATGCCCAGAGAGGTGGTGGATGCCCCATCCCTGGAAACATTCCAGGCCAGGTTGGCCGGGGCTGTGAGCAACCTGATCTGGTTGGAGATGTCCCTGCTCCTGGCAGGGGGGTTGAGCTGGATGGGCGTTAAAGGTCCCTTCCACCCAAACCGGTCTGTGATTCTATGAAAAGCAACGGTGTGTGCAGGGAATTTTCTGTGCTTCCCACCCATTTTTTCCCGGGCACTGGGTATAAGGGGGCTGCAAAGGGGAGGTGGCGGGAGGTCGGGGACGGGGTGACCACGGGGGTGCCCGTGGTGTGTGGGGGCTGCAGGGCCCTGTCCCCTCTCCCGCTGCCAGAGGAGGAGGGAGAGGAGGGAGAGGAGAGAGAGGAAGGCAGCGGAGCCAGCAGCGGGCTGAGAGCTCCCTCCTGTGGCTGCTGCTCTGCTCGGGCTGATAGGAGAGATGGGAGAGACTCTTCAGCAGGGCCTCTTGTGATAGGACAAGGGGTCATGGCTTTAAAAAGGAAGAGAGGAGATTTAGACGAGATAAACGGAAGAAATTATTTACACTGAGGGTGGTGGAGCACTGGCCCAGGTTGCCCAGAGAGGTGGGGGATGCCCCATCCCTGGAAACATTCCAGGCCAGGTTGGCCGGGGCTCTGAGCAACCTGATGTGGTTGGAGATGTCCCTGCTCCTTGCCAGGGGGGTTGGACTGGGTGGGCTTTAACGGTCCCTTCCCACCTAAACCATTCTGGGATTCTATGAATGTGCTTTCCCTCCCAGCACAGAGCCTGCTCCCAGCTTATCCTTCTGTTTTCACACCTCTCCAGCCTCTACTGCTCCTTTCTTGCCACGTATCTGCCCTCTGGAGAAGGAAGGAGATTTTGGTGGCTGTTCCTGGGAGATCCTGGAAAAACAAACAAACAAACCCAAAAAATAAACAAACACAACCACCCTGCCCACAGCAATCCCCACATCAGCCCACCATCAGCTCTTTGCACTTGGTGCAGACCTGGGGGTGGAAGAATTAAGAGGGACCTTTCACTGCCCCAGTGCCACCCTGATCCTGAAGCCAGCTGATAACTGAGCGGGGGGCTGAGACCTTTCATCTAGACACAGCAGGGAAAATGGCAACACTACCTTGGTCTGCCTGGCTTCTGTCTTCTCGCTTACACTGGCTTGGTAAGACCAACATGTCAGGGCAGTGACACCACCACCATCCTTGGGGTGAAAAAAAATTTAAAAAAAAAATGAAAAAAAAAAACCCAAACAAAAAAAAGGCTTTGACTCATACTAAACACCATATTAATGGACATCCTGCTGGAAACAATCTGCACCAACCCCTGGACAAGCAACTGCATAAACTCTCAACTCTAAAATACAGGATGCTCAGAACCTTGTTGGATTACAAGAGTCTTCATTGAAACCTCACTCGCTTCTTCACCCAACTTCCTGCAGCAAAGGCATTGGCCTCACGCCATAACCTAAGCACTGGCCCATTCTTCTGACTTAGATGCTTTCAAGGGAGCAGCTCCCCAAAGGGAGGCAAGGAGGCTGGGATCTTCTCAGCATTTTCCCTAGTCACATTATCCTGACACTTTTCTTTCTTTAAAAGCCAAAAGTCAGAGTAGAGGGACTAAGCAAAATCATGCACAAACTGGTGCCTCAAGGTCGTCATAGGTGACCCCGTAAGAGGACAAGGTCCTGCTGGGGTAGTTCGGGTAGACTCCTATCCTACCAAACACATCCATTTTGAGGGGCATCTCCACATCACCATGACATGCAGAAAACGCTTTCCTGTTCTGCAGGATGCTCCAGGAGAAATTGTTCTGCAAAATGCAGCTGTTGCTTTCTAAACCTCGTCTGGTCAATATTTCTGTACACCATGCCAAGGTAAACACCAGCCCCAGATATTTCAACCTCAAAACAGTAGCAGCCAAAGTACAAACTCTTGTCAGACAGCACTTGGCATCAGCGTTCAAATCTTCCAGGATGATCTGGGTGCAGTTATTCCCAGTGTTGGTCACATTTGGTTGTCTCCAGCTCTGCATCACTCGCTAAGGGAAACAGAAAAATAGAAAAGAGTGGTTTTGAAACATAAAAGAAACATAAGAGAAACCATTTTGACTGGTCAAAGATTGGAAAAGGCTGCCCCAAGAGGTTTTGGAGTCTCCATCCTTGAAGATATTCAAACCCAACTAGACCCAGTCCCAAGCAGCCTGCCCCAGTTGACCCTTCTCTGAGAAGAGGGGCTGGACTCGAGACCTCCAGAGATCCCTGCTAACCACAGAGATTCCATGAAATGGTTAACAGGACCTATCCAGGAGCATTCTCTGTCCTGGTTACCCAGCATATGAGCTTCGTATTGAAAGTCTGTGCATAACCACAGGAGCATTTTCTGTGACTGATGGAAGCCACGGTCATGCTAGGTTTCAGCCAGCCACAATAAAACTAATTAACATGTGAAAAATCAAAGCCAAACTATGCAAGACACTCAAGAAAATTAATCTGAATTGATTTTTCGAGTGGATTAAGAGAAGTCACGTTAAAGTTCTTTGTACCATTTTCAGCAGAATTAAAATGACCATGACTCAGTTTAGTTCTCCTTCAATGCAAGAAAGTAAACTGAATTCCTTGCAAGAGTCTCCTACCAAGAAATTTAATCCATAAACCTTTATTTAATTTGGATTTTCTTTCTTAAGTGTCCTTATGAGTCTAAGCCAGTCCGAGAGGCTCTCTCTGCCATCAGTGGAAGGAGACAGACACCTCCAGAGCATGCCACACCATGGTGGCATGTGTCCAAGGCAGGTGAGATGGATTTTATTCCCTGTCTCTATGAATCTCTTACCAATCTCCACCTCCCCCCAAAAGGCAGGTCAGTATTAAAATCACCGAACCCAGGACCTACACTTGAGGAAGTCCCTCCTTGTCTTTGGTGGGGGGACAGAGATGCAATGGTTGGGCGGTCCAGTTGCAGACACCATCATTTTGATGCCACAGGTTTCTTCAGGAATAAAAGGAAAGAGAGAAGTGATTGCTGCCCCAGCACTTATGATGGGCTGTGGCACCTGGGGCTCGCACACCATGGGAAACAGGGGCAATGGTCCCCAGCTGTGTAGAACCAGCTCCTGGACCATTTTCTGGAGGATGAGGATCCACCAGCCAGTGCTGTAGAGGTTCCGTCCAAACAGGGCATTTGGGGGGCCCATGCAGATGTGAAGCCTGATTCCAGTTTCACGCTGGGCAAGCCCACGTCAGCCTCTCAGCACTTTGGGACACAACCTGGGTCTCAGGGTGCTCTGCATAGCACCCCATGCTTCCTCCAACCCACGACCACATACAAGGATGGGAGACGGACATCAGAAAGAACTCCTCGACCCTGGGATCTGCAAGTGGTTCATGCAGAGCTGGACAAGAAGCGAGGTTCTGCATGGCCCACCACGATCAGACATGCTCTTGTGCCGCCTAGAGGCATTCGAGCTGTTTTGCAGGGCTGCCTCAACCGCCATTTGTGAGAAATTATTTCTGCCTGAAAAGAGGAGAGAGGCCGGTTCAGCATCCCAAAAGCACTGCTTGAGCCCCATCTCTGCTGACATTTGGGGTGCAAAGTGCTTTCTAAGATTAGCCCTAGCCAGCACAGGCCCCTCTCTTCATCGCTGCTGGTAACTGGAAGATTTTCCTTTGCTGAGGAAACTGGGCTGAGATGTATAAACCGGTGGGATTTATGGGGCTCAGCCACATTACCGTGTGTGGGTACGAGCTTACATCTTGCTGCTCATGATATTTCTACCGGGAACTTAAAAGGAGGCAGGATAGGGACACCGATAAAGCTCCGGCTTTCCACTTACTAAATCATTATGGGCTGACTGCTACTGTTTATCATTTTAAAGAAAGACCAGGACAAAGCCAACAGGGGAGGCAGAAACCCCTGATCTTTCTTGCCCTCTGCTCTAGGGTGGTGTTGGAGCGAGACTCAGCATCCCTCCTGGCCTGGGGAATCCCTCCCCTCTCCCTTTGATCATCCCCCAACCTCCTAACGCCCCATCACAACCTGTCACTAAAACCAGGCAAGAAACAGCGCTGTCAGCTCCGAAAACATCTTGTAATCACCAGCGCTTTCGCCCTCCCTGCAAGACGAGACCCGGAATTTTTCACCAGAAGATAAAGCAGAGTTCACTCCCGGCCTGACCCTGGTCTCAGGGGACTCACCGGGATGGTGGGTTCATGCGTCTTGTCTCGAGCGAGGTGAGCAGGGGGTTTGGTCTCTGTTGCTCACATGGTGAGTTCATGCCCTCTTTATCTGGCTGTTTCTCATTCTCTCTGGCTTTGACAAGAAAACCCTTCCTGGGTTTGAAACATGTTCGTAAGGGAAGTTTTATCTGAAAAGTTCCAGTTTCAGCAAATAAAAAAAAAAATTCAAGAAGTTCCTGGCCCATTGTGTGTGCTGTCACAGCAGCCACTGTAAGGTTGCAAATCTGAAGCGATGACCTTACCACAGAGAAAGGGCAGGACGGTGGGCTCTAGCCTGGTTCATCTGTGATTTTCTGGGCCTTCTCTTTTTCTGCTTTGTGACAGCCCAGAGCTGTTCGTAAGCAAGGACGTGCCCTCAGGTGTAGCTTTGCCAAAATAACTACGGAGCAGATGTCAGGCTCCGTGACAACCCACCTGATTCAGCCTGATGCAAACGCCAGGAAGAGCATCCACCCCAGAGCTCTTCCTGAATTCACAGCACTCCTAGCCACAAAAAGATTCACCTGTTTTTGGCTGTGATACTGCGCATTGGAGGGATTTTGCAGATGGGTATGGCAGCCTGCGGTGGTCTGGGCAGGCATGGCCCTCCCAACTCTGCACCCCTCCGGCTACTGTGATGGGACACATCTCAAGGTACCTTTTAAGAAGTGTGAGCAGGCATCTTCTCCAGTTTGAGCTTATTCTCAGTGAAGGCTCACTTGTGCTCTAAGTGGATCTGTATCCTGTTCATAGCCACGCTCTCCTCCAGAAAGGCCACTACCTCCCGCTGGGCTGCCCCACTGCCACCAGCAGCCACTCAAACCCTCCCGTGAGGCTTTCCACATCTGAGACAGACGTCTATGGGACAGAAGTCACCCGTTGTACTGTCCTTCAAGTCATCTCCTGCTGCCATAGGCCCCTCTCCACCCCAGGGCACCTCACCTGCCAACACTGGAATGTCCAATGCTTTTTTGGAAATGGAAAACTCAACAGCACAGAGGCAGTTGTGGGTGCGGTAGCTTTGAAATGAGGGACTGAGGCTGTTTTTCAAAGAAGTTTGTTACAAAACTGGTCACACTAGGCAGCCACAGTAACTGTTTTGGTCCTTGTAACTTCCACTGTGGCTCACACTTTGCTGAAGATGACAAGTGACCTTAGGAGCTCTGCCTGAGGTTCTCTGTTGATGCCCCCCGGGAGCCAGCTGATAGGAGTTGGACAGAATTGTGACTGTCATCACTTTACAGGGAGACAGATCTTCTGTGGCAGCAACAGCAAGCTGGGAGCAAACCCAGCTCTGTTCTGCCTTCCCAGGTGCTATTCTGTAGCTTGAGAATTGCTTTCCCAAGAGACTTCCACTTCCAGTCGTACTCCAGGTGGGTCTGAAGATGTTCATTCTGTGAACAAACCAGAGAGCCATCACGGCCCCACCTTCTTTGGGGTCAGAAGATCAAGGAGAGGAAACTCTCTGAGCCCTGTGGTAGGTGTTGGATGCTTGGAGCTGGAGTGGAGTCCTCTCCAGCCAAAGGGACCAGGTCACCATCCAACTTGAATGACTACACCTTTTTAACAGCACCAGAACTCATTACCCCAGCTTTGCAGCCTTCTCTCAAAGCCTGAGAAAGCTCCCTGCCCGCAGCAGGAACTGAAATATTTGTTAATAAGCAAACACAGGCGATGTGCCCGTAGGAATGCAATCCTGCCATCCATGATTTTAAAAGTGCTGAAACAGGAGAATAAAACAGCCACCCCAGCCCAGCTTTCACGTGGAGGAAGGGATTCAAACCCACTTCCCAGTTTGAAAACTGGAGAGGGATGGAAGAAGAGCTGCCAAGCAGTCAATGCCTGGCCTCAGGGAACCGCTATGTGCTCCAGCCCTGCCCCTTGCTCTAGAGCATCTCAGGCCAGGCGCCTAAAACTGGGCAAGAGGGATCTCTGCTGGGGTAAGGCCACTGAGGCCTCTGAAGACCCGACTTGCACCTCAGGCCGTTTGGCCCAGGGAAGCAGAGCTTTCTAGGCAGCCAGAGCGGCAGGCACAGCGCAAGATGCCCTTTACCCAGGACCAGCCACAGCCTCTGGTGAATGCACGGGACCGAAAGTTTTATTAACCTTTCCATGCCCACACTGGCACCAACCACTTGTTTTGGAAGCAGAGCTGCCCTCCTCCCAGGGGGTGAAAATAAATCCATACAGAGACAGGACAAAGAGCATTGCTTTTCAAACCTCACTCTTTCCTGCTTACCTGTCAAACTTGCTTCTATGGTTACACCTAAAAATGTTTACTCCTCACTTACCTGGGCTGCTCACAGGTTTCTGGTGACAGAGTTGAGTGGCCTAACCCATGGGTCAGCAGCTCAGTGTCCTCGGAGGGTCTCGTGTCCAGCAGCTCCGCAGCTTGCTGCTCCCCAGGACAGCCTGGCCATGCTGCGGGCAGGCGAGGCAGGACGTCACCACCACCACCTCCTCCTCCTCTGCCATGCAGCACAGTAAATCTCATCCATTTTGCTCTCCCAAGCACTGGCTGCTTCCTCAGAGCCATTAAAACCAGCCAGTACAGGGCAAATCTGAGTGCACCGTCTACTTCACCTTCCACACCAACCATGTCCTGCAGGCCAGCTTTGTCCCCAGGGAAGATGCTGCCCTCACCACCCTGCGTCACCCCTCTGGCCCCAGATTTGGGGGCAGCTCTCCCGGGACAGGCATTTCCTAACTTCTCCTCAAACCTGGCAAGCAGGGCTGTGATCCTGGAGGCCAGGAAGGAAAGCAGAGCCACACCTGAGCTCCTCCAGCTTAACTCTTTCTGTCCTCGCCACAGCAGGTCGCTCCGCGAGGAACCTGCCTGCTTGGTCCCGTCTGTCCCCCAGGCCACCTCATCCTTCCCGCTCCCACCTCCATCACTCTGGGCTTCTGCCTGCAGCAGCCGGAGCATTTTTCTCCTGTCTTAACCTTACACAGAAAGGAGGAAACCTAAGGGAATGGTGGCTGGAAAGTACCAAAACGGGAAAAAATAACTGCCCTTTTCCATTGTTTTTTGATGACATGAAGTTTGCAAAACTTCATTTTGGCAAAAACTCAGTTTTCAAGCAGTTTTTAAGCAAAGTTCCTTCCAGCTTTGCAAGGTAATTTCACCAGTGTTAGTTTTCAGCCATTACCCAGAGCAGCACTCACAGACGGGGCTGGTCCAACGCACTGACGTGCTCTTTCTCCGGACAGCCCTGTACCTGGGTACAGCCTCAGCAAAGGCTGAGGAAAAGGGTGAGATTTGGCTTACTAAGCACATTTAACTTTTTTTTTTTTTTTTTTTTTTTTAAACCTGGGCTGGTTGTAGCTGAAAGTGAGAAGCAGATGGTTTCAACTGCAGAAACCAATTACGCCCCACTCAGAGAATGTTTTTCTGCATAAATTGTTGGGGAAAAAAAAAATCTCTCTCCTTTTCTTAGAGCCAAATCCTTCTGTCACCTGGGGTGCTTCAACGTGATCCCACGCAGTGATGCTTTTTGTTTCCTGTCCCATGCTCAAATCATCCATCCGTCCCAAGCAGGGACTTGCTGCCCAGCTGAATTTCTCCAGCAATCATTTCTTCTCTCAGAAAGCCAAAGCTGAGCAGAACTGGTTCTTCTGCAAGCTCATGCAGCTAGGGAAGAGAGAAAAACATGCCGATAATCATCTCTGATGGCTTTGGGAGAGATTTCTATCTGATCTTTTCCCTAAGACAAAATATGTCGGTTATTTTTTCTCCTCAGCAATTGTACTTTAAAATGAAAGTTAATGAGATGGGGATTAAATACCCTCAGGGTGGGGAAATAAACCTTGACTTCTGGCAAGGTTTGAGAGGTTTTTTACAAAATAAAGTTGTGTAAACAGCGGTGTAAATGGTTCAGCGTGAGATTTCCCACAGCGGTTTTTATCTTAAAGCACATTTTACGTGCAAGGAGAGAGGAGCACTTGCCCGTCTCCATCTTTTGACATGACACAACAGAGCCCTGAAGCCACCGGGCATCCCATAGCAGCATCAGGAGGATTTACTGCGGCCAGGCTGGAACCACCACCCTCACGTGAGACAGGAGTGGGTGCCCCAGGTGACGTTAAGTTGACGTTAATAAACATTATCCACCAGCAGATATTAAAAATAAGTTATTTTAACAGGAGAAATCACTGACCTGAGATAATGTTTGGAGGCCAGACCATAAGCTCTGACCAGAAGCAGAATAAGGGGGAGAGTGACAAACTCAGGGAACGGCTGGTCCCCATTCCCCCCTCTCCTCCCCGTCCCGCATGCTGCACAGCCCCAATCCTCCTTGCAGAGCTGCCATCCCAGAGGTGGACCCTGAGTGGAGGACGCATCTCCATGATGATGCAGCAGCTCCTTATTTCCACCAGCATGTTCACCACTCATCAAACAGGGCGCATTGAGCTGGAGGTTTGGGTGATAATCCACTTCAAATTCATTCTCCGGCTCTGGTGAGGATTAATTTCCAGCAGCTCCACCTGAAAATACCAGTCAGCACCAGCCTGTAGGGTCCCTGCCTCTTACTGGTGGCCACCTGGGTCACTGAGGCTCCCACAGAGGAACTGGGGGAAGATGCTGGTGCCTATTTGGCCCTGAACAGGCCAAGAAACAGTCCCAATTGTCCTGTATCTAAATTCCCCAAGCTGCTCAGCGCGCTGTGTTACAGGTTTTCACACGCTAGATGTCAGCAGAAGAATAAAAATAAACCAGAGAGGTGGCTGGGGCACCAGCCCGGACCTGGCAGGGATTCCCACTGGGCCGCTAAAACTCACTCTTGTGCAACCTGACACCAATAAATCCATTTACTGCAGCAATAACCAGACTGGGCGGAGGGTGGCAGGGAAAAGCCACCCAGAGGGGACCCGGTGCCTCTCCATGAGTCCTGGACAGAGCAAGGTGCAAGCCTAGGCTGACCTATCCGTGTCAGCCAAACCCTGGGATACTCACAGAGCAGCAAAAGGGTGTTTATTGTGCATGTACATTTTTGGTGATGGGGGTTTGGTGGGGGGATATGCTGCTGGCCCAGGGCCCAGCTTCTCCAGTATGGCCAATTTAACCATCAGCACTGCTCCCCTGCTTCTCCCGCAGATGCCCCTTCAAAACAGGGATTACACAAGGTGTCCTGCAGGTAGGACCTGCCCCTTGCTCCACCAGAACAACAAACCGCAGTATGAAACGCCTTTCTTATCCAGAAACCATCCTGCGCTATCAGCCTTTCTATCTTTATAGCTGGGGCAATAAATCCAGACTGCAGCCCTTGCAGCGGGGGGGACTGAATCTGCGTAACGAGGGCCCCATGGCTTTACCTGCCCTTCCTGAGCTGGGTGTTGCCCTCTCCCAGCAGCTTGTACCCAGTTTTTGGACAGGACTGAGAGCTGAGAAGTTTGGGGGCCATGCTGGCCTCTTTGTATAAGAGCAGGAGAACAAACCGCCAGGCCCTGGGAAAACGTTTGCCCCTAAAATCTGCCCTGGCACCCTACAGATTCAGCTGTGCACGTTCATCACTCTCTTCTTCTTGACCTTGGGCCACCTGCCTGCTCTGGGTAGCGAGCATCTTACAGCAAACCCCGAAACATCCTTGTGGGGTTCCTAAACCCAGAGGTGGGTGCAGCCAAGGGGTCTCCTTCAAGTTACACTGGTGCTTTGAGATCCTTCATGCTTTGGGGCATTCACAGTTTTCCTCCTAAGCCACGCTCTTACCAATAGCAGCTAAACCAGACAAAATTACCTTGCAGGTAGAATAGAGGCAGCCTTTCAAAGACAGAGCACTCCAACACCAAATTTGCTCACCTCCTTTGCCCGAAGCCACCTCCATCATTCTGGAAAACATGGGTCGCTACTCGACCCCAAATTCCTCCTCCTGGCTAATGCCCTGGAGATGGATGGGCTCTGCAGGCTCTCCCACCAATACCTCTCCCAGGCAATCAGTCTCCCCTTTCCCAGGGTCTAGGATTTCAGACCCTCCCCATCCCAGCCCGAGGTGTCTCCCCATGCTGACCCTGCAGGACACAGTTCAAAGCCTCCAACAGGAAAAACAGGAAAAGCCGCCCCGGCTCTCTCCGTTGACATAGTTTCGGTCTAGTTCTTGGTGTCAAAGGAGGTATTCACCTCCACCTTGACTCGTGGGCCCTACGCGTTGCCTGGTCCTGCTTGGCAGATGCCTGGAGGCCCTCGAGGGAGGACAACCACCACGGGCACATTCAGGTGTGCCCCCATGTCGGGGAGCTCCCAGTGGGTGCCGTAAATCCCTACCGGAGCAGGTTTAGGGGCACTGCTCCGGGAGGCAAACTCCATGTTTTAATTGGGACATGCAGAGAGAAATATTTCTGCTCCCCTCCGTGACTCAGCACACCCCAGGGAGGCACCGGAGCCCATTAAGCATCTCCCAACCGCCAAGGAAGCAGCAAGCAAACGCTGCGAGGCTGTGGGGTGTGAGACGAAACCGTCTGCTGGGTTTGCAGCCAGGAGATGGTGACTCAGCCCACGCAGGGCAGCAATATTTGGGAAGCATGGAGCCTTGGTGTCTGCAGCGCCGGAATGGCCTCCAGCACCATCCTGTCGACAGGGCCACACCAGCATGGGGAGCCCAGGGCACGTGGGCGCTTCCCTGGCACGTACATGGAGAGCATGGTGTCACCACCAACAACTTCTGGCTTTGGTGAGGGACAAGGAGGAACCCAAACCAGGCTCCTCTACTCTGCTCTACCCAGCATGCGAGGCATCATGCTGTGGTTAGGCAGAAATTTGGAAACTCCTCCTGCAAAAGGTCTGTCACCACCCAGAGCACCACAACCACCTATGTCTCACCTCCTGGCTTCCTCCCTGTCAGCAGGTACCATCCATTCATCTCCCCCTGGCCCAGCCCCAGCCTCAGGCCAAGAGGTGGGGAGCAGATTTCTGTGAGACAGGAGGCTGCATTTCCCCTTGAGCGGGTTCGTGGCTCTGCTTGGCTGCAGGGCATTAGCTGGTGCACTCAGGACCGAGCAGGGCAGCGCCCAGGGAGGGGACCAGGCCCGTCTGCCATCCCTGGGTCATGTGGAAGGGTGATAGCTTTGGCCATCTTGGGACCTCAAAGAAGGCACAGAGGGCACAGGCTTGAGCATCCCTATGAGCGTGAGATCAGCACAGCATCCTGGCCAACACCATGCCTCTGGCAATGGTATCCTGTCAAAAGGTGCCCCAGTGATGAACCGCTGGAGATCAGGAGCTGTGCCCATGCTCATGAGGCTCCCCAGCACCAGGCTGGGCCACCGGCTCCCCGAACCAAAGCCTCAGCCTGCACAGGGTTAGCCTGCACTAAACACCTTATTAACGCCCTCCCTGAGATCCCAGCCCCACTTCCAGTCCCTCACCTACTGATTTCCTCCAGCTGCTGCGCATATGATTTACATGGAGCAGTGCAGATCTGAGCAGCATGGGCCTGGTGTGCGCTGATGAGAGGGAGATGCACGGGAGAGGGTACGAGGCAGCCCATCTGCGGAGCAGGGCTGGCAGCACTGCCTTTGAAGAACCTCACTGACTTTTGGCTCCTCAAAATCACGACCACAGAAAAGAATTTTTCTCTCCAGGCCTCATCTGGCAGGGTCCTTCTCTGAGGTCTCAACTTCCTGCATAAAAGCAGGAAATTTTTCCAGATCTAATGCTGTAGCTCCCCGGGGCAGATGTAGCAAAGGTCCCCTCTGGCTCCGTCTGCCACTGCCCATCTTCCCAGATAGCGCCAGTCCCACCCTCCTGAACTCTCCAGATGCTTTCCTGACTGCATTTGCAGAAGATGCTCCACCTCTCCCATGCCTTTTGCATCTGCCAGCTCTTTCTCACATCTCCTTCCCACTCCTTACACTGCTGTTCGCTGAGCGTGTCACCAAATCCATCACCATCACACGTGGATGATTTCCTGTGGGTCATGGACATCCTATTGACGGCCTCATGCTCAGTCTCCCTGTCTCAGCACACACTGTCCCAGTGCTCTACAGCATCTGTCCTTCAGCCACCGTTTCCACAGTCCCACCCGGGACCTTCTGGCATCCACCGTACCTCGACACAGGCCAGCTGATGATCTGTCAGCTTCATCACCAGACTGTAATGATGCCCAAGTCACGCCCAGACCAACAAGGCTCTTGTCTAAGGATGCTGTCAGCATCTGAGCATCTAAGGCAGTCAGTATTTCCCTCCCAGATGGGGGGTAACCAGCCCGCCCAATGCACTGGAGATGTTTCTCCAGGGCTGGTAGGACACAGAGCCGTAGTACACCTCCCACCCCTAAGTCAGGGCAGTGCTACCTAAATATGCTGTGTTGGACCAACTTAGACACCCTCTCCAGATCAAAGCAGCTGTGAAGAAGCCGTGGACAGCAGGGACACATTGCTCCCACTCTGGGATCATGCAAGGGTGGTCAGGAGAGCATCCTGCAGCACCTTCTACCCCCCTGCCCGGCAGATAGGCACACTCAGAGCTGCTGGTCGCAGCAGTTGGGGTGACACAGGCTGTGCCTCCGCTCCTTCCCGGCTCCAGCAGGGAGGCGAGGATCAGAGCTCAATGCCGGACACGGAAAAACAGCCCTTTCCCCTTCCTCCTCCCACCACGGGGCAAGGCAGCAGTTGCTCCACGGCTTAATGTGAACCAGCTTTAGTAAATACAATGAAATCATAAAAGAGGGGAATTCTCAGCGCTCCCACACCAAAAGCACTGGGGACTCTCACGTGACTGCACTTTCCCCTCAGCTAAACTGACGGGAGCGGTGGATGGACCCCGATTCCCATGGGAACTCGTCCACTTGCTGTTTATCTTCAACCCAATAAAAATGATATTAAAAATAGACTGTGGAGTAAAAGCAACAGAAAAAAAAATTTGACACCTGATGCTGTTCCTCTCTGTTGTCTGAAATCCAATGGCAGAGCTCTGGGAACAGGCATGTCCATGCGATTACAGCTCAGACACTCCCAGACCTTGTCCTGAACAGGAGCTGAGACCAAATCGTACTTCCAAAGGGCTGAAATGGTTTTGTCAGGTTATTGAAGCAGCAGGTACGGCGCTGCCGTCTCGCCCTGGGACCACAACCGCTTCACTCCGTTCCCCACTCATGCAATGGGGAGAACAGGCGAAAATATTGAAAACCACAAGGGATTAAGATATTGCAGTAAACTGCAGCCTTAGGAAAACATAAATGCTGCAGGAAAGACTAGTTTTGTAATATTCAGTGTCCAAACTACATAAAAGAAGGAAAGCTGTCGTAAAACGCCATTTGAACCCAAGTGCCAGGTGGACGGGGCAGTGCTGTGGCTCCGGCCATGCCCGCGGGCAGGCCGAGCCGTGCAGCGTGGGCGTGTTCCCAGGCTGGCTCGTTGAAGTTGTGAATTAAGTCTGGAGGGGCGAAAAGCAGCAGCTGGGAAATCTCTGCAAAGCAAAGGGAGGGAGGGAGATGCCGGCTGGTCCTCGCACTGAGCCTTGGGTCAGGTCTGGACCGAGCAACTCCAGATTTGCCAGGCACCGTCTGGCTGGGCAGCACCTTTGCTGTCATGGAAGTGAAGGTTTTTCAGTCATCATTCACTTTTACTCCTTTTTACACGTTTTAGTAACACTCCCATAAACAGGTTTTTAATGCAATCCCTTTTCTCTGCCACGCTGCACGTTAAAGATTAGCAGAGGCATTTTATTGCAGGTAATAAAGAACCCCAATGTCAAATATTTTAACAAGCCAAGTGCTCCATGGGAAAAGCCCAAGGGGCTCCAAACTCATTTCTGCTCTGCAGCCTCTGTCAGGGAGAGGGGGAAGAGACAGGGAGATTTCTGGGAAAATATCTCAGATTTTATCAATTTTTTGGAAAAGAAGAACAAACCACAGCGACTCCAACCACACTGGCCCTTCAGCACTGCTGAACTCTGAGCAATTACCTGCCATGCTTCCCAACCAGGCGTTTCCCGCGCTTGGTGCAGAGCTAGCTGTCCCCCCCAGCATCTTCAGGGATTTATTCAAGGGAGAGATGCTATCTTTTAAGACAAGAGTGAATTTAGGTTTGTCTTTTGGGAGCTGCAGTTTCTTCTCCCCAAGACATCCTCCCGGACCTGCCCGCAGCCAAGCGGGAGCAAGCAGCAAGATGCTGCAAACACCCCAGGGATCCCGCAGGGATGAGTCCATGAGAAGTCACCTTCCCCTGGCTGCAGGCAACCGGTGGGATGAGGCGGTGAAACCCAGCAGCAGAACATCACATCACACCCCTCTTGTGACGCACGGCGGAGAAAGTGCCACTCGCCAGGACACGGGGGGACCTCAGCCCAATGATAGTGGTGGAAATGAGTCTCCGCTACCCTTTGGTGGGAGTACATCGGGTCCCTAACTGGGTCAGCTGAGGGAAATGGGTCTTGGCAGCCTTGCCCACTGCGCTCCACAGCCTCCACTTTCCCATTTTGCCAGCTGGTTTGCACACCCAGGATCCCTAACAGGTACCATATGCGGAGCAGCACTCGCACAGCGTCCCCCACCCGGCCCCAGTGTGGGAGGGGGAACGCGGCGCTGAACATCACGTCGGACTTGCGGAGGAGAAAATGGGGCAGCCGCCATCCCCGACGCGTTCGGGGACAGGCACGCCGCCCCCGCGCAGGATTAGGTTTCCACGCCTTGGCTCGCTGTCAGAGCGGGGCCGCAGCCTGAGAAAGCGGGAGGGGACACGCGCACACGAAAGCAGCCCACGCCGTCAGCAGAGCAGCTGCCAAAATTACTGCTGCCCACGGATTGAAGAGGAAGAGCTGTTCCCCAGGAGCCCTGACCCTTTTTCCCGTTCCCTTTCCCCTCTCTTCCCCCAAACCCCCATCCCCCCTGGCCGAGGCAGGACGTTTTAGCCTGGGAAGGGTTTGCACCCCTGCTCCGGTTCCTCTCACGGGGAGGAGTCTCACAGAGTGGAATATACGTTTAGGAGCAAGCCATGGTCCTGCTGATATTGCCTGCAAAGCCAGGCCAGCCCGGGGTGCAGGATGGGCTCAGAGACCCCCAGGAGCAACGCTGCGTGTGGACATCCCGCTGCAAAGCCACGAGGCCTTCGCCGCCCTCCTCCGAAACGAGCAGAGCGGTTTCTTCACTTTCCCATGACCGGATTCCCCCGAAAACAGCAGAAAATGCATATGCTGAGGGTAATTAATCCAGCAAGCAGTCAGGAGACACTGATTAAGTGTCTCACATCCCTGGGGATCACGGGTAATTGCAAGGATAGGCTTCTTCACAAAGCTGGCAGACAGTCTCAGTGCACATTTAAAGGAGATCAAGTTCGTACCTTGGGATTCACCCCAGTCTCGCAGCGGTGATTCCCCACCGCTGCTGCAGCGCACGCGAACATGCGCACCCCTCGCCTTTTGTCTGCAGGGCTCCCCGTCCTGCTGGGACGGCAGGCAGACCCGCGGCCGTGCCTGACCCGCGGTGGGCTCGCAGGAGCTGGGGGACACAGGCACACTCCTGGGAAGGGGAAAGGCATTTCCCAATGCTCTTAGCCCATCTGTGGTCCCAGTGAGGTGAATGATCAGCGTGGGACAGAGGAGTTATTCAGCTACTGACCTCCTACAGCAATGATCCAGGTCCTGGTCCCTCTCACTGCAGCTCTCGGGCTGTGCCCCCGAGGGTCTCCCCGCTCAGCAGATGGGAGCACCTTCCTAAGGCCTCTGCAGGGTCGTTTATCTCCTTCCACAGACTAATTCAAGAACTTCCACTAATGCCACACACGCATACGTGTGTGTATTTTTATATATAGATAGCTATGGTTTGTAAAAATGCAGCCACAGCCCAGCACTGCTGCAGCCGTTTCTTTGGGAGTAAGTCAACAGTCATCAGTTTCTCTGGTTTCTCTGCCATCCCAGTCCTGAACCACAGGTCTCTACACACAGCTCTGATTAAGACGATTTCTCTCAGTACCTAAGTGGTAGTGAAAACGCTTGGAAGTCGTATTACGTGACACCTTTTATTAAGCCCTCAGCACCTGCCTCAAGCCAATCTGAGGAGCTCATAAAAATTTCTGCATTGTGGTAACGGAGCAATGCTTGCTGCTTTCCACATTGATGCTAGCTAGGAGATGTTCTGAAGGTGGAGACTGAGAGTTGGGCTCTTTGGCCACCTGTTGAGACCAGGACAATCTTGGAAATGGGAGAAACAGTGTCCTTCAAAGAGAGCAGACCACAGATGATGAAGCATTTGCATAACAAATGCGAGCAGAACACAACAACCAAACCTCAAAAGAGCATAAAATTGGAAAGCTTTGTCAGGAAAATTATTTTCCAGCAGCATGAGAAAGCTGCATCCTGGACGGCCATCAAAGGCCAGGACAGGAAGGCAGAAACAGGGTCGTAGTGCACTGTCGGAGCTCACGGCAAAGCCCAGGGAGCTCAGAGGAGTCACAGCCAGAGCCCAGCACCATCACCAAGTACCATGAAGATCTCGCTCCTTATTTCTAACGCAAGTGCTCGAGACACCTGTAATCACAGGTTGAGGCCAGTGATCACCGATCTGCTGGATTTACACACAGAGAAAGGTTGTCCCTGGGAAATCATCTTGCACCTTCCTGCAAGACCTCAGACCCTGACCGGTGCCACGGGGACAGTAGCACCAGCCTGCCCGAGCAGATGGCCTAGCATCACACTGCAGAAGATATAGCTCTCTGCATGCAGTTGAAGAGGACTTGTCCTGTTCAGAGAAGGAAAGCATCGCTCACGTTTCTTTTTGCTGGGGCGAAGGCAGGATTTCCACCCTGAGTTCAAACCTGCTAAGGTAACCCAAAGAGCTATCTTCCAGCACCCCTCACTGAAACAGATCATGCTGGTCTTTGGTAAACTCTTGCTAAGCTTGTCAGAGGAAAAAATGCCTTCCAGATGGGCCTGGAAGATGAGGGCTTTGGAATTCAAGCACTTTTTTTTGCATACACACAAAATTGTACAATAAATATAAACGTTGCCATACCGCACAGAGCTGTCCCCACCCCAGAGCCCTGGTGCTGGGGTTTGGGTAATTTTCATTAACTAAGGTGGTTTCAAGAATCCCGTATCATCCACTCTCCCACTGGTCCTACAAAGGGACATTTTTGTTTCCTTGGAATAAAACTAGTGGCCAGATTTTTAATTGCCAGCAGACGGCAAGAGGAACAGTGGACGAGCTTCCCACACAACCTAACTTGGTGCGCTGAAGTAATTAGATCCAAATGAGTTTACACTTAGTGATTGTCTCCCCAGCAGTCCAGTGCTTCCAGTTTGCCACTGCCTTTGCAGCTGGGGAGCTCTGGGGTCTGTCTGCACACGTGAGCTGAGGAGGACGGCCCTCTCCATCTCCCATGTGAGAGAACATACACATAGGACATGTATGCCTATGTCAGCCATCATGACCACAGCATACGTATACTCTCCCCAAGGTTCAGGCTATCACAAAACGCTGAAGACACGCTAGAGGACAGAATCCCGACGCTGGATCCACCCAAGCTCAGCACAGCACCCAAGCACATACTGAATCTCCTAATCCTCCACCAAGCAGAGGGGGCTGCAGCACGTCCCTTTACCTGTCGCTGAGTTTGCGTTCCGCTTTTCACCGTGTCTGATGGTCCAGTATGTTCCCAGGTTCAGGACGGTGTGTGGTGCTTGAGCCAGCACTAGCAGCTGCTGGATCAAAATCCAGGCTCAGCTGCCTACCTGAGATTCTGCTTTTAGCTTTAGCTTTTTGATCATTTTTTTCTGGTTGCAGCGGATGCGTGAAGAAGACACTCAGCAACACATCTGCAACCACACATAATCCTTCCAGGCTAATCCATGAATCCTGCAGCCAGTATCCATAATCCCACAACCCATCCCCAGGTCCTGCGTCACTGCTACTTTGGCTGCGTCTTTAGGAGGACTTGCCTTTTTTCTCTTAAATGTGAAAAGCTGAACCTGCATAGGAGGGGTTGTGCTTTTCCTGTGCAGTCAGTAGGGTTTCCTGAGGCCCTGACTACAACAGCAGAGAGGTCTCTGAGCAAACCAGCCCAGGCTGCGGCTCATCCCCGAGCAGGGCCATGGCTGCGGCTGGTTCGGGGTTTGGGATGGCTCCTTACACCACAGCTCTCGATTTTATTTGCTGAGAGCTGCCAGGATTTCTCTCCCTTTCAGATCTGTGTCTGCAAAAGGCAGAAATTGCCTACTACATGTATCTGAAAGGAAAACTTTAGGAGGAAGGGCTGAGCAGAGCTCAGAGGTGCCAGTGGGTCCACCATCCCCAAGTGGACCTAGGCTGCCGGACGAGCGCACCCGACTCCCCAGGATATAGGGAAGCTCGTTCCAGCCCAATAAGCGATTTCGCCCACCAACATCCCAAACACAGGATGAGCATCTGATCTAGAGTAGAAACAAATAAAAGAACTGCAGAGGGTTTTCTGAGTGTTACATCTGTCAGAATGTTTTTAGGGATTTCAGTGCCATTTGCTTTCCTAGACATTTTATGAAAACATCACAGTGGAAATTGCCCTGTCACTGAAAGTGAGCGGGAGGTTAAATCCCTTCCCTGGAGCATGCGTCTTCCCCTCTTCAACGAAGCCCTTGGCAACAAGGGGTACCCAGCCTTACTTTGCCTGCCTGGCCCCACGATGGAGTCACCCTGTGATGCCTTACAGGGGACCACGGTCACCCTTTCGGTGGGCAACCAGTGAAATTCTTCCTGGCACAACCTCCTGGTAACATTCATGCCCAGAAACATGAGCTCCTAAGGCAGAAATTCAGACTTGTGCTCCCAGCATCTCCGCCAGCATCACAAGGAGTAAGAAAACATAGCGTCCGCTGTGGCGAGAAAATATGCGCACCGGGGAAGGAGAGGGGTCGGCAGCACCCAGTTCTGATGGCTGCTAATTACACCCCCCCATATAAATCACAGGCTAATTTGTTCATGCTGCAGGATAATCAGACAATGTGACTTTAAAGCCTAGAAGGCAGAGTAAACCTCCCTGCTAGGCTAGGCTTTCTGAGCATTTATTGTCTTATCTTTTTTTTTTTATTTCTCCCCCCACCCTCTGTTCTGGTGCTTTATTCCCTTGAGCATGGGCCAGGTCTCCTTGTCTCTCCTCAAATGCTGAGATGGGATTTTCTGCTCCCTTCACACAGGGGCAAGAAAACAAGAGTGAACCAACTTCACCTGGGAGCACCACACGTGCCCAGCAGCCTCTCAGAGAGGCATGAAGGTTTTGCTGCTCCTGTTTTGTTTGAAAAATACACTGAGAAAAAAGAAAGCTGAGAACTCGCCCAAGGACATGCAGGGTTTGCAATGGGCCAGGGTAGCAGAGATGCTGTCCCACTCCGAGCCCCCCAGCAATACTTTCTCCTCTGAGACCCAGCATGGTAAGGAGGAAAACAAACTCCAACACTTCATTAGAGACCCGACACAAATCTGAGCTGAGCACAAAGCAGCTTCCTTCTCTGCGTACAGACTCCACAGGGTCTTGCAAAGGTCCTCCCCAAAATCAGAATGAGCTGCTTCTCCCCACAGCCAAATCCGCTCTTGATCCCACCTCCCTGACCATGGCCAAGTGGGGATGACACAAGGACCACAGCAACTCAACTGTTCCCAACCTATCCATCCACAAACTGTGCAGTTACATGAAATTTCCCCGGAAAGCTCTTTTCTAGGCTGGCCAGTAGATGGGGATGGAAGAGCAGCCAAGGTCTGGTCCGTGGACGACCGTGTCCCGCCAGCCTGGCTGATGGCTGTTGGGGCTCAGGCTGCACTTAGAATAGAGCAGAGATAGGGGTTGAAATAGGGCTGCATGACTGGGAGGCAGGGAAAACACCCGAGGGCTTAAGTCCCTGTTCCTGGGGCAGTGAGTGTAGGTGATAAACCCCAAAATAACTCCACCAGACATCCCTGGGATCTCCCTGTCCCATTGACAGTCCAGGACAGGGAGACGCATCCTCACCGTGGATGTCGACGGGGACGGAAGAGCGGGTCCAAGACCTCATCCTGCCTGCAGCACTGCTGTGCGATGGAACTGTGCAGCCAAGCACGGCTCCTTACGGGAAAGAGAGCCCAAAGAGCCCATCACGTGCCCCCACTTGCCCGCACCCAGAGCACACGTACCCCCCCATCTGATCTGCCTTTGTTCAGCCAAGACACTGCATGGAGGGGAGGTAACTTGGAAACACCAGAAACAGCCTGGAGGAGCAGAGAAAATGCCCTCAGCTCAAACAGCTCTGCCGGGCTCAGCTCTGCCCTGTTGATGAGTGGCCAGCTGTGCTGAATTCCCAGCAGGTCCTCTCCTTCGGGATTTACCCAGTGGCTGGAGGGCGGCCAGTGAGCAGGATAGGCAATAAGAAATGACAGACTTTCGAGCAGAGCAAAGGGAGATGTGGGTTTCTGTGGGGTGCTGGTGCCTTCTGACCCAGTGCCAGTGCACAAGGCTTTCCCACCGGGAACCGGGCAGCCAGCTCCGAGCAAACCCCAAAGGCAAGGCGCCTGCTTTCACCCTCCAAAATAAAGAAACAGGAATGAACAATGAGTGACACTCAGTGCCCTGCCCCTGAGCTCTGCCGTGTCAGGAGCCGTCATTATGTCGACATGTAATTCTACCATTAATTACTGACCATAAATCTCTAAAGAAAACAGACCTGAAATGAATACAGCACTGGTGCGAAGTCCTGAGAGATGACTCTTTGGCTGCTAAGGTAATGTAGACTGAGCCGCATTTTCTAAACCAAAATTGAATTTGCAATTAGCTCTCCTTGTTGCCTAAGCCCGACAAAAGCCCTTCCTGCATTTAATACCACGAAGGGATGTCTCTGAGCTGCCGTCAAATGACAGAGGCTTACAAAAAGCCAACTGGAGCAGAGCGGAGGGACCAGAATCCCAAATATCTCTTTGGGCTGAGCAAGGCCCTTGTTTGAGTTTGGATTTGCCGCACACTCAATGTACATCTCCGAGCAAGCCACTTAATCTGACCCTGGTCCAAAGTTTAGCTGTCTGTCAAATGTTAGAAAAGGGCTTTGTCTCCCTCACAAGGACTTGGAGGTTTAATTACTGGCTGTGCCAAGATGCCCTTAGGTGGAAGCTGCAATGCAAATGCAAAGTATCATTATTAGAGCTTAGCAAATAACTCAGATGTTTTTCTGCAGCAACTGCCTTGAAAAGAAATTAGATTCCTTTCTGGTGTGTTTGGGCGTCTTTCCAGGCTCTCTTGTTGTGATACTCGCGAGCGAGCGGAGAACTAAGAATATGAAGGTAATTCACCAAAAGTCAATGCCTGGTCCCTAAACCTGAGCCTTCACATGGAGCCTCGCTCCTCCCGCAGCACTCATCCGTACGCCCGAACCCGGCGATGAGAAAGGTACAGGATGGGGTTGTACCCAGGCTGGGTGTCCCACCGGCAGCCTGCGGATGGATGCAGCCCATCCCAACAGACCAGGGTCCCTCTAGGATGCGCAGACATCCGTCACCACCTCCCCGCACGGGGTCCGACGTGGATCCCACCCTGGGCAGTCTCAGGGCCTTGCTGAGCAAAATGGGTGTCAGAGAACAGAGATGAGGGAGAGAGGCTTTGCTGCAAACACTGTCACAAGGAGCCACACGTCCCAATCTGGGACGAGTATTTGCATCATGAATTCTTTCGGACGGTTGTTCTCCGAGGCTGAGCAGTTGCCATAAAGCTCTGAGAGTTTATAAGGATCTGACAAAACCTCCCAGCTCCCGCTGTAACCGCTCAGTACCTTCCTCAGCATCGCATGTGGGCCGGCGGCTGCCCGCACCCCGTCCCAGGGATGCGCGGGAACATCGCCGCAGCCCTGACCTCCCCAACAGTCTCGTGTGAGTGGGAACAGCGCAGGGGAATATTTTCAATTAGCTTTACAGAAAACATTTGCCTGAAACTAGATGCTGTGTGAAACTCCTGAACCCTCCGTTTTCTTTTGGAGCTGGGGGCGAGGGAAGGGGTGCGGGGGGGGTGGAAATTGGAAGAGCTTTTTATTTTTTCGTCTCGGAGCTGCGCGTGTGGTTTGGCTGGCCGGAGCCAAAGTGTGATTCAGAAGCCGGCAGCTCCCGCTGCGTACCACGCCCAGGCTGCTCCACAGGACCGGACCCAGGACACGAAAGCGGAGCGCCCAGGGTGCCCATGCGGGAGCCAGCCCATCGGGCTCACCCCACACAGCGCTTGCGTGTCACTCACGGGCCACCTCCACCAGGCAGGTTACCGTGTCGGGCATTGGCGCTGGGGCACAGGTACAAAGCCAAAAGTGCAACAGGAGGAGGGGAGCTGGACCTACTCAATGCCAAACCTGCACCCCAACGCCGTCTCGTTACGCCAAGGCTCCACCTGCCAGAGCCCGGCAGCACCTCAGTGCCCAGACCCTTCCCCGGGCTCTGGAGAACACGGCCCTGGTGCCAGTGAGTCAGATCACCCCGACGGCCCCGGTCTTGCGGCAGCGTGTCCAGACACGGCCGCTCCGCGCTGCCCGCCATACCGACGCTCCTCCATCACCACAGCAAGCCCCATAATGTGATGTATTCCATCTAATTAACTTCTCCTTCCATCTGTGGCTGATTTCTGCGCTAAGTCAGGACTCCACAGCTTCTCCAGCCCACGGAGCTGGCAGTGCAGCCTGTTTCAGCGCTCACCCTTCCCTTTGCGGTGGGCAGCCCAATTTGCTCCAGTTCCCCCAAAGGCACCGGCAGCAGCGAGCACCCTGGCACCAAGAGCAGCCTCACTAAACCCAGAGCCACAACACAGCAAAGCTGCGCTCCTGTCCCACCGTGAACTCCTTTGAGGTTTTTCTTTGTTTGTAGTTTTTTTTTCCTCTTTTGGCTGGGCATTTCCTCCCCAGCTGCCACCCTGCAAAGGTGCTTCAGCCTCCGCAGTGTACTGTGGGCTCCGAAACATTCGCAGCTCCCATCGCAGAGCAGGAACGCCGTTGAGAAGAGATAAAGATGGAGGGTTTCCTCTGCAGCTGACAACTCTGTCTGCACCATTAGGGACTACTTGGGTGTGATTTTCAGCAGTATTGAGCTTCCACCCTCTTGCTAAGAGCCCCACACACCACTTTTTGGTGTTCCCCGCACATGTCTGGTCCTCTCCCTGCGCATCCCCTGATGCCTGTGTGGCCCGCGCCTGCGCTCCCAGCTGAGCCACAGCCTCCACAAATCCCTCGTGGCCCAGGCACGTGGTTTCTAAAAAGCTGTATCTGCCACACAGACTGCGCTGATGCGAAAAAGTAAGAGCATTTATAATTAAAGAAACCTGTTGCAAATTAGTTAACAGCACAAGCTCGCACCAAGGCCAAAGCCGTCAACAGTCTGAAGCCGTTCAGCCAAGCCACGACAAGTCAAAAAAAAAATAAAGTTAATAAAATATCCTTGAAAAGAAACACAGGTCGTGTACTTGATCTGCATATTTATAAAAGCCTAGCCTAATTCAGCCAAACTTTCCAGAAAAAAGATCTTGCTGGTCTTTGATCCTGCCTGTGCTTCCTCAGGGAATATCAGTTTGCCTTCAGATGGGACTAAAATTCACCTTAAAAGAGCAAGATCCACACCAGCTGTGGAAGTGACCGCGAGCGGTCTCTGCAAAGCCGTGCGATGCCGCCTGTGCGCAGCCTGCGCCAGGGAGCTCCTGGGCACACTCCTGCGACACTTTCAGAGCAACCGGACTTCACGCCCTCACAGCCGAGGTCCGGGCCGGTGCAGCACCTGCCAATCCAGCATTAAAACCTGCAACTGGATGGTAAAAACACACAGATCCCCTGGCCCCAGGCTCCAACTCAGCCTGCTCATGTCCAGCCTAGAGCCTCATGGCAAAACACAAGACTTTCTCTGGGCAACTCATTTGTCCAGCACTGGATACTGAGGTTTCTGCAAAAATCCCACCTCTCACCTTAATTTTAGGGAATCCCCCTCAAACAGCAACAGGGAGAGTGAGGGTGAGGAGCATCCCTGGGGCTTCACTCCAGGATCGATGCTGCAGGGCAAAGGCACCAACCTCCTAAATCAGATGATTCCCCGCTGCTGCTAAAGCCCTGCTCACGCAATGCCACAAGGCTTGGTCTCCACCAAAAGTCCAGCACCAGCATGGCCAGGGAAGGCAGCCCCCCAGGCCGTGCGGCATGTGCCTCCTGCCCTGAGGAGTGACCTGAGCTACAAAACCCCTCGGCACCAGAGCACCTGGGTAGCTGTAAACACCGCAAGTTGTCAGCAGGCTCCCTCCCAGCAAAGTGAGGGATCTGACAGGATGGGTGTGAAAGAGTGCGTCGCGGGCCGGGAGATTAACGGCTTCACCCAGGCTGAAGGTGCAAGGGGAGGAAAAGTTGTCAGGGCTTGGAAGTGTAAGATGCTCCTCTGCAACACCAGGGGCTGAGAGCTGCTCCATGCATTTGCAGATATAAATACTTGTGCAAACACAAGGGAAACCGCAGATATTATCCACCCAAAAATTGCCCAGGAAGTGGCTCCAGAGATTATCATCTTGGCTACAGGGTAGTAGGAAAACATGGTTTCATGCCAACAGGACTGGTGGTCTCCATGTGTTGAGGTCAAGCAGGGGAATAAAAATGAAAGAACGATGAAGATAAAAAACAATCGTTATGATAAAACCTCTTGTCTAGACCGTGTCCTGCATGGGGTGACGTAAACCCCTCCTCTTCCTTCTGATCAGGATCAGCAAACACCATTGCCAACAGAGCTCTACGAGAACCAAAGCAGCGGCATCAAACCCCAGCCTAGCTCCCCAGTTTGGCCAGTACAGGTCCCCAGCCCAGAGCTGGCATGACACCACTGCCTGCTTGCCGCTGCCACCAGCCTTAGCAGCAGTCCCCACTCTAAGTGTCCTGTCTTGTGTTTCCTACGGCAGCCAAGCAACACACACCGGGTGATAACCATCTTCCAGCCGAGATTCACAGGGGACATCTCACTGCAGCAAACACCGCCTGAAAGCTGTCGCAGCCCTGCAGGTAAGGTCTGTTGGCAGGGGTCAGGCCTTTGATGTCCCTCCCCCATCACCCAGCGTTCCTGTGTCCGCACGGACGATGATGCAAACAATCCTTCATCCCTCTGGCGAGCGCCTTTGTGCACTGCAGACGGCGGGTTGGATGCTGTCAGCATGCAAATATGCAACATCTCGCTCCCTTGATGTGAGCAAGTACCACTGGGCTCAGAAATCAGAAGGTAAATCCAGGGCGATGAGCACACGCACACACAACCCTGAATGAGCACCGTCCGGTACGCACATGCGTGCGTGCAGACACGAGGGTATCCGTGGGCTCTCTGAAATTTTGCTCAGCAGCACAGCAGTCCAGGCTGAACCTGCACTCTGCACTCTGACCTTTCCATCCTCTCCTCTTTCATTCTCCATTTTTGTATATTAAAGCATAAGCTTTAAACCCCCGTGTGCAGTGTAACCCAAACCCCATCCCTCGGTCCCCGCTCAGGCCCGGGGCTGGCACGTTGCAGAACAAAACAATGGCTCCAGCTTTGCTGGAGAGAGGAGTAACAGGGCACGGCAAAGAGGGAATCATAGAACCACAGGAGGGTTTGGGTGGGAAGGGACCTTTAAAGCCCACCCAGTCCAACACCCCTGCAAGGAGCAGGGACATCTCCAACCAGATCAGGTTGCTCGCAGCCCCGGCCAACCTGGCCTGGGATGTTTCCAGGGATGGGTCATCCACCACCTCTCTGGGCAACCTGGGCCAGGGTTCCACCATCCTCAGTGTAAAAATTTTTTTCTGATCTATAGTCTGAATCTAGCTCCTTCTATTTTAAAAACATTACCCCTAGTTCTGTCACAACAGGCCCTGCTGAAGAGTCTCTCCCCATCTTCCCTGCAGCCCCCTTTGGGCACTGGGAGGCCGCTCTAAGGTCTCCCCGGAGCCTCCTCTTCTCCAGGCTGAACAGCCCCAGCTCTCTCAGCCTGTCTTTATAGGAAAGCTGCTCCAGCCCTCTGAGCATCTTCATGGCCTCCTCTGGACTCGCTCCAACTGGTCCACATCCTTCTGACATTGGGGGCTCCAGAGCTGGACACAGCGCTGCAGGGGGGGGTCTCACCAGAGCAGACTTCTCACCTCTCCAAACCTGTCCAAAGACAGTGGTGACCTAGAGGCACCAGGGCAGGAAGGAGTTTGGGGTGGTGAAACCATTCATGGCAAGGCTCGGGGCACCAAGCACCGATGCCAGCTTGCAGGGAAGGACTTGCTGGGCAGAGCCATGCTCCAGCTGGCACCTCAGTCAGCCAGGGGACACTGAAGCCACCTCCTTTTCTTCAGGGATGATGGCACGGGTACTTGGGTGCTTGGAGAGCATTGCAAGATGGGGGAAGGTGAGCAGCAGGCTGTAGTTCAGCCTTACTGCCCAGCCACACCATGGGGACAAGCTCATGCACACATGGAGACTTCTCCACCCAAAACGGGGCTATAGTCCTGGTTTTATGGCCATAGCAGTTAGGCCAGAAGGAAAGCAGGGATTTGGCTGTAGTTGCACAATAAGTTTGTGGAGAGGAAACGAGCCCAATTTTTCCAAGTCCTCAATTAGCCTCCCAATAACAGGCTGCACGGCACTTCCTCCGCAAGCCATGGAGATGCTCACAGGCGGGAGGTGCCAGGTCTCTCTCTCCAAGGTCATGGAAACGCCAGAGGGGATGAATGCCTCCCCCTGCTTTCCCACCTCTCCTCCCGGAGCACGGGGAGCTGTGGGCAGGGGGCTGCCCCACTGCACCCCCAGGACCCCGCAAAGCCTCATCCTGAGTCACAGAGAGCTCCAGACCCAGCGAATTGTATCAGGATGAATCACTCGCTGACCTCTGCCTTCCGCAGTGTTCGGTTTCTAATTTTATGGGCTGTATCAACGCGTTATTGAATCCAGATGTCTGCAAAATGCAACTGCAGCACACAGAAACCCACAAGGAAAGGAGCTGGTGGCAAGGACCAGGGCACGTGGTTCATTTTTCATAAGCAAACCCTGGCTTAGGAGGAAGAGGAAGGCATCTCATCTCCCCTGGCTGCCTGGGGCTCTGCAGCAGCAAGTGAGAGGCTGTAATCTCTGCAGGTCATCTCACATCTCCCCATAACTGCTCCTGACACTCTCTTTTTTCAAAAGCATCTTCCCCCCAAGGCAGTGGCTGCATGGTCGCATCAGGCTCGGACAGGTCCCACCCAGGTGAGCTTTGCGAGATGCTGCTGAAACATGGGTCCTGCACAGCCTTGGTGTCTTGGCAGGGACACTGGCACTGCCATGGGAAGGGCACAGGGCTGGAGAAGAGCCTTGGCTTTCCCAAAACGAACTCTCCAGCACGGATCAGTCATGGCATGGGCTGGCTGGTGGCAGCCACACCTGACAGCCATCTGTGACGGGCATCTGGTTTACATAAAGCACAGCTGGCTCCGAAACAACAGGAGAGCATTTGCCCTGGCAAGGCAAGAAGTAAAGAAAAAAAAAGAAAAGAAAAAAAGAAAAGAAAAAATATCCAGATCTTGCCTAAACTTCAAACAGAAACCTGCTGAGTGACCTGCCTGCGGCAGGGCGATCCCCCTGTGACAGGTAACCCACACCATCGTCCCTGCTGCACAGGGGATCCCTGAGCATTGACACAACTCAGGACCAGAGGCCCATGGGGTGGAATTGTGGGTGGTTTTTTTAGTTGGTTGGTTTGTTTTGTTGTTTTTAAAGACCTTCCTGCCCCCTTCCCTTCTCTGCAGCTCTGACATGGCAAACCTGGCCTGAGTCTCTTTGAGCCAGGGAGTCCCAAGAGTCCCAAGTCCCTAACAGCAACAGACCACGACACAAATAACTGCTTAGCTCTGTTGTATAGTGACCCCAAAAAACCATTGATGCCTAGGCTTTAGTTTACCTGCCATCTTGCCATGCCATATCTCCACCTTTACAAAAAGCACTGTGGTGGCTTGCTTCATGCTAAGTGAAAAAAACACTCTACTTGTTTCCTGCTAACCAAAAATGACTGCAGACTGTTGCCAGGAAATGAAAAATTTGGCCGTCTCATCCACACCTTGACCTCCAGTCCTCCTGAATAAGCCCCAAGAGAACATCTGCCTTCTGCAGGGAGACCAGCATCAGTCCTCCGCACAGCTCACGAGAGGTGGAAGAGACGCCAGCGCTTCATGCTGAGCTTCTCCCTGGCAATGCTGGGGTGGCAGTGGGGACTTTCTCGCATCCCACCTTCTTTCCTACCGCTGTGGGGAACGGCACGCTCAAACAGAGCAGAGACCTGGCTGGCAAGGGCCCTCTGCACCAGGTGGGTGCCTTTTCCCTGCAGCTTCCATGTCTCGCTGCTTGGGACAGACAGAAGTTGTGCAGAGCAGCAGAGATCCAGGAACACATACGGGTTTTCTCATTTTCTACCTTGTCACCTTGGAAAAAGGGAAATATAATATACGAAACAGAGGGAGATGGTAAAAAAAAAAAGTTGACCTTCAGACTGCTATTCCAGCTCACATGGCTGCGCCTACGCCAAGTCGTTCCGGCCCTTGGCGGCTCTTCAGCCCGCTCCTGCCTTGTGGCAAGGCTGTGCTCTCTGTAATGCCGAAAAGAGCCTTTCAGGGCAGTCAGTGACTCCGGGCTGATGTATCTCGCATGCACAAGCCACGCACACGCGCTTTGGGAAAGCTCAGAAGACCTGCAGGGGATGAGTTTACCATACGGGTGTCTTGGTGCCAAGTTTCAGCCTGATGGGAATCACAACAGCTGACTTACAACACCTCCCTTTAAAGCTGGGGTTTACGGGGAGGCAATCTCTGCCAGAACCAGGAACTATAGCAACTGCGGTAATAAAATAGCATTTCAGTGTAAAGCTGTTTCTACAGCGCATTGCCACGTTCGTGGCATGGCAGTTTCCAGCCTTTTTCAGATGTCTACTGCCAGAAGATTTAGTTGGCTTAGTTTCTTAGTAGTTAAAGAGGGAAGGATCATACTGGATTGTCCAATACACCCCTTTCCCTGCAATGGGAAAAGCTATAACCTGGGAGATGATTCATCAAGTGATGAATTTGTGTAACACTTGATCTCGACTGACTAAAAGGCTAAGATGGCCTCAGGGCCCAAACCTGGTCGCACTGAAGCCAATGTGACTTTTCCAATTGGCTTTGGTGAGGCATCTACGAATCAAGCCATGATCAGACTTGCCCGGAGCCTAGAAACCCGTGTTCACGCTACTCACGTTGTAAGCGGCAAAGGGTTATGACCTACAATAGATTAAAGTTTATCTCAGCTGAGAGAAAGCTGATGCAAATTTTACTACTTATTTGAACAAGGCCAAAATTCCAAAGTAATCAGATTTAATTTCAGGGTGGCACCATTTCTTCCTGTCCTTCCAGTCTGATGTTTGCCTCTTACACAGCTCTTTGGTCTTTTTGTAGGAAAATTAAATTTCAGTACTAATGAGGGTGGAAAATATGGTCCTATGAGCAGAAGTTGAGTTTTACAGATATCTAAATTTAAGACTCTGCCAGTGGAGAGATAAATTGGTCCTGCAAACTTCACCACTGACAGCACAGGGGGGAAGAATTTAAAAATAAAATTAAATTTAAAAATAAAATCGTATTTCAAAGAGATGCTGATATCAGATCCAACGCTACATTAAACTGCTGTTCAGAGAATTGTTCCTTCCTGCTAACGCCATACAAGTGATCCTGGCACCTCCACAAATACAGAAGACTGACAGCCGTAACGTGAAACAGGCCTGTTGTGGCCGGTAACTCCAAGACAGCTCAAATCAGTAGCCTCCCCCGCACGCCAAGTTGCATGTTCTATATTTCATCTGTGGCTTTCATAATTAGAGATCCGATTTACCCCCTTCTCTCTCTGCCAAAGTGTCTTCTTAGTAATTCACATCCTCTTCCCACAGCTAGCTTTAATTTTTGTCATTTTATCAAAAAGTTTGGACTCCCACCATGTTTTGCTGACGCAGCCCACATCTCCCCAGCTCCATCTCCTCTATCACCACCAGTTTCCCCACACGACACACTTGGCCTGCTGGAAGGTGTGCTCCATACGCAAGCCACCAAAGCCCACAGGCACCACCCTGCTGCCAAAATGACTTAATCAGGGTTGAGGTTTTGCACAGACCTTGCAGCTGTCTCTCTTCAAAACCTATCTGAAGCTGTGGCCCATGGCAGAACTGCAGCTACTCCCATTTCAGCTTGGGGTTAGTAAAACGCAGGTGTAAAGCCAAGTGAAATCAGAAGCAACCATCTAAAGGAGACAAACTTGGTGCAAACTTTTTGTTTCCCAAGAAACATTATTAACTCGTGAGGCTTAAAGCAAGGAGCGGATCATGCCGAGTACACACCATGTAAAACAAAAAGAATTTGGTGCTCTGCTTGGTTTGGAGGGACTCGTACCTGCAAATGAGCACACCTTGGGCAGCCTGAAGTGAACAAACCTTGTCGACACCCTGCTTATTATATGGAAAATACATGCCCTGCTCAGCTTCTTCAATTAAACCTATGCCTTATTAGGCTGTAGGACTGGTGAGGAGAGCTGCTCTTTTGCTGAGCGCTTACTGAAGTCTTTTCTGCAGAATTCAATTACACCACTCACACACATGGTGAAACCCCATGGGTATCTGGGTAGGGAAGGACCTACCATGCATACAAAGCATGTATGATTGATATTAAGCTGTGCAGAAAGGTGTGTTCATCTCAGCTCTCCAAGCCAGACCATCCCAGTCCTTACCCTGTTTACCCATCCAGGGCAGGCATGAAATGCAAGTGGGAACCATTATACACCCACTCGGGACAGGCAGGAACAGCAACACCAGCTGCAGAGCAATGAAGAAACAGGCAGGTGAACAGTCAGCCTCACTCCCTTGGGCAACAGTTCCTCATCTGATACCAAGAGTTACAGTGAACAGCCCAAAGAGAAATGTCCAGTGTGGAATAAATTTTAAGATCTCCAAATCTTGTCCTCCTAGTGCACCAGAGCTGGTAGGTCTGGGGCAAGCTGGGAGCCCATGGTGCAGTCGGATGATAATCCCGACAGTAACTGCATGGCTCGTGGGCATCCTTCACCCAAACTGCCTTTCCTCCCTCAGCTTTGCCATCACCCTCCCCCTTCTCAGCACAAGCTGAAGATCAGACACTCACTGAGCACTGTCTCATGACAGCGGCAAGGGTGACAGCACCCTTGGCATGTCGGAGGATGGGAATAAAACCTGAAGGTGCCCAAAATTATAGGCAGCTTTCCAAAACGTCAGCCTTAACCCCAGCATTCATAGAATCACAGAATAGTTTGGGTTGGAAGGGACCTTAAAGACCATCTCGTTCCAACTCCCTGCCCTGGGCAGGGACACCTTCCACCAGACCAGGTCGCTCAAAGCCCCGTCCAACCTGGCCTTGGTTTGCTGCTATGTAAAACAAGGATAATGAAACTTGCTTGCTGCCAGGGCGGGTGATTTGAGGCTTGATCGGGCAATCCTTGGAGATTGCTTTGAAGATTAAAAATTTTATTATGTGTTAAACTGGAACATGATGTGTCCATTGATCTGAAAGCTCTCTACACAAAGAGATTCAATGCATTTGAAAAACTGTATTCATAATTTATGAAACGACCTGCCTGCACGTAAAGCTGCAAAGAGGATGTCTGGGGACACATCTGGTGCAAAATAGCTCTGCTCTGGCTGTGACAAACTGTCCTGATTTGCACCAGCCAGAAATCTGGCTGTTTCACAAAAATGGGCCTGTTCCACTAAAAATATGTAATAAGGCCAATCACCAAGGCGTTGACCTATCTTACAAGGGAGGAATCATTATTTTCATTATTTAACAGATTTGGAAGTGAGACAAGGAAAAGAGAAGTGAATTATCCAAGGTCATGCTAAATGTTGAAATGACATCACAAGTTTTTCTTCTAAGGTCTCCAGGGACATCGGCCGTGTCACCCTTCCCCTTGAGCCAGTCGTGTCAGCTAACGCCCCAAGCAACCCCAGGGGTCAGTTTTTAGCAGGGTGAGAGCAGAATACGACCAATATTTATGCAGGGAGTACAACTTAACAGTGAGGAAGCTGAAGGAGGAGATACATTAACCGTGTAGAAAAGATAACAAATAACACCTTCAATATTGACATACAAATAATATTGACATTCAGATAATAAAGAGGGAAAGAAAAGGCATGCCAGCGTGGAACTACATGCAACAACGATGTCCCAGGATTGCAAAGCAATACCTGTCACCTCCCCTCAGCCATCACCTGTGGTTTTCAATGGAGAACCTTTCTGCATCTCACTGCCATTGTCTGATTTGGGGGTTTTGCCCAAATTTCCCCCATTTTGCACAGCCAGGAGAACCGTGTTCTGGCCTGGAGGCAATGGCTCATGGTAAAGCCCTGGGGTGCTCTCCTCCCCAGCCCAGGAAAAGCCTTCACAGCCCAGGTCCCACTGCACTACCAGGACGCAGCAAAATCCATACTGAGCTGAGAGCACGGGGAGCAGCAGAGCGGGAAACGTGTGCTGGCCCAAGCCCAGCCTGTCCCCCTCGGCTGTGGCTCCTCGCCCTTCGCTTTCTCTGCCATGAATTGCTTCACAGCCACGCAAGAGGCCAAAGCAGCAAAGGCAGGCCTGGAATCAGCGTGTCCAACACCTGGGATCCACAGAGGAGGGAGACCTTGCCAAGAATTATTTTAACCTTCAATATTTCTGGCAGCAGAATATCAGTCAAATGGTTCCTACTGTTTTTTTGGGTTGTGTCACTCTGACACAAGCTGGTCCAGACTAAAAAGATCCATGTGCTCAGAGAGAGCAGGGTTTGTTTTCCATGTTAATGGGCTTTCAGTAGCAGGGGGAAAGGATGCCTGAAATAATAATCCTTAATAAGTTCAACAGTCTCAAGAAGGAAAGTCATGCTAGATATCGCTAATAATATCCTGTGCAGATGCAGTGTACCTCCTCCAAATCGCCAGTCAGGCCAGCTGTGAGGCACTTTTCTCTTCCATCCCAAGTTCTCTCCACAGAACCAGGTCGAAAAGGGTTGTGCAGGAGGTCACCCTTCAACCCGCACCAGGAGAGGCAGGAGGGTCCGAGACAGCCCCGGCACGCAGCACGGCGGCACCGCGGCCAGCAAGGGAGATCCAGCTGCTCCGAAGCAGCAGAGTGAGAACCTGGTCCCCTCAAAATCCTCTTGGGAAGGAATTTTAGTATGGCCCAATTTTTCCATTTAACTTATTTTTTTAAAGCTGAAATTGGCATTTTTAGTGCTAGTTGCTTGCTAAGATAATTTATCTCTGAAAAAGTAGGAATCCAAATGAAAGGTTTCAATTGATGTGAAGTACATTGTTTCCAGGTCGCCATAAAAATAAGGGAAATTGTGAGGTTTTGGATTAATTTGGAAAATCTTAGGGAAACACCCACCATCAGGCAGGGGAATACCGTCTGCATGCCATTTCCCATGGCTCTCTGTGTATTTGTCACTGCAGGCAAAGCTGAGTTTCACAACGCGGTGTGTGCCCATAGCAGAGGGCACCGGCATGGGGAGCCAGCACATCTTGGCGGGCTTCAGCAGCTCCATGCGCCATGGTGGACTTGGCAATGTGTCTGGGTCTAGAAGCAGAACTAAACTGTCCCAAGGAGTTCAACAATAAAATATCCCCAAACCCATCGTGCTCAGACATACGCATATGCTCTTGCTGCGGTGGGAGCAGATTTTGAGCTCTTCAGTGGGTAGATGCAAATCACACAAGGGCAGAACCTAAGGCTTTCCCCAAGGCGATTTCCAAACCAGCCCTCATTTTCTCTCTCTCCTCTTTCCTCACCTCTATTTCTCTGGCTTTGGGGTAAAGTGAAAAACTAGCAAGTGTTGCAAAGCATCCATTCTGACAACAGCATGGATTCTATTGACAAACCTGCTGGGCTTTTGTTTCTGTATGACCTTACTTATGACTAATTCAACTCAGGTTTTCCAAAGTTTTGTTCAGGAAGTTGGAGAAGAAGGTGGGGGTGATTTTCCAGGTTGTTAGATGCGTGGCTGTTCATGGGACATTCATCTTGAGAGGAAATTCCTGCCCTGTTGGAGGATCCTGGGAGCTGTACCTGGGTTAAGGGACTCTGCCTGAGCTGCCATGGGAGCAAGGGGCAGATGCTAATGCATTGAAATTACTTTTAAAAAAAAAAAATCATGTGAAAAGCAACAAAAGTGGCTTTTTTCATCCCATTATTTGACTCCAGCTGCTGACCTTGGCTCTGGGAAAATAATTATTCTTGACTTCGAAGTGGGGAGTTTTCTGTGCCAAAGGCAAATGTCTATAGATTTATACTATTTGGAAAAATCAAACGGCTGTGAGCCAAGCCATTCAGCTTATAAAACACAACCAACTCTCCAGGGGTAATTTAAAGCTGACCCTGCAGCACTGAAATTCCAACCATAGATGATACAAAACGTAACTCACATCATTTTCAAATCTGCTGGAGGCTCCCATCATTGTGGGCTTCACGGACAGAGACTGGCCAGAAGGAGATTGGAAAACAAAAAGCTCCGAAATAAGTTTGTGCTAATGAAGGCGAAAAGGCCTGGCAGGCCAGAAGGCAAACTTTGTCATCCACACAGCCAAGAGTTGCAAAGGCAGCCACAGTCCATGCTTTTTCCATTGTGCTCTGCCAAAATAACCCTCGAAATTCTCCTGGGATGAAACACAACCCACCCTGCGCTGCTCTGGCAATCCAGGCTTGGATCCCACTTCTGACTAACAAAACTGTGAGTTGCAGTTGTTTGTTCCTACATCATTTGGACTCATCTGCAGTGATTGGTTTCATCTCCAGCCCTCAGGTCTTTAAGGACAGGTACCTGGCCAAGCCCTGGTAAATCTGCAAGACCTCCTATGACCAGAGGACCATCCAAACCAGGACAAAGAGGCATCATGTCCCACTGCCACCACCAATATTGCTGCTAGTGGTGAGCTGGTTTTGCAAGACAGAAGCAGCCATTTGCTGAGGAAGAAGCTCTTGTGACACAGAGAATCTCTAGGAGATTTGCCCATTTGTGCTCCTCATAAGCACCAGCGTCACGTGTAGCCTGCTGTGGGGTGCACAGGGCTTACCTACAACTAGGATTTAGGCTACCAGTATGCTCTGCCTTGCAACTCATTGCAACAGCTTTGTGCTCCAGCTCACCAGGATGTGGTGGCTTGTCTGTAAAATGATACATACAAGGCTCATCCACAGCAAATGCAACAGCCTGACAGAAAATTTAAAAATAAATAAATAAATAAATAAGCCAATGCTTCAATAAAAATAGAGCAATAATTGCTCCTACATCAAACTCTAAATAAGGGCATGGCAATGAGACATCCAAACTGAGCCATCTCAGCATTCAGCAAATCCCCTCTCCCAGTTTGCACCACACTTTCCCCCACCTGCCAGGAGAACCTGACCCATCTGGTCTCAGATGAGAGAAGAGAAACTTCTCCAGACCAAATCCACAAACACAACATCCACCTCCACCCACCTCTGTCCCTGAAATAATCAATTGCTGTTTGCGAGCCTCTGTGTGTGTGTGTAAACACACAAGGGCGAGCATCTGCACCTCAGGGATGACAAGTGCAATACAGGATAAGTTTTAATTTCAGATTTCCCACTGGTTTTGGTCTCCAGCCTCCAGTAAAGCAGAGTGGCATACTTTAGCACTTCACAGCTGTAGACGGTGGGGAGGAGTCACAAGCATCATCTTGCAGCACTCTGAGTGACGATGGTTAAATTACCCCATATGCTGCACGCAAAGTGCACGCGGCTGAGATCACCTCTTTGCTAATCCCCCTCTTTTACCCACAAGTCCTTCGCAGATGCAAGAGCGTGCTTCGGTTTCGCCAATCACTCACAGTGGGAAATTTTAGAGGCTGAGCTTGTGACTCCGAGATTTTTGCCAAGTAAAATATTGGCCCGCAACGACGTCCTGACAATGCAAAGTAGTCGACACCATAAAATAAACAATTGCAGAGAGCATAGCAAAAGGGTATTTGGAACTGCCAGCGATCTCGCGGAGGTATTACTGAGCCAGACTGGAGCAAAACGCAAAAGCCATTTTTATGACAAAAACAAGTGTCAGTCTTTCCAACACCCCAGTCCCCACATGGAAAGAGCATCTCTGCCTAGAACAGGCCACATTGCTGGCTTCTTCCTTCAAGTTTCATAACTTTTACAGTGTGCAGAAATAATAGAAAGAGTGAAGATACGACCAGGGCAGAGTACCCATAAAAGAGTGAGCGTACACATGGTCACATATCCCCACACTTGGATATAGAACAGATAGAAATGGCAAAAGGAGAAACAGAGGCTGCCATGTTCTCTTAATATATCACAGGACAGCGTGGTAATTTTAAGCAGAAACTTTCTTTGCAAGAATCAGCTGGGCTCGATTAGTGGCAGCCATATAACTGCCTCCTGATTGTGCTGGGAATATCAGCAAACAGAGAGCAAAGAAGATGAATACATCCTCATTTTGTCAACATAACCAGAAAAGCCCTTACCAGGGAGGATTTCTAACATCTCTGATTTCTGCTCTTTGCTGCCACAATAGAGTGCTGGCCATAGGCACCAGTCAGCCAACACTGAGCACATCTGTGAGTCTCCCTTACTGACAGAAGCATCTTCAGGGCACATCCTGGTAACCAAGTGCCTGCCCTAGTCACAATTTCCACACAAGAAGTTATTTGCACTTTCTTTTTGGAGGCAAATCAGATTTAAGGTCCTTCTGGCAGCATCCTAACCTTGTCCTATGCTTCAGAGCAGTGGGGGGGCGGGTCACAGCAGCTGGGTGGTGGCCATATCTGCTCATCATCAGATGATCAGTCTTGAGCTGAGCTTGTTGTCAGAGGGAGACTAAAACCCTGCACTAACACACCTCTTTTCCAGAGACCACCACTGAGGACTAGAAATTCACTTGCTCTTGATTAACAGGGTGTCTACAAGTGAAATGACCAATTCTCAGCAGGTCACCCTGAGCTCTGCTGAAGTCCATGATGAGAAGCAGTCGTTCCCGGAGGACAGGCCCCCACCTGCCTCAGGATAAGGTACCTCCGGGGTGAGATTACTGTATTGTTGCCTATTTATTCAGATTATAAAGAGATCTTATAGAACATAGCTTCGCTTTGGATATCTTGTACAAGACAGCTATAGTTTGGTGAGGTGAATCCCACCACTGACAGCATATGAAAGCCTGGTCCCCCTATGGATGCTGTATTCTTACAGCCTCTGTTTACCTTTAGCACAGGACGGCCACAGGAACGAGCAGCAGCACGGCAGCAAGCACAGCATCTGAGTGCGAAGTACCCAAGGCAGCACAGCGCTGGCAGGGCACCTTAACCTCCCAAATACGCCCGTCACCTCCTGAGAGGGCTGCCCGGCGCTCTGCTCCACGTTCCCACGCCTTGTTTCTGCCCATCTTCAATGCCCCGCTCAGCAGAGCACAGCCTGGACATGGTTTTAAAGGGTTTTTGTTGCCAAGCGAGGGATATTTTTGTGACCTTTCTCACCATTTCCTATAGCAATAGCATACTAATTGAAAATGTCCTGCCCTGTGGCTTTGCCATAAAATAAAAACACAAACACACAAACGGACACACAAACAGACCAGATGAGTTTTTCTATAAGCAGCAGAAATAACACAGGGTAGTTTCCTGGGGATTTTTGCGGTTGGATTCTCTGGTGCACAATAAAGGATGCGCTGTGATTGAAACTCCTTCTGTGGTTGGAGCATTTGTAGCATCTCCCTATGTGGATTCTTTGCTGTCTACTAAGAGTTGAGCTTAGATGTCAGCCTTTGCCTCAGTGCAACTATTAAGAAAAATGTTTTTCTCTTTTAAGCTGCTTATTTCCATGCATTTTTAGAGATTTAAAAATCTTCAAGACCACTATCAAAGTGTCAGATTTTGCAGAAATTGGCCCAGGGGTTCAAAAAACTAGCATATAGGAGTGAATTTGGATTGATAAACACACACACATACAGCCCCACATGACTATACCATCCTTTTCTCCTTAGGAAGCTAGGATTAAAAGAAAATTAAAATACTATTTAGATCTCGAAATTCTGCCATGACAATCTACATAATTTCCTATTTTTGGCTAAGTTTTGTAAAGAAACAAGCCTTCTGTGCTCACACTCTCTGTAAGTCTCCATACCCTCAAAGAGGTTTGTACACAGTTGGCTGGGACCAGCCACATGTGAGAAATGGGTGGAAGTTTCCACGATTGAGTCCCCACACATTTTTTTTAATTTTTTTTTTTAAATCAGCACCTGGGCAAAAGCAAGAGAGATCCTGGCACTGCAGGAAAGGCGGACAAAGCTGATCATCTTGTCCAGCCAGCACACAAGCACGGGCTGACCAACAACTCCATGCCCACTTCTACAAAGGCATTTCCAATGGCAGGCTTTATAGCTGGGATTGAAGAGGGTAGGAGGCCAGATTTCCAAAGGACACCGAACCCCAAACTTGTGTTTTGGTGTAATTCCGCAGGGACTTGTTCCTTCCTTTGGGCAGGGCTGCGTACTTGCTTATTATAGGAATGTTGTGACACAAATAAGCGTCCTTCTCTCTAGAGGTGGTGGATGCACAGCTCTGAATCCTGGCCTCTTCTCTCCACATTAAAAGCAGTTTGTCATCTTGCTTTCCTCACCAAAATGCATTTTGGCAGCTCCTGGGTATCTCTTTCATATTTGAAAAGCAGCCCAGTTTGTTTCATAGATTGATAATGCATCTGCTTCGCTGCCTTGTTTGCCTGATGGTGTGCTTTGCACAGAAATGGGCTGTTTTCAAAAACTAGAAACTACTTCTGTAAATCACTCATCGTGTCGTTGTCATCGGCCATTTTCCAGAGACATCATCACGTCAAACTCTTCCTCCATTCCAGCTTTGAGTGATAAGACAGCCCCATTTAGCAAACAAAGAGCTATAAAGGAATGTTAAGCACAGTACACAAAAATTAGAGAAAGGCATGTTTTTAACACTTTTAGCTCAGCCACGGTTTTCAGAAGACATCTCAGCTGTCAGCTCCTGGAGCAACATAAGGAAGCAAAGCTTTGAACAACTGTCATCTCTTTGTATTGATCCACAGCCCCACTGAGCCGGGATGGCGGTGCAGATACCCTCAACCTCATCACACAGAGATGAGCCAGAAATCAAGTCATCGGCACAGACCAGGGCTCTTGCTGCAACCACGCTCCAGCTGTTGAAAGGTGTCTCCACTATGGATAAAATGGGGGAAGGTCTCCAAAGGACCAACAGCATCCGCTGGGTGATCTCCCCAGCCTCCCCACTGGTCCTTTCAGAGCAGGTGTGATGCTAAGGAGTGTGTCCCCAAATCTTCCCTGCTTGCTTGACACAAGAGACTGAAGGCAAAGCCTCCTTCCCTTGCACTATCAAGGCTGGGCTTCCCACACACAAGAAAAATTAATTCCAAGAGTCTGCTTTAACTTCGCAGCGACAGCGTGCAAGCAGCAGGTGCTGTGCTGTTTGTTTCCGCTGGCTCTGAAGCAATCGCTGTTTGCGCACTTCAAGATGCTTGAAGTAAGCAGAAGTGTGACACATGAATCTCGGCACATGAAAGAAGTAACTGGGGCTTAAGAGGGCCGTGGCAAAAACAATTCCAGTCTCTCCCTTTCTGAGCTGAGCAGATGTTTAAAATTATGTCAGCAACCTCCAAACTGTAAACATTTCTCAGGAAAATGTAGATGTGGTTTGCAAAAAACAGGAGATGTGTCCGATGTAAAGCAGAGGTCCTTGCTCGCGAGCCCCCTTCGAGCAGTGGGAATGTCAAACATGCTTGACCTCCAAATCAGCAAATAAGCACGTTATAAACAACGTTATTAATGGCTCTGCTTTCACTGCAACACGGAGTCTCCCTGTTTAACATACAGCAAGCTGGTTAGAGTGTACATAGTTTCATGGCGAAGCAGTATGGGGAATTGGCTCCTATTGTTTCCAGCTCCACTGCTGCAAGGCTGCAAGTGGTAGGTGGGAGGAGAGGAGCAACGCTGCCACTCCCAGCACCATCAGAGTCACTGCCATCATTCCGTGTTTACATCCCGATACTGTGCCTTGAAGCTGCTGCACGTAATCACCACCCAACAGTTACTGTAGACATGAGAGGCCATCAGCTCCTCTATGAAAACAGACAACGGTCTCCAAGTGCAACATGAGTAGATGCCTCCATCCACATGCAAACTCTGCTTGGGAATCAGTTAGCCCAGAAAAAGTTGCTCTTGCCTCAAGTGTGAGGACAAAAAACAAGTGAGGTGCTCTACCAGGACCTGGTTCTCCTCCCCATGTATTCAATATGCTACAGCGAAGTGCAACCGTACTACATTTCCAAAAGAAATATCTCAGTGATCCTATAACCTTCCTGCAAACAAGGCTGAGCCTAGGCAGCCAGTCTACATCCCAGTTGTGTCCCAAAGCACTTTGAAGTTTGCCCATCACACACTGCTCAGATTCACATCATGCACCACTCCAACCCGACTGCCAGGCATCGGTACCACCCCAACAAATGAGATGGGAACGTTTCAGCTTGGGGTATTGAGGCAGAGGCATATGGACTGACTCAGAGGCTAATATTACGTAGGCTTGCCCAGACATCGATTTCTAAGATCCTTCTTCACATCAGTCAACATTAGGCTGCAGGGAGGCCAACAGACACATCTCCTGAAGAGCAGGTCCAATCACAGCAGAACGGTTTCAGGCCACCAAGGAAACCGCTAACAAAAGTTACACTGGTTTTAGTCATGCCTGACCCAGTCCACATGCTGCCTTCCTGTAACCAAGTGGAGCCGGCTCTGATGGAAGCAGGGAAGGGCTGAGCCAGTTTTGCTGTGGTTCCTGAGCCTGAGTATTTCAAAGCTGATCCTCAAACCGCTAAGCCTTCCCAAGTGACCACGCTGCAACGGCCAAAGATCCTGACATAAGAAGTAAGGAATGCAGACTCACACTGAAAATGCATTAGATGAAGGGTTAATGCAAACCCAGAGAGAAAAATGCAGAATTAAAGGAAATAGAGTTGTCCAACAGCCTTCCTACCAGTGCAAACAAGTAATGATGTCCCAAGCACAGAAACAAAGGAGCAGAGACCCACCCGAGGAGCAAGTCAGCAGTAACTGCAGTGAAGGGAAGGATTAAGTATTCCTACACCGAAAGCCTGCTCTTTGCGATGGTCTTCCCTGCATGGCCTTGGGTTGGCTAGAGAGGCTAATTGAAAACTTTTGGGTCCGAGGTGGCCCTGGGAGCCCAGCTTGTCCCGTAGGGCAGACTGGTAGTGATGTCTCCACTTCTCAGCTCTTTCTGACAACAAGGAAAAGAAGTCCCTCTCCTATTTCACAAGCACATAAAGAAGATGCACACTAGTGTCAATGAGGCTCTCGGGGACTGGGGTGAGGAGACCACACCAATAGCCAGGCTCTGACAGCAACACTCAAGTCAACAAGCGTTTTGTTTTATGCAGCTGAGTGATTATTTTTACCGCTCAAGGACTCATCCACATCTAATGAGGTTCTCTTAAATCGATCTGATTTTTTACACCGGTAAATCCCTGCCCTCCACCCCCAAGACATCGGTTACTCTCTCCCTATTTTTTATGAGCACAGAAAAAACCCACGGCAGACTAAACACCACGCTTGTGCCGGAGACTGTGCGGAGCTGTGATGTGCCATTAAGAGCCAAACAAGCTGATAGCCCAGCAGCATCCAAGAAAATGAGAAGCAGATGAAGACACAGCCCCTATAAGCTCCAAAAACATCCAGAGAGGCACGGGAGAGGTGACGGGGCATCGTCACTGTGAAAGGGGACGACTCTCAGACCTCTAGAGGCAAAGCCCACAACTGGGATTTACATGGAATGGGTGCTGGGCTATAACACAGCATCTCAATCCTTTCCCATTAGCAATAGCACACACTCGCAGAAAGCTTTTCTCTGCCTCTGGCTTCGGCCGCATTACGGAGGAAGTCGCAGGGACTGAGGAATGTGCACTAGGGAGAGCAAATAAACAGAGGTGTGCAAATCTGCTAAAAATAACCCAGGAATTGCGGCTCTTGGAGGGGAACACAGATACTTGCTTGTTCACTGCCGTCTACCACAACTGAGGCCTTGTCTGAACAGGTGGGTGGCTTTCCTGACAAATCCTATCTTAAAAAAGAAAAAACACCACACAAAAAATCCCTCCTCAGTCATTCCTGCGGCCACTCTGTTTTCATCTAGATTCTTGACAGAGGTTGTCAAAACAAGAAAGAAAAATAAAGTTCCAACATGGCTTTTGCTGTTTTCCTGCTGCTTTCCAGGGCATTGATGTGTTGATCCAGGCAGCCCAAAAATGCCAGCGAGCTGGTGACAAGGGACAAGGCTGGCAGGGGACACGGCAGCCAGCAGTGCCAGGAACATGGAGCAACCTTTGAGACTCCCATGCAAGGAGGCCTTGAACGAAAAGACCTCAAAGAATCCAGTAAGAGCCTGAAATGGGATTGAATTATGGACACTGTGTGCTTGGGGCCTCGCACTTGAGCAACTCAGGCATCAGCCACGGCAGGAGGAGCAGAGCAGGGGACTGGGTGTGATTGAAAACTCAGCAGAGGCACTGGAAAGATCGAGTTGTGTAAGACCAGTAAAATGCATCTCCTGCCAAACACAGGGGTTGCAAACCAAACCCCCTGGCAAGAAACCCGAGCGCTCTGCTGGTTTTTCCAATTCCAGCCTCTAAGCTCAGTGTGGGTAAATCTCCTGAAGTCAGGAGTGATCTCTGTGTGTTAAGAAATCACTTTGCATCAAAATGTCCTGGTGACGTGTTCTGTTTCTTTGACTTCTCTCTTAATTTAAATATTCCAAACCCAGATAACCCCAAGTATCTCAAAGCAGAATCTCAAAGAAAATATTTCTCTCGCCCTTTTTTTTTTCCCCTCCCCTTTTTGGCCATTGCTTCTCAGAAGCCTCCTTTCATCTCGCTCAAGTCTGAAATGTGCTGAAAGGCCCTTCAAAGGGTAACTCTCCAGTGTTGAGCACGTTTCCCAACACCAGAGAGCACACACGGCAACAGGAGCACAATTTTTTCCATCTTTCACTTTCTAGAGCGTGAACCCAAGCTTAGACCTAGACTAGCTGATCTCCACTTAGTGTAGACAATGGGCACAGCAACCACAGTCATTATCTTTGTGCTGCTCCAGCTCTTCTCTGGAGATGGAGGCAGGGCCATCTCCGCCCTTCTACCCCTTCATTTCTGGAGCAGACATGATGGATGGCAGGAGCCCAGCTCCAACTGGGATGTGTGACACCAGAGCTCTTCATCACCCTAAAAACACGGCATTGGTGCTTCCCCATCACTGGTGGGTGCCAAACACCATTCTGTGCAGCATTTTATGCTATTTCTTATCTGGCCCACAGGAACTGGTTACTGCAGCCTGTGTTGTCAGCAGAGACCAGGCAACCTGCCCTGGCTTGCTCACAGAATCACAGGATGGTTTGGGTGGGAAGGGACTGTTAAAGCCCACCCAGTCCAACCCCCCTGCAAGGAGCAGGGACATCTCCAACCAGATCAGGTTGCTCACAGCCCCGGCCAACCTGGCCTGGAATGTTTCCAGGGATGGGGCATCCACCACCTCTCTGGGCAACCTGGGACAGTGCTCCACCACCCTCAGGGTAAAAAATTTCTTCCTAATATCCAGTCTGAATCTGCCTCCCTCTATTTTAAAACCATTACCTGTCGTCCTATTGCAACAGGCCCTGCTGAAGAGTTTTTTCCCCCCATCTTTCCTGCCTCCCACCAAATGCTGTGGGGTAAACACAGCAAGGTTTGAGGTCTCACAGGGCTCTCTGTTGTGCCATAGCCCAGTGTTGGTTTGAAAGCAGTCGAGTGCCACTGCTCCGATGGCCTGGGACAGCGGGGATCCCCTGCTCCAGCACACGCCACTGCAAGCCCAGGAGCTCTTGGGCCAGGGCACTGAGGGAACTGGCACCCCAGAGCAGGGTGGACAGGCTGGGCAAAACATCAGGAGATCCCTCCACTTGGTCCTGAAGACAAAAACCGCACCTAAGGACACTAAAATAAAGAGCAGACCATGCCTACGCCACACGACGCCCTAGAGAGATAGCATCGTGCTGTGTGATATCCCACCCTGAATGCATGTACAGGGCGGACTGGGGTCCACCCTCACAGAGCAGATGTGCCTGGTAAACCCAGCATAGCTCCCCCGAGCCATTGACAGAGTCAAACACAGCAGCATCAGTCCAGCTGCCCTGACTCACTTTGCGTAACCTCAGCCTGAGTGCCTGATAAAGCGCCCGTGAGATAATCTGCGCTCATGGCTTCCTCCGGGTCACTGGGAGCCCTACGGACCCCGATCAAAGGGCCCCGAGCTGGGCTTCAGGGCTGGCTGCTCCTCCGCTGCCAGGCTGACACTAACTGTAAAAACAATCTTCAGACTGTGTAGACGTAGGAAAGTATTTGAAGGGAATAAATAACCACCTTCTCCTGCAGAGGCACATATTTGACCATATTACCTCATCTCAATGGCAAAATATCCAGCTCACAGCTGGTCCTCCCGATTTCTTCCCCTTGCAAAACTGCATCCAGCTTCCCCTGAAGCCGATTTAACAGCCTGTTTAACCAGTGATGTCCTTGGCATGTGCTCCCCATTTTAGGTGAAGAAAGTGAGCCTGAAATTTTTTATGTACCACTCAACTACTTTTTTCCTTGCTCAAGACACCTGATTATAGCATTGTGATTTCATAAATGCTAGAGTAATGCCCTTTACAGCAGTCAGAGCAGTATTTTTGTGCTTACTTAGACTAGTTCTCAGTCTGGTTAAGCTCCAGTGACTCCAGCAGTTACTTTTATTTGCAATGCCAAGTGCAAGTCGGCCCTGAAGCTGGCCTAATGATGGTTATACAGTTTCCAGGCTCTTGGCCTCTGTATTTCACAAAGTTACAGGTAGGAACGGTATTCAGAGAAGACTTCCAAAGAAAAAAAAAAAAAAAAACAAGGCAGCAAAGAGAGGATGGAATAACATGTCTTTCAACTCAGCAGTTATGTCTGAGTTTTTAAGGTTTCCACCAATACAGGAAATAACATTGGGAAGGTTGAAGATAATGAGGATACAAGAGTCAGCCTTCCCTGTCTTTTGGCAGAAACTGGTGCACGTTTGCCGCTCTTACGTGCGCCAAGGAACGCTCTAGGAGAAAAACCCTCTTCTGCTGCTGTACCCTGCAAAGCGCGGCAGGAAGCCACCCTCCTAAAGCGGCCACGGGCACTGGTGGGAAATGGTCCTTTGGATGAGCAGGGATTGCTGTAACGCAACATCCCCCATCAAGAACAGACAAACTGCTGCAGCCCTGGGCTTTGAGGGGTTTCTGCCCAGCACAGTGATAGCTCTGTGTGCCTTTCAGATAAAAGCTGCCTATAGAAACCCTAAAGACCTTGGGTATTGGCAGAGGAAAACTGAGACTTATCACTTGGATTGCTCTTTCTTAATTGCACTGCAAAAAGTAGAGACAGCGTTAATGTAGGGTTCAAATCTACTGTCAGGTAGATGGTTAGAGCTCTCAGGACTTATATCCTCCAACAAATCCATCTAATGCCTCAACAGTGCTGTAAGTTGTGTGTCAAAGCAGACAGTCTCCTGCAAAGAGGTGATTCTGTGTGTGCACTGGGTAGGTCAGGCCTGTGCCATAGCCTTAAAATGAGACACTTAAAACCCAACCACCTAGCTTAGCTTAAAAATCAAGGTTTTTTCATCTTCAGTAACAGAGTTTAAAGTTCTTTTTCTTTGCTTTCCGCTATTTAGTCTGCAGGGTGAAAAAGATTCACATTTTCCACGTTTTCTCTACGACTCCAAAAAGGTAAAAAAATTCTCTCATATAATTTTTTAAACCAGAACTCAGATTCCCCTGATCCGGAGCTGGGAAGTAGAGGTGTAAAGGAAATCATTGTAGTGGCCAGGACTTCGATAAGGAGGTGGAAGCAGACAGAGCCACCCTGGCATCACGGATGAGCAGGGCAGAGCAGAGCAGTGACTAACAGCAGCAAACACAACCCAAAGTCACTCAGGTCGGAAGTGCTATGTTTTCCTCTTCCATTTAAAAAGCAAGACAGGAAATGTATGAAAGCTGACAGGATCATTAGGGTTTTTATAAATGCTGCTTCCTGTGGTACAGAAAAAGGAAAGGAGAAAGGCACGGGGCCAAATTATGTGCTAGGGTAGATGTGCGGGCCTGCGGCTGGAATAACGTGATCCAGGATCTGTTCTGCACTGAAAATGGGGGCAAAGCCTGCAACCCGTCCCAGAGGGCTGGTGGCGAGGTGGTGCTCGCCATGGGGGACGGCTCTCGGGCACCTGTGCGACTGATGAGTCAGCAGTCCCAACCTGAAACAGAGGGGGGCCCTGGGACGGGAGGGGAGGTTGGTTTTGTTTTGTTTTCTCCAAGGCTTTGTCTATGAAAACCTAACCTCCTACCAACGTCAGACCGCTTTACCGAGCTGACAAAGTTAAATAATGAATCTGGCACTTTCCTTGAGTGTCTGCTACCCTGCACCGAGTCACGCGCTGGGAATTTGAGGGGAGCAAGGCTAGCAGAGGGGCAGGCTCATGTTTGTCTTGGAAAGCTGCGCACAAGCCCAACTTGAAGCATCACTCAACACAACCCACTCTTCATTTTGCTTCCACCCTCAGCAGCAGGCAGGGAGCCCAGCGCACCGATCCGAAAGCCTCACGCCTTCGGTACCCAGCACGCTCAAAAAAACAAAGCTAAAAGGAAGGAGTGGCATATGGATTTGTTTAAGAAGAATGAAAAGAGCAAAGGAACAACACTCTCCACAGGACAGCATAGCTTTATTAGCATGCTGCAGGGCTGGAGGGGTTCCCGTTCGGCATGGGAAGAGACACCAGCCAGCCCAGGCCTCCCAGCTGGGACAGGTGTGGGACCTCCTTGTTTGCCAGGCCAGTGCTTCCCAACCGGTTCCACATTGAGAAAGACAAGGAGTGCCAGCTTCCAAGGGACTTCAGCGCTGGATATCGAGTACCAACACCCCAGCAGTGTCTCCGGGGGCTTTTAGGAGTTTTGGACCAGAGCATCTCAGTCCTACCTCGATCTCTTTGTAGGTACAGCCAAGAGTAATTAAAGCAGAGTGGGTGAGGTGTGTGTAAACGAACCATGGCTGATGGCCTGGGCGAGCGGTAGGGATGCAGGGCATCTCTTTGGGGCCCTCTGCACCCCAGTGTCTTTGGCCACCCGTCTGGACAGACAGAAATGAGGTTGTGCCGGAGGAGTTGCTGGCTGTGACTCAACACAGCTTGGAAACAAACGCAGATAAATCCACCGCGCACAGAAGAGCTGGAGCTCTTGGTGGAGTGTTTAGATTGTTCAGCAGCCAAGGCAAATACATTTGCTCTGCAGGTTATATAAGGCTGTTAAACCAGCCGTGCAACCAACTCCTCCAAGCCAGGAACTCTCTCCTTTCTCTATTCTGGAGCCCAATACCTGCGGAGACCCTGTTAAAGTTCAGTGATTCTCCTGCTGCACTCAAAGGATGCACATTATAAATAAAAGGGTGAATACTTCAAGCAGCAACACACTTCAGAATCAGCCCAAAATTTCCCTTTTTGTTGTTTAAATGGTTGGCCTTTTTCTACTTGCCATTGAGATCAGTTCTTGCTCAAAACAGAGGGGAGAACAGCAAAGATTCTCCCCGAAATCTCTGTCACTGAAAGAAAGTCTGATACATCACTACAGCAGAAGACAAGGGCTAGAATAAGGAACAGAAGTGGCCTCTGGGGTTTATTTAGGGTATTGTCCTGCAAAAACCTACTGCTCAGCACTGCACTTGCTCCCCCAAGGCTTTCCCTTGGGACCGTGCCTCCTGAAGGCCGGTGAGACCGACAGTGTCTGCTCTGACTTGCTTGAGCGGAGCTGGCAGAAAGCAGGAGGAAGGGAAGAGAAACCCCTGGGTGGCCCTCGCTCCCCTCTTTGCACAAGTAATGGGTTCGCTGCCGATGATGGGCCCGGTGTGCCCGTGAATCGGATGTCAGGGATGTGGTGGAGGTGGCACATGGCAGAGCTCATCCCTGAGGTAGCAGCCTCGAAAAGGCATTTCCTAGGCACCGGCTGGCCTGAGAGCAAGGGAGACTTGGAGGAATATTAATTACAGAGTATCTGTCTCATTAGATGTTTTTTTGATCTCCAGTGTACTTTGTGACTAATGAGTCATGTTTAACTTGCAGCACCAGCCTCTGCCCTATCTCCATCAGCACCGAATTACGGCTTCTATTGCTCTGAGCTCCAGTCCAGCCCAGCACGCCCCGGCCTGGGTGCTCTGCAAACGCATCCAGCTCACAGGAAAAAACGTCCCTGCTCCTTCTCTAAAGGAATTTTCACAAAACACATGAAGCAGCTCCAACAAACCCCGCACCTACCGCTCCAGAACGCGTGCTGTAGGAGTGTTGTTTAAGTGGACAAACGGCTCTTGTGCCACACGCTGTTGGAATGCCCCCCTATCTCATCACCATCTTCTGTCAGCAAACAAGTCCTAAGCACCACTCCGCATCCAGGCAGCATCCTGCTTGCTGCCACAACAGCTTCTTACACAGCTCCTTACGCAACAACCAGACAGTCTGGATTACTTGCTGGTACATGGTTTTCTCAAGATTCATTGCTTATCGGAAATCAAAGGAGGATTTTTATGTTGGTCAGGACAATAGCACCTAATGTTACACCAGGTAGGCTTGCATTTGTCAGCGTTAGAAAGCCTTCAAGCCATAAACCAACTTTTAAGGGATTAAGAAAAATCTTTCCCCTAAGTATAGGTTACTCTGTGCTTATTCCCAAGAGATTTCTTTCCTCTTCCTCAGAAACACCCCGCCACTCAGCATAAAAGCATGGTGACCAACAGCCATGGGATTGTGCACTGCTGTACTCGGAGCCTTGGGGGAGCCAACCATTTAAACAACAGCCACAAAAAAGCACAGAAAACACGAAACCAAACAAAAACCACTTTCTTTTCCCCTTCACTGGCACCATAAACACACTGCAACTGCTCTACAGCAGCACACTGTACACGCAAATTATTTCTGTGGTTGTTTATTTACTGAGATTATAGTCATGCCTCAAGGACTCGTCTTTGATGTCTGAAAAACTTTGTGGGCAACATTTTTCTGGAGGAAAATAACGATTTCCAGTATTCCCCGTGCCCAGGGTCACACAGCTGGGCAGTGGCAGAGCAGAGACAGCACACCTATGTGTGGGGCAGTCCCGGGGTGCCTGCCAGCACCCCCTTTCCAATTCCAGTCCCATGGGTGCTAAGGACCATGTCATCAGGGTGATATCAATGATGAATTAGGCAGATAAACCTTGCCTGGGATCTTGGCTCAAATCCATTCAGAAAAAAATCGGAAGTAAAGTCAACTTCTCTGGGAGTAAACAGCTCTACAGCTCTAAGGAAGCATATAAAATGGGAAATCAAAAGTCCCAACAGGAAACTCTACAGTCAGCCCAAGAAAAGAGGACAGGAACATTTGCACAGTGAAGAACGGAGCTACCTACAGTTACTGAACTTATTTTCACACAGGAGAAACAGGATAGATTAACCAACATAGCAGACTGAATTTTTTTAGCGGACACAAGAATGAAGAAGCGGTAAGATACACCAAAACCCATTTATTACACGTTAACGAACCCCCAGCTTAACAAGGCAGCAGGTCAGGAGAATATATGTGTGATTACCCTTCAGCAAGGCCAGATGCTGAAACTGGAGAGGCCTTCACAAGCTCAAGGGAGCCTCCAAAAGACTGAACATCGCCCACATCTCTCTCGCTTAATGAGGTCCAGGGACATGGCACGGCAATTTAGAGAGGAGCAACTTCAACACAGGCTGTGGGGTGAGGAGGGAGATTTCACACCAATTAGGAAACGCTGCGAAGAGGAGCCTAGGCCGAGGGAGTAGAGTTTCAAACAGCCATGCTATGCCAAGTCGCTGACGGTATCTAATTGGAATATTTTAGGCAAATGAAAGCAGAAACACTATCTGGAATTTTGACATGTACAGTGAATGGCGAGAACATCGTATATTCCATCTGAAGGGGTAGCAGAGGAAAGACAGCCAAAAGTAGTTTTCCGAATGGAGAGCCAGACAAAATAATATATTAGACCCAGTTTTTGGCAGCAGGAGCCAGACTTTAAGGGTCTCAATACAGGCCCAGAGATTCTTTCACCTTTCCAAGCCCCCACTCCAATCTCCATTTAATGCCATCTAAAACTCAGTGATCCAGCTGAATCCCCAGTTACAACGTGAAGACACCGCATGATTTCCCATGGAAACATGCCAGTTTTGTTGTCAGAAGTCAAAAGCAGGGAAGACACAAGCCATACTCAGGTTTAGGCTCGCAGACTTTCACATCAACATTTTCTCAGTTCCCGCTTGTTTAGGTGGGATCAAAAAACAGAACAATTTGATCAACTACTTACATTTACGCCTAGTTTCTACTTAAAACCAAATGGACCGCACCAAACTGATTCCAGATTTGCTCTGAGGACTTGCAGCCTTTAAGGCATGAGCCAGGGAATCCATATGAAATCCAAATTTGATCTCGAGTCTGGCAATGGAGTCACGGCTCACAGCTTTGAAAGCATCGTCAGCCACTGTCGGCCTCGCTCCATCCCAGTGCCATGCACAGCTCCAGAGCTACCACAGACCCATGCACCACGGATTTCTTTCTGTTGACTTCCTTTCAGCATGTCCTACACAAAAACAAGCAGGGAAGCAACTTGAGAGCAAGGATGGTAGCAGAGACCAGCTACATCCCAGCAATGACTGCACTGGCTGCTGGATTCTCACAGGGCAAATAAACCCCCAGGAGCATCACCTCTGCAAACACACAGTGCTCACGAGCGCAGAAGGACCCGGATGAAGCAAAGAATTTGGGGACAAACAGTGGGCATTTTTCTGAAGCATCTTGGTGATGTAGGGAATGTAAATAAACAGCATGTTAGGCTACTCAAAAGCTATGCTGGATTTCTCCAAGGGTCATCCTAGATCTGGCTCAGTTCTAGGATATATTGCTTCTTCACACTCACAACTGCATTCCTGGAATGAGACCCTGGAACCCTCTGAAGATATGCCAGCACTATGACTATTCTAAGATCAAGAGTAAGTTATTAATAGATAATAGCAGAAGCCTGTGAATTGAAGGGGCAGGACGAGCTGCCTTCAAATAAACAAAATTATAATGATCTATTTTGAGGCACAAGCGTGAGCAGATTGCAGTGCTGGAGAGAACCCTGTCAGACCCTTGGGTGCAGCCCAGCTCAAGGCAAGAAGTCCAAGCAAAGATGTCCATTAGTTTATAATCAGGGTGCACAGAATTGAGAGATCAAAAGTTTGCTCTTCCATGTTCTAAAATCACCCTGACTACGTCCTCATCTTCCCTACAGGAATTTGAAGAACCATAGAGTGAGCTGATGTGATTTCCTACCAGCTCCGTTGGCACAAGGTTAGAATTTTGGTGAAAGTGCCTTGGAGTGGCAACCTTTAACTTTGGGGGCAAAGAAAGCCAAAGGAATCTGGTGTATCGCAGGATTTGTCCCAGTAGGAAAAAGTTTTGTCAATATTTGCCTGCCCAGTAACTGAAATTATGATTCTTTTCTCTTGTACAAAGTCATAAAACAAAGGGTGACAGGCAACAGGTTGCACTCTGAGCTTCTGCAAAAAGCCACATTTGATACTTGCCCAGACATCAGACTCAAATAGACATTTTCTGCCTTTCTCATTAGCTTACTTCAATCCTTGCACAACTATAGAGTCTTGATACTTTCTTCTTTTTTAAGAAAACGTTGGGCTTTGTGTACAAACGGGGAGTTGCTGGAGGTATTCCCTCAGGTTTGTTACATTCGTTGTGGGTCCTGAGACCCCATAAAGGGAGAGCAGAGTCCCTTCTGCCAGAGAGTTAATCACCAGCGCAGAAAGCAGAGCTGCTGCTGACAGACATTGTTTCTGTAACCTGCAGCCAGAGAGGGCAGAGGGGACCAGGGCAATCAATAGACCTGAAGCGTGTGTCTAAGTCAGCATGGCTCTGATCAGGTTTCCTCCAGGGACTGGATCTCCATTTTTTTCCTTACCAGGAAAAACAACCTCACAGCCTGAAAGAGTAAGTTTGGATGTGGATCTCCAGCCATAACAGAAGGAAAAAAAAAAAAAAAAAAAAAAAAAAAAAAAGAAAAAGCACATTCTTGTCCCATTTACACTGACGTGACGCCAAGTGATCGGTTCACAGCACTGTGACTGCAAGTACAGATTATCTTATCATTTTACATGTTTTCGTCCAGATTAATGAAGCTTTCATGCTCAGAGCATTTTGGTCAACACTTAACATTCACATCGCATGTTTAAGTGCTTGTAAAAGCATTTGTAAAATGATGAGTAGGATTGTTATTTTTACAGCCAGGATTCCTAAGAAAATGAGTCATATACTGCTGATTTCTTTGTCCCTTCCTCTTCACCACTCCTCCCCAGAAGCTGCTGAACTTCACAGCCCATTTCAACCACAGCTGATAAAGGAGTAGATCTCAGAAGGATATTCAGACCCTACCAGTTCTGTTGTTTCCAGAGCCTCTCCAACACCCAAAATTGCAGCAAGGTCTCCTCAACCTTCACCCAGCCTCAGAGAGCTCGGGCAGGCACCCTCCTGGCTGCCTTGCTCCAGCCCTGAACTGCTTCTTAACACATTTCCATTCCTGTACATGAATAGAATCATAGAATGGTTAGGGTTGGAAGGGACCTTCAAAGGTCATCTAGTCCAACCCCCCTGCAAGGAGCAGGGACATCCCTGACTAGATCAGGTTGCTCAGAGCCTCATCCAGCCTGGCCTTGAACGTTTCCAGGGATGGGGCATTCACCGCCTCTCTGGGCAACCTGTTCCAGTGTTCTATAACTCGCATCGTAAAAAATTTTTTCCTAATTTCTAATCTAAATCTACCCCCCTCTATTTTAAAACCATTACCTCTCGTCCTATCACAACAGGCCCTACTGAACAGCCTCTCCCCATCTTTCTTGTAGGCCCCCTTGAGGTACTGGAAGACCGCTATCAGGTCTCCCCGGAGCCTCCTCTTCTCCAGGCTGAACAGCCCCAACTCTCTCAGCCTGTCCTCATAAGAGAGGTGCTCCAGCCCTTTTATCATCTTCGTGGCCCTCCTCTGCACCTTCTCCAACTGGTCCATGTCCTTCTTGTGTTGGGGGCTCCAGAACTGGACACAGTACTCCAGGTGGGGTCTCACCAGGGCAGAGTAGAGGGGGAGAATCACCTCCCTCGACCTGCTGGCCGCGCTCCAGGATGCGGTTGGCCTTCTGGGCCGCAAGGGCGCATTGCCTGCTCATGTTGAGCTTCTCGTCCACCAGCACTCCCAAGTCCTTCTCCTCAGGGCTGGTCTTGATCCATTCTCCGCCCAGCCTGTATTTGTGCCTGGGATTGCCATGACCCAGGTGCAGGACCTTGCACTAGGCGTGGTTGAACTTCATGAGGTTGGCACGGGCCCACCTCTCCAGCCTGTCAAGGTCCCTCTGGATGGCATCCCTCCCTTCCAGCGTGTCGACGGCACCACACAACTTGGTGTCGTCATAACCTAGGAACCACCACATCCAGTTTCTGCCATGGTTTGCCCAAGGCCTTCTCCTGCTCTGAAGCAGTCCCACATGCTTTTCTTGGACAGACTGACACAAGAACACCCTAACACATGCTTTTTGGTGTAGCATCTTCAACTGATTCATGCTTATATCCCTTACCACTTGAATCCTATCCCCAAAAGTGAGTTTTTAGGACTCTGGCTCACATTTTTTCCCCCCGAATCTCACCAGGAACTTTTGGTCTCCAACACGTTTTGCACATCAGCGAGCACTGTTTATCTCGTGGGTGGCCTGGTCCCCACAGCCTTCGTCCGTGAGGCTGCCTTGTCTCCCCAGCAGCCGCACAGCTCAGCCATTGCAGCGCTGCCTGACAGAATGCATATCGGGATCTGCGTGCACTGTAAAGGGCTCTTCCTCACCAGCAAAGGCCATTATTCACACAAGGCTTAAGCACTGGACATACAGATGCCAGCCACAGACCCTCAGACCTGACATTTAGCATCCCAAAGCCATTTATCACTCAGCACGCTTATCTTGCTTTAAAATCCCCAAGTCACAAGGCAAACAACTTAGTGGTTCATTTTTCTGTGCTTTTGTACATTTCTGACTGCCTTTCTCCTTCTGTCTATTCAACTGCTTCAATTAAGCTTCCCCAGCAATCCCCGTCTCTGCCACTCTCCTCAGTGCCACCATTGTATACCCACAATACCTTTGGGCCTGCCCCATCCAAGCATGTCCGTACCAGTTTCCCCATCAATTCCTGCACAATTTAGCAATGCCACCCGATTCACAGCTTTTATGCGTTCCTCGATAGCCCAGACCCCAGCGAGTCGCTCTGGCTGCCTGAGCATTTTAAACAGCTTTACCCTGAACTGGTCAGCTGAAGAGCGTTTATTTCCACAGAAAAGGAGATGACATCAGCTGATGTGGGATAACCATGACAACCTCCCCAGATCAGCAGGGACACATGTTATCTGAGTAAATGAGCAAAGTGTAACTCCCAACAACATTCTAGGCAGGATCTGCAGTTTTAATTGGCACAGTGCGTGCGTGTACGCTTTTGCATGCATCTTACCTGTGCCCCTACCAGCACCATTATGAGTTAAAGACTCCCAAGATCTGGAGAAGGTAGTTGTACTGGTAGGGGAAAATCTTATCAAAACAGCATTTTGCATTCCTACCTGACACAGAGCTGACACGCAGACAAAGAGGATATTAGCCCCAAAACCCTTCTTCAGTTTGTTTTCTAGCAGCCTTGCACCAGCATCAAGCAGTTGACAGTTTTGCCCGAGAAATGCACTTTGGGATTTGACACGACAGGACTTCTTGGATCAGGCTCCTTACCTTTAATCATCTGCTCAGAAAGCAGAGAACTGAAAGTATTTCAAAGCTTGGATTTGGATCCAAAACCATAACAAATCCAGCTTCTAAATGCCATAGTCCTACAGGAAGGGCTCCATACCTGATCGGTATTTTCTTGCTCAAAGAGGGCTGGAAACATTTTTAAATAGGCTGGTGTGCAGGATCCAGAGAGGTTAATTCTCCACTGCCACATGGTTGCATTCTGGAAAGTCCCACACTTATTTTCTACACCATTGCTTTCCAATGTATAAACTCTTTATTAAAATAAATAGGTGTAGGAGGATTGGCCTTTTGGATCCAGAATCTTACTCCCCAATTCTTCATAATGGTGTATTTATAAAACACATGTGTCCCATTTTGGGGCAATTTAAAGTTTGCCTAGTACATAAAGGCTTCATTAAAGCAGCTGCTCACAATCTGTTAGTATAAATATTTTCCACCCCTTTCTGATCACTCGCAAAAGGAGGCCAAGGCTGGAGCCATGGATCCAAACAGCCTGCGCGTTGGAGGTGTTCACAATGTATATTCACATGCATACTTCAGGGCCTGAGCCTGCTCTCCGTGGCTCCCCTCCAGGCTTGGGGAACAGCGATTTTGTACCACTTGGACCCTTCCAGATGGAGAAGCCTCCAAGATGAGGGCAAAAGGGAATCCAGTTGACTTTGCAGGGGCCCTCCAGAGCATTTCTGTGCTGCAGGACTGTGCTGGGTGCAGTTACAGGGACACTTTAGTCCAGCATTGATGCATCCACTGCCAAAAAGTTGCGGTCCCTTCCCTACCACATGTGCCTGCCCATCTGCTCCTGCTCCTTTCAGGCAGCCCTACAGCAGAATGGATCTGGAAAATTATTCAGCTAGGGAAAAAAAAAATTCCCCCTCCTATTTTCTCACCCCTGCTTCAAGTATTTCTTACAAGTTAAAAACTGCATCTCTGCAGAACAACAATAAAAAAAAAACCAAACATGAAGTATGCAAGCCCAGATTGTGCAGCTCCAACCCTAATAAACACTCCCAGCCTGAAAACAGCGGGTCGAGTAGGACTCTCATACTCACATGCACAATGAACATCTCGTCACCTATAAACGACATCCTAATTTGAGACACGCAGGCCCCACGGGGCCTGGCCCGGAGCAGGGAAGTCTCCTCCTCCCAACACATCCCTGCCAGCATTGAACAAAGACTTGTTCAGTGGCCCAAAAGATCTGTTTGACTTGGAAAAATTAATCATGCCCAGAAAACCAGTCTGCTTGAGATCAGGAGGCTCAATTCCACCTTTCATTAAACCCCTGCCCTTCTGCAATAACTGCAACCAAGTCAGCAGGGTCGCATCTGATTCATACTGCGACCAGGGATGAAACCCGAACCGCAGGCTCTGATCATTAATCCTGTTATCTGGCTGCCTCCCTGCATCAATCCGGAGAGGAGGAAGCCTCTATCGCGGTTCTATGCCTCATGATGAAATAATTCAACTGGATTAAATCAGCTCTTTGGGCGCATCAATCATGCTATTGTCCCCCAAGCAGGAAGTTTCCTCCTCAGCCTTCAGCCACCTCTGCCCTGACCCATATTCCAAGGACTTCCCTGCACATTTCACTCATGCCGGTATTTTGCATTTACTTACACAAGCAGCTGTGTCCTGTGAGCAAGAGCAATAAAAAAATTGCTAATAAAGTCAATAACTTTAAAGTAGTATAGGGTCTAAGAAACACAGATCTCTCTAGGGGGACAGTGATGCCTAGAGAGATTTTCAACAGAAGCGCCTTAAAACTTGCTAAAAATTTCTCCAAGTAGGGCGCCTTGGAGCTTTGAATGTACCTCTGAGCACCTGCCTGAATTGAAGTCTCACCCATGGACTCATGTCTTCAAAAACAAACAAACAAAAAAAAAACGTTGACTCCCAGTGAGACTGAGGCAGTACCAGATGCTGAACACCTATCTAAGGCAGCACTGGAGCAAGGCACCAGGCAGAGGTACCATCCATGCAACTACCCAGCTAGAGTCTACGTGTGAGAGCTGGGAAACCCAAGGCGTAAACTAGACTGGGCAACAGCAACTGCAGTTCTCTGCTAAAAATCACTGGAAACATTACATTCCCCAAGGGAGAATCTTTTCCTCTTAAAATTGTTTCTTGCCGTGGAGAGGACAGAAAAATCCACGTCCCATGTTTTGTCTCAGTTGTTATGCTTTGAGATGGAAAAAAACAGACGACACAGGAACAACTTTCCCCCCAACTTGTAACTTGTGGAGATGGCTGCACGGCTCACAGGATGAGTTTGGGGACATTGATGATGCTGCTTGTTCAGCAGTGCAGTCACAGGCAGGGAAAACCATGGGAGCAGAGTTTCCTTTGGCATCCTCACATCCGAAAACACTGTGTTCTCTAAGCAAGAAATGCCTCCTCCTTCACAAAATGCACCCAGAGCTACAAAGGAGCCCTCTCTGCTCCTCATAACCCCCATCTGAACTCATATCAGGGAATTAATTGCTTCTGTTTAATGGAGACGCAGCGCAAAGGGGCTCTGGGGAAGGGAAGAAAAGCGATCACAAAGGATACGTCACTGGGCTACATGGGATTTGGCATCTGGACATGTGAACTTCACAGTAACAAAATAGGCTTTCTAGCATTATTTACTCTCCTGATACAGAGATAAACCATCGTTTCCTTGCGTTACCCTCTTCCAAGTGAGAGCAGTGAGAAACGTGACAAAAAAGCATTCCCATTTAAGTTCATGCTCTCTTTTTTTACCCCCTCCCTCTCACAAACACACATTTGCTTTGAGCCTCAGGTTAACAAAAACCACAAAGCCTCACTTAGCCAAAACCACAACATTTTCCTTGATTTGGGGTCAAAACCGACAAGTTCTGCCTGTTTTCCTCCCGCAACCATCAATCTTCTCAGGTTCACTCTCAGAGCACCTCAGTTACACTGAAAAGTTCACAGACCTGGCACTAGTTTGGGATTTATTATAAACTTGACAGATTTCAGGTTTGATTTATGACTCTTTCATACAGCCACGTTATCGAGCAGAGACAGGCCCTGCAGTGCATGCTGTGAGGCGTTCATAAAGCTATAAACTTTGAAGCCAAAAGGGACCACTTAGGTCTGGTCTGACTCCCCATACAAATGCAGAGCAGCCACCCGCCAGGAACAGGGCCATAGCTTTTAGCAACACTTTTATATTTGCTGTTTTTTCACCTCTCTGTGGTTTTTAGAAGCTGCTTACAGCAGAAAGGACCCCACAGAGCAAAGCAAGAGGGGATGGACCCCTCACCCTGCCCTCAGTCCTCCTGTAGCCTGGCAGCTTTCTGCAGCGATGCTGAACGCATGGGAAGGTGAAGCCATTCTTCTTGTCAGGTTGTGACTGACAAGACTTTCTCCCCCATGCCATGATAGTGTGATCATGCTGTTGCTTTTTCCACTTTGGTTCAGAAAGATCACTGCCTTTTCCCCAGCTCCCACCCAGGACATCCCTAAGGCGCTGGGTCAGGGCAGCATTCCCCGCTGCTTTACACCAGCTCCACTGCTTTTGGACACCAAAAGCATCCCTTCTGGGCCCAAAAGTCAGGGCTTCAAGCACTTGCCCAGGATTGCACACAGCCCTGTTCTTGAAGACCTGTTTGCCATCCCCCCACCACCGCTCCACACAGACTCAGCCCCATCCAGGGACCCCACTGCCCCTTCAGCTCAAATCCTTGCCACACATCTCCCTCCTCCTGCAGCCCCCCAAAACTGCCCCACACCCTAAAGCCAATTCCCCCAGCCCTGTCATTCAGGAGGAGCTCTTTGAGGCAGGTTGAGAGGCAGCTGTGACACAGCAGGATGGAGCAAACCCCACAAGTCGCTGGCACCAACCACTCCGCAGCAGCGGGGACCCCGCACAGCTGCTGCCCAGTGAGGCTGGATGTTGGAGAGCATCACTGCAGTCTTAAATAGGCCTGGATTAGCAAGCTCTCTGTTTTCTCCCTAGGTTTTCACGACTGTAACTCCCTGCAAGCCTGAGGGTCTCTGTGAATAAGTAGAGCTGTTACCAGCCATAGTTCACCGATGCACTCGCTACCCTAAACACAGCTGGGTTCACTACCCTAAACACAGTTCTGAGCTGGGGCCTCAGAACTCCCTATTGCTCTGCACATCCTCCCCAAGAGGCCTGATCTGGCCTTGAATATTATCTGAAACATCACAGCCATAGCATTAACTTATCATGTACTGGCACCAGCACAGTCCTAAAGCCCAAGAACTACTGGAGCAAGGGGTGCCCAAAGGCTCCTGGCCAGCTGTGCTTGATGCTGCAGAGGAAGGTAGGAAGAAAAAGAGAAAAAAAAAATTCACAAAAGACTCCACACAACACCCACATCAAAAAACCCCTCAGGACTCCTGTCAATATGACCCATAGCAGAAACAAAAATTGGGACCAACTGACATTAATCCAGAAGACAAACCTCCATTTATGTGAGCTGCCAGAGGTCTCGGAGAGATTACAGCAAGTGTGGGGAGGAAACAGTAAAAAGCGCTCACAGGAAACCCTGACGTTTTGTCGCTAAGCTGTATGTCCAGTATAAAATGGTTAATACTTTTTCTGGGATTTGCAAGGTAACATTTATAATATTTTTTAATATATCTAAAATAAATATAATTGATTTATTTTACATTTTAAACTCCAAAGATGTCAAATGCAATCTGCAGAGACGAAGGGCAATTTACTGCCGAGGTTTCGGGAGCAGTCCCGGGGGCCCCGTTTGCAGTTATAACAACACATTTTATCTTCTGCACAGGCAGGAAGGGGGGGTGCAGCGAGACGGAGAGACGGAAGTAAGCGCTGGCAGTGAATCAGAGAGTGTATATTAGGGAGATAATAAGCAGAGATTACACACTTGGCAACTGTTTTGCACCATGCCCTCAGTTTATAAAGCCCAGGTTTCCCCGCCGGGATTACGTGCTGCCCCACGATGCCGTTGGTAGTTTAGTCTACAAGCACATCCCGCCAGGAAGGCCGAGTCACCTCGCGCTCTCCCCTTTCGGTTTCGGCAAAACCCTCATCTGCAGTAGAGGCTCAGCTCAAGGCCGGCGAAGCACTTCAGCCCCAGCCCTTCACCGCTTCCGAGGACTCTAAGCACTGCACATCCGGCACTCCAAGTGGGTGGTACACCCCACTGCCAAGTTTCCGTGTTGAATAGTACTATTCCAGGGGTTTTTTTGTGGGTTTTTTTGTTTTGTTTTGTTTTGGGGTGGGGTTTTTTTGGTTTTTTTTTTGTTTGTTTGTTTGTTTTAAAAAAAAAAAAAAAAAAAGGCAAACAGCTGGATGGCAAACACCCACAAGAGCTCAGCAGGAGCCATCGCCTGGCACCGGAGGGCTCCTGGCTGGGACACGTGGCAGCCTGCTCAGGTAGCAGCGCTGCGTCTTAACGCAGTGCAAACTGTTCATTTTGAGGTGGCTCAGGATAGACAGCACCAAACAGGGTCTTAGCTACCCACAGACTTTCTTTAAGATGTCTACAAGCCCAGCAAAATACTGTTTCCAATTAAAAGTCGCTGATATGAAGAAATTCTTGATTTGAGAGTGTTGTTTAGTGGAAAAGCCAAAATATGACCCACTCAAAGCTTTTCCTACTGTTCCTTCTTCACTTGAAGACAAGATGGCCAAAGCTTTACAAGTTACCCACGTGAGCTCCAAGTGTTGTGTTTAATTTCTCAGTACAGTGAATCTCAGCCCCGGCTCCCTCCAAAACTTCAAAAGCACTGAACTCTAAAAATGTTTGCTGTCTTACCGCAGTGACTCACTATTTTTATTCCAGTAAATGGTCACAAGCTTTGTTTGTTTTTGCTGATGCTCTCTACCTTCTCGCAAGCATCACTTTGCCCTTTTGCCTTGGCACTTGGAAGTTTTCTTGCAGCAACCCACAGTGCCACGTTCTCCTTAGGTAACAGCTAAATTTGTCGGTGGTAACAGACCTGCGGTCAGTGTGGGACCAATGAAAATATTGTCCCTCCTCTGCTATGAGGTTTCTCCACCTGGTTGCCTGCAATAGAACCTTAATTAAGTCAGGTACGGCTGCAGGAGAAAGTCAATGACTCAGCAGCCTCCCTACACCACCAAACAACTCAAAGCACAGAGCACCAAGTGTGGGAGACAGGGAGAAAAAACCCAAACCAGTCATTTTTAGTAACGATTTTTTAGGTGTGTGACTGCAATTGCCCAAAAAAGGAAAGACATCAACATCATCTCCAGGAAACAAAGCTGGGTCTCCATAATATATATACTAAAGCTTTAATAAGAGATACCAGAAGCAGGAGGTGAATTTCTTCAGCCAATGTTGGGAGGAAATATAGTTAGGTGACTGGAATATGCACTTTTAGACCTAAATTGGCTAAAACCATGAAAATGCTCAAGTATTCACTTCAGCCTGTGCTGAAACACTTGGTTCAATAGCTCTAAATTAGACAGATACTGGACTAACGCTATTTATGTATTAAAATCCTTCAGCTATTACTCATTTCTTTTTAGCTCTCTAGCTGCATAGCTTAATGAATGAGTTTTGTCCCAAATACATCCACATTCTCATTTGTTCTGTGCATTAATTCTCAAAAGGAGCTTCAGTAGAGGATGTCTTATCTACGCATTCATCAGTTCAAACTCCCTAGTGAGGCCATTTCCTAAGTTTTTTAATAAAAAGAGACTTTTGATTCTTGGGGTCATGTTGCAAATTATATCTTCACTAATCTAGCAGAGGTCAAAAAAGAAGTTGGAGTCAAAGAGCATCTCTGACTTCTCAGCACACGTGTGTCTTGAGGCTTTTAAAAATATACAGTTCTGGTGTTATAAATAGAGCATTCTTCTCTAAGGTCAAAAGCTTCCAAAGTCCAGGAAAACATCCCTTTATTTCTTTTTTTTATTTATTTGATTTTTTTTTTCTCCTCTTATTCAGAGTGTACTAAACTGGGACACAAGTTGCTCTTGGGGGCAGCATTTCACCCCAGCTATTTTTACACTGTCAGAGGGTTAACATGAACACGGGTGTCATTTCCTTTGTCAAACACTTGAACAGCACTCCACCAAGAACAGCAGCTAGCTATGTTCTCAAGAAGAGAATAAGAACACAAAAGTCAAAAGAGTGAAGAGTAACAGTTTTCCACTGCACCCCTTTTAAGGACACAGACACAGGTGGGTGTCATGGTAGGGTAAATCCCGTGCTTGAGGCTGTGATTGGACACTTTTTTTTTTTTTACCACTAAAAGGTATAAAACCTGATGGGACATGTAGAAAACAGCAACTACAGAGAGACGAGGCTCTTCCACCTCCACAAGCATAGCCAGACTGACCGATCCAGGCGCACAAAAGCAAAAGAGAGATTTGGATGATGGGAAAGCACTCTTTAGAAGTGCTCTTATTTTCTCACATCCCTGCTCAGTAAATACATATTTTAAGGTAAACTTATGCTCAAGTTGTCCTTCAAAGAACAGGACATTTCATCTATTTTAGCAGAACATCAGCATTGGTGCTAGCCTCCAAGTTTGACTACGTGTTATGGAACATGCAGCCCAACAGGACCATAGTCCTACTGCAAGGCGTTAGTTTCCATCAATCTGCAAATAATCATGCAAGCCAGCAGCAGCCCACCCTCATCAGGCATCACACTGCTCACATGAGTATTAAATAATATCCTCTGAGTAACTACATGAAGATAACAAACAAGATACTGTGTGGAAAGAAAACCAAGAGACAAGACTAAGGGATCCTTTGAAGAGTTATTTCTTCATGTAATAAACACTTATTCATAGTTGTCTTTGCTGTCCAGATATAACAGTCCCTCTTCCATCTCCCGTGCCTGCTGATTTCCTTGAGAATGGATGAAGAAAGTGACCTCAGTTAGCTCTCTAACTGGCCTTAGTCTGGAGGGATCTCATACAGCAATTCATGCCTCTACACCTAGGATCTCTCCTTTCTGGTCAGCTGAAACTTTGCTAGAGACAGCTACTGTGAATATGTCCCCAGGTTCTGCTTGGAGAGCTGTAGAACAAACAGGACAATGCATTTGCATGGTATGCTAATCCAGGTTTTATAAAGAAAATTTAGTTCTTCCAGGGGTCATCAGACTTGCAAACAGAAACTGCAGTGTCCAAAAGTTGTTTTAGCTCCTGCTGTTGAATAGTCAGGATACAAAGCCTGGTTTGTTTTCAAACAAACCTGTTCATAGGGGTCTGTCATGGGGTTGTTCATATCATCTTTGGGTTCAATCGAAAATAGGGGAATACAAATCAGATAAAAGATGCCATCTCCTTTTATCTGACTACCACTTCTGTGCCAGGCTAAGCTTGGCAATCACTGATAGAGAGCTGGTAGAGTCTTTGAAATAAGTAAAGCACGTGCACTGTTCCAAAGGAGCAGTAACAGGACACAGTAGGTTTTCTGAGGGACACGTTACTGTGCTGACCTACTAGTTAACTTGAGATTTAAAAGTTTCTTTTGGAGCAGCACTGCAAAGGCTTAAATGCTTTTAGGACCTCTGATTTTGAGGAGCTGCTCTACAATGTGATAATGTACATGCTCTCTCCAAGCTGTTCTGTTCCTGTATGGACGCCAGGAGATTAAGAGGGTGTTGAGTAGTGCAGAGCCTCTTGAGGAGTCATTAACATCACGTGCGGTACTGGAGTTATTTTCACTGGCTCAAGCCATTCTTGCCTGCTGATGAGCAGGCAGAGGTCAGGGGAAGTTGCTGTGGTTGTAGAAACACATCCCTCAGGGTCCATCTTTCCTCTCCTTTCTCCAGGGCACCTTAGGGCCCTTGGCCAAACCCAAAGCCATTTTTCCAAAGCCCTGAGCAACATGTCCCTGTTGCGCTGCCCACCATCACGCACAACTGCTTTGGAGCCACAGTAGCAGTGCAAGGACTGCATTTGGGGAGCTATCCGAGCTGAGCCCTTGGCAATATGCACCACGTGTGAATTTTATCAGTCCCAAGACCAGTGTTCATTATTCATAAATACGTCACCTCCTTTCACATGCACAGACAGCTTCCCCATGAAAGCACTCTCAGCTTTACACAACCCGAGCAGCTCAGTTGTTCCACAAAAGTTAACACCCAAGGGCAACATGAATCTAACAGCATGTGCAACAGGCAAATGTGGAAGTGAGGTGCCTTTCCCTACCCTTCTCCTGGGCCAATTCTGCCCTGGCCAATCTCTCCCATGTTAAGCCAACTCAGCTGGCAAGGAGAATAGCTCCTAGGCTTAGAGATAGTCCCTGTACTGGAAACAGTGGGATCCATCCCCATCATACTTTTGCTGAGGGTCACTTCAGTGAGGTCTTCCCAAATTGCATTCATTCACTAAGCACAGCAGCAATGGAAGGTATGCCACCATCAGTACCATCACGCACAGGGGAGAGATGAGGTGGCACCTGCCTGTTGAGAAGCTCAGGAAGCAAAAACCATGAAAAGCCACCATGAAGAGGAATGGGGGTAGGAGAAAAACGAAACGTCTAGTAAGATCAGAGGTCAAAAGGACCTTCCAGAGCAAAGCAAGAGCTGCTGCCAGAGCATCCCCACAAGCACCCTGTGGCCTGAACTCAGCATATCCCACGGGACAGCTTTTAATCTAAGGGCAGGGTGAGCCTCACCCTGGGGAGAGTGGAGTCCATTCCCCACTCCCCACAAACTTTATAGCCTTGACTCTTTCCAAGCCTTACTTGCCTTCTCTGCTAAGCACTGACAGCACCCGTGTCAGCACCATGGCACCCTGCTCACAAGGATGGGTGGTACTGTGGCATGGGGTTGGATAAGAGCTATTTAGTAGTTAGTCTCTCCTTGAGACTGCACCTTGACAAATCTAGAATATTTTCTCTCCCAAAGACTTCAAAACTTCACAGTTTCTCCCTGGCATTTTATCTCCTTCCATAGGCTGACCTTTCTGCATGAGTGAGGTAGATGAAAAAAAAAAAAAGTCAACCTTCCCCCCCTTTCTGAGTAGCAAGTCCGACAGGAGATCAAAGCACACAGTAATTTAGCCCATGGAATAATAAAAGTCAATGAGAACAGTGTGCTGCTGATGGGGGAGTTGTGGGAGGAGGGCCCAGGCAAGCTGAGAGCTATTCAGTGGAGCTGAAGAGACCAGGGGAAGAGGGAGCTCTTGCTTGTTTTCAGAAAGTTCTTGTTAAAGAGACACCATGGATTAAACCACAAAACCAATAATATGAATATTTAGGGGGCCAAACTGAGCAATCCCATACTCAGGAAAGTTTCCCACTGGCTTTAATAGGTACTTTGCCTTTCCTTGGGTAAGCAGCCCCTTGCCACCATGTCATTCTGCACTACTGAGTGTGGTTGCCTTCTCCATTGCCCACTGCGTGGACATTTGGCCTTGCATTTGGAGCTGCTTCACCATTTTGTGCATCAGTTCCCTTTTCTGAGCTTCCCTCAGACAGGGTTTGTGTAGGTAGGAAAGTCTTCTGAAATTTCCAAATAGAGAGCAAGAAGAAAACGTGGACTGTGGAAGGTGATGGGTCTATGTTTATGGTCCTTCCTCTGCTTCACCCTCCTGTTTTCTTAGGGAAACTTTGGTTCATTCTAGATTGAGAACCATCACCCAAAAAGTAATTGGTCTTGTTCAGCTGCATAACCCCAAACCCTTCCCACCATAAAATAGGAAAGAAAAAAAAAAAAAAAAATCAAATTGCGAGACAGAGTCAAAAATAACTTCATGATTAGCAAAGATAATAGCCTAGCCCCCACCTCCAGCAAAGGGCATCCTCTCAGCTGCATGTGCTTAATTCCACATGAATTTCTCATCTCATGGAGGAGAGGAAATGACAGCTCCACAGCTACCAGTCAAAGTGAAGGGCTAATGGGTTAATGAGCTACTTCCAATACAGCACACAGAAATGAAGTGAAGTTTTCCTCAGCCCACTGCAGATCCCAGGAGATTCGCTGTGCCAGAAAAAGCCCTTCTGTATTCACCTTCCTCCTGCAACCATCACACTGACCATGTGGGGAATGGAGGAAGCGAGCAGAAATGCTGGAATGACAACCCGTGGCCAAAGGATGGTAATTAGATCAAGTTCTCATCAGTACACAATCCTCACTATTGCAGAAACAGCTGGGGCTTTCAGAAAGCTGAGGCCACTCCAACAGCCATCACATTCAGCCAAATCACATGTGGCCTGGTGTGACAGTTCACTGCTGCTACAAAGGCTAACCGGTATGTTGAAAGACCCTGGAGAGCCAACACATAACCACTTCACTTGCTCCAAGGAGGAACCCAGCCCTACTTCTCTTGCTCTGACAGAAGGTTGGGAGCAGCAACACAAAAACAAAAAAAAAAAACCAACCAAACAAACAAACAAAAACCACACACACACCAAAAAACCACCAAGTTTGGGTCTGACCTTATGATTTGGACAAAGTTCAAGCCATCTCCTGTCCCTCCCTTGCAGGAGGAACACAAGGTCCTCAACACAGCTTCAAAGGCCCCATCAGCTCTCGCAGCAGCCACACCATGATCAGGGTTTGGTTCCTGGCATCTGCTAGAGCCTCTGGTCTTGGATTCAGCAGATGAAGCAACCAGTCCAAAGCTGAACCAGCCAAACTCAAGCCAACCCTTTACTGAGGTTTGAAAACATCAAGCTAACATTTTCTTGCCATGCTTTATTTTAGCATTTTCGCACATCTCTGCATTTTGTTGGCTTTGGCATGTACGTAAAGCCATAATACCGCAAGAGAAGCTCATCTCTTCATCCCTCACTGGCAAAACCAAGGAGCAGTGGAAACCTCATACAAGTAGCTTCTAATTTTGTTAAGTTTCCAGATCTCAGTCCAGACCAAGAGCTTCTAATGAGTTTGGATAAACTCTGGGTAATCCTCTGAACTTTCAAGTGCCTCAGGAAAACAGAATCAAATGCAGCACCCTGGACTTTGAAAGGTGCCTCAGAGCTGGATGCTCCTGGACCAGCAAAAGGGTTAGAGATGTGATACTTTGCATCCCCATGACTGCAACCCAGCCTTTCATTAAAGTTAAATTAAAAAAAAAATAGAAAGAGAGAAATAAGAAAAACACACATACTTTGTTACTAAACCAATGGGAAAGAAAGGTAACCCGAATTCTGTCATTATATACCAGCCTAAACCTGCAGGGGAGTTCACAGAGGCACACAAAAAAAAAAAAAAGTCACAACATATTTATCAAGCAGGTTTAAAGAAGGGAAAGGATGAGTGATAGCTCCTTTCTTGAAAGGTAAAGAAAAGAAACATTAACTCCTGGTGTCAAAATGCTGTAAAACTGGCTTTTGACTCAGCACAGCATAATGCTGCTTGTAAATGGGGTAATTGGTTTGTGTGAGGTCATGAAAGTAAGCGTGCCTACACTTGCCCATCCCCTGGAGCAGTCAGCTGCAAGAGAACATGATGCTTGTGCAGCACAGGTGAAGGTAAAGAGATTTGCATTTCATACAGCTCATTAGTCAGGGCTAAAATGTATTACTAAGTTTAATTATGTGAAGGGCTAAACATCTGATAACTTGGGGGGGGCCATCATGCCCATTAGCTCCCTCTTTCTTCAATAGCGTAGCATTCGGCAAGCACACACGGTTCCCTTCTGCTTTGCAGCGAAGGTTGCTAGTTAGAAGTGCTTAAACCCAAACATCATCAGAACTGAGCGTTCAGCAGAGAGCAAAGCTGTACTGGAAACAAGAGACAGGCAGATGTTGGAAGGGTGGCAAAAGACGGAGTGTGAAGCACGCAATGTGGTTCAAACATTTAGACACTGGAGAACTGCTGGAATCCCTTCTGTTTATGTTTCCAGGCATCTCCATCAAGCAGGGGGTAATTAAATACTACAGCAATTGGGTGATAGAATGATTTATTTCTAAAGCACCCTCGCAGCCCGAGGCTTTGGGAAGCACATGGAGACATGAACCTTACTCCAAGGAGAAGAAAGAAGAGCACGACACGCAACCCTGACTGAAGCAGGCGGAGGTGTAAGGAGGAGGAGTAAGCAACAGGCCAGCGCAGAAAGGTGATGTAGATCTTGGTTTCGCTGTCAGCTCAGGCTCTTTAATCTTTGCAAGGGTCGTTTATGAGTTCAGGGAGAGATGGGAGTGGTGCCAAAAAAAGTTTTTTAAATATTTACAATTACATATGCCAATATGAAGTGTCCTACTTGGAAGGCTGAGTCCAGCACACAGAGAGGGAATCCCAGAGGACATGACTGCTGATGAGTAGATAAAAGTTGAAAGCACCAAACCAAGATGGAAGAACTTGCCCAGAGTCACCACAGCAGGTGTGGGGTAGCAGCAAGGTGAGGGTTTCCAAACTTCTATCCAGTTAACAGCTACACTTCCCAAAAAGCAACTTCTACCTGGCTTCTGAGAGAGAAGAAACCAAGGGGAAATATAAAAGTGCTCAAGCACAAGAGGGCTGTGACAAGAGAAGGACTTATTCTGGAAGGGACAAGCAGGAGGGCCAAAGGCTGCAGCAAGGGAGATGGACAACGAACATGAAGAAAGGCATTTCCACCACCAGGATCTTGAGGCCTGGAGGTCCAAAACCATGAATGACATTGGAACTTTTGGCTTCAAGAGGAGTGAACCAGTCCCTGGAAGTCTTTTCTGACCTGGCTTGTCGTGAACCCCTTCCCTGTAAAATCACAGAAGTGGGGAAAATGACAGCAGCCTGTCCCTCTGAAAGATGTGGAGAGCCAAAGGCCATGGAGGAGGTCAGGAGACCAGATCCTTGAAGCCAAGGACCATGGGAATTCAGCTTTGCATTCAGTCCCACTTCACAATCCATTTATTTTACATGTTTATTTAACATCTACATGAATCAAGGCAATATTATTTCATTAAAACCAGAAAACTTGGCTTCACTTATTCAAACATTTGGACAAGGAAGGAAGAAAGCCCAGCTCAGGATTTGGCTGGTTTAAAGAATAGGAATATGCAGCTATTACCCTGTTGTCAGTGGTTCAAAACTGGCCCAGTTGGAGGAACTGAATGTGATTGCCATCTGGCAGTTGTTTGGGGAACCTCCCTAAAAGCAGTCATGACCTCAGCTCAGATCCAAGTAGATAAGAGTCCTGCAAGGCCAGGGAATAAGGCAAGACCTTAATTTTTCCTGGTGAACAAGGGAAACTATGGACCTTCTGGAAGTGCAAGTGTCCCAGCATGACGGCGCTTAGACAGCTCTTGTGGTGCCCATTTGTGACCAAAAGAAGAAAGTCAGATCCGCACTGAACCCATCCAAACTCACCACGCTTTTACCTACCCCGGCATCTCCCAAAACATGCAAGTACTCAGAATAACAAACACGCAGAGCAAGGGCTGGTCAGGAAAACGCTGGAGGATAATACCCACAGCACGAGGTCATAAACTGGAGCTGCCAAGGTATTAAAAATGAACCAGGGCTGTTGTTTTCCACACCTCCCTTGAGAGCAACATTAAACACCAAGGCAGCTGCAGAAGTCTTATTTTTCTAGCAATTCCCCAGGCAGCTACCATCCCTTGCCTTTAAATCAAGGCTGGATGGGTTTTTGGAAGGCACACTTTTGTCAAACGCAAGTTATTGGGTTCAATAAGGGTTGAAATTCTCTGGCCTGTGCTGTACAGGAGGTCACAGCCTGGATGATTTAAAATCGCTCTTGGTCTCAATATCTATGAAAAAAACTACGAAGCCTCCCCTATTAGAAATGAAAGGCTAAATAGCAGCAAATAATAAAATTGTCAAATACGGACAGCCTTTGCCCACGGAATAGCTGTGAGCAAAACGAAGGCTCTTTGGCTTTGCTCGTTAATCTTAAGGATTCACATTCATTACTGAGGTCCTTTACCCTACTTTCCAAATGAAACAAGGTTTATGGAGCCGCGCTGCATGCGTGTTTCATCATATCTAGCGTTTGAGCCCGTTATCCGCTTCTGACAGGGACCAAAGATGAGAGATATTCAGTTACTTCAACTTTGGCAAAAGAAAAAGGGAAGAAGGAAGAGAGCTCGATTAATGCTCCCAGTGAAAAAAAAGGCAGTAGCATAAAAATCAATCCTTCGCACCCCAGAAAATCTCTTGGGGCAGGGGAATGAGGTTAGTGATGCCTTCCAGCATGGGGAGGAAAAATGCTTCCATCAGGATTGTCATACCCTGAGGAACCTACTCAGGCAACGTGTCTTACTAGTCTGGATTTTCTAGCTTCTAAGGAGGATCAAGGTCATGCTGCAGTTTTAATACAATTAATAAAACTTGAACGAGCCACCAGACACCAATCAACAGTAAAGTGAGCTCCAGCAGTTTCAGTACTCGCAGAGTTACTTTTATTTACTGTTAATAAGCCACAGCATGGATGGCAGAGCTTCAGAGCGGCTCCCAAGCCTCCCCATCACATGGCCTACGGTCCGAACACCGCTGGGAGCACCGCCGGGCTGGGGCCAGAGCCTGTGCACTCCTAATGAGCAGCAGAGCTGTCGGTAGGGCTTATATAGCCTCCATCAAGGCAGAACCTAATTAACAGCTTAATCTATCCATATTCAGCTGGAGAGGGGGTTTGGAGAGAAAAAAAAAAATAGACCCAGTGCCATTTAGATCTTCCCACATGTTGCTTATTGATGTCGTTTTACTCGCGTTGCTCAGGCATCCTATGCAGGAGGCAGAATGTAAAGAATTCCTGCAATGACCTCATCCTCCCGGTTGGCAGGCACTGCTCTCCCCGCGTCCTTGGGTGGAATTCAGCGTGAATGTGGCTTTTGCCTACGTCTTTGTATATCAACGCCAGTGACATCAGCGTGGCTGTGGGAGCAGGGGCTGCTCGCTAGCTGTGACTGCTGAAGCCCAAGAATGTGAAATGGTGATTTATGTGAGGTCCTGTATAAATTTCACCCCCATTCCTGTACCATTGAGCGCTAAAACTTAAAATACCTGTTTTCCTACAAAATCAGATCTAGCTTTGTTGTAGTTTTATTTGTTTTAATCAGGGATGACGCTACAGCACTTAAGTTACTTCTACATACCAAGATTCATCACAGCCTTGACTGGAAACCCCAGTGAAAACTGAAGGGTTACATGCATTTCTCCAGCATAAATCCAGAGTTCACCTAGGGAAGCTGTAGGAGAGGCCTGTGTTTGGTTTTGACATGCAGATTGCCCAGGATGAGTAGGTGTCAGCAGGGGCAGGCTCACTCCAAAGTTTTGCTGTAGTTAGCACAGGACAAGCACTTTGCAAGAAGAGAAACAAAGAGCTCTTAAAGAAAAAAAAAAGAAAAATAAAAAAAAAAAGTTAAAACTCATGCCTAATCTGCACCCCATGATTACTCTACTCCACAGTAGAAGTTCAATTTATTTTCCAGAGATAACATTGCTCTGCATCCAATGTAAAGTTCATATTTGAGCACCTCTGAAATCCAAATAATTTGGGGTGTTTATCCAACTAGACATGGTTTAATGAATCTGGCTGCTATCGCTGATACTTGCTATTTTCACAGGTTTACCCCATCAATACATAACAGTATTTCCTTTTATCTGGGCAAAATCCAGTTTCCTTCACACCAAGTCATCCAGATCAGCCTTCAGAAAACCCAGCTACTATGGAAAAACCCGAGTTCACTTGGAACAAACAAATGAGTAAGACAAACTGTGAACGGGACAGCCAGTAGTAACTGTTTCCACGGAAAATCCAGTGGTTTAACAGCCAGGTGCCAGAATCGCCCCTTAATCCTCCTCCAGACTGGATACCGGGCTGAATCAGCCACTAAAACAGCCCGGTCCTTTCTTAGCACCGAGTTTTCCCTTACCTATCCTAAGCCAAGTATTGTTTTTTTCCCCTCCTGATGTTTCTCTCATTCCTGCATCTGTAAAGGCTAGTAGGAGACTCATACCAAGGGCACTATGTTCAGATGCTGGATATGAGAAACCAAATAGCTTTCCTTACTTGAGCTGCTCCACACGCAAAGCTCCGCTGCGCCTAATCCCGCTCTACGCAGCCCATGGGCTGGCAGGTGCTGCCTGCTGAGGCCAGCACATTTTTCCTATAATTTGTTCCTTTACTAGGTTTCAAAACGTATTTAAAATCCAGCTGACATGACTAAATTATTGATTCCACATCAAGGTGTGGATTTATGGCTTGTTTTGAGAGCTGCCGAGTCTGATTTTAAATGTGCTCTCTGTGCACTTATAACCACCTAGAAAATTAAAACCTTCAGGGAAAAAATAAATCATTAAAAGAAAAAAAATCAATGGAAAATGAAAGAGAATTTTACACTGGTTCTAGCACTGCTGAGAAATAATTCCTTCACCGTTGCACGATTCTTACACAATAGATTGGGGTTATCATCCTCATCCTGTCCTATGTCTCAGGCACTAAAGATCAGCACACCCGTGCAGGACACCCATTGCAGAACCAAGACCATCTAACGAGGTCTTGTTCGTCCATCCCATGCCAGTCTCACTCGGTCATCTCACCAAACGCACACACCCTCATTACCCCAGTCAAAGAGCTGTAACAAGCAGATCACACACCAAACATCCACTTTACAGCCCTCCGGCCACAGTCAAGGTCCCTGTCCGGCTGGCACGCACTGGGGCTATGCACAGGCAGACTATTGCAGTAGTCCAGGAACCAGGACTTGCATTCAAATTGGAAAACAGCACGAAACTTCCAAGCCAAGAACAACATACAGTCGGGAATGGCGCGATGCTTTACGCTGAACAAACACAAGCTAATTTATCAGAGCTTTGACTCCGGCTCCTTTCCAAGATAGCGCTGGCAGCACCTCAGAGCAAATGCAGACAGAAACGGCAGAGGAGAGGGTAGGCAGGGCACAGTGTGGGGAAATTCAACCAAAACAGCTTTTTGAAGTGAATTAGGCTACACAAAAAACAAGAATGGAGGGCAAAATGCTTAGAGCTCACCTTGAGCTGTCATTGACTGCAGACACAGCGCGCTTAACTCAACAGATCCAGGCACGAGAAAAAAGTGAGTGCAAAACCAGACATTGTGGTAGAACACTGGCCCAGGTTGCCCAGAGAGGTGGTGGATGCCCCATCCCTGGAAAAATTCCAGGCCAGGTTGGCCGGGGCTCTGAGCAACCTGATCTGGTTGGAGATGTCCCTGCTCCTGGCAGGGGGGTTGGACTGGGTGGGCTTTAACAGTCCCTTCCAACCCAAACCATTCTATTAGAGATATATATAGATATCTATATATATATATATAAACACACACACTACCCTGCCTAACCATAGCAGGGTGCTGGGCACACATATCCTTTCCGAAAAGTGCAGCTCAAACTAATTTCAGCTTGCTGTACGTCACTCCTGTGTTTAATTTTATCTTGTTTTTAGTTTGCCCTGGTGCCATTGCTCTACACAATTCAGCTTGAATACAGGAGCACTCCACACAAAGTTCCAGCCGAGTGCATTTACAAGCGAAGAAGGAAACACAAACAGCTGTCGGCGGTTTCCAGTGTTACAACCCCTGCCCTTTCCTTGTATCGGTCAGAGAAGCAGCATGAGGAGAAGCCTTCAGAGATGGCCCATTTATTGCCAAACTTCTGTTTTGCCAGCTCTAACATTCCTGTGAGCATCAGGAAATGTGGGTATTTATCCAAGCCACATCTCCAGTTCCATTCAGTGGCAATTTCGATGGCATTACAAGGCTGTCAGTGAACAACTGAGAGATTGAGGTCACTCGTCCCCACACCAGCACGGCTGGCTCAGCTCGGTGCTGCCCGTGCCATCTTCTGTCACAGGTTCCTTTGGGCACCACAGGGACATATCCCTTACTATTGGGCTTATATTTGTGCTTAGTGAAAGCAGAATGTGATTTTAAAAAAAAAGAATAAAAGAATAAAACCTCTACTTATTCTTCCTACTTGGGAATTTTTTCTTCTTTAACAGTTCCTTTGTTATTTCACCAAGTCACCCGTATCTCTTCACAAGTAAATATACGCTGCCCCTTCATCTCCATGAGGGAGGGTGGGGGAAGAAAGGCCGCTGTTTTCTCTCTGCAGTATCAGTTTTCAGTGTGACACACAGTTCACCGCAAAAACCAAACAGTCCTAATGAGAGCGGCGGTGCAGTTGCTGCACCCGGTGTCAGTTACTCCGCTCCCACCAGCAGCGCCCAGCCCTTCGCAGGCTCAGCACCCAAGGGAGTGGGGAGCAGGACGCATCCCCCAGCTTTTGCAGCTCCCGCCATCACCCCAGTGGGTCCTCCTCGCCGGGGGACGCTATGTGGAAGCTCCGTGCAAACCCCACTGTGAGTTGCTGCGGCCAGGCCGGGGTCACTGCACCCACCGCTGTGTTTACACCACATCAAGGGGTGGAAGAGCAATGCCGTGTGACTTAATGCCCGGAGCAGCGGCATGCCAGGGACCCAGATAACGCAATTTTCTAAATTTGGACTATGTTTGGATGGGAGGAGAGGCCCAGGGGATTGCATAAAGTGGGTCAGACTGGGGTCAGCCCTTGCAAGGGCAGTTAGGATGTCCCCACACTGAGGGGTCAAGCATGGCCTAAGCAAGCTGTAAGGGTAGCAACCTTGAAAGACCCTGTTCCCAGAGCTGGGCAAGCAAACTCTACAGCAGTTTGGAACTTCTCCTCTAATCCCATTGAATGCAACCATGGCATCTGCATCCTGTGGACCTTCCTGGGCACTGAAGAACTTGCCCAAAGCACCACACGCCCCTGCTTAGGTCTAAGCAGTGCTTCACATGCTGCTGAAGGAGGACGTCAAAAAGGAACCCACTCTGAAGGTGTAGGTTGCATTCGGTCCTGCCCATCAGCCCCTGGGACCTGCCCAGGCCCTGGCAGAGGACAGAGCTGGCCACCACCTCTCTTTCATCTCCCGACTGGAGGGGTCACAGTTCGTCCTGACTATTTGCTCTGAGTTGCCTTTTCTCGGGCTGCATTTTTCTTTTCACTTTTGACCAACAACTCCCATTTTAATTAGACCCCAGCCCCATCACAATTATTTCCTTATACATCCTTGCCTTTTATCTGCCTATCAGAGAGCTGTCCATCAGATTTAGGATACCCCACAAAGCTGCTCCTCAGCCTTTGAGTGTCCCATTGACTCCAGACAGGATCCCAGGCTGGGGAAACCACCATCAGATCCTCATTCTTCACCCAGCTTTAATTTACTCCTGACACCCAGAGTCCCAACCTTCTCCTCTTTACCTTCATTGTGGTGTCCAGCCACCACAGCAGCCCTGCTTGGCATCACGAGCGGAGGAGGAATGACACCCGAGGTGCCGTTGCCATGGGTGCAGACAGTGGTCCCTCTAGGTTCCCATGGCACCGGGCAAGACACGCACCAGGGTGATGAGATGGAAGAATACACACCCGCCAAGCTATTTGTAGCCCATCTAAGCATCTCGCAAGTTAAACAGTTCTCCTTTCTTTCCCCAGCACCCAGTGAGCTTGGGGGGCTCCCGCACCTACCAGGGCAGTGCTCACGGCACACAAAAGGCTAAATAATTGTCCTGACCGACCTGGAGACAAAAATAAATTTCACCACGAGTGCTCAAGCGTGGCCGAGGGCAGAATTTGGTTCCAACGAGCTGCCTGTTGGCTGGTTTGCATTTTACAATTTTTGGCATGAGGTCCTCCTCTCAGCCCTTGCGCCCCAGGCTCCTCAGAAACTTGAGGTTTTTCCTCCAGGGAAGCACATAACACAGAAGAGAGTTGCAGGATGGGTGGGAGGAAGATTGCCCTCAACCTCACTGCACAGCTATGAGAAGGACAGAGCAATGGAGACTTGCCCCCCCGGCCAGGAACAAGCATGGGACAACTCCCAAGTCACTCTGCCTTGCAGGCAGGCTTGGTCATTTGCCCAATCTGAGGTGGTTTCCACAGATGGAGAAGCTTCCCGCAGCCCTTTTCCACAGCCTACAGAGAGGTCTCTGCCGCTTTCCCTAGGCTGGGCCTGGCAGTCCACTGGTCACCCCACCAGTGATGAGGCTTCCTCAGCTGCCCGTACTCAGTACTGCAACATTTAAAACTCACTCTGACGTCCCATTTCACTGGTGATGTCAGCCAAAAGACATTTAGCAGAGAGGGGGGGAAACCCAGCATAAGCATAGGGTTTGACCAAATGCAGAATACGCTTTCCCTACAAGTTAGACATCTTCCTTCTCTGAACCGATCCCCTCCTTCTCCAGGCTCCGAACTCCTACCAACCCTCACATCTCCCCACAAGCACGGGAAATCGCGGTGAGCCGGTCAGCTGGACGTGGTGGTGAGAGCCATAGGAATTCGTCTCCGTGATATATGAAAAGAATTAGGACCATTTAATCCCCTTCTCTCCTTATCAGTGGTCTCAAATGTCACTTTGAGAGGGAAATGCAGTGGAAATTCCTGCAAATCTGTCCTACAATTAAGGAATTGACAAGATTTTTCAGCTTTTTCTCTCTCTGTTTGAAAAATTACTACATAAAGGAAACAATCTTCGCGGAGCATATAACTCACAATGGGCTGAAACATTATCTTAAACTATTCGTCTGCTTCCTGCTTAAGTAAACATATTAGGAATGTGTGTATATATTTCCTGAGCAGCTTAAAAATAAAGAGAAAAGAGGTATATAGCCTCCCCTGCTTTTGAGTAGCACATTGTTTATGTTGTTATAAGCACAGATCATATTTATAGCCGAACACTGCGTGAAATTGCAGGCGAGCTGGGAAACATTTGTTAGATTTAATGATCTTTTATTTAACCGGTGCAGAAAAATGCATCCCTTTGGATTGATTCATGACACAAATTGTATAGAAACCTTCTTCCTCAAGAAAAGAAAAACCTCCAAAGGTCAATCTGACATTTCAGCTCTCTCAAACATCCAGCAAAGATGTTCACAGAGCAAAATCCCCAGCCCAACACGCTGGATGGGGTTAGAGCAGGGAAAGGATAAACCACAGCTAGAGATACATTTCAGGACAAAAAGCAGAGCCATTCAAATCACCTGGGCTGGAAGGGACCCATCCCGCACCGCAGGCTGGGAGCGCCCCAAGCCAGAGGCTTTGCAGGCTGCAGGGAAGGGGCTGACGAAGCCTTTTGGCTGCGTGGCATCTCCCTGTCCGAACACAGGCCAACCGAGGCCCTGCCCTCCTCTCAGGCTCAGCCAGCAAGCCAAAACCAGAGCTGAGGAGAGCTTTTCTCCACTCCCAGTTGCCCGAGCTGGCTGCAGCAAGCATCTGCAGTGGAGAGCAAGCCCGTACGGGCAGAGAAGCAGCTCCGCCTGCAAGCCCTCCGTCAGGTAGCCACAGGGCTTGTACTGTTGGACACCCCTCCCCTTGCCAACGGCGTTGTATCTCTGCGCTGTTGCAGAACTAACCCGACCCTGGACCAGCCTTTGCTGAGCAGAGCAGCAACCCGTCGCAGGGCTCTGCAGCTCGGCTTCCGCTGCTCCTCCAGGGCAAAGTGCGTACGCACACATGTATCTACTGGTATTTGCTGCCATAGGGGTAAGGGCTGTCTGGGAACTGCTTTTGTGGTTGTAGAGAGGGAATAACATGCAGAGACATGCACCAGAGCATCCTCATGATGCCTACTGCAGAGCCAAGCAAGTCCGAGGGACCTGGCACAGAGGAGGCTCCCTGGGAGCTCGTGCCAACCTGGTGAGGTGACCATCCCTCCAGCCAAGCACATCCTTCTACCTGCAATTCCTCCTGAGCACCAGCACCCACCAGTCCCACACAAACCACTTCCACTTAGGGGCTAATCACTCATTATGCTTCATCCAGGTCACCCCAAGACATCCCCCGGCTTTTCCCCGTATGGTTGGGTGCTTGGCAGAGATGAGGAGGGAGCTCCCAAAGCCTGGGGCAGCAAACACCACCAGCCTTCACCTTTAACCTGTACCACAGGTCACCACTGGTTTTTCAGAAGGAACACCAGTTTGATACTTGCTAAAAATGCTTTAGTAGCACAAAAAAGGAGAATTTGCTTCCAGAGGCCTTTATTTCTCACTCCTGCCTCTTCCCATCACCCACAGCAGGGCTCTGGGGTAGAAAAATGCAGGACAACAAGAACCACTTCACACCAGCCATGTTCTAGAAAACCCTCAGGTTTTTCAATACTTGACAAGTCACAAGTTAAAGCAGCAAATAAACAAAACATAAGAACCAAAGCAAAGCCCTCATCTCAGCTACATCATCCTTATCTGCCTGAATTTTCCTTTTTATCTGACAGCTTCAGGGAAAACAAGCCCACAGGCAAAGGGAAGCTGTTCCAAGGTGCCAGTTTCACCCCAACCCTTCCCACACCAGCAGCTCTCACCTGGATTAAGCAGCATCTTTGGAAACCAAAGTCCTCCAAGAAGATAGCCCCAGGGCTCCTGCCCCAGGCCCAGCTGCTTTCAAGCCCAACAAGCTCGAGTACTGCAGTTCAATCAGTGCTACATTACTTCTTCTCTGAAAATTGCATCCACTTCTCTCACACCAAGCTGCATACCCACCACCCTCCAAACCCCCGCACCAGATGACCCTGCCAGGTCCCCAACCAAACCCCACCAGACACACAAGCCCCAGGCACGTACCAGCAGCACCTCTCTGCAGGGAGCAAGCAGGGATGAGCTCACAGGTGGGTGGCTTCACTCATTTAATAGACCTGAAGGAGAGGAGTGGGCTCCCACCCCCTTCCCAGGTCCCACACTCCCCACCCGCCCCGCTCCTGCAGCCAGCAGCACCTTCCCACCACATCACAGGTGCCTACAGAGCAACACAGATGTGGCAGGACCACTGCCATAACCTTAGACTGACGTTTTTCTCCAAAAAGAGCTTGCTAGTCCTACTTCCAGTTTATACCAGCTCAGCAAACTAAATAAACTCATCTGGCAGAGTTTTCTGTGATAGTTTAGCTGGAGCACTTCAGCTCTCACTCACTTTCACCGACTCAACAGCTGCAAGGACTTAGGGCACAAACACACACACCTGCCCTGTGCAACCACTCCACAGCTTGGAGAGATTTGCCCTCAAAGCAGAGGGGACCTGGTGCTTGCCCTTTGGCTGCTCCCGCTTACGGCCGGGCACAGCAGCCCCAGCCCCAGCCAGCCCCCTCGCAGGGCGAACCGAGGGACAGAAATCCTGCTGGAGAGGTGGGATAAGGTGGATCCCTAAGGAAAGCAAAGGTGTCAGCATCTGCAGTGAGGACGTCTGCCAGAGGTCTTGGTTTGTGTGAAAATGCCACCAGAGAAACCCAAGGCTCCACACCCCGACTGATGTTACTGTTCTGGCAAAAGCTCCCAGGGTGGAGTTTGCCCAAGTCATCAATTTTCCTGTTTGAGTTTGATGAGATAAAGAGCCAAGGTGTGACTTGTGCCAACCGAACCCAATGCAGCAAGTTCTGTCCGCCCTCTGGAAGGGAAAGGTTTATCATACAGCGCTGTTGCCAATGAGCCATTAATTATAAATTGCATAAACCGAGCAAATCTCACAACAGATCTTCCTGGTGCTTGTCCAGTGACTTCCCGTGCCACTGGAAATGGCCCCTAAGAGAGTTTGGTTCTTGCAGGGAGCCCACCCCACCATGCTCCTCTCTACTGCGATGGGCAACCCCTCTTTGCCAGGAGGATTGCAGACTGGCTGCTCTGGAGCTGTGCGCTGTTGAGCCTCCTCCTCTTTCACCACCAGAAAACAAGACAACCTTCCCACCCATAACAACAAAGCCTCTGCCAGGCTCTACAGCTTCGGCACCGAACCCCTGGTGCAATCGTGGGCACGCCTCTGAGGCGGTGCCGGACACCTGCGTGTTCCGTACAGGGCACTGGGGCATCTTTACAAAACACTGCTCACCCGCAGAGCTCAAACCACGGAGACGCAATGCAGCGGCGCTGGGGGACGTCTCCTTCGCAGGGACGCCGCCGGGCCAGCGTAGGGGCTGAGGCCGGCATTGCGATCCACTCCAAGGAGTTTCTTTTCCAAGAATCTAAGCAGCAGAATGAAAGCTTTAAAATTCAGGCCAGCACCCTTTTTACAAGGAGTTTTACTGAGCCCTCACCAAGCAGGGTGCAGAGAGCTCCTTGTGTTGGGCCTGCTCCCCACTGTGTGGTTGGGACATTTGCAGGTTTTGGTTGGAAACGCTCCTCTTCAGTTCTTACAGGAACCAGGTTCACAGTGCAGGATCCATTTGCTCGTTGACTGCTGTGTCTCCTAACCCTTATTTTTGGGCCTTCTTTCCATAGACTAGGGATGAAGACACTTTTTCCACTGCAGACAACAGAGAAATGTCCCGAAGGGAGCTCCACGGAGCACCACACAATGTCACTGTGAAAATGTGGTCTGGATGAGTTCTGCTGCCCACATAGCAGCGTCCAGCCAAGGCCAAAGGCTTCAAGAAAAAATTGAAGGTTATAGCAGAGACACGAGTGCTGCCAAGCTCGGTGGGACAATCATGCGTTTGTCCTGAGGATGAAAGAAGGAATTCAGTTTGGGCTGTGGTGAAGCCCGGAAAGCACAGTGGGGAGATTTAATGGGAGTTTAATCACTGATTTTAATGGGATTTGCTAGAGGTCCCACAGGGCATAGGAATCATAGAATCATAGAAACATTTAGGTTGGAAAAGACCCTTAAGATCATTGAGTCCAACCATAAACCTAGCACTGCCAAGTCCACCACTAAACCGTGTCCCTAAGTGCCACATCTCCACGTCTTTTAAATACCACCAGTGATGGTGACTCCACCACCTCCCTGGGCAGCCTGTTCCAGTCCTTGATAACCCTTTCGGTGAATAAAAATTTCTTAATATCCAATCTAAACCTTCACTGGCACAACTTGAGGCTGTTTCCTCTCTTCCTATCCCTTGTTACTTGGGAAAAGAGACCGACCACAGGTCCCTGTTTTCATGGGCTGGGGGAGCAGCTGCCCCACTGTACAGCCCCCCGTCCCCTGCAACACTAACTCCCTCCTGCAAGGGAAGCTCTCCCCCGTTTTCAGGGCTAGGTGATCGTTAACAACAATCGTTAGGGTAACCCCAAGACCTGTCCCAACGTGCTCCCATTCCCTCATGGACTCTCAGGGTTGCAGAAAGAGCAGACTGCCCCGTGCGGGTCCTGCAGCCCCACCGCAGCCCACGGAACAGGAGGAACCAGCTCTGCAGCCCTGCTAACGCCGCCCGCCCGTGAGCCCCAGCAAACCCACGCTTCCGTTTCCACCCTCCGTGGAAAAAGCTCTTTGCTTAAAGCAGGGCAGCACCCTTGTCCACAGTTTTCAGCCAGCCAGCGCCCGCTGCGTGCGGCTCTCACTGCAGGCCAGGGGAAGAGCCACACGTTCCTGGCCCCAAAGGCCTGCCAGTCGCCTCCCCCTTGTCACTGCCTGGTGCCACGTCTCCACCAGAAAATTTGCTTTAGAAGCACCATGCTTCAGAGGTAGAAAGGTGAAGTCATGTCCACTTCAGTTACAGGGACTATTTAGGTATCTCTGGGAGCTACTAGCTGTTAACTCCATCCTAACAATTGCTCCAGGTCGGATAAAGCCCTGTTGGGACTTTTACTGGCCAGTAGCAAGTGCTTAGAGAAAGCCTCTATGGACCGAGTGAAGCACAGAGCGCAACAGCACATCAGGGATTGGCGGGCTGATGTTTGTGATGGTTGCAGAAGGACCATCCACGGGATCTCCCTTATCTCACCGTGTGCGATTCAGCCACACTCACACTCTGTGTCGCAACACAGCATGAGGCGAGGCGGGTTTACACCGGCAATAACGTCCCTGCACGGGGTTGCATCACCTTAATTAATGTTTGAAGCACGCTGTCAGGGAACCGGCGCTGCTCTTTGCACCAAGCAGAGGTAGGGTGGAGGCAGGTTTGGGTGCAGGGAAATGCCACGCGGCCACAGGGTCACAGAGCCGGCTTTGCTGGAGATGGGGGATGAGCAAGCACTCCGTGCATGGCTGAAAGCAAAGCAGAGACTTCTCATCAGGAGCGCTTGCTGTAACGTCAGTGTTTGTGAAAGCCAACAGCCTCAGAAACAGAAAAGCAGAAGTCCTGCGAGCAGCCACAGGACAAGTATCAGCAAGAACCGCGCAGGGGAGAGCAGTGCTTGAACAACACTGTGGGGTGGAAAAACCAAATTTTCTGGAGCACAGTGCTAGGAACAGCATGTTTGGCAGTTACAGCAAAAAACCCCAGAGACATCAGCACTTCTCAGTCCTCGCCCCAGCTGTAGGGAGGAAGGCAGGTTGGTGGAGGGAGCAGGGAGAGCGAGGCACTCGCACTGTACTCCTCCGACGTGGAGCGACCTCAGCTCCCCACCGCGCTCTCCCAGGCCTCAGCCGACGCCTGGCTGCGGTGACCCTTCCCTGGCGCGCTGCCGGAATGGCGAGCCCATGGGACAGCTTGGAAGAGCCTGAGAGGGGGAAGGTGTTTTGGAAATTCAAACGGCTATTGTTTTTTCTCCATGAAAGACAAACAAATTCCATCATTAAAGGGTCAGCTCGGTCCATGTGAAGACCAGGCTATTGTAACCTCTGCTGGTCCTTTGAGCAATTGTTCTCCTGAAGAAGAAGCCACCAGGCCAGTTTGGAGGCAGTGCTCCTTCTGAAGGTGGAAAATGCCTGGCATTGTGTCCAGCCTGTGTTTGAAGTGGGAGAACAGCAACTCTGAATAATCTTTTTATGGGCCCCATGGCTCTGCTTGACCATAATGTCAGCTTGTAATTAGCAACAGATACCACTTCTGTCACTCCCGATGTTATCAGCAGCCGTCTTGCGTTTCAAAGTGAGGAGAGGCATGTAAATTATGGGCAATTTGGTCTCTGAAATGGGCTTTATGGTTTTTTTCTGTGGGGCGACCGGGAAGCCTGGAGTTTGTTAGAGATAGCGGTTGAGCCGGCAGACAGGGGAGCAGGAAAAAAGCGATGAACGTTACAGAGCCGCTACAGCAGATCCCTGGAGGAGACACATCCATGTCAGCGCCCCGTGAGGGCAGAGCTGGGTGATGGGTCTCACAGGGGTCGTGTATTTTGAGACAAGAGGAGAGCAGGTTTGGAGGCAGCCACCGTCCTGCGTCTGGGACAGGGAGGGCTCTGCAAGTCTCCATCCACGCACGGACGCAGGGAGCTGGAAGGGGAAGAGGATGGCTCACTCCTGGCAGCCGACACAGTTGTTTCCTGCTCAACATATTGCAAGTCCTTTGGCTGACTAAGCGTTAGATGGCCCCAGAACAACTGAGAGAATATTTTCCCCTTATTGATTAAAAACTTCAACTAAAATACAATTTTCAGAGTGAAGGAAAGGCTTGCATCTCCCAAAACAGATTTGATTTTCTGTAAGAAAAATAAAGCTCTGAAACTCACATCATTTCCAATTTTGACCAAAAGCAATTTTAACATCTGTTAAAAAAAAATTGAGAAAAAATTTTTGCCTTTTTTTTGGGGAGGGGGCGAGTCTATTTCTCGCAGCAAGTCCAGTGAGTTTCCCACATCCCTTGGCACCGCTCTGCAGCCTAACAGATCCCGCTGCCAGAGCACTGGGATGAGGATTTTATTTCATCTCTTGCTGTATGAATTACCAAGCGTCCTGTTTCTGCCTTGCTCTGGCCCCTGCAGAAGGAGCCACAGCAGAGCTACTCTTTGCAAGGGCTCCCCACAAATGGGCTAGAGCAGAATTTGGCCCTGCGTTGACTCCGTGGTGTCAAGTTCCCCTTTTATTTGCTGGAGGAATTCAAGCATCACTCTCCTGCTCCAATCTTTCTATCTACCACTGGCAAATAACACAGTCAAAAAGGTTATCTGCCTTCAAACAGAAATAGCTTGTGTTTAGAAAAGAATTAAATTTTGTTCCCTTCAGAGCTGCAACCACATCCTCAAAGCTGTTAACCTGAAAGTGAACTTCAGATAATAATACTCTAACCTCCCCCCTTCAGAAGAGCTAGCAGTCAGCAGCTACCTTGTGTACCTCCTGCTATCCACCCCATCAACTGCCTGATAGCGCAGCTTGTTTTCTTTTTCAAGGGAAGACAGCTACTAAATCTACGCTCCCCATCCCTCTCCTTAGCACTCTCCGGCTTCTCCACAGCTGCAACGCTTTTCCATCGTCCCTGCTCTCAGTTAAATAAACATTATGACACATACTGATTGCTTTAACAAACTTCACTGTTCCACGTCCTCGGCAAAGCATGGTTATCTTTTTACAGGGAACATTCCTTTCCTGTTGCTATGCCTACTTCAGCGCCATCCAGCACGATAGCCAAGACGGCTGAACTAATCCGCGATTTCCAACGACTCCAGTTTGCTCATCTTGAAATAGCTCAGGAGGGGTGCGGGGCCAGACCGCCAGCAGATGTGAGCTGTCAGAGCTCCTCTGCCCGCCGCCCAGCTCCTGCAGATTGTCCCGGTCAAGGACCCGGCTGCGGCTGTCGGAGGGTGAACGTTGTCTTCTGAAAATGCCCCGGGGCTAAAAATGGCTGGGTGGAGTGAGGTGGGTGAAGGACAAGGGGAAAGAGGGGTACGACTGCCAGCACAGCCGGGAAAGGTTGGTTTTATCCTCCCGTAAGGCTGCAGTTGGAGTTCTGTAATTTGCAACTAAATTGCAGAATCCAGAAATATTTCTTGCAAACAGTATTTCACAACCATTCATCATCGTCGTGCACAATTTCCTCCCCATGACAACCTATGTTTTAAAACTTGCAAAGAGAGGGGAAACTGCCATTTGTTTTGGCCAAGCCAAAATAGCACTTGGCCCAGGGACTCGGGATGCTGTGGCTGCTCCCGTCGATAAGCCCGGCAGGCCAGCTCCTGCCAGGTGGGCGTGGGCACCTGGCCCGTTTCATGCACGCCACATCATGGTTTCAAGAAATGAGTGTGTTTCAGTTTCCCCTAACCAGCATGTTTTTGACTACTAACACAGCAGTGCCTATCGTCCGTGAGGTTGCACCACTCTGTTCATTACTGCAGGGTAACCTAGAGATGTTAATGACAAATTTCCCTGAAGTCAGTGATTTCACCATTTTCCATATTGTTTTCCCCTTTTACCATGTTGTTTTCACTTCCCCTTGTGCAAACATTTTCTTCTTGATAAAGGACAGATTAGCTCCTCAGCTACCTCCATTCTCAAAGGTCTGATCACTTCTGTCTGGTGGAGACCCAGATGTAGTAACTCCAAAATATATCTAGCGTGCTGGATAACACAGAGAGAGACCAGTGAAGCTGAAGAGGATTTCTGGCAGATGATCAATTTTAAAAGATTGTCCTTCCTCTAGCCATCAGCCAGAGGATTTTGTGGTCCGCAGGACGCATGAGTGCACAGCCCTCGCAGCTCTCAGTTTGAGTACTCTGCACCTTCATGCACCGCAAACCCAAACTATTTTCTCTTTGTTCTAAGGACGTTAAGCAATACACAGGATCTAATCAAGATTTCTTCTTTTTGTCTTTCTGTTTAGGCTTTTTCATGCCCTAGCCACGATATGTTGGACTACTTGTGCATGGGGGGTGAGCAGAGGAAAGGACTTGAAAGGAAGCAGATAAATCCCAGCCCGAGTTCCTCCTAGCCTGCATCCAGCAGCAAGCACATTGCCAGGCACGCAAGAGCTCGGGGCAGCCACAACAAGGGTTGGGGGCAGCAGCCCCCTTTCCCAGGCCAGGCCAACACTTGCCCCTTGTTGGGGGATTCACCACCTTGTCCCCATCTCCCTCCCTCCCACCAAGCTCTGCACCCAGAGTTACGTCCATCTCGTGGGTCCGGGAGCAGCGGGACGAGGTATCCTGGGGCAGGGAGGTCCTACACACCATTGGAGGTGTCACCCAGCACTGGAGGAAGAGATTTCTGTCCGTTCTCCTCCCAAATGGGGTTGTGCATGACAGCTGTCTGGAGACCCTCCACCTACCCTGCCCCAAGGGATACAGCAACGGCAGCCGACTTCTGCCAGAGCTGAACTCAGCCACGCCAAGGGATGCTTCTGCTGGCAGCCCACCAAAGACTCATCTCCGGCCACGCTAACACAGCCAGGGCAGCACTCAAGCCTGCTCGGCTCAGGAAGCGAAGAAATCAGAGAGCTGGATGGGCCCAAACCCAGATGGAGAGAGACAGCCGCATGAATGGAGGAAATGATTCAGAATCTGGAAATGTGAACAGCACAGGCCACGTGTGCTGGGTCTTGGGTTGGCCTCTCTCGACACAGAGTGGTTGGGGGTTTTTTTTTGGGACTCAGACAGGGATTCTTGGAAGCATGTCAGGAGCGGGCTGGGTGCGTGCGCCAGATCCACGTGGAGAAAACCTCCTGGTCTGGAACATCAGCTGAGTGCTTTCCCTTTTCACTTTTTGCAGGTTATACAAGCCGAAGATTAAACGGACCCATTCCTTGTGGCCATTTGCTTTTATTAACGGAATAATGTACATACACATTACCAGCAAGCCTGCACCTAGGAGATGTACTGTGGGTTATAATAGGATCAAACTGGCCTTCCATGGAGAAAGTATGTTCAATGGCTTTTCTGGCCCAACAGGACAAGTCCTTTGTTGTAATTCCACTGCTCCTTCCCACCAACCTGCAAACAGGTCAAGGCCAGCAGCACGGGAAAGGGCTCTTTCCCACCATACCCTGTTAACACGTGCTCAACCCTGCTCCAGCGTTCAGCCTCCCTACCCCAAACCTTGCACCGTTCCCTCTGACAATCAGTCTCCAGCTCCCATGCCATTCCTCCCTCACCACCATGTATTTAAGCTCACCTTTGCCTTATAAGGTTGCACTGATGGTCCATCTTTTAGTTTTTCCAGCCCTTTTCCGAGTCAGGAGCCCTGGTTTCTGCCTCTCCATAGAAATGGCATTGCACAGCCTAATTGTCCTAGCCTTTAGGTTAAAATTGACCTCCAAGATACCTCAGCAACTTCCCCACCAGCTTGCTCAGTTTTCCAGCCCGACTGTTTGAGGCCAGCACACCTTCCTTGTTACGTCAGCTCCTTTTTGTCCCCATTAGGCAAAATGCTATAGGTGCACCTCAGCCACCGTGGCTGCTTTTCCAAAGGGTTCCCCCAGTCACTCTCACCTCCACTGCCATCCCACCTCAGCCTCTATCAGCTCCTTCCAGCCTTTGTCCTCCCACCACCACTACAACCTGCTTATTTTCCTGAAATCACCTCTTGTTCTTCTTGTTCAGCCCGCAGAGGTGGAACAAGTTCACCTTTTTCTACTGACTCCAGTGTGGCCTCTGCCAATTTACATCTCGGCTGGGTGACATAAGATCAAAGATAGCAGTGAGCCCTGGGTCCCTGGACGCCTGGATCATCTCAGATGCTGCTGCAAGAGTTGTGACAGTCAGGGGAGAAGAAGATGATCCAGGAAAGCCAGTCCCAGATATCATCATGTTTAATTTCACTTCATTAAACTGAAATGGGATTGAGTTACATCCCAGACAGTCTTTGAGACATGCATTCATGGAGAATCAGTGTGAGGTCCAACACTGGATGCGTGGCGTGGGGTGAAGCACTGAGGACCATAAATCTGTTCCCCACAGGACTACCAGATGAAATTTCTGAATTTTCCCCTGAGCTGGCTCTGAATTTGACACCCAGGAAGGGCTAGATCTTCCCGCCTGGGACATCAATCTCTTCCAGACCAGCCTCAAACCTGGAGGCAAACACACCTCCCTGCCCCTGCGTCCTCTGGCCATGGACTGGAAGCACCACCTAAATTAGTGGGAAGAGAGTCTGCTTTCCTGTTTGTGCAAGAACTGACTTCTCTGAAGATTTGCCAGTGGTGGGGCTGGGTTTGAGAAGAACAAAATACTGGTGAGATGAAGGGGAGCATCAGTGAAGGTCAGTAAGTACTTTGGATTAAAATTTCTCCCCAGATTTATGTGAGGTTTGAATTGTCTGGCTTTCTTTTGCTGACTGATTTCTTGCATTCCTGTGGCACAAGAAGCCAAATTCATCCTTGCTCTAAATCCATTTATTTGTGTCCTGAAATTAATTTTGCTCTTGCATCTCAAAGAGCAATGATGGCAGAACAGCTACTAAGTTCTGTGAGACACAAAGGAGTAGCCCCTGCTGCAACGGTATGACCATAAACACAGTTTATGTCCTCTGAGGGAGGGCTGCGGACATTTTGCCTTTGGCTTCCAGCAAGCCCAGCTTGCTTGGAGCCTGCTTCACAGTTCTTTTCTTTCGGGGAAAAGGAAAAAGAATCAAAATCAGACCGACATTTCTAAATGTACCTATTCCCTACCATCTTTTTGGGAAAAACACTTAGTGAACCTCCCAACCATACAGCCAGAACAAGAATGGTTTGGTGAAGAAGTGGAAAAAAAATATCAGCAGACTTACTAAAGGTTGAGCAACAGATGAGATCCTGCCTCTCAAGAAATGACATTATGAATCTGGTGAGGAGAAGGAACAGACTGTTTGTTGGCTTTTCTATCTAGGAAGCAGCAGGCTGCCAGAAGTCTCCTGTAAATGAAAGTCCTGGAAGAGAGCAGCATGATCTGTCAAAGGGAAGAGCTGGTGCTAACTAACACCATCAATTGTTGACAGATGAACCTTCCCTAGCCCGCTGGGTCCGGAGAATTTCTGAGGAGTGAACAACTTCTGTCCATTACAGAGGCTCTTGCAAAATCCCTACAAAATCCCAGCTCAGACTCAGCTATTCCAGAAACAATTGAATAACTTCAGAATAACAAGCAAATGTCTAAATAATCCCTCTTGATCCCAGGCCCAGCCAGGGGCTGATGGGAGGATGCCGAGAACCCAGATGTGTGGAGGGTAGGTAGAAAGCATAGTGTTTCAGCCACTTCTGCAAACATTGCTTTCCTTGGCCAACCCCAACCCCAACGTCCCACCAGATCTTCTATGGCCTCAAGGCCAGGGTCACCACCCCTGTCCTTTCCCCTGCAGCAGCCACTCTCCTGGGTCTGGGTCAGGGACCTATACTGCTCTGCATCCTTCAGATGGCTTCAGACTTTGGTGAAGAATATGGTTTCACTGCTGTTGAGCTGCCATGATGGGAACAAGGCTAAAGAACTCTTGCATGCCAACACCTGGAGCCACAGACCAGAGTCATATATCTTTTTGGGGCACCAGGTATGTGAGTGCTCCCCCCAGCCTGTTCCAGCTGCAGAAATCATTGCCCCCTCTAATGCATTGCCTCTCCTTGTTTGTGTCATCACCCCTTCCCCAACATATGACGTGTGTTTCTATCATTTCCTATTTCTAATAATTTCCTACAGTTTAACCCAGAATGGGTTAGGGGAAAATGGAACAAACCAGTTGGATCAGAGGTGGTGACTCCCAGAAGGTGGCCATGGATTATCTCATGGGATGGTCTGGTCATAGCTTCTTCCGCTGGAGCCAAGCAATGGCACGTGGACATGGATCACTTGGGGGATTTGGCTTTGCAGGGAAAGAAATAGCCCAGCAGGACGGCACTGGCAGTGCCACCTCTATGTGGGATGATCTTGGGCACAGCAAAAATCCCTGTGACAGGATGAGAACATTCAGGGAACATCCAAGTCTTACTCTGGCCCACATCCCTTTGCTCCACAGAGGCGGGTCAAAGCCCTCGGCGTTCCCGCTGAGTCTGGCACCTCCACGTGCCATACACCTCTCCAGAGCACGGCCGCCTGGATCCCAGCAACATCTCAGGTCATGCCAGGTGGGAATGTGGCCAGGTCTGGCTCAGATGGCTCACAAACACTGTGAGGCACAGGATCAAATAACAAATGCCTTTAGCTACCTGTGAATGACAAGTTTCCCCCTTTTTTTTCCCTCCAGGCCATAACTGCTGCACCAGTATGTCCAGTAGCTGCTTGCTGTGGCCACTCCACAGTAAGAGGACACATTCTGGGTAGCTGGAAGGACCATGATGGATTGTCATATCTGTTCTTCCTTCCCTTCCTTCTTCACTAGTCCATGGCCACCCAAACGAGATTTTAATGACTTACTCTTTCTAAGAGGAGAGATTCATACCTCAGGCAGAAGGCACAGAGCATGTGCATGCCCATACCTCTTCTAGAATCAGTATGGATTTTGTTGGGAGGCTGCCCTCCTCGCGAGCCCTCTGTTTTGAAAGATCTCTTACAAGAAAGTCATCATTCAGTTATATGGCATTTTTATAAGTAAACAACTGCTGCTCCAAAATCAGCTCAAGTCCATCTGCAAAAGCTTGAAAAATGCCAAATTCATGATTCCAGGATCATTATGTCTCAGGGCTCCCATCACCTGATCCAGTAGCAGATCTGGACTCATTTTTCCAGCACGTTTTATTTAACTCTGGCCTCTTAAAACTGCAGATTGCTTAGCCCTGAAGCAGCAAGTTTAATAACCCTTTCAGAACGTCGTTAACATTAACTATTTTTACCGCATATTCTTGTTATTCATGTAAGCTGATCCCCCTTTGGCCCTTGCTCCAGGTGATCCCCTGAGCATTCGCTCACGTGAACTTGGTGCACTCCAAGCCGCAGCAAAGGGTTGATCCCAAATCTCCTGTGCACACGATGCTCTCTTTGCATGTACCTCACAACTGCACCATTGGGCACTCCAAACTTGTCCTCATGGCCACTGGACACAGCCTCTCAAGTTCCAGAGGCTCCCGAGCTGGAGGAGAATGAAACGGGTACCAGTACAGCTTACAGGAGCCGAGCATCATCATGATGACACACACACACCATGGCCAGCAGCTCAGCTCTAAGCATGTGGCAAAGCAGACCCAGGGCAGATCCCCCTGTCCCAACACGCTGCGGCTGCAGGAGGGCCTCTTCCAGCTCTGCTCCACCCATGCACATCACTCTGGGAGAGGGAAACCTGCTCTGATTTTGTTGTGGTTGCTGTTGTAAGGCAACGTGCCAGCCTCTTCGTATCACTTCAGAAGTGCAAAACAGCCTGATCTAGATCTTACGTTCACACCTAGTTTCTGAATGATGTTTTGGGACCAAGCCAGATTCTTAATTTGGAAGGATGTTACCTGCTGGCTCTGGAGTGAGAATCAACACTAATACATCGTTTCCTCTCATTAGGTTTTCCCATTTGTTTTGCATTAGAAGCGATCCTAAGACCTACACTACTGATAGGAGAACAGCGTTCTCCCAGGAAGAGCCTCTCTGATTCAGATTAGATATTAGGAAAAATTTTTTTTTACAAAGAGGGTGGTAGAACACTGGCCCGGGTTGCCCAGAGAGGTAGTGGATGTCCCATCCCTGGAAACATTCAAGGCCAGGTTGGCCGGGGCTCTGAGCAACCTGATCTGGTTGGAGATGTCCCTGCTCCTGGCAGGGGAGTTGGACTAGATGACCCTTGAAGGTTCCTTCCAACCCTAACCATTCTGTGATTCTATGACATTGGCATTTTTCCTCATCTGCTGTGAATGTCATTGCTGCAACGTCCCCTTTTAGCGCCCTGGGCTGTAGCTCTGTATTAGGCCAACAAATACAAGAAGTCCTGAAAACGAAAGCCTCCAGACGATCTTGGCAGAAACAGCACGTCCATCACAAATGGAAATAACATTTCATAGCCCACAATGGCAGGAAACTCACCTGGTTTTATTTAGTTTCCACACAGCTATGTGCTATTGGCACTCCTCCAGTGTAGCTCTTCGAGAGGGACTTTTTTTTTTTTTAAACTCTGTTAGTGGCTGTCCTTTCTTATCTAAAGCACCCTGCATGTTTGATTTTCACTGAGGCCCTTTGCTGATTTTTTTAATTTGTCTGCTGTAAAAAAAAATTATACGGGAACTCAGCAATTCATGCGTTTACAGCTCTGTTCCCACAACAAGGTGCTTAAAATAAAGAAATAAAGAAATTGGCTCAGGGTAATTGCTTGATATGAGAAAGATTATCCAGGCAATGAACATCTGTATCACAGCTACGGTTGATGGCTCCGAGTCCTGTATCATGTGCCAGGAGTTTTCTGCCAAAAACAATACTTAAAAAAAAAATTTCCAACCCAGCATATGCTTATATAAGACTTATCCAGTATGCAAAGAAGCTCATTAAAAAAAAAAAAAAGCAAGCAAGCAAAGGAAAAAAGACTAGAGTGTTGAAATAACACAGGAAATTATGCAACTGATACCTGAGCCTGAGCATTGCAGATCCTATCCGGAAACCTCGCTATCGCACCAAGCTTTGGTGAAATAGAACAAGCTATCCTTCTCCTCGAAACTGAACTTGTTGGTGCAGAGTCAGCTGCAGGTTTTGCACCAGCACGGTCACTGCAGGCCAGAGCAGCTGTAACACGGGCCAAGTTTCGTGTCATCCCGAGCATCTGGGCAGGGTAAATCCCCCCTTGCCCTCCCCTCGGCTGCACCCCGCACGTTACGGAGGCTCAGCTCACACCCGAGGGGCGCGCGGACACTGCCTGCCCCTTTGCGTGGGGCTGAGGTGCCTCCACAGTTTTTAGCATGCAAGCTGCACAGATAAAAGGGAACGGAGAAACAAGCTTGGAATAAGATCAGCTGTAAATTTTTGCCAGAAATTTAAGCTGACCCAAAGAAAACTTGTTTCTGAGATAAGTTCAAGAACATTTCCCACCTTATTATTTCCATGTTTGCATTTGACGTACAGAAGGGTCACATCCCTCCCCCTCTTCTCCAGGAACCTCTGCTTTAGGGGCTCTGCAGTCCCCACTCATCCTCTGCGTGGGAGCTAACCCGGGACTCCCAGAAATTCACTGGGGAACCTGAGGCAAAGCCACAGAGCCCGTAACCCCCGTCGGTTAACAGGTGAACGTTACACGAGCTGCAGTTCACTTCTCAGCACATGACAGAGAAGCGCGGTCGGAACTTGCCCAGGCACAGCACCGGGAGCTCAACATCACAGTTTCAGACTTGTAACGGGAGATCCCCTTCCCACGTAGCAAAAAAAAAAAGTTCCCAGGCTCAGACAAGCTTATCTGTCCTTTTTCTTGTGCTGGAGGTGGGCTGCTGACCAGGGAAGCTCTGGTTCAGTGTTTTGTTTTGGTAAGGAGCTCATCCATCCCATGACTAACCATGCTTGCTAATGGTCCGTGTCTGCACTCAGCATCCGGACAACAACTGGCATTGCAGCAGGAGGAGGAGAGAAGGACCAGACACCTCAATCTTGCCAACCAGTTGCACAGCAAGGGGAAGGGAAGGCAGAGGCAGGACAGGACCAGAACGGTTGTTTTGCCCTGAGCAAAATGTGTCTCCTGAAAGAAGACATCTGCCTGTGAAACACTTTGACGGGAGAGTCCTCCAGCAGCATGGTGTGAAGAAGCCTTGGGGGCTTGGCCTGGAAAGGTTTGATTTGAAGTTCAGTGGAGCCGATGGTTTTCACACTGGTTTCAACAACCAAGCAGCTCACTGTTTTCCCTGTTTAGCCTTTAACTAGCAATACATTTAGGGGTACACCTGCCCCTGCCCTCACCCTGGTTTCTCCCCACCTGACTGTTGGGTTATCCTCTGCCACTGGTACAAAACCACAACACTCTTTCCTCTTTGTGGCACAGCTGCCCCCCCATCAGCCTTCCTGGTGAGGACATTTGCAGAGCTTGGAGGGAAACCCTTCTCCTGGGCTGCAGAGCCCCAGAGCTGCCTAACATCAGTTTCACCGCTTAATGTCAGCGAGAAAAACACATCCCCACTGCCGCCTTCCCCAGCCCAAACCCATAGCATCTCACAGACAGCCCCACTGCGGGATCTGGTCATGCCCTCTTGCCCGGTGGGACCTCAGCTCTGCGATCGTGAAGGAGCCCTTTGTACCTCTGAAATGCTGTCAGCTTGTGAAACAAAGCTCCAACAGTCCCAAACTCCTTGATGCCCAAGAAAATGAGTGAGCGGAGGGGCTGGGAGAGTTCCCAAGCACGTCTCAGTGGGCAGGAGGAGGACTATCTAATCAGATGTGGATGGAGAACAAATAAAAAACAGCTGCTTTTCACCAGCTCTTCTCCCAACTGGAAAAAGAAAATGCATACACATACAAGAACAAGGGAAGAGGTACTGATGATCTGTTATCTGAATTTATTGCCAGCATCTGACCCACAGTGAAGTCTATTTTTTTTTTTCTTCCTTTAATTTATGACCCAGTTTCTCATCATGTCATGACATCAGCCAGGGAGATAGATTTCATAAACATGCACACACATTGCACTGCAAACAGGACAAACCCCTAGGTCATCCTGGGTTCTGTGCAGCAGCACCTCAGCAGTGGTCCCCAGGAACCCTCTGTTCCAAGAAATCTCTTCGCGTGGCCAGCACAGAGCCACCCACTTCCCAAGTTTTACTGGCTGAAGGCAGCTTGGAAGGGATTTTTACACCACACCAGTCTAAAAGCAACCTTGCACCCTTGTGTCCTCTTGCCCCACCCCAACTGCGCTTTCCCTCCAAGGGAGCCAGACATCTCCGCACTCAGAGATTATTTATGCTGCTTACTTTTGGCAGTAAAACACATTGAATCCTTCAGAGACTGGGTGGAACCAGAACTGCCTTCTCCATCCCTCAATCCAAGCTCAGACTGGAGAAGCCAGTGGTCAGCCTATACATGACCAATGGGTTCCTTGGTCTAGCATCAGCCCAAAACCAGCAGTGCCCACGTGGCTGGCCCAGGAAGGAGCTGTTGGCTTTTCCTACGCCTAATGCAGACAAACTGATGGCAGATCTCAAAAGACTCTGACATTTGTTTGTCTGTCTGCAGCTTCCTTTGGTGCAAAACTGGGAACCATCCATCTTCACAGCTGAGAGGTCAGGGCCAGGTGAGCATGGGGCTTGAGCTGCTCTCTGCTTTCAGAGGTGGCAATCCAAGCTGAAGCTCAGGGATGGCATGGTTAAGTTTATAACACTCTCAGCAGAAGGGTAAATTGCCTCTGAACTGCTTTTAAAACCAGTGCAGCCAAACTGGTGTGAGAACAGATGGAAACCAGCAACAACAGTGCAGGCAGGTATTCCGTGGGTTTTTGTGTATGAATGATCCAGGCTGCACCCCTCAACTGCTTGCCTTAGCTTGATTACTTGTAAAATCAATTAAAATTAATGGAATGGGAAACAGGAGGAAAACAAACTTCCCTGCTATGTGAAGGCAGGGAGAGAAATATAGAAACCTGGCCTTACAATTTTGGAGAAAGGGTTTGATCAAGAAAGAAATAAACTTATTTTCTGTTTTTACAAAGAAATGTTTAGTACAAATGGTGGAATGATAGGAACAAGCACATCAGCCTCTAAATGTACCTGGGCCATTGGGAAACCCAGACAAGGAAACCAATCATAGCAATTGTCCTTAACACTTACATTGGCCTCTTCATCTTCACAAGGTATCATTACACCACAGTATAAAGGAAGAAACTGAGGCAAGAGAGAGAGTCCATAGTAGCAGAAGATTCAGGGCAGGCAGTGGGTTACAGCTCAGGTCCCCTCGGTGCTCCAGCTTCTCCTCATCCCTGGGAACCTCAAGCTGAGGCCCACAGCATGTGTGCAACCTCATTTCAGGACAGCATGAGTCTCTTTTGAGCTCAAAAAGTGCTTTTGTGTCATCAGACTTTAAGAGTAGACCAACATTAAGTAATGAAAGTGAATATGACTCTAAATCATTTTTTTTGTAAGGTATACAAAGAGCATGAATCTCAAATATCAGGTCTAGTAGTGTTACCTGCTCAGAAAATACAGTGCAGCCATGGTGTACCTACTCCATCCCATGAAAGTCCTTAAAAACAGCTAAAGGGCTGAACAGACCACTGGGATTTAGACTGTTTTCTGAGATGTATTCCTCGGGGCTTTTAGCTTTCACTTTATTTTCTCATACTTAGGACCGAAATCATCTTTAACAGACATTGTACGTGACCTCATCCTTAAAATATACTGCCATGACAACTGGGACTTCCCCCATTTGTTAGCACTGGGTTTAAGTTCAAGTTGAATCCCGAACCTCCTGGCTCCGCATTCAGACACCTCACAAGCCACTGCAGTTAAGGATGCGACATAATGAGGCAAATCATCCTTCCTGCAGCTCCAGCACAGCCAATGGAGCCGGGCTGGAGGTTATTCTGCTTCAATAATTTCAGCAGTCTGTCGGAAACGCTCGCTGTATGTAATCCTTGTATAAATAGCTGTGAGGCGGGTGGAACGATATAATGATTAAAGAGACCTGTCCTCAAGGGTCACAATGCAGAAGGTGGAAACTCTGTGTTTAAGGACCTGCACACAAGCTATAAAATCTCCCACCAACTAGGCAACACACAACCCATGTCCAGTCAGAAAGCATGCAAGAAAACAAGTGAGGGATGGAAGACTTAAGACTTTTGTTGCCATAGACTGAGAGCAAGTGGGCTCAGCCTCTTCCACCCAATCCTTTTTTGAAACAGGATTGTCTCATCCCTTCCTCCCACCAGATCAGAACCACACAGGTGACCCCATCTCACAGTATGCTAAAGAGAATGAAGCTAGAGTCAATTCCTTGCACCCACTCTTCACAGCACCCAGACTGAAAAACCCAGGCAGAGAGCAGGGAACTGACTGACTTGTCCAAGCCATCGATGCTTGACTGGTCCACATTTCCTTCAGCAAGGACGTGCTGAGCAGGGCCTGTCCTGGGGCTGGTCACCAACAGCGCCAGATGACCCCATAGGGCTGCTCAGGGACCCAAGTCTGCTCCCTGCAAATATGTACCCAACCAAAAAATCCACCTACCCAACCACTCAACTCCAGACTGAGGTTCTCAGAAACCACAGCAGATTTAACCCAGGAGCCCTGGGATAATCTTCTGGCAGAGAGGGAGCAGCCTCCTCTAGCCTGTTTGCTGGTTAGGATAATTCTTTCTTTGACTGATGATCAAGCAGCTATTATATACTGAGAGGGAGTGATTTGTTCTGTAATGCTCACGGCATTGCTTCAGTGCTTGGCAATTCTGTCTTGTTATCACTGGTGGAGAATTTTACAGGCCACTGACAGACCTTCAAACGCAGCCATTTCTGTGTGGAAAATCCAATTTGCTTTGGAAGTCTCCTGACACAAGGCCTTGTCTTCATGGTCCTTTGGCAAACCATTTTCAGCACATGCACTGGTTCATGACCCTGTGATTTAACGGACATCATTAAATTTTAGCAGAAGAATCCATCACTTTGAAGGAACCTCTAACAAGTGCATGACCTAAAAGTGAGACCTAATATAGTGGTATCTCTGCACAAAGGGCTTCTTTACTCTTAACATTTGGCTTATCTCCATGCTGCTCCCAGGTCAAGTTCAGCAGTGAGCTGTCGTAGTCAATGCACCATTGAGCTGCTCCAGGAAAAGCAAATATCAATGCGAAAATTGTAAATGTGCGTTTCTTCGCAGCATCTCCTGCTGCCAAACAGATAACAAGTTTATGTAGGCACAGAAAAAAAAATTCCTATTTGAATAATTATTGTTTGCTTATAAATTAACCCACAGAACTGTGCCGCATGCCATAGAACAATTTTACATTACATGGGCTTAAACGGTAGGACTGGTATAATAAACGCTGTGTTGAGTCACCGGATTCCTCGCATTCTCTGACTTCCCATTCCATCTCAAATGTCAGATATCTCACTGGGGTAACACAAGCGGTAGCGAGGGCCGGGAGTTTGCGTGGGTTTTAATTGTAAAAGCAACATTCTCACAGAGAACGACAAGGTTCACAACCCTACTCTGCAGCTTGGGCAGCCTGGGGGAACTTCAAAGGCTTCTTGTCTCCCCACTGGGTGTTTTGGGCTTTATGGACCCTCAGATCTGGCTGAGGGTCTCACAGCCGTACAGCACCCATGACCCCGAGTCACCTAGCCTCTGCAGGCTTCTGCCTTTTCATGAAAAATACATACGAGAGTGAGTCTCAGCATGGTGGCCAGTTTTGGGCTGCAATAGCTTGATGGCTAGTCTCCATTCCCACCACACCAGTCCAAAGCAAAGGCGGAGTGAGTCTTTATCACTTGGAAACTGTTCAGTGACATCTAGGCTTTATTTATAACTTCAGTATTTGCAGATTTTTAGATCTTGTGGATTCTCCTCCTTTGTATTCTGGTGCAGAGCAATCCAGACCTGTGCTTGGTTACATAGAGATCATTTATTCTTTGTAACTTTCTTTTGATTGCTCCTCTGTCTTCAGCTGAGCACCAGTGAAGATGATGCACCTTCTCTGGGAAGCCACTAAAACCTGTAGGCAATTTTGACATAACCTCTCTCCCCAAAATGCAAGTGATGTTTAGACATTCTCAATGTCCTTGAGCATGGATGCTTGGTGGAGGCAGCCCACAGGAGCTCAGAAAAAGCCTGGGCACCCAGAAATATCCTGTGGTGTTCCAAGATGTGTGTGTCTGGATTAAGAGAGAAGGCCACAGCCCTGCTCCATCCGGCTCCCAGCTCCAGAGGAGGCCCAGCAGCCCACAGGAGGATGGTGTGCACCTGCGAGCCTTTTCATCTCCACAATATGGCCCCTTGCCTGCAGTTTTCCAACGCTGACAGAAGGAGGTTGAGGGTGAAAAGCGAGCTGGGTGGTTACAACCGGATCCGTTTCAATCCTCCCAGGACCTCCCTGGCATCGGCCCGCTGTGCTCATCCAAGCGGCCCATGCCTTTGCTGATCTGGCAGGAGCTGGGCTGAGGAGGGAAGGGACCCGGCACCCTGCAGCCACAGAAAACTAAAAAAAAAAAATGTTGTCGGGTTCTGGCCACCAACATTCACTTTTTCCTCTCTCTGTTTTATGCAGGCGGAGAAGGGAGGGAGGCTGCACTCCCAGAGCCATCCCAAGGGACCCCTGCTGCCGTCCGCCCGCCCCACATGCCTCAACAGCAGGAGCATCCAGGCCAAGCAAGCCCTGTGTGCCACACTGTTTTAAACAAGCCTAGAAAAACCACAAACGAAGCACATGGATTTAGCATCTAAGGTCTCATCCCGACTATGACCAACAGAAAACATCTGTAGGGGGAAGGAGCTGCTCATTTTCTGTCTGAAATGTCAGTGAAACCCAAGAAAAAAGGAACCAAATGCAGCAATTGCCCAGGCGTCCTGTAGCCCCCTGCAATAACCAAATATAGCTAATTTGCACTGACTCCTTTTTGTGCTGACTGCAGGCACGGAACAGAAAGATCACAAAGGAAAACCACCCCCAATCCCTTGGTCTTTTTTCTCCTTAAAATTGGGAGCCGAGGCTAACTAAGCCCTCAGAGGAAAACATCCAGCCAGAAGGGTAGAGCTTTAAAAACTTAATCCTCTCAGGCAAATACTAAGTACTTGTGTTTCAGCTGGAGAATGAATCAGAGATTACTCCCAGCAATCCCCGATTCAATAAAAGCCAGCGCTGGGTGCCGAGGATGCAGCTCTCCCCTCCTTCTACCTGCTGAACCCATCTCCAGTTTTTGAGGTTGATTCAGGGCTGGCTGGGGAAGCATTAACTCAAACCTAAACAGCCCGCTCCCAACTCAAACCCAAACAGCCCGCTCCCATCATCAACAGGGAGCCACGGGGTCAACTGGAAACCAGAGAAAATCTGTTTAGTCATTTCTGAAGGCAAAGCGAACCGTGATGATATCACTTACTCTTGCAGACGCTCAGTCGGCCATTCACTGCCAAAGCACCTGGTCTTGCTCCTTCAATAAAGCAATTGGAGACATTTTGGTGGGCTGTAAGGGAGCCCCTTACACTTTATTAACCAAAACCATGGGTTTCTTTTTAGAAGATCCAGCAAAACTGACGCAGCTCCCCAGCATGGTGGAGCTCAGCCCTCCTCCATCCCCATGGGGTTTTTTGGGGAGCTGCTCACACCCACCCCAAGCAAACTCCCCCCATCTGCATCAAGGACTTTCATGGCAGGGGAACAGCCTCATCCTCCAGCCACCTCTCGTCAAGGCCAGCGTGCTCCCCCAGCTCCCTGGCCAGCACCAGGCCGTCCACCCCCGCACCAGGCAGCCCACCTGAGCTATGACCGCACTGCAGTGGCAGCATCTGGGTGTGGAGGGAGGACACAGCCCCCCAGGAGAGGCTGTGGGCTGCAGGAGCTCCTGCAGAGCCTTGAAAGGGCACCAACAGCCCAAAGAGGTCAGGAGACCTCCCACTCTGAAAAGACTGCATCCCATTACCCTCAGTAGCCCTGGATGGAGGAGCATCCCAACCCCATGGTCCCAAGGAGAACTGGCTTTCCACCAGAAGAGCTCATCTACCCCATCACAAGCAAAGGCAGGCTGGACAAAGGTGGAACAGCATCGCATGGACAAAGGAGGCATGGCCAGAGCCAGCACTCACCTGCTTGGAGCACCCACCTGGAATATTGTGGTGGATACCAAAAAGCTCACGGCTTTGGCAACTTCTGAGCAGCGAGGGGAAAGCAACCACCATGATGGAGTCACCCGCTGGCCTCTTCCCCAGGGGTTTTACCAACTGAGGAGGCAACAAATGAAACTGCTCCAAAGGGAAGCCCTCCTCTGCTCAAGCCAATGGGCAGGAGCCCAGTGCCATCAGCGCCCAACAGCACAGCGTGCAATCGCAATCGGCTCTTGTGCTTCGATTGCACCTGCAGGTACACACCAGGCTGGGGACCCCACGGCACGCACGGCTGGCAGCACCGCTCTCGATATCTTCTGCACTAAATAAACAGGACAAATAGAGGTGAAGGGAGGCTCCGAGAGAGGAAGCAACTTGTCCCCAAGTCACTGACAGCTACAAACAGATTGCAGGTCTCCTCCTCCAGACCTGCTCTGCTTCTCCACCTGGGAATGTTATCCCGTGGCTGCATCACCTTCTCCAAGCCTCCCGCCAGCTCTGTTCTGCTCCCTTCTCCTCCCCAGCACTGAAGTATTTAAGCAGCAAGCCCAGGGTTGGTGGTCCAGTAAGAAATGCAAGCATGGAGGCAATCGCTCTCCTGGGACCAGACTAGGTGGCCTTTTTTTAGTTCATGAGGAATTCAAGGGGGGAAAAAAGAAAATAACAAGAAGAAAAAAAATCCATGTCCAAAGCTCTTTTTTTTCAGCAACTGCAATTGTTTCTGTTTCCTAATAAATCATGTAGGCCAGGGACAACCAATCTGCACAGCATTATTATTGTCTCAATACCTTTGTTGAAAGAAAAATAACACTGCGGCTTTGCTGGAGCAGACAGGATCTGCTTTTCCAAAAGGTTTGTTGATATTAGCCGACAATCTTGTTGGGCTCCATGTATACTCTGGACTCAAAGAGCTTTGCTGCATTCCCATCTCTAAGATACAGAGAGTCACCAAACCCAAATATTGCTCTGAGCAGCTGAGACCTCAAAAGGTCTCTTATTTTCCTCCACACTCTGTTTCCCATTAACTCTTCAGCGGCATTTGTGCGCATTAATCTCGGAGCTGAGCTTGGCTGCAGGCTGAGCTATCTCACATCCATCTACACACCAGCAAGGCTTTGCAACGCACACGATTTCCACAGCACCGGAGCAGGACCAGTCTCTCTGGCTCAGGGGCCATCTGGGGGCAGCCCAGGCTCCGTTCTGTGGATGAGCATCAGACTTCAGTACACGCTGGCCCACGTATCGATGGGTTACTGCCATCACATTGCCCCAGACAGCAATTCTCCGCCCTCCCCAGCCTGGGCAGCACTAAGGAGCCATGGGCTCTGCTCCCCACCAGCTCAGCCCTTTGCAGCTGCTCGTAGCTACCAGCTCCCCAGGGACAACGCGGACAGGCCGTATCCTTACAGCCATGCATGTCATCTGTCAGAGCAGAGCAGGGGCCACCAGCACCCCTGCGCTGGGCCTTGGGGTCCCTGAAAGAAGCAGTGCATCCACAGTGCGAAGGTTGCAGGATGCCACAACACATCCTCTGGGTTTATCTGGTGGTGCTTTCAAATCAGGTTACCTGCTCCACAGGGGTCATATAAGCAAAAATGAAATGCCTGAGTCATGCTAACCCACCGCCCAGCCTGCCAGGGACGGCCAAGCCATCCTGCAAATCAGGGCAAACAAGGCAAAGGGAGTCATAGAATCACAGGATGGTTTGGGTGGGAAGGAACTTTTAAAGCCCACCCAGTCCAACCCCCTGCCAGAAGCAGGGACATCTCCAACCAGATCAGGTTGCTCACAGCCCCGTCCAACCTGGCCTGGAATGTTTCCAGGGATGGGGCATCCACCACCTCTCTGGGCAACCTGGGACAGTGCTCCACCACCCTCAGCGGAAAAAGAATTGTTTCCTTATGTCCAGTCTGAATCTACCTCTCTCTATTTTAAAACCATTACCCCTCGTCCTATCACACCAGGCCCTGCTGAAGAGTCTCTCCCCACCTTTCCTGCAGCCCCCTTTAGGCACTGGAAGGCCGCTCTAAGGTCTCCCCAGAGCCTCCTCTTCTCCAGGCTGAACAGCCCCAGCTCTCTCAGCCTGGCCTCACAGGAGAGGTGCTCCAGCCCTCTGATCATTTGCGGGGCCTCCTCTGGACCCTCAGAATCCCAAAAGGCTTTGGGTAAGCACTTGCAGGAAGCCCGGACTGGGCACCTCAGCTCGTGAGCACCCTTTCACACCCACAACAGACCAATCCCAGCCTGCAGACATGGAAATAAGGGAAACACAGAGACAAAACAGCCAACAACAGGGAGTGCTGCCCTGCCCGGTGGCACAGCCCAAGTGATCTTGGCCAGTGCCCATCAGCTCTGTAAATGGTGGCAGCTGCTGACCACCCCTGTAGCCAGCAAACAACGTCACAGCAGGTAAAACTTGTCCCCTGATATTTCCAAATGACACATTCTATGGCTTTGACAGAAATGATAGTTTGGATTTTGGATGCTAAGCTAAGGCTACATTGGTTTTTGGAAGGTCAACAACAAGCATAGAGGGGTTTTCCACCCAGCTTCACTTCTGCTGCCTCTGTGGCAGTTCCCCAAAATCAGGCTGCTCACGCAGGGCCTGCTGAACGTCATCATCCGTTCCCTGCTCGCAGAGGACCCTGTGTCACAAAGGGGGAAGCAAAGGGCATGTGGTATCACAAGGGAGATAAGCCAGCAAGCCAACACAACCTGGCAAAGGTGGGTGGCCACAGCTGGCCTGACTCATGGCTGAACCCATCCTTCTGAAGGTCTTCAGAAACAGTGGAAAAAAACTAAGAGAAATAAAGGCCCAGGTTTAGCTTCAGGTTTAGCCACTTTTAAAGGTCTCTCAAGCACAATTAATACCCCTATAGATCCTCCCACCTCCAGAAGCCACTCCTGCCACGTTTACACCCATGGCGTCAGAAGACGGGCCCAGCCAGGGACACGTCCCCGTTGACCATGGCACTCACTGCCTGAAGTTAACCAGCACTCGAGCCAGACTGACCAGCCCAGGTCTTCCTTGTCCAAAATCCATCACTCACACCCAGCTCCCCATTACCCACCAGCATTCAGGGCTGGGATGTCCCTGTCCCCCAAAGAGTGACAAAAATTCAGCACTATGTTACTGGCAAAAAGCATCCACAGATCAAAACATCCCCCGGAGGATTAAATAAAATTGTTTCAGGGTAGTAGCTTTGGCGGGGGGGGGGGGGGGGGGGGGGGGGGGGGGATTTTGAAAGCATTTTTTTCCATCCTGGGAAAGACACTTTTTGGATTTGGGGCACAGTAAGAGGCAAAGAGAATTTCTCTGGAATAAGCAGACTAGGAACAACCAAAGGAGGAGCGGTAACACCACGTAGTCAGAAAGAAAAAGCCCATGGGCAAGGCAAGCTCGGCCGCTCCAGCTGTCTGACAGCTGCAGTAGCAGCCCAAGCTGTGTGTAACGACCTCATGGCCATGCTGAAAACCATCCCTGGGACATGTCCGTGCCTGAATTTCATCCCATCAACCGACGATGCACAGACGAACCATATTACCAGCACACTGTCATCTCCACCCAACGAGTGTGAAGCATTGACACATCTCCAAGAAACTCTGCAATCTGGATCATAATGAAAGATGTGTTTGTTTGCGTCTCGTTTGAGTCCTCATTTGTCCTCTCTAAAAACCACAATGTAATTCAGCCCCGGGGCAGGCTCCTGCCTGGCAACAGCACAAGAGCAGCATGGGGGGTGCCCAAGACCCTCCTCCCCCCCCCACCGCCAGCTTGCTTTAAAAACACAACTCAGTGCTGAGGTGACTGAACTGATTTTTTTAAGTTATTATTATTTCTTCCTCTCCAGGCAAATAAAGCCTCTGCACAAACCAGTCTCACTCCAACTGGATTCGGCACTTCCCAAAGGAACTGGAGAAACCGGTTGGTAATGGAGCAACCCCTCCACAACCACCACAGTCCTGGATGGGCACCTGTCCCGGCTCCCCGCACCTGCAGAGCTGGCAGCAGCATCCACGCTGCCTCATCCACCCCTTCCCCATCCATCTCCTTTTAATAAGGGATTTCAGCAGGTTTCCATGCAGCGCAAGAACACCCTCACTACTGTACATGGCAGCAGGGCTCTCCTTCAAGCTTGGCCTAAAGTCCTTCTCCCTCAGCTCACTTCAAGTGGGATAAACAGGGATAAACATGTTTATCAAGGGCACGGTCAAGACCAAGCAGGATTCAGCCTCAAAGCTTCAGGCTCCCACTCAGAAAAGAGCTCACAGGGCTGATGGAAGCATCAAGAAGGACCCATCAGCTTTTCAGGGCAACCTGAACCTGGCAGCAAAGCTGCTGGGGTCAGCTTCCCTTTGGCTGGAGCGGGGTCCCATATCATCCCAGACTCCAGACTAAGAAGTCACCTCCTTCCCGGAGCTGGTCTCTCTGGGAACCACACCAGAGGTGGCAGCCCCAATGGGGATCCCCACTTCTACACCCCCAACCCAGAGACAGGGGCCGCAGGGCAGGAGAACCGGCTCTGCACTCCCTGACACGCGCAGCACACGCCACTGCCTGCGAGCAGCACGCTGCTGCGGCTCCCAGAGGTGCAAGTGCTGCAACGGAGACAGAGCAGGGAGCCTCATCCAGCACCCACACGATCCCTTCAGTAGATTAGACACACAAGTAGATCCTTATTACATGCACAAGATGTTCCACAGATCCCAGCTCAGCAGTTAAAGTTAAGCGGCCAGCAGCTGCAGAGCCAAAGCTTGGGCATCCCAGGTGCTGTAAGCCCAGCACAGCCCCCGCTCCCAGCAGGAGACAAGACCACCATGGTGTGCTTTTCAACCCAGAATCTCATCCCCACCTCACCCAGAGTGGTTTTGTTCCCACATATGGGCGAGTGTTACCACAAAAACCTGCGCCAGCCAGAGAAAAAGCCTCCATGCCCTCATTCACACCCCCTCCCCCACCCTAACATAGGGGGACACAGCAGCAGAAGCAGCATGGCTGCAGCATACACTTGCCCCAGTAATTAGCCCAGGCTGGACAGCACATGCTCCCCAGCAAGAGTGCTACATGTACACCCAGAAGCAACCTTGGAGCTTTCACTGAACTTCCCTGCTGTTGCCCCACAACATTCAAGACATGGCTCTCCCCAAACCAACAAACCACTCACCCCTGCTGCAGTGCTGCAGCCTCCCAGCCCAGGTTTTCAGAGAAGCCAGTGAAAGGCAAAGCAGATGAGTCAGCACTCAGCCCATGGAGAAAGCCCTGAGTCAGCTCTGCTGCCGGCACAAGCCCACACCCCTCTCCTCTCCCTGCTCCCACAGCCTCCTCCTTGCACTGGACCAGCCTGCATGGGTGAGGCCCTCCAGGCTGGAGACCCCAAACACCCAGCACGATCCACAGCTCAGGGCCAGTTAACACCACACAAAGACCAAGGAGTCACCCACAAACCTTCTGGTAAGGCTCACAGCAGCACACACTACTAGGTAGCAAGGCTGAGGAGAGCTGGGTTATAAAGCACCCACAGCCTATCAGCTGCCTCAGCTCAATACACTTCAGCTGGGGAAGGGAGGTGCATGCCATGAGGAGCTTCTTCTGGAGCAATCACTGCTGGTGCTCTTGTGACTAGGCTTCATGGCCAGGCAGGCTCAGCCATCCGAGAAACTGCCTGTCTCTCCAAAGCCTCTCCTACGTGCTGGGCCCCTTTGAGGCTTTGTGAATCTCCATGCATCTCCTGCATCTCTGTGGCAGGTTGCTTGCCACAGCTTCCTCTGGAGCATTATATTTGGAAGTTCTGCATCTCCTCCCCTGCAGGGAACAGGGAGAGGAATAATGTATGAGCCACATTTCTTTAAACTAGGTGAGATAACCATTGAAAATTACCCTTTCTTTTGTCCTCCCCTCTCCCCGCTGCTCTCACTGAGATCCAGCTGGATCCAGCTCCATGGATGCTCCTATCCCAGGGGCTTCTTCCCTTAGAAACTGCTGCTGGGCTCAGCCCAGCCACACCACGCACCGCCCACATCACGGTGTGAGTGAGCAGGAATGACCGCATACTGGTGGCTGGTGTGCTCCCAGTCTGCCCTGGGCATCCCCATCACCTGTGCTTGGCTCTGGCATGCAGCCCAGGAGAACCGCCGAGGAGGGACGCAAGGGAGCAGTTATGCTCCAGCCCTGTTCCGTGTTTTCTGCCCAGCTTTGGCCAGAGATTTCCAAATGCTGCTTGGGGCAAAATCAAGGCATTTGGGTGATGCTGAGATAGGTCGATGTGGCACCCCAAGATGAATGTCACAAGGCTTTTTGTTTTCACAGCGACTAAGCACCTCGCTGTTGGGGGAGGAGGAGGAGATTGCCCACAGTCCCTCCTATGGTCTGTCCCTCAGCGATTCTCAGTGAAGCTCTGGGGCAAACTGACAGCGAAGGAGAAAGGATTGTCTGGAGCAGGCACTGCCTTTGCTCCAGCACCCAGACCATCACACCGGGTTCCCACCCACCACAGCCAGCGAGAGTAAGACTGGCTGACCCTCACGAAAAGGAGGATCCGAGTCAGCTGAAGAAAGAGAGGTCTGGCCCCTGCAGCAGAAAAGGGAGTCACTTCTGTCAAGCTGGAAAGGAGAAACTTGATTTCTCCTCCCTCACCCCAGCAGCTCCGCTCCTCCAGGCCTGAATCTTGCTGCTGTCAAGACATTTCTGCACGTTGTTTTGGCTCTGTATTGCTTCTAACCCCTCTCAGAGACTTGCACATATCTCCCTCCTGATATTTTTGTTTTACTTGACAAACAATTTGGGTTTCAAATTGATATCTCCTGGAACAGCTAGTCCCAATATTGCCAACCTTATTTACCATTCAACCAGCATCTCTGACAAGTACCACTGCGAGACTTTTCCAGTTCCAGAAGTAAGTATCATCTAATTAAGTTGGTGATGAGCAGGAGAGTTCCTATCTCCCTTGGAGGTGTTGCACCATGTCATCTGGTCAGCCCTGGAGCTCATGCAAGTCCCATCACACTTCAAAGGCAAGGTGTGCAGGAAACACCTGCTGTGTCGGACCACGGCACGTCCTTGGGTGCACACCCTCCTCCCCAGCCCGGAGAACGCTCCTGGGCACGCAGAGGAGCTTGATGCAAGACCCAGATCACCTCTCCTGCCAGGGTGACTCACTTCACATCACATCTCTCGCCCTCTCATTTCAAGCAGTACAGGTCTCTCTCTGTACTGAAGAAGATGGCTGGTGTTCAAGGTGCCAACAGCTTGGCTGCTGTTTTGCTTGAGTGTGCCCACCGTGTACTCCCCCACAACCCGTATGTGTCCTGAGAGCACGGAGAAGCTGTCATGCAGAGGACCAGACCACAACATGCCCTGACAGAGGAGATAAATCAGGGCAGTTCCCCCTGCTGCAGAGTGCAGGCTGAGCCATCCTGGTAAGGTGCTCCTCCCTTACCGGGAGAAAAGAGCAGCAGAGAGTTGGTGCTAAAGCAACATCTGATGCTGATGAACCCTGGCCCAGGTTGCCCAGGGAGGCGGTGGATGCCCCATCCCTGGAAACATTCAAGGCCAGGTCGGACGGGGCTCTGAGGAACCTGATCTGGTTGGAGATGTCCCTGCTCCTGGCAGGGGGTTGGACTGGGTGGGCTTTAATGGTCCCTTCCAAGCCTAACCATTCTATGATTCTATGCTGCCCAACATGGAAACTGGGATCGCCAGCAGGAGTGGGACAGCAGAACTGGGAGGAGGTAGCAGCAACAGGAAAGAGCTTGATGAAAAGCTGCCTACAGATGTCTGATCTCAGCAGCCAGTTGGCCTGAAGGTGGGATGGGACACCACCCAGCGGGGCAGGCTGCGGGGCATGCGCATCCCTGCAGCGTGGCCATGGCTCACATGCACGGGCCAAAGCATATCGGCATAGCTTGGAGAAAAACGGCGTGTTCTTCCCAAACAGGAAGCAAACAGGTATTGTAACCAAGATCCTCTGGTCTGGCTGGAGGAGGCGGAGCATGGCGATCTCACTCCCTTCCACGCCAGGCGCTGAGGTCATGGTGTTCAGAGAAGAGACGATCCTCTCTCTCCACAGGATGAAAGAGGGCAAAATTTCCCCCAGGCAGGCAGCATCTGAGAGACCTCAAACAGACCCGTGTAGACACCCACGCGAGTTTCACAACCTACCTATTTGTCACGGCATTAAGCTCTGCACAGCTTTTACCTAGGAGGTGACTTGGTTCACCAGCGGACTCATTACTGACGCTTTATGGAAAAATCAGAGAAGCAGAGGGTTACCATGGAAAGTGTTTTCACTAACAACCCAAACCACACACTTGCCAGAGTTCAGATGCAAAAACACAGCAGATGCCTTGTGCCTGTTTCTGGGTAGTCAGCCCAACTGAAGGGGGCTCTAACGAAGGCAATTCAAACTCATTAGTTCTGCTTTCCTAGGAACAGATAAGTCACTCTGCTGCTTTTAAGAGGAATTCCATTATGTTAATTAGGTATCAAGAGGAAGCCCTTCATCTTCAGAGAGCTGCAGGAAAAGCAATGCTTTGCAAGCACCTGCTCCACCCCTATTCTGGGTCACCTTCAGCCAGGATTTGTCATGAGATGGCAACAAGCATGTCATAGAACCACAGAACAGTTTGGGTTGTCCTCACATAACGCTGCATCAGTACAGCATTGCTACTCGTTATAGAGAGGAGCCAGCACATGTCAGCAAAGACAGGAATTGTTAATCCATCCTTTCCATCCCTGACTCCACTGACGGATAGGTCAAGCTGTAATCACATCTCAGAGACTTAAGGGTGAGCGTTTGGGAACTGGATTTTAGGGGAGTGGGTGGAACCCCTCCATTAACCCCCTGCCCATGCACACCCAGCTATCGAGAGACGCGGCACCAGGCCCCGCGGCTGGGAGCGAGTCCTGCGGTTACCGGTGACTTGCTGGGTGTGATGCACACCAGCCAACCTGTGATGTGGCAGTGAGCAAGGCGCAAGACAGGGACAAGGGCAGGGAGGGGGGAGAAAACCTTGCGGAGCAAGATCTTAATGGCACTTTGATTAAAGAACTGAGTTCTGAGCAGGGTTATTGCTCATCCAGCCGCTCCCTCCGACGCTCTGTAATTGTAGGTGTGCAAGCACCATCAGAGTGATGGACACGTAGCATCTACAGAGCTCCACCACCGTGTCTCAGCAGCTTGTTGTGGAGCTGAAGCAGAGCAAAAACCAGCAGGTGGAATTTCCTCTCCTGCCAAGGATTTCCAGGGAGCTCACAGGACACGGGCAGCTTCTCAGAGGAGAACAATTCAGCGGGGAGCAGGGCCAACACCAGCGGAGGTGGGGGCAGGCACAGCCCTGCTCCTCCTTCGGCAGGCAAACAAGACACTGAAGTAAAGACAACAGCTCAGTGCTTGGCTCCAAGCACGGTTCAAAAGCTATTTAAAATAAAAAAGAAAATAAAAATTGAACTGCCATAAAAATCAAACTGCAGCCAAAGCTGGAAGTCCAGGGCCAAAGCCTCCCTGACCGTTTGTATTTTTCTAGCACTCTCCTCACAACTACTGGCTGAACATTTAATTCGGCCTCTTCCCCTCGCTCCCGCAGCCTCGCATAGGAAGAAGAGAGTGGGCAGGTTGGAGACAATTCCAGGAACATGTTGTTCTCCCCTCCTCATCCTGCCAGCAGCCACTCTGCGCTGGAAAAACCTCATGAAAGACAACAGGAGAGGAGAGGTTAGGTACAGGGCTTCTGAAACACCCCTTAGACCTACGCAGGAGTTGTCTCAGTGCTAAATCACAGAATCATTTTCAAAAGCCCACAAAAGGCTGGGTAGAGATCCCTGGATGTGGAAGCAATGCCACAGGAGAGGGGTTGGGGCAGGATGAAGACAAAGAGCGAACCATTTCCCCGCTCCACCGGTCTCTCTCCCATCTCTCTTCAAACTCAAAAGCAGGACAAGGGGAACGTTGAACCATACAGAATAGGATGCTGGTTTTGGTGCTTCACTTCCAGGAGGCTGGAAGGCAGCCAGGACCAAAGCAGCAGACAGATGGGTGCTAAATGGAGTTGAGAGGTCTTTGCAGAAGTAGTCAGTCTCCTGGAGCCTCTTAGGATCATCTTAGCACAACTGAAAGAACCTCACCTTCTCCAACAGGCCCACAGAATGAATCTTCCTGAGAGAACGCTACAGAAACACTTTCAGAGGGATTCTGGTCCTACTTCAGGCCAGTATTTTGGTACAACTCCGTGGTTTCTACCCCCAGTAAGTCTCATGGGACATCTCTGTCCCATCCATCTTGGAACTTCCTGCATCCACCCATGAAGACCATCCTCCGAGTCGCTCCAGACACGCTCCTTGAGCCTCAGAAACAAGAAGTACGTAAAGGAGCTATGAGGGATGAGGGAAAGAGAGTCCCTAAGTGGAAACTTTTTATTTAGAGAACCTGATGTCCTAAAATAAAAGTTGGGGCAGTAGAGAGCACTGAAGAATGAACACAGGCAAGACGTTAAAAATCCTTGCCAAGGTACTATTAAAGTGATGTATTGCAGGTTATGGGGAATGATGGGACTGAATAAGGGGGGAGAGCTCCTGTACCTCCCATGGGACACTGCCTGCAGAAGTGGCCCACCCTTAATAGAGCACCAATTTTTCATGAGGTGGCCTGGTCCTGGCCCCTGGGACACACAGGCACCATGAACAGCCTCATGCCGAGCTACCAGCCAGCACAATTTAAAACTTCAAGCTAAACACAAAGGGGCAGCCTGCTCTTTGGAGCCGTTCCCAAAATAACCCCATAGGCATCAGAGAGAAGAACGCTTAGAGCCTTGCCTGGACACGTGTCTAAAAGTCTCCAAAAATAGCTGCCGCTTCCCCTTTGAAAAACCCTGCGGTTCCCAATGCCTCACAGGAACTCTGTTTCTGCTCAGAGAAGCCACAAAGTAAGTGAGCAGCCCAGAATTGATCTATGAGCACATCTGGACAAGCCGAGATTGGCCTTATGGAGAAGAAAAAAATAAAGATTTTGAACAGCATGTGTCAAATCCAGGGACCTTTATTTCTCTGGAATGGAAAGAATTTGCCAGCCCGGACAAAAAATTGCAGGCGGCGATTGTACATTCTTTCAAATAAAAAAAAAGAACACACACAAGCAAGAGTTCGGCTCCATAAATTTCTGTCATAAGAAACAACTTTGAATTGTACACCAAGCTTTTTACAAAGCATCAATGTTAAGATGTTTTACCGTGCTCTATCACATTCTTGGCCATTTATACAGAATATGCCACACCAAATGCTACATCAGCTTAAGACATTTTTTAAAATTAGTATTAAAAAGATACAAAGGCATGTTGGCTTTCATTTGGGTTTTTTATTAAGACATGAGAGTTTTCTTTGTTTGTTTTCCTAAGGAAGTCACTAAAAAAATATAATAACTTAATTCATAAGGACAAGATTGGTTAAAAATCCAGCCCTGCTTGCTTGGCAGCCTTCTGAGCTCGTACCTCTGTTGCTTCCATCAGTCTAACAGCACCGCAGGCTGCAGACGTCTCCTGCGGGGTCTCAGCCTGCGCTCCAGATCTGTCCGTGTTCTCTCAGTTACCGTTTTTGTTCAGAGTTTTCGCCGCGGCCAGGAAATATTCCCGGCCAAACGCTAAAAGCGACCTTCAGCCAAACAGGGGGTTTCAGTCGGGGCCGATTTCGCATGGGTTTAGCCCTTTGTCTTTTGCCTCTTTGTACATCCTTTGGAAGTCTTTAAAACGAGGGGCACAGCCTAACCTGGCCTCCCCAAAGTGCATGCGTCCCGTGAAAAGGAAGTCTCCATCTCCTGGTTTCACCCCACACTCTAGCAGCGTCTTTATTTGTCCTCGCCAGTTCCCACTCTCCCCCGTGAGCTGAAAGACTTTGCTCTTCTGCCTGTACAGTTTGTTGACACCGACGTGAATGATGGATTCTTGCTCTTCTGCCTCGTTCGTTACATCTTGAATGGAGCCTCTGATCACTGCAAGCAGAAAAAGGACGTAAGGAAGCGTTACCCAAAACCCTTCTGGAAGAACCGGCTCAGCCCCATGCGACGAGGCAGTTCAAGGGGAACCGATTTCACTACAGCAGCCTCCGTTTTGGTCTTTTGTTATTTTTAGAGTTAAGTTTCTATCAGTAACCTCCACCATATATTTGTATTTCTTACAGTTTATATTTGTAACTTGGTCAAAGGGCACCCACGTATTCAATTTAAATACAAAAATAATTACATCAGAAAAAAATAACATCAACCACGGTAAAGAGCTCCAACAACAAGATACATGCTTAACGCTCCCTGACAACCTACTCTGTTCTTCAGCCAGTACAGACACCAGCCAGTATTACTTTCCCTTTTAAAAAGGGAAGCACGGAGAATCATCGAAACTTTTGCTCTTTGTCAACAATCCATTTTAGGGCAGCAAGTAAAGGCCTCTCCTAGATGCACCCAAGTCTTTGAACTTCTACTTCCACCATGGTTGCTGGGTCACTCTGTCCACCCTGGGGAAGCGCCAGCTGGGCACATGGTGTTGAGGTCCTTCACGCCATGCCCTCCTCCCTCTCCCATGGCCCCTCCAGACAGCATCTGCTGCCGGTGGAAGGTGCCACGTGCACAGGGTGTCCATCGCTGCTCATGGATGTCACGGTCACCTGAGCCACCCGGGAGAGATGGGACGGGGGAAGCAACAACTCACCAAAATCACTAGTGCAGACAGCCAAGAGGACTTCTGTGTCACTGCACGGTCGGCAGGGAGCTGGAGAGAAAAGGTCAGAGTTACCAAACCACCAGAACATAGTAAATAAATAAGCCAGTATTTAAATTAACCAAAACCGGGACACATACACACACAAGACACAGGGACAACTGGTCCAGAGACCTCTCAGGCATCACTCACGTTACAAGAAATGGAGGCTAACCCTAGCCCCGTGAGATTTTTGTACTTAAACAGGAATATCCCAGCTCCTGCTGGGATATATTATCTAGCAAATGCCCCACACGCTCGCTGTGCTTACGCAAAATATGTTTTGACTCTGGGTGCATTTGCAGCATGCTCTGTTGTGCATTCAAAGCTCTGGAAAAGGCTTTGAAGATCATGTGCCTTTTAAACTCTGACGGCAAAGCTCCTTTCTTACAATTTCTATTAAGTGTTGTCGGGCGATTTCACAAGCCAGTTCGTCTGTCACCACATCAAAGATCCAGGAGGCTACACAGTGGGGGAGGCGAAGAGCAGAGGGGAGAGAGAAAAAAAAAAAACCCAGCGCATGTGTTCGAGGGCGTCGAGGCAAAGCGGAAACTCGAGCCAGTATCTGTTCAAGCCCGAGCAGCACAAAGACCATTTCCTGTACTGCTGGAAACATTTGGATATCTGCTCTAATCTAATCAATGCAAGAATGCGGCTCCTCTTTGTACTCAGCCAGCTTTTTCTGAGGGGAAGGTACTGCAGTTGCAGTACAGATGTTTCTACGATACCCTGTTGAGTTCAGGAATTTGCTTACGATCAAGCTCTGCCCGGGCCAGCGATGCTAATGAAATCTGTCCACTCACGGCCTGGGGATCAGAGCCCATGTCCTTCACTGGGCATCATCTGGAACCAGCCCTTGCACATTGGTCAGATAAATGAAAACCCATCAAGCCTGCTGCCCTGCCTGGACCAGTACAGGCAAGGACACAGCAAAGCAGGGCTCACGCTGGAGATGAGGCGAAGCATTGGAGCCACAGCTCATTTCATCACGCAGCCCACGATCCAACCCCAAGCTGAAGCTACCCCACTTCTCCCTACCCCTAGAAAAATTTAGGTTTTGAATCCAACATCTGAAAACACTTAGTTACCAGATTCCCAAATAGTCACACCCTTCCTCTCACCCCCACCCACTTCCTGGAGAAGTTTAGCCATTGCACCAAGAAGCAGATTTAAACCAATCCAAAAAACGCCTAGCTGGTGCCCACGGCGCTCGGCTATTAGCCTTCCCCTGTGAGCCGGCACAAGCCACTCTTCAGCGTAAGACACAGCAAATCTCTTATTTTTTCCAAGGTCCCAGAAAGGCAGTGATCCAGAAAGAAGGATTATTGAACCAAACCCACCAGATTTGCTCCAGTCAGATGATTAATACACAGTGTAACACGCTGTTTAATGGGATTAAAGAGAATGTAAAATGCACATTTCTGGGCAGGGATATTTGAAGGAATAATTCAAGAAGGTTAAAAAGCTCCAAAAGAAGAGACAAGGAATAGGCAAAATAGTTCTGTTCAAGCATCTGGATCAACCAGGCGTTTCTATTGAGTCTGAATGCCTCAGGGCCCTTAGAAACAAGTCAGCCTTTACCACCCTTCTTTCTCCACATACCATGTCAGCTCTTTTTTTTGGAAAAGTTTGGGAATTGTTTAATATACTGAGGAATATAGAGCCAGCCAAAGCCTGGACATAACTGGACTACTACAATAAATTATGTTAAAGATATTTTAATTTTTAGACTCAAGAGATTTTGACTGAAGACCAAACATTCAAGTTTAATCTGACAGAAAATTCTACTAGTCACCTAATATCTACTACGGAGCCATCTCATTCATGGCACCTACCAAATTCTTCCAGGGCAAATGCCCCTCTTCCCCTACCTCCCTCTGCCCAAATCAGGACCCGAGTTAGATCAAACAGACGGAACTTCAAATCTGCACAAATCCTACAGCATTTTCAGATGGACAGGAGCTCTAAAACAAAGCACAGCTGATGGATGTCCTCAAAATCCACAGCTGGATTTCAGACACTGGATTGCAGATACTTTGTTCTGCAAAGATCTAATAGCGAAAAGGCATCTCGGCCTGTTTAAGTCTGAGTGAAAACAGTCTTGGTTTAGAGCAGACATCTCTGTAGTTCAGCCAACCCCATCAGAAAATTGAAAAAAAACAAAATGACTAAGCCATTTCTGTTCTCAAAAGGAGTGCAACACAAGCAACAGCATTAAAGATGAAAACCAAAGTACTTTGAAAGTGGTTCCTTCCATTTAAATAGACTGACACTACATTAAAACAAACCTCCACATATACACGGAACCAAATCATTTTAATTGTGGACTCTAGGCAAAAGCTTGCATCCTTTTCAAATGCAAAAGGAAACGAAAAGTGCTCAGCATTGCTCATACCAGACCATTACTTAAAACCTCCTTCAGATCCGTGCTGACTCACAGCAGTTTGGTGGCAGGGAAGCTTATTTAACAACCATTTACCACCAGCCACCACTGCAACACCAGACATGCAAAGAACAGAAATCCTTCTCTGTGGAACAAGTCCCACATCTGCATTCACAGAGTATCAAATATATCCTGCAAGTGGCCAAAACAAGGTATGCGAGCACAGATGGAAAGCGAGTCGTGAAGGATTACCGCCGAGGTAAATGGACCATTAAAAAGCAAATAACATTCACTCCCTACCACCAAAGCTTCACTCCTGTACAGACTCAGAAAAGAAACAAAATCCTTAGGAGGAGGCAATGCCTACACTTTATTTTGAATCACAATTAAGGAATCTGGGTGTTTGTGCCACAAGTCAGTGATTTTAGCTGCAGTTCAGCACTCATTCATGCCAGGATCGGGCGGCAGGTGCTTTCCTCCATCAGCAGGTCAAAACGACGCACACACCTCAGGCTAAAATGGAAAGCAACCTTATAACTAAAAAAAGCAAGCAAAAAAAAAAAAAAAAAAAAAAGCCTTTCACTCATGCACAGCAGGCAAAGATGTTCATTTTCTGGGGAAATGGGCCCAGTTACCAAACAAGACGGCTGTGTTTGCTGGATGCCCGACTCCCCGGGGATGTCTCGAGAGCTGCCCAGGTTCTTGCGTCCAAAAGCAAGTCTATGAACTTGCAACAACAACAACGTCAGCTGCTCTAATTCCTTTAAACTCGATAAGCCAAAGAGCCTTAATTCATGCAGCAGCAGGGGAAGGGTGGGAAAAAAATAAAAAAGAGGGAGAGAAAAGCAAGGTTTTATTGAAACCCTCTAAAGCCCAGATGCCTATAACTCAACCCCACCGCCGGTGGCATAAAGCCTGCATTGTGCACGTCGGCTGCCGGCTCTCCTGGGAATGCCTTTGATGGATTTTGACAGTATCCCGACCTGAAGTAACCTGAGGCAGCCCTCTCCCTCCACCCCCCCAGTCCGGTCCCTCCAAAGGCCTCTCTATTCACCTCCCCGCAGAGGGAGATGTAATTACATCATTCCTCACAAGCCAGCAGTCATGTCCCAGCTGCTTTGAGCGATTTGCCCTCTGAACCTGATGTTACCAAGGAGGACATGGCGATACTAACAATAGATGGCACTTGTTGGCCAACAGCTTTGTCACACACATTGCCGGTCCTCTCTGCGGGGAGGCAGAAACGCTCAGGATGAGAGTGGGACCTGTCCTGAGGTAGATGCCATGAGCTCCAGAAGATCACCAGCTCAGCCAGCACCGGGGAGTGGAGTTGTCTAGAAAGCATTTCCTGCAGTATTGGGGAAGGACTGAACTGCACCTTTAGTGCTGCAATTTAGCAGGAGTCTCCTCTGCCTTGAGAGCTGTGGGTAGGTGTTACCATCCTCCCTCAGCACACATACACACACCTCCAGTCCTTCCTCCTTTGGTTTCCAACACTCGCATGCAACCCTTCCTCTGAAAATGGGAGGTGGGGGTTATCTGAAGGGCCACCAATCGTGGTTTAGGATGATGGCTCCCTGCAGGACACTTAAAGTGAGACGCACTGGCTCTGGCTGCAGGCAACACAGAAACAACATGAATGGGCCTCATCTTCTTTGGAAATATTTGTGTTTGAACAGCCACCCATGGGTCCAACTGACCCTACCTTACCCCCAAACCAGCTTCCAACCCATAAGAAATCTCTTCGGTCTGTCCTGAATTTTCAAAACACGCTCCACAACCTCATAGCCATCAAGGTGATGAGATGAAGCGGGCCGCAGGTCTCTACGCACTGTCCCAAAGCTCCACTTAAGGAGCCCAAAAGACCTTCTCCATCCACCCCATGTCTCCGGGCAGGCTCTGCTGAACATACATCATTGCTCCGGCAGCACGCACAGGAAGAGAGACACCCTTTAAGCAGAAGTGAAAACGTTTAACACAAAGTAATTGCAGAAAACCGCTTTACCGAGGAATACCCTTTGGTTTTATTAGAGAAGCTTGCTTACGTGTGCGGTGCGGTGGAGGTGTGGATGGTGGGGGAGGGAAACATAGAGCCGCTTTATCTGCGCTTCCAGTTTCCACAGCACACATCACCCCCGCGTTAGTATTTCTGAGGAAACCTTTGAAGAGCAATCAGACCTTTTAAGTATCAAAAGCTGCTGAGGAGGCCTAGGCAGGGCTGGAGCATTATTTTCTGTTAGTTCTAGGTTTAAATCTTTTGATTAAAACAAGCAGTCTTTTCTCTTGCATGCACAGCAGAAGACATTCAAACGGGTCCTGTCACAGCCCAGGCTGATTTAAGCTAAGCCAGCCCATTCTGCAGCACCTCCAGCCGTACCAGCGTGGGGCCACAGCAGACCCGTCTCCCAGATGAAAGCTCTCAGCTGACATCAGCGTTAGTTAGTACGGAACAAAGAAATAATAAAAAAAAAAAAATTAAAAAAAAAAGAAATAAAAAAAATCCACCCTTCAAATTCTTGCTGGCAGGTCAGTAATTGCAACCGTATTGGAAAGGGCATCATAGGATGAGTCTCCTTCCTGGAAACACGGAGTACAGACTTCCGAGAGCAGATTATAAAAATAGAGAGGCGGTTTCTCCAATGATGGTGCACTTCTCAGTAATTTTTCTGAGTCCTAAGCAGAAATGACTATGTCTCAACTGATTACTGGATCAGCGATTTAGCTGAAAGAAAAGAGTTTAAGGGCAAACATCATATGAGCAAGAAAAAAAACCAAACAAACAAACAAAAAAATCTTGCCTTGATCCTTCTTTAGCTAATTAAAAGGTAGGATAAATCCTTGTAATTATTTCTTCCTAAGTTTGCCTAGGCTTCCTCTCTGAAGAGGCAACACTTCCGCCATGAAACAAACCTCTCACAGCTCATATCCCTAACAAAAAGACCTGCTACTCTGCAGCTGAGGTGGACAAGCATTTGACAACCACTCCGGTTTACCAGGCTTTGACTAGTCATCTCCTTTCTAGATACACCTTCAACTTCCTTCACCCCCTCAGAAAGCTCTTCCTGAGCAAGCCAAAATAACATTTAACCTCAAAACACTCACAGCCCCCACACCGGAACACCATCTCAGCTACATTAATACATCTGCACGTCAGCGCGTCTCAAATGTAAAACCAACGCGCTGGCTGGGAGCTCAGCCCAGCAGCGCTGCATCCAGCACACCTGCAGTTCACACAATACCTGCAGCCACGCCGAGGGAGAACGTGGCCAGATAACACAGAGCATCTCCGCAGCTGGGCTGGAAGTTACTGACACCCCATCACAACACACAGAGGAGCTCTCTCACCGCTCTGTTGTTTTACAAGGTTTTCCTGTCTTTGCATGGGATAGGATTACAGGGCTTTCTGCAAGCGCTGCACTTTTTCCAGCGTGTCAGTAGGAAAACTCCAAGGCAGGGAGCAAACACGAGAGTTGGACTTGCTCTGCTCCCAGCCCCTTGGCTCGATAAACCTCAGACACAGGATCTGAAGAGATCGTGCTTCCTCAATGAGCAGAAGACTAATACGAGTAACATTCTGAGAGAGTTCAGTGCTCTTCTGAAGGCAGAAGAACTCACCCCCATATTTGCTAGCAGGTTAATCTGAGCCCTTGAGCTCAGCAGAAAAGGCAGCTCAGAACAAGGATCGTGAGCAAAGACACAAAACTCCAAGACTCCCTTCTTCTGCAGCCAAAACACAGCCAAGATTTGGTACAGGACAAGATGGTGATTCAGTAGCTGGACCAAAACCATGATGCTGCAATGGACACTCTCCCCCGACCTCTTTATGTGAAGCAGGGACATCGGTGATTTTACCTCTTCAGAAAAGAAAGTGTCAATTCCAGTTCCTTGCCTTCGCTCCTAACATTCAGTTCAACTTGCACATACGTACAAGTTTCCAGGAGTAACTTGGAAAATACAGACACTGGCCAAGAACAATTTAAACCTGCAAATAAGTTTAATGAAATGCAGACTTTCACATGCTGTGGCATGGACTGTGCCAAGAGAATTGAGCTAATACCACTTCCTTCCTGCAAAGAAAGGATAAAAAAAGCATATTGTAAACCTCACCATTAGAGATGTGATGACCTCTGTGTTCTGAGAAACGTTAAGACAAGAGACCATACACCAGAAATTTATCTTTCCACAGAAACGTCTTCCAAGCGGGTATTAAAGTCCTTAAGCACCGAAGACGACTACTTATGTAAACAGGGCGAGGGAGAGATTTGGTACTAGGCAAGCTCCGTTCGCAACAGCTTTCAAAATGAAACTTGGCTCAGCAGCCAGAGAGCACGTAAGGACCCTCTGGGATTGCAGAGGCAATGCCTTTTTGCTGTTCCAAGATGCAGCACCCATTGTAACAAATGAGCTGAAAGGTCAGCTAGAAACACAAACAGCCATTTGTTTAGTTTTCTTTATAAAAGAATGGAGAAAAAAAAAAACCACAGAGCAGTTTTTATTTATGCAGCATTAGACACTATTAAACTCTACCTCCAGGCCCATGCATGAGTTGCATCATCCCAGGAGAAATTATGAAAAGTGTCACACCTTTGTGACACTTCTTTCTGTCCCACCTCCTCTGGGCTGCCTGTTGGTCCATCAGGAAAAAACAATGCCTGTCCCAAACACTGTCTCCCTCCCCTCCTGCTGTACGCAGCCAACAGCCCAGTCTCCATCCCTACCCCGACCTTCTCCACCCTTGTGACCCCAGGGCAGCGTTCAAAGAGCAGTGCTGGGCCTGGGGCTCCCACATCGCCGCAGCCAACCTCGGCGCTGGGGTGGGCAGCGACGTGACGTTAACAGGAGCAGTGCCAGCTCCCAGTCAAGCTCCCGCACTTACCCGTTGCATCACCAGCACTATAAAAACCCTCAGCTACAGTCAAGCCTGCAATGTATCATGTCCAAACAGCCCTACTCAACAGATCAGATTTTCAGTTAAATTCCTTCTGACTGAATTGCAGCAGAAGAGAGAGAGTGCAGCAAAGTGTCTCCAACTGCACCAGTCCATGTTTCAGTGTGAGCAGCATTTGTAATCATCTGCCATTTCTTTGCTTCCTCTCTCTCCCTTCCTAACTGCAACTAAAGAAAAAAGCAAGCAGCAAGGTAACTGCTGGGAACTCTTCCTGCTGTATGTGCCCAAGACACCAATATAAAACCATAAAAATATATATCTATTTGTTTATCTCACAGAAAATACCTCTCCTTCCTCAAACCTATTGCCCAAGGGGGATCAGGAATGGGAAGCGCTGGGCAGGTGCGAGGATGGCAGGGTTGCTTGAAGTCAGAGGTGCCTCCGGACAGTTGAGGGACTCTCGGATCCTCTCCAACTCCGCAGCTGGGGCAGGACCTCCCTCCCGGCTGCCCCACGAGAGCCCGCGGCACAAGCAGCTGCAGCACCGCACCTCCACGCTGCCCATCCACCGCCCAGCAGCGCAGGACCACAGCCAGTGTTTCTACTGACCCAAAACCCACTGAGATTTGGGGCTTGGCTCATCCCTTCTAAAATTCACTCAGATTTCTTTTTTCTTATAAGAAAATGTCATTCCAAAGCCTTCTAAAAGCACACACTAATCAGATCTAGGAAAACGTAAAGAAAGTTTTGATGTTTTGCTTGGTTTTGTCTCCGATAGCTAACAAAACACTCAGCTGAGATGTCAGCAGTGCTTGCAACGCAGAAAACTAAAAAGTGAGGTGGTTTTTACTCCCGTGCCCCGGGGAAGCCGTGCAGCCAGGCACACGGCTCTGGGGCCAGCACTTCCCTCTGCCCCGGGCAAGGCAATGGGAGAGGCTGGAGCCAGCACCAGGCCAGACGCCTGCCAGGACACGAAGCCTTCCCACCACCCTCCTCTTCAGTCCGGTCCATTAATGCCTCCTAGGGAGCAGGCGAATAGAATTAAGTAACAAGTGGCTGGTTAAAGTTAAACCCTGAGAGTGGAGTAATGACAGATCAAAGATTAAGTGAGTCTTTTAAAAGAAAAAAAAAAGTTGGCTATGTGCACTTACATCCACACAGGTCCTTCTCCTTCCTGTTTCTAGAAATCAAGGGTTTTTTCGGTATGTGAGAGAGCTCTGAAGGAACAAGGCCAGTTTTCATTTTAAAATCGTGTTTATTTGACCAGCCTGTTCTTGAGGGGGACTGTGGAAGGGCTACATCCCACGCAGTGAGGTGTCCAGTGTTAGAACATCGTTCAGTTAACCGCCTAAAAGTCACTTAAGGTTTTCAATTTGTAAGAGGAAAAGCTTTAAGACATATACACCTTTTCCTACTTAACAGCACACAGTTCTTTGTTGTACTAAGACCATTTGTCCGTTCTACATAAGCCTGGACTTTTTGTTTTTCCCCCTTAAATCTCTCCCACTCACTTACGCATCAACAAAGCTGGTGTAAAGCTCCTAAGGGTTCTGGGGGGCAGAACGTTTCCCTGTACGTTTGGGAAGGCTGCTGGGGAGGTCAGGCAGTGGAAAGGCAGGCCAGGCTCCAGGTGCAGGCCTAGCACCGACCATCGCTGCACGCTTCCCAGCAGCAGGGCTTCCATCCCGAAAGGCCACGGGCAGACACCAGAGCCTGTGCCTGGCGCAGATCCCACAGAGGAGCCGGAGCAGTGCAGGAAGATACCCGTGGAGTACCCATATTAAAAAAACCAAACAAACAAACAAAAAAATCCTTCCACAAATTCGAATCAGCAGCAGAAGTTAACGCTGGATCAAAGCTGCGTGTCATGTGGCAGCAGCTTTTTTGACCCAGCGTTAAGCCTCCCAAGGTCAGATTTAACATATCACAGCTTTGGGTCCAGGGTAGCTTCCAAGTGTCTGTGCAATATTACAGTGTATATTTTCTGGCTTAAAAAAACCAGATTTAAGGCAAAAAGACTTTCTGTTGTGCAAATCAAGGCCCTAACTCAGGGAAAATTTGGCCCATGTTTCAGTAAGTTTCTTATTCCTCAGGGAAGGTGGGGGGGTGGGAGGAGGAATGCAGTTCCCCCACCCTCCCATCCCTTCTTTAACTACGGCCTCAGGAATTAGCAAACTAAACAGTTTTGCAGAGCAAGCACGGAGCATTATTAAAGACTGCCAAGCAACTCCTCTGGATCGCAGGGCCTATCTTCTGCAACACGGAAAGGTCAGAGCAAAGCGGAGACCCAGCTGCCCGGACAATACACCTGACTGCTTATTGGTTTTGACTGCCCACTGAGTTGAGAAATAAGCTAACGGCATTCGTGGCCAGTCTAGCAAAAATAAGCTATTTTCTTACCCCCTCTCCCCTGCAGCTGTGTATTTATCACTGCAGCTCCATTGTCACCTCCTCTGCCCACTGCAAAACCAACTTCTGTCCTGGCAACATCAAAGGACAAGCAGGGCATGAGGACACTGCCGTCAAACTCATTTTCTTGGGGGAAGGAGAGATTAAATTAGGGCATCCCTCCAATTTTGGGTTTTTTTTTTTTAGGTGAAGACTTCTCTGAGGCTCAGATCCCAAAAACATCGGCCCTGCTCAATTTAAGAACATGTAATAGTGTGTGTGTTCCCCCAGCATCAGAACTGCACTTTGAAATCATTCTGCACAGGAAGAAGCTCAAAAAACTCTGCTCTCAGACTTTCCCCTGGGTCAATCATTTGCTGCAAATCTGACCACTGTAGGCACATGAATAATTAGAGCAGGTTTCTAACTCCTCAAAATTAATTCCACTCCAGGCTCTGTTACACAGCAGCCGGCCTCATCAATTTAGATGTTGATCCATGACACCCAGTTCAGTGATATGCCCTCAAAAACTAGTGTAAAATGTGCTTTTTCAAATACATATAGGGTTAGAGAATGCTGTTTACCCTTTTGTAAAACATTATTTGTGTCTAGTTTTGCATTTTTACTTACTATGGTAAAAGACATGGAAGTCACTACGGAAAACCTTCCTGCAAGGAGGGTGAGCACACACACACACAAAAAAAATACTATTCAGAAAATAACATATCCTAAAGCAGGAGTGTCAAAATGGGCCCTTACAAGGCCAATAACTGAAGTGTATTTTGAACTGCATTTAAGGCTGCTTTCTGGTGGTTTTCTATTAAAACTTCTGCTGAGCTTTTTAGAGAGGTGAAGCGGGAATAAAGACAATGCAAGCCATTTTTCTGATCTGATGGAGTGCACTGGAACACACCCCCCTGCCAACCCTGCAGCACACCGCGGTGCCAACATCTCGGATGGTCACAATGACTCAAGCAGAACCTGTGCTAAGCATAAAGGTCGCAGGAACTTTCAGTTTAAGTGTTCCAAGTGCCTCTTTCCATCACTTCTTCTGCTAACAGTAGCCATGAGCGCAGCTAGGACCTGACCGCGATTTCCATATTGCGAATACCTTGGCAGAGAGTGGGCACGCCAGCCACAGCTTCCTCCTCACCAGCCTCTGGTATAAAAAACAGGAACGTTTCCACTCTGGCAAGAGGTGAAAAATACAGCAGGGCATCTACAAACTTTAGCGGCACATTCAGATTCCAAAAAAAAAAAAAAAAAAAAAAAAAAAAAAAAAAAAAAAAAAGGATATTTGGGAGAAACCAGAGGGAAGCAGGAGATGAGGAGCCTACGAGCTGCGATGACAACAGCGCTTTGGGAGAATACATGCAGAGGTACGGCAGATCGGTGCCCCACCTCTGCCAAACCCAACCTGTATGAAAGATCAGAAGTTAAGAGGGGTGCTTCAAAAAGCCCTTTGTTAGTAGAAACAGTGGCATAGCCCAAATACTTACGAGCTTTCTTAATTTCCAATCTGTTTTCTCAGGCCAGTGAATTAACAGCATACAGGAAATAGCCGAATACTGTTCTTAATTAATTAACCAGCTTTATCCAGTTTTGCCCTGTTTTTCAGATACCCACTTGAGTGCTGTACCTCCCGTCTATAAATATTCTCAGCCAGGTACCCAGCATTAATAAAGAAATCGTATAAAACAGTTACTAAAACCTGTGCTAAGTGGCGAGATGCCATCAAGATAAAGGGACATTTTTGTTAAAGTTTGACTTCTTTACGAAACAAAAGCGGGTGGGTAACGAAAGGGCTTTCAATTTACCTCCTCAGCTCTAACAGCCAAGTTACAGACATCCCCACCAGTGTGCAATGGGAAAAGCAAATTACACAGCTTACATAAAACTGGATCCAGAGCTTGGACGTGACACTCCTGAAACACAAGCTTTAGGTAACAAAATAAAGGACGTTTGGTGGGAAGAGGGGAAGAGGATTGACCTTCCTCTCCAAAACGTTTGGTCAACCTACAGATTCTTGTTTCAGAGAAGTTGAGCAGAAGCTGGAGCACTTAAGAAGCAAATGACTCTCAAGGGACCTCACACTTTCCACAGGATTTAATCCAAGCAGCTTGCTGCAGTGCAAGGCAGGCCTAGATCAGGCACACGCTTCACTACAGTCGAGAAGCTCACATGGGTCAACACCTTCAGAAAACTTGTAAGAACTATATGGCCAAACAACAGTTTGCCAAAACCTCCATCTACGTGCCAGTATGGCTGAGACCCAGAGCATTTTCTTCCAGCGCAAGCAGAAGAGATTAGAATCAACAGAATTCAGCAATCTAAACAAGTTCTGCTGCTTCTCAAATGGCCTCCAGCCAAAATGTCACAGTGCCTCAGTTCTTCAGCTGGGCAAACACCAAGGCTTCAGAGCCCTTCTGCAAGCATGAGCTGATGTTAATGGACCATTACTGTGGACAGCCATTATGTAGGAGTCCAATCCAAAACCTAATCTAAAAATCAAAAGCACTTTCAGTCACCCAGCCCTTTGGGTACCAAGAGAACGCACCCATCAAGATGGCTGAATTGTCAAGGTGACCCTTCTCAGGGACCACTCACACAAAATGGGGACCAGCACTGCAGCATGCTTGCCCTCGCTCCTCTTCCCAGCTTAAGAGACTACAAAACCCCAGAAAGGCGGTTTTTTGCTGAAATTTGGTACAGGAAGGTTTTTACTGTGATAGTAACAAGCAATCTGAATTAAAACCTATCAGCGTACTACAGATACTTCCTACCATTAGGGAAGTCTTCAGAGAGTGTGATAAGGCAGACTTGGAGCCAAGAAAAGGGTTAAACCTCCAAAATCTGGAAAACTGTAAGACTGCACTGTGTCATTCAAACTTCCCGAGAAAAGGGAAAGGCCAATTCAGAACCTGTGTACGTTTTCTACTGAATTATTTGCTAGACTCTGATTAAGTGGGAAAGAATGACTGTAAACTAATAAAACTTGAGGTTTTCCAATTAAACCACAGGCACCCTGCCAAGCGTTGCTGATTTGTTGATGCACCCTGCAATGTCAGGACTCCAAGGATACAACAGGTCATTAAAGTATTAAACAGATGACTTATACCCTTTAATCAGAGCTGGGATGCCAGGTTAGGAAGAGAGAGTAAACTCAAGGGCAGAGTACAATAATTATCACCAGGAAACAAACACACCGTTTATGGAAAGTCAGAGAAGTTGTTGGCGAGTAGCTATTGCACGCGGAAAGGGCTGGATTATCGAGCCCCACACCTGGGTCTTTTATGATAGTCATCGCCCCCGCTCCGCAGCCGTAAGAAAATAAAAGCAATATTTGTGACTTTCGGGTCTTTGCTATCAGACAAAGCGCTGCAGCGCTAAGTGAGCCCAGGAAGCGCGCGTGCTCCTCTGCCGAGCCCCGCCAGCGCATCTCAGCCCCCATCCGCAGAAGCATCTCAGGTCCTGGGCACCTCTTCACGCGTACCATGAGCTCTGCTGAACCCCGGCAAACTGCAACCAGGAGACCAGCCAGCTCGTTTTTCCAGCGTGCAACAGCCAAAACGCTGTAAGCCACGTTTGTGACCAAGGCACTGAAGCAAGCTTGGAGAGAAACGCAGACCCTTAAATCCAGCTTTCAGCTCCTTAAGGTCAGCACTTGCCTCTGGCTTCAGTCTCCTCTCTGACGAAGCAGCCACCAGTGATTTCAGTCAACTGATTGTAAAGTTCCCCTCCAAATGAACAGCTCAGTAAAGGGCATTTATTTGGAGGTTTCGCAGAAAAACTAGAAGCAGCTCCAGAAGAAAGGATGTCCATGAACTGCAGAGAGCCCCAAATATATTGCTCCATAGAAGCCTCACAAGGCAGCTATTTGGCAGTTTCCCCAGACATATAGATATTTATAGGAGAATAAAATTGTTCATCCAACTGAGTAGTGGAAAAAGTCATGTATGGCATTTTCATCGTGTTTTCACCACCCCCACTCCCCGCCCCCCCCGCCACCCCTCCCCAGAGCCTGGGGATCAAAAAAAAAAAAAAAAAAAAAAAAAAAAGGCAAGAGAAATAGCTTAAAATACAATAGAGATCCCCAGTTTGCCCAGAAGGCTCTGCTGATGAACTATTAAAGAGCTGCTTCTGTCCAAACAAGACTCTTGGAGTGCGAAGCAGATAGCCTACCACATTGTTTTATAAGACAGCACTGAAACCCAACCAGTGTCTGTTACAGCTGCAGATACAGCAGTCACCAAAAAAAAAGTGATTTAATATGCCTATCAAAGAGGAAGGCTGTAATTGGATTCAGTCCTCAGTTTGACTTCTGAAAGTCTCTGAAGAAAACTCCCATCAGCTTTAAAAATCTCTAAGATTTTACGTGGAACGAAGAGCACTTAGTTCTGAAAACACAGTGCTTGTGCCGGCTCTGATGTTCAGTACGCCAGCAGCGAGTCCTCTTGATTTTAGTAAAGCTCAGGAGAAACCATATCAATGTGCAAACTAAAACCAGCAGTGATAAGCAATATTTCTTGCATATTACTTTACTAGATGCAAAAGCAATTTCAAGTTTGGGGTTGTTTTTTTTTTTTAAATAAAATAGGATTTTTCTTTTAAATGACTTATTACCAGCCTGCCTGTCTCTCCATCCTCACAGCCTGTCAAAGAAAGAAGCACTGAATCTGGGAACATTCTCCAAATAACTGATTAAACAATGTATTGAATGTCTTCTGCAATGGAATTTTACTACATAGCTAACATTCTGCACAGCGTATTCATCTTTGCAGAAATTATCTTACTGGGAAAACAGCTCTGCAGCAGACACCCTACTTCTTTTGCAGAGAAGTCTGCTTAAAATGCAGAACTCTCAATATTGAGCTACAAGCTGCATACATGGCAAGAGTCAAGAAGGCAACTTAAATATTTGACTGTTTTTATAGGTTTTTTGTTTTAATGGCAAATACGCCATCTGTCAGTTATTGAGGTTACTGCATCAGCACTCAGCCAGCTCCCGTCTTGCTGAGTTAAGACATGTTCATCTCAGTCCAACTAAGATCTGTGCAAAAATAAAAAAAAAAGCCACACCTAAATTGGTGTGCCAACATCTAAATGCTACCAGGGTGGTGAGTATGCACAAATACACAAACATATAGATCCTGAGTCCTGCTGTAGAAGGAAGCGAGAGCAGGGGATGGGACTCAAGTTCCATCCAAGCCCAAAACAAGGACGAGGGACGCCGTGCCTGGGAGATACAGCTGCAGTTTAATTAGCCACACCACCACTTATCAAGTAGCATCTCAGGCAAAGCATATGGCATTACCACCACAGAATCCAGACAGCCTACGCACGGCGTCTCAGGCACGCTTTGCATCAGGTTCTACCCTGGGCCGAGGCGTCTCGGGTGCGCTGGCAGGACTCCTCTCCCCCGCTGCAGGGCTGCCTTCGCTCCCCACCATCTCCAAAGAGAGATCTGGTCGCCGCTACAGCCTCCCCACTTAACACACCCAAACCTTGCAACCTCCCTAGTAGCCTGGGACAAACTACCCTACATCTGCTTTTCCTCAGGCTGTTCTGGAAATCTCCCGTCCTTGGTTTCAGGGATAAAGAGGCAATTCTGAATGGAGGAGATGCATGTATCAGACACCACCCATCTAAAGAGAATTTCCCCTTCCTCCTTTTTCTTCTTCTCAACCTGTCTAATTGATTAGCATAACTAGGTTACACCTAGAGCTATTGTTCCCAAATGGTATTTAGCTTGCTCTTTAGTCCCACACTTCACAGGCTCGTAAACACTTACAGTTTATCCACTCACCTTTCCTACAAGCTTTTAGTTAGCATAAAACTCCTCCCTACAAAACTTGCTTTTCATAATTGTTGAGAGAGAAGACAACACCGGCACTGTAAAAGCATTGTCGTGGTGTTGAAGAGCCCTGCCACGGCACAGTAGTGCTCCAGAGGGTAACAGGCAGACCTGAGGAAGGAACACACGATTTTCCTCGTTGTTTTTTTTTTTTTTTTAAAAAAAAAAAAGCAATAATTAGGTCAGCAAGTAGCAGTAGTTACAGAGGGGAGAAAAACAAAAATACCCATGGAAAAGGAGTTCCTCCTTGTTTAAATGTTTATTATTCAAAACATGCAGCGAGGTCTTAAAAACCGAGTTAAAAAGTAGTTAGAGAACTGTTACAGCGAGGCGCGGAAGCCCAGCTCACAGCAGAGTTCACTGCAGGGTAAAGCCAGCTCCCGTGATTCACCCCACGCCTGCAAGGGGAGAACCGCTCACAATGTAGCCCTTAACAAATCGTGTGGAATTCAGTCTATGGTACCAGCTTCCAAAAACCAACAACAACAGAACAGAAAAAAAAAAATCAATTGTTCCGCAATAGCCTGTTTATAAGACATGTCCTTAAAAGCACATGAAATTCAGAGCCAGCCACTTTCTCACTCACTCCCTCTGCCATCTGTTACACATCCAATACAGTACGTGAAAATATGACCGATATCCCAGAACTCACCAGAAACTGTGTGCAAATCAGACGCTATCCTCTTGCTCATCAGTTCGTACTGGAAGCCTGTAATCTTCCTGCTAATGTCCTGCTGGGGAGTGGCCTCAACAAACAGCCCCCCCTGATCGTAGCCAAAGCAATAGACTTTACGGGGGCTGCGATCTCCATCTCGGACCAAGAGTTTCAGTTCTCCAGTTTTTTCCAAATAAATATTTGCTCCTGCTGAGTCCTTGAAGGGCTTTATGCAAACAGTCAAATGTTTGTAGGAGGCAGGTGAAGTATTGGGTCGCAGGTTGACTATGAGCGCTCCCGTGGGATACATCCACTCTATCGACCCTTCAGAACAGCGGAGGTAGACCTGTTCAACATCCTTCTTGTGAGACTCGTGAGTTAAGCCACTGGGGAAAGAAAGAAAGAGAAAGTTAGAGAGATGACAGAGCTAGTAACGTGATTGTCATAACCTCAAACCTTCAAAGACCCACATCAACAAACACGGGAAATCTAGGACGGTATTATTACATTAGCTCATGCAGCTCAGCAGCGGTCAGAAGTGCTTGTCTCTTGCAAGACTGCAACCTTAATATTACATGACAGTTTTAAATCATCTCTCAAAAGTCAAACCACTAGTAATTGACTTCAAAATTAAATGGGATATAAGCACATGATCAAAAGCAATTAAATTATTACAGCCTCAGTTGCTGCCCATAGCTGAGCTGTGGCAAATGACTTGGTGCTTACTAAGTGAAACATGGATGCTTGAACTCCCTTCCTGGTGGCTTAAACCAGCACCTTCTCCAGCCTCACAGAGGAGACTCCACCTTTTTCCGAGTACTTTGTTCCCTTTCCAAGGCTATATTCCCAATGGATCTGAAACCAGGAGGGGTGCCAAGCTCACCCTGTGAAATGGAGCAAAGGGATGCTCTGGGTGCTAGTGATACCCTCTGCCCCAGCTGGGCAGCCCTAATCTCCAAACTGGGAGGCAAGGAGAGAAGAGAAGATACTACATAACCCAGTCATAGCTGGGGAAGCATCGAAGCAAGCTGTTTTCTTCAGAAGGGGTTTCCCCAATACGAGGTTTAAGCTAAGCTTAGCTTATCATTTTACTGCCCAGCTCTGCTGGGCTACGAGCAGATACGCAGCTATGGGTGTTCAGCAAAAGAGAGAACACTTGGCCAGTTACTATTGTTGGGGCCACCATCGGTCCTGTGCCCTTACCCAGCATCATGGCAAAAAAATAATATCCCAAAAACCATTTTGAGGGCTGGTGGTCACAGAGATGGGACAGGAGAGCAACTCGAGGATCCCAGAGCCAGCTGCCAGTGAGAGGAGAGCAAACTGCCATGCTTAAGCAGGATGACTAGTAAATCCTCCTGGCTTGCTTGCCCACAGCCCAAACTGAGGACAGCTCTGAACAACCCTTGCTGCCTGTCACTGATGCCGGACCAACCCCACAGGTTCTTCAGCCAGAGTGACTCAAAGCACTAATACAACACTGCGTGCTGCAGGCACTCCAGTTAAAAGGAAAAACTGTGGGAAGCCTGGTTTGTTGGTTACAGTATTTGGCCCATTAGGCAGAAGTCGTTTGGTCCCAGTCCCTGTCCTGTCACAAAGCCATTATGCAAGTAGGAGCAAATCATTTCACCACCAAGCTTGTTTCTCCTCCTACGCTCTGTGTACCTCATTCCCAAACATAAGCATCCTTTATTCTGTGCCTATAGAGCACCACCCAAAATGAGACCCTCCAAAACAGGTCACAGGTCTGCCTCGCAGTACTTTAGGGAAGCCTTATGACATCCTCACTAGCAGGCAGATGAACCAAGACGGGGGGGGAGGGGGGAACAAAAAAAAAAACAAAAAACCCGGACTGAGTGACTCGTTTGAGGTTACACAGGAAATCTGTGGCAAAGAATGTATTTTAGTCTAGTGCAAGTAATGACATCAAGCTCTGGCTGCTCAACAGAAACCTCCAAATACACAGTTCCCCACCCCAAAGATATATTCAGGTGCTGAATGGGGTTTAAATTCAAGTCAGCATTTAGAAAGTAACAAGAAGCCATATGTAAAAGAAGGGGAAAAAAACCCATATGGTTTGCATTTACTGTTGACGTGACTCATTATTGTGAGTGTCAGTGTGACCCACTTGATAGAGGTTACACGAGGAAGCCCAGAAAAAAAAAAAAAAAAGCCATATTTAATAACAATAGTGCCTGCAAACATGTGCTTTTGAATAATCTTGAAAGCCACATCAAGAACACAGATGAGGAGAAAAGAGGGACAAGTTTCTGACCTTTAGTCTCTTGCCTTCAGCCTCAGTAGTACTTAACACATGCAGGAAACTTAACTTTCAATGGGATATTTCAAATTGACTGTAAATCCACATCTGGTCCACAAAATCACTTTTCACCACAGCGTGCGCATGATGCCACTCAACAGAAAACACAGAAGTCTGTTTATGTGCAAGCAGTGAATAAGTAACATTAAAGACTGTAAAGCTTATCCCTCAGCAAAGGGGCAAAAAAAACCCCCCAAAAATACAAAACAAAACAAAACAAAAAAAAAAAAAAAACAGAAAAACCAAACTACCCTCACACATCACTTGTTCCTACTCAAGACATCAAAACAAGCTGCAAAGGTTTTGCAGGACTTACACCAGCAAATTCCACCCTGAAGCTTGAGCTTTTAAACAGAAGGAAGCTACCAGGGGCAAAACTCTGAACTCCCGCAGTGAAACTGCTGTTGCAAGTGATCCCAACAACACTGAGGCAGTGAATTTTTGCCAGAGAAAAAAGCCTTAACATCAATTTTGTTCAAACAAAAAACAGGGTGGACTCTGAAATTATCTTCTGAAAGCCAATTATATCCCACAGGCAAGAGTGATGCCATCAGACAGATACATCAAGCACAAGGACCTGTATGCATTAAGCCTTATAATAAAGGATGACTCAAAAATTAAGCAGATTTCAAAATACATGCTCACATTACTTAAGAGCAACCACCGTCACCCAGTAAAACCTGTCGCTTTGCTTTCTGTCAAAATGCCATGTCACCACATTGAGAGATTGTTTAACGCCACGTTTAATTCTCACTAGTCAGTCATCATAAAATAAAATAATGGATGTCCAGGAGCCTTTTTTTTTTTTTCCTACAGAATATGGCACGGGGACAGGACAGTTGTTTCATGGTTACAATGATGGATGAGCCATCCATCCTCCCTTTCAAATCCATGCTGTTTACTGAGACTTGCTTCTGTAACAAGAACTACTTCCTCATACCACTCCATGAGGACATCCTGAATCACTGCATTTGTCTCCTCACTCTTCTCCCTTTCTGCATTCAGCCATCCCCCTCTGCCCAAAAGATCTATTATGGTATCAGTGCAGTAAGCTGCTATGCTGCAACAGACGTCATTTAAAGAAAAAGAGGGCAGGAGGAGTATTTGCACTATCTACTTCAGCCATTTACTTTATTTATTCTCTTACAGATACTCTGAAGAGCCCTAGAAGTAGCCATGTCCTCCCAGCACCCCTCAGTGAACACAGGGAACTTGTGCTGCTAATTTGAGGTGTCTAATTAAGGATGACAAGCTAGAGAGCCCTCAGACTTCCCCAGAGCATCCACCAGTACAGAGGGCAAGATCGATGGCCGTAAGCAGCCACATCAGAGCTGAACTCTTGCCCATACAGCCCACAGTCAAAAACGCCAGACTAGCATATTCCCAGCGTGTCACTGGAGCACTTTTGCCCAAAGCATCGAGAGGTCATTGCAGTACGAAAACCTGAAGTTTCAGCAATAATAACCAGACACACACCAAAGTGAAGTTTCTGCTTTCTTCTGGACAAAGCCTTCCTGGAAGCTACCTGCCAAGCTATTTATTAAGATACTGCTCTGGCCTATTGAGTGTGCTTCAGTTGCAGGTGTGAAGGTGGGCATTGCATCAGATTTCCCTGGAAGCGTGAGGGATGCCTACAGGAACCCTAGTGAAGCTCTTCATGCTACTTAGGGATATAACCTCTTCACTTCTCCACAAGATAATGGGGGGAAAAAAATAATATCCAGAATATTCTGCTTCTAAGGTTGTTGCTTTTGATATAGACATGTATCTAAAGGTGAGAAAACACCTGCAGGTTTACTGCAGGAGATGGGTGGACTGTCAGATCTGCCATCACAGGACAACCTAGAACCTCACTGTGGGAAGAAACGCCACATTTTGGCACTCAAGTTCATTCATTTTTCAAACAGTTAAGGTAAAAAAAAAAAATCACATGACTTCAAATTGTTATATTCCACATTAAAAATTCTTTCTGACCCATCCAGCTGGTTTTTTCCCCCCAAGCATCACTCCCTTAGTTGAGACTCAAGGCATTGCTTATTCCAGCCCTGCTCAGATTACACGGATGGTCACTGCTTGCTCTAAGAAAACAGGACACAAAAAAGAACCAAAGAGGACAAGATTACAGGGATTTGTCACTACTCTTTTAAAAAAAAAAAAAAAAAACACACTGTGGTACCATGTGGTAAGGTGCAGGTAAGCAGATGCAGCGAGGATGCTTGGGGATGGAAGCAGGTACAGCTTAGAGGGGAAGCTGGTAAAGCAGAGTGATACAATGAGGAGTTTGCCACAGAACGAACAGGTCTGGTCCCTCTCAAACGGACTGGCCTTCAAGCGGATTCACTGGGATTAACTACGCATCCATTGTCAGGAGTCAAAAAAAGTTCAGAAAAAAAAAAAGTAAATACCAAGCATCCGCACGTTTCAGACAGTTACAGACAAGAGATTACAATGTTGAAAGTCAATGCAGCTGTTTCTTCGTCTTCAGTTCTCCCTACCCCAGAATACCCTACTGATAGAAGCTGGCCAAACTTTTATTTTCAAGAAAGCCACGTTTGAGCAGAACATGCGAGTCAGACCGTTTTGCTCCCCAAGCACAGAAAGCCTGACCCAGCAACACTCGCCTGGCAGCAGAGCCGCTTTTAAAACTACGAAGGGCGGAGGAGGTCACAGACCCGACCACAGACGTTAAACTTCCTACAGGCAATTAAAGGAAAGATAATTTGGGAGATAAACACTTGAGAACCGGAGAGCTTTCACAACCAGCGCCGTCGGAACAAGCGAGGCCGCTGTGCCAGCCCCTGCTCCCCGGGCTCGGCATCACCGCCGCGGCGGGCGAGGGCGGGGTGACTCTCGGGAGCAGGGCGCGGTACCGGAGGCTGCGGGGCGGCTGGGTGCGGGACGGGTGCGGGTTGGGGGGGCGGGGGGGTGCTCCACAGGTGCACAGCGCCCCGGGGCCGCTCCCTGCGGCAGCGGGAGAAGCCGGAGGAGACCCCCGGCGCTGCCCCGAGCCTGCGCCTCATTTCCCCGGCCGCCTCCGGGGTCCGCGGGAAGATGGTCGCGGGGAGAAACTTCTCCGTGGCGGACATGGCACCGCCCTCCTCCTCCTCCTCCTCCTCCCAGCCGTCCGAGCCGCGCTGCTGGGCAGAGGGGCGCCCAGCCCGCCCTGGCCCCCCCATCCCTCCCCTTCGCGCCGAGCGGGGGGCGGGAGGCAGAGCCGCCCCGGGCCGGGCACCGCAGCCGGACGGTTCTGCCTTTTGTTTTCGGCACCAACTCCCGCTTCCCCCCCAGCCCCCGCTCCTCAACCCGGCGGGGTCTGGCCTCACCTCCCCTTCCAGTTGCACAGGTCGCTGGAGTACTGAGCCGCGGCACGGCCGCCCAGCAGCAGCCGCAGCCCCAGCAGCAGCGGCAGGAGCCCGGCGGCCGGGGCGCTCCGCATGGTTTCCGCCCCCGCGCCCCGCTGCTGCGAACGCGGTGCAGGCGGCGCGGAGCGATGCGGGGGAGGCGGGGAGCTCGCCTACATGGTGGGGAGCGCGGCAGGGCAGAGCGGCTGCCCCATCCCCGGCTCCAGCCGCTCCGGCTCTGAAGTTTGCAGCGGCTCGCTGCGGGCTCCCAGCTGAGGGGCGGGGAGCGGCCCGGCCTCCCTGAGCCCGCTCCGCCCTCCTTCCCTCCCGCCCCCGGGGTGGGGGGCTGGGGGGGGCCGGCACTTGCTGCGTGAGCAAAACGCGGCGCCGGATCGGGGAGCGGTGGTACAGGCTGCTCTGCCCCCTCGCAGGTGCCCAGGCGTGGGGTCTCCTGCCCGGCCCGGGGATGCCCGGGGAGGGGGCGAGGCCCGGGGAGCGAAGGGTTCCGTTGGGGCGGGGGGGTCACCGAGCCGCTCCCTCGCGCTGGGGGGGCCCGCAGTGACCGATTACTCTGCCCACAGCAGGATGGTCTCCACCTGGGCATGGTTCCTGGATGGAGGGATGGCAATTTTGCCAGAACCTTCTTGTGTCTCCACTTACTCGATCTTATTTGTAAAACTCTCCAGCACTTCATGAGCACCCCGGATAACTCCTTGTCTTGTTTCACGTCCCTGTTTATCCCCTGGTTGACTCTGGATACTTAACCCTTGGTGGCAGAGACCCTTCTGCCACAAACCAGAGGCAAAGAGATGCCATCCAGGATGTGAGGGAAATGCAGGAATCAGCCCAAAACACAAACTACCCGGGCCAAGATAAACGGGGAAAAAAAAAACAAAACCTGGGTGTAGGGATGGGGGGAATCCAGCTGCAGACAGGCTGCAGGCTGATAAGCCAGGCACCATGGATTTCTTTCAAAGACACAACAAGGGGGTCGAGGTTGATATTGTGCATCCACAGATAGAAGAGGGGTTAAAATATTTCCAGATCAGTGGGTTTCTCAGTCTCCTGTTGTTCTTTCAAGTGTCTGTCACGCAGCTTTGTTAAGGGCACTGCACAGATTTTTCTAGGTGAGAGTTCACGGATGAGTATTGAACATTTACACCCTGTTCTCAGTTCGCTGTTACCCTTGTTAATACCTGTTAAAACACCTTGCGCAGTGCCCAGGTGCTGTCTGGGTGGATCCGATGGCCAAACCAGGATATTCCAGTTCTGAGTGCTTCCTGCCTGCTTCTGCACCAAGGATTAAATCCTTTGCAGTGTATCCCCTTCCATTTGTGGGTTTAGCTTTTCATGTCGTTTTTGTTTGGTAAATTACAGGTACTGTTCTGTTGATTATGAAGTATTAACATAATTACAGTAATTATGTCAAATGATGCAATGCATGTAAACATGTAATTAGCATGCAGGGACAACACAGCGCAAAGTGATGACAGCGTGCAATAATGCAAAATGCCTCATTCTCCTGGTCATGTGCAGTGACACGGGCTTTGGAGCTCACTGCTTTGATTATTTCTTTAGAAGGAGGTTTTGTTAGAATGTTTTGCTTCCTCCCCTCATCCTGGAAAGAAAAGCATACAGAGAAAACACCGTATTGCTTTATTCCTCGGCGGGTTTATATGTGCAACCCTCTGCATGCCCCCCAAGTTACTGTATCTGATTTCCTCTGCAATATTCTAACTCTCTGCATTTGATAAAACAAACAAGTGCCCAGGCAGCGGCTCACGTTACACTTGGGAACTTTTGAAACCGCCTGAAAACTGGGAACTTTTAAGATACGGAACAGCGTGTTCTGTTCTGCGGCGGCTGCTACCTCTGGCTTTCATTCTCCCCTTTTAACTCAGAAATGGCACGGATGTTTGGTTCTGGGGACCTAGAAAAGGAATGGCAACCTGAGGGCTCTGAAGCCCGTCCTGTCCTGCACGCCTTCGTGATGCTGATCGCGTTCTTCATCTGACCCACGCTGATGGGTCTCCCAAAGGAGCCAAGCCCAGGGCTGCGGCCGCAGAGCCAGCGCTTCGGGCCGCAGAGGCCAGGGCTCATGGGTGCAGAGCCACGGCCAGGTTAAGCCTCCTCCGGTTCAAAAGTGAGGGGCAGAAGGAGATAGGGAACCTCTGCAGCGCAGGGGCTGTTTGGTTCGCTCATTTGCATCTCAATCCCCACAATGCTCTTCCGGCGACTCACAGCCATTCCATAGTGGTGCTCTTGGCTGGGAGCTGGGAACACGCTCAAAGGGTGAGGCAGCTTTTGGATGCACTGAGCTGTTTTCTGTTTGAGCTGTGAAAAGCAAACATCTTTTCAAGAGAGAACATTCTGAACAGTAATTTTTTTTTTTGCATTTACAATTCAGAAAGAGCAGAACTTCACTGAAACCTGGGAGGAAAATATTGTATAATGTCGAAAGGAAACATAAATCCTCTGCAGCAAAGGCTTCACGCTGCTCTGAAAAGAGAAGCCACTAAGTTACTACAATGGCCTAATGTCGCCGGACTAGAGATACAGGTTCTGGAAACAGCTTCATACACTCAAACACTTGAACCCCACTAAAGCTCTATTGCCTTCCTCAAGGAGCAACCCAAAGATGAGGATCTGCGCAGTCACTTCAGACACTTGATTCTAAATTCACTTTAAATATTTACTTGTCACGGCTACAAACCCAAGCATGAACAGCGGTGATTTTAAAAGATTTCAAGAACAGGCAGCTGCAGAAGGAGAACCTGTTCAAGGGGACATGATTAATTTGCTTCAGTACTCAAATGTGCAGATTTGGAGAAAATAAAATAAAGCGGTGATTACAGACGGGCTCTAGCTCAGGTCTGGATTTACATTTTCTTGTTTAGGTCCCAAGTATTAGGGACAAAACTCTCCTGCCAAGCCAGGACCCAGCCGGAAGGCACAGTAAGGGCACTCTCAGACACGGGATTTTGGGTTAAGCACATCTCAGCTGAACACACAAAGCTGGTTCAAACAGTGTGGCAGAGCCGATCTGTTGAAAGGTCTCACTCAGCATTGCTGTCCCAAAGGGAATATATGTGGGAGAACTGCAAACTCCTTGAGAGCCTTGCTGGTCATTGCCCAGCCCATGTGTTGGTTTCGCCATGCGTCCCCGTGTTTTGCAACTCCCAACCAGCTGATTTATTTTCATGCTACTCAGCTTGCAGGAGGTGAGTCAGGTCCTGTGGTTACAGAGCAGACTCAAGGGCGAGCGCATGGTGCACAGCCCCTCGCTGCCTGCCAGGATGGGAAATCTGAAACTTGGAAGGAGGAGGGGGAAGGAGGAGAAGTGGGGTATTTTCTGGAAAGGAAAAGCCATGGCTAAACAGCACACATGGCAAAGCAGGAGGGAGAAGAGAGTGGTCTAAGAATTCAAACAAGCCACAGAGAGGACAATGGAAAATTAATACAGGAGCAATATGAAATAAATAGAATTTGTAAAGTAAATCCAGGGGACAGACAGGAGTAAGCAGAGGAACAAAACAGGGAGAGTTTCAGCAGCTGAATGGACATGGGAAATCTTTGTGTGGTGAGGGGGGACTGTGTTACTTGCTCTCATGAAATTAAAATCCGTAATGAAAATACACTCATCCATAATTGCACCCTTCTGCTTATTCCTGCTTACTTCTGTTAGTACTAATATCTGAGCATAGTTCCTATTGCTCCTAAATCACTACTACTCACCTCTTGCTTTTCTTGGTTTTGTTTTTTTTTGTTTTGTTTTGTTTTAAATGGAAAAGTTTTGGCTCTTGGAATGTAACAGCAAACGACACACATTTAAAGAAAAGTAAGCCAATCTTTCCATGAAGAAGCTACCGTTAACTGCATGCCTGAAATCACGGCGTAGGACAGCAGGATTTCTGATGGAACAGCATCAATTCCAAGATTGTGTTTTAAAGAGCGAGGCAGCATTGCAGGAGTGTTGAAAGAGGGGGCGGGGAGCGCTGGGAGCAGAGCTGCCCCTCTCCCCTTGGACACACAGGCAGCTCGGCTCTCTGGAACAAACAGCTTCCCGCTGAACTGGCAGCTCCCGCTGCAGGCACGGTCCAGCTTCTGCCTCTGGATCTTCACATGAGGATCCCAAGCAGCTCCCACCCAAAGCAACGGATTTTGCTGTAGGCACGAAAGTGAGATGTGGGTGTTTCCAGAGTCTTAATTGTCTGATAAACAGAAAAACTCTAGGAAAAAAAAATAATCACAATTTGGACAAGTTAATTACAAGATGAAGCACCTAAATAAATAAATAAATACAGAAGTGGAGGTGCCCAGACGTGGGATGTGGCCAAAGCAGTAGGTGCACCTCAGGTTACCTATCGGCTCCTGCTGCAGGAGGGAATGGGAAAACGGGGACACCACCTCTGCAGGCAGCGGAGCTCGTTTGCCATGAACAGTTAGACATTTACAGCAAATCAGTAGTTTGGCCAATGTGTATGTTTTATTTTTTTAAATTTCTACAGTTCCAGTTGCTGGCAAATAACTGTCCCTTTCTCCTTATGGTCTTTGTTTCCATCTCACAGATTCGGAGCAGGGCGAAACCCAGAACTCACCCAGGCTCTGAGCAGGGAAGGCAGGCTGCCCCCCTCCCCGGGTCCCCAGGGGCAGTGGGGGCCCAGCCCCTCGGCAGGAGCCGAAACAGCCCAGGTGAGCGCGGAGTCACCTCCTGTGAGCGCCTCCCTCTCCATCGACTGCAGAGGGAGACTACACTCCTGGCTGCGCTCTCCTGAATTCAAGCACCTCAGCTAGCTAAAATACACACAGGTGAGGGAGGCTGAGTGCAATATAATCTTGGCCACAGAGTATAAGGTGCAGTAAGGATTAAACCTGTGCTCTGTGATAGATTTAGGGTACCAAGGACCATTTCCCACACAGCTTGGTTTTCATCAAGCCAAGGGCCTAAGCATCACAACAGCAATGGCTCCTGTGCTGTCCCCTCACCATATTCACCCCTCTGAACACCTTAAACTGTTCAGCAACCCGGCCCACGCAGACAGGAATTTGTGATTTACTGAAAAGCCATGAAGGGAATGATGTCTGGACCCACGCTGCTTATTGAGAGGACCAAAAAGGTAACACAAAGCATAAAAGGTGGCTAAGAAACACCGATCCTTTGCCATCCCACACAGCATCGCTGTTTCAGGACCTGGGGACCCAGGCAGAGGATTCAGTGCCCAAGCCTAGAGACTCCTCTGGCTTGCAGGCATTAACTCACGCTTGCATGCCTGAGACCGGATAAAGCTGTAGTCAAAACCAAAAACCTCTAAAGAGGCCTCAGCGTATTGTTGTTTTGGGGATAGTCCTGTGCGTTTCATCCACAAGAATTAGTGTTTTCTTTTCATTTCACAATAACCTAGGTATTTAAAACATCTGCCAAAAAGTACTCAGAAACCCAGCATTTAATCTGAGGACTTTTCAAGAGGACCAGTTGTTTATTTCTACCATCTAATGAACATTAATTTCCTGTTTTAGAAAATGTAATTTATGCCACTGGTGAGCTGATATTTATCTTGATGCATATCCTCTTGGCTGGCTTAGTTTTTAATTTTCTCCAGTTCCTCCAGCCTGCGTATGCTCTGCAAGCTGCAGACTCAGCCCGTGCAATCCGTAGTTCTTCAAACATTTCCAGTGCATGGTGGGAGAACCTGAGAGCAGAGGACACAGGTCCGAATCCATTAGTAGTCACTTCTCATAATAAAAACAAAGCTAAAGAGACTATTTGCAACACTGATCTGAAAACAAGAATATATTTTCCTTTCTGCTTCAGAACTTAGACAAAACTAATGCAAGTTACACTAAACAAATCCAGGTCTTGCCAGGATAAACAAACATTTGCAGTTTTGTTTGCTACATGCCTGTCATGAAATAAAGACACTGACATGCATTTCAATGCAACTCTCCTACAAATTGTGAAAAAATAATTGTGCACTGTGTATTCGTTGCTAGGTTACTAGACGGGAAGAGAATATTTTTGCAAACATGATGAACTAACAAGGTAAATAATTCAACTTAATCATTTGCAAATTTCACACTTAATTTTCAACAGCAGGTCTTTTCAGAGCCCAGATCAACCTTGGATCTGATGACAGCAATCTTTTAGAGCAAGGCTGACAAGTTCCTGTGAGCCAGATTTGGCCCATGGGGTAGTTTTTATAACAAACTCCCCCCCCCCCCAAATACAATGGCAGTTTCACTGGAAAAAGGGCACCGAGGTTTGCCCAGTTGTTATTAACAGCCCATGAATTTTAATTTCTTCTTAAACTCAATCACTCACTAAATCAGTGATGTCTGAGCAAATACTGCAACATTAACAGAGGAAAACTAAGCTCTCTTTACATACCCAGTGTGTCTCCACAGTACTATCAGCAGCATTCTGGGAGGAATGGCACAAATTCTGATGAAAGCAGATCGGGGATTGTCTAACTAATCCATAAATTCTGACATTATTACATATTTGCTCAAGGAAAAACAATAGATCGGATCGTGAAATCAGATCTGCGCTGCTCCACAAGGCAGGGTCCTTTGTGCTGCTCTGTGGCCGTATTTGCAGGGCAGATGCAGCTGAAGGATGGGGTGAAGGGCCTTGCATCCCCGTGTCCCTTTGAGCACCAGCCAGCTCAGCTCAGGAAAACTCATCCAAAGAGACCTAAAGCTGCGATGAGAATGCTTCTATTTTTTTTTCTTTTTCTTTGGTTCAAGGCATGTTTTGGCTATCATGGCTTTAGTCGGGCAGATTACTCTCTCATTTAGGTGCCTACAAATGCGACCACAGAACCGCTCCACTGATTAAGTAGTGGACTGAGGAAGAGGCAAGTTAGGTTTTCTGTCAAAGCCTCCACTCAGTTCCTTGCATGACATTCTGAGAGTCATTTCTCTATATTATGATGCTGAATGTAGTTGATGAGGAACTCCGAAAATCAATTGACACAAACTGATGGTAGTCTGCCAATTTATTGAGAGAGCAGTGGCAAAGACAGAACGACACGAAAGCTCGAAGGTATGGTAACGGCCTTGTTCAGGCTAAAAGATCTTAATTTGAAACGTCCCGAGGACAGCGACAAGGCATGAAGTCTAACGAAAACTGACAAGTAATGACTAGCAAATGAGAAAGTATCTTTACTCAGACACACCATGAAGCGAGAATAAATGTTAACATTTTAGATGCTGTGGTCACCCAAACTCTCTTCCTTTTAATGCTTTTGGGAGAAGTCCTTGAAGCAGCGTGTAAGTATCAAATCTGAACTTTGCTATCTTGGTAATATATATGTCTACGTATCTTCTGCTTTCTCAGGATTCTGGCTGAAAATCCAATCAAATCCATTCAAGGGTAAAAAGATTAGCTTTGAAGGAAAGGGAATCCTCCCTACTGCTGGTTTCACCAGATACTTGTGCTCCCATGAAGAACTGGAGGAGGTCTCTTGTTAGGTGTCAGACTTCCTCATTCTTCTCTTCCTAAGTCTCATGCTGACACAGCTGAGTTGGGCCCCATGTGGACCCAAATGCTTGAAGAGAAACAAAAATCTCTCAGGCTGCACTTCTTTCCCCTAACAGTGACCTGTCTCATGCTAGCTAACAAGTCTTCTAAGCAGAATTCTGGAGGTCTCATTCATCACGTAGATCAGGTGTTGCTTTTAAATTATCCTTTTAAACTGAAAGAATGAGATTACTTTCTTCTGCACTGGAAGATTTATCTCTTACCACTTTGCAGTCATTATCTTTTTTCTATTTTCTCCAAAAAGGATGGACCATTAAAAAAAAAAAAAAGTAAAACTAACCCAAATGGTTTATTATATTTATATCTCTAGTTCTATTTTGTTTCATGCCTCCCTCACTTCACAGCACTATAACCTTTTTGAATTGCCCTCTGTGATATCCACTCCTTCACTGTTGACCATTGCTCACTTATTCATTGCTTGTTGGATCAGCTGGGCACTTGCACAATCAAGCCTTTGTTATGCTTTCAGACAGGCTGCAAGTCACAATATTGAAGCAGCACAAGGACTGTTTCCTCTGCTGGTATTCTTCTTCCCTGGCATTTAGGAAGACAGCACACTAAACACATGAAAATGCACATGAAGTAATTACGACATTAATTCATACAACAGCTCTCATTTAACTGGCTACACAATGTCTTTTCCCCTTTAATTGTCCTAAGAGAGTGGAATACCCAAAAGTCTGAAGAGTTTTTGAAGGCTGGTCAACTAAGAAACAAGAATTTGCTTCTTTGAAAAATGCAGCAGAGCTCAGGTTTGTTTAATGAATCCGTAGATGATGGCTGATGATACACAGTTAGCCGGCATCCTGGAAGAGCTGCTCTCTCCAACCAGTTAATTGGCCCAAACAAAGTGGAATGTAGTTTTCTAACTAATAAGCACTGACAATAATGAAGAGGAACTGCAGGGATGGTGGGAAGATAAAGGAATGCACATACCAAAGTTCTGCAACAGTATGAAATGTCAAAGTTCAAGTTTACATGCACAATAACCAGAACTGGCACACGGGTTGTTGGGTGCATAAATAATCTGAGAACCCAAGATGATGACACCAACAACTTACAACTTTATACAGTTGGAGGTTTTAAGAAAAAGAAATGAAGCTTCTCCTATGCACATTCAGATACCCTAGTATTTAAATATCTGCAGGATCTGCTTCTAGGCCAATGCCATCAATGGAGTTGGACAACTGTAGATCCTTGAACTCTGTCACAATGGGAAGAGTATTGGACATAGCACAAGAAGTAATGTTAGCAAAATGCTATTTTTAGTTTATTTCACTTGAAATCAAAATGAGGATCTTGGCTTCCCAGATGGTGAAATTAAATAGCTCTCTCCCTTGCAGTAGAAAAAATAAGTACCTTACTTGGGAAGGGAAAGTCTAGGTAGAAGTTAAGTAGCCAGGTTGATTATGGAAAGAATAAGAGTATTCAGCGAAGCAGAGTAAGGATTTTGTCACAGGGAGGGAGAAGCAGAGTCTTTTGTGTACAGTGGTTTATTGCTGGCTCTAATGGCATCAGGATAATGTTACCAGGGAGCCTCTACACAATGAAATAATTTACTGTCATCTCTTATATCCTGCTAGCACAACGATGTAGTCTCCATAGACCTACTCCTAAAACAGTTTGATAGCCAAATTCAATCTGTAGCGTTGTCACGGAAGATGTCATAACCTGACCTAAAAAAAAATACTCGACACAATTGTCAGTTTATTCATACAAAACTGTCATGAATTTATAATATCCTTTGGAAGGATTATTATACGGACAGATTTGCTGAGGTCTAAAGGGCACCAGGCCTTCCTTTTCTTTCCCTCGCCCAGGCTCCAGTGCTGGCAGCCCCCGCAATCCCTAACGCTGCCCGCAGCCACGGCTTCTCAGCTCCCCTGAGCCCAGGGAAAAGCAGCAACGCTGTTCAGCCCCGAGAGCCTTGGGGGGCCATCGCCTCCTGCTCCCCACAGCAGCCCCCACTTCCTCCACGTGGGCTCAGCGGCCCAGCACGCGGATGTCCCTATCATGAGTCTGGGCTGGAGGGATGATCTCACGCTGGGGCTGTGCCTCCAACCCTCCCACAGCCCACAGCCCACAGCCCACAGCCACATGCGCTGCTGGATAAGATAGCCGGGAGCCATGACAGATACCATTTGCACAGCTGGTTGGCTTGTTCCCTCACAGAGCTGGAGGTCCCCAGGTTAGCAGCATATTTATCAGGCTGTTCAAAGGCCTTCCTGGCCTTGAGAGGAGTTACATTCAGAAAAGAAAGTACATAAAAATGGAGTAACAGCTTTTCAGTGAAAGAGGACAGTTTCCTGTCTCTGTTCTGCTCACATCTGCTCGGTTTTCTGACAAGAGTTACATCTTTACTACTCTTTTACAACACACAGCCAATACAGCTGTAAGGGAGTCAGCTGCTCGCGATACTAGCCTTTGTATTACCAGCAGTATTAGTAACTTTAATGAAGGTGTAAAGTCTGTTTTACTGAAGATGCATGAACCTGAAATAACTTTGACTTTCATAACCCAGGGTGAGTCGGAAGAATTGGCATGTAGAGGAAAAAGGAAAAAAACAATCTTTGTTTGAAAATTAAACAAAACTGCAATGGAATTAGTCACAATAAACTCTGCTTTAAGACTCACTTTTCAGAATAGATTTCATTTTTAAAGAATAACATTGAAAGATATAATAAGGTATGATATAATGTATCTTTTATAGGGTAGTATAAAGACTTAAAGAACCTACTGAATTCTGTTTTCAATGAAGATGTATTAAGTAAATGCTGCTGTATTCTCTAGAGCTATACAATTCTTGTAATCTTTTCTTCAGAGGCCTTTGGCTAATTCATAATTCAAAATGTTACTCATTTCCCTTCCCGTCTGTATGTCATCTAAAGACGTGCATCCAATACATTGTCCTGTGGATCTCTCTATATTATACACATCCCAGTTCCTGTTATGTATACATTCCTTTGTAGGGATGTGATTTATTTCTTTAAGCACTTTCCCATCTTAAAATGTCAGATGCTTCCTGTACTTACATACAAAGAAGTTTAAGCTCCCAAAGGTACTGAAGTTCAAGAAAATTCTCTGGACAGTATGAATTTACCAGTGAATCTTTGGGAAACATACAATTCCCCCTCCTTTCCTCAGCTCTCTAACATAACTTTATTTCCTAAGTGCTTAACACTTCAGTCATCAAGAAGATTGAACAGAGGTATGGTTTTGAAAAAAAAAGAACCTAAACTGAACTTTCTAAAGGTTTCTTGTTCCTCAAGTAGAAGCTTTGATTCTCAAGGGTTATCACTTGTGGCACACAGGAACTTGTCAAGATTAGGAAAATGGGATTTCAAGGCTGACTTTTATCTATTTCCATTATCTGAATCTTGCTATCTTTTGTAAATAAGATTTTTTTCCCTCCAAATAACTTATAAAGCTTTTCGGGTAAGTAAGGAAAATAACATTATTACTTTACTGGGTTTCAGATTGGTACCTAATAACAAAACCAAACTGTATTAACCAACGTGGTTAGATCATAATCAGCTGCCTATCACTGGGTTCTCCAGCAGATTTCACCAGCTAAAAATGAAAGATGTTTCTTTTACTGTATTGTAAAAATACAGCATTATATAGAAACAGTTTGCAAAAATAAAAGTCTAACTTTGCATAAGATTGCTCAATTACTGAAGCTCTAGGTGAAGAAAAACCTGTGCTGATCTTGTTAAATTCTGTGGAGGAGCCATGCCTCTCCCTTGCCACTACCTTAGCTCCTGCAGTCTTAATCCATAAAACCACACTGAACATACAGTTACACTCAGCTTGAACCACAGCAGCTAAGAGAATGGCTCAAGCAGGGCAGCGAGCCTGCACAAAAATGCCACCTTAGGCCCCCCCTCACTAACAAAACCACAACATTGGCGCAGCACAGCGATGAGAGGACATGAAATGAAAGCACACAGGGAGTGGGATGACTGGTGGCGGTCAAGAAGAGCGTATGTTGGAGGTGTGGACTGCTACTGAGATGAATGGGATCTTTCTAGTTCACCTGCAAAGGTACCTAAGTCCAGTACTGCTGTTAACAGAATATTTGTGTCACTTACCAACTCATAAAAACAACCACTGGCTTCTTCAGATTGACTCATTTTAAAACAAGAAACAAACAACAGCAACATCCTTTGTAACGACAGCTAATGCTTCGAAGAGAGAAATGTATTACACGACCGTTCTTCTCTGAGAGCAAGAGCATTTTTCAGTGAGGTTATTCAAACTCAGTATGTCTAAGGTATAAGATGTTTTCCTCAGAGCAATTAGCCCTGCAATTTCAGCCGAGCATTTGAAGACTTGAGTACACAGGGAAATTGGCCCAAATCACTCTTCTGTACTAGTCCCCACCGGTAATAAAGGCTCTGAAGGCCAAAGGAAGGCATTAGTGCAACTCCCTTAACAGGGTGTAGACATGTAACTAATTGGGAACCAGTAAACAATTCTGGTATTGAAACACAAAGCAGATAATCTCACTCACACTACTTCAGTCATTTTCTTCTCATGTGGCTGACTGGAATAAAACTGCTAAAATACTGTTTCCCTCATGCCGAAAAAGATCTAGGGGATATAATAGATCACAAGCTGATTAGGAGTCAACAGTGTCAAGCCATTGTGAAAAAGGCAAACAGTGCACTAAGCTGTGCAAACAGGAGCAGGGCTTGCAGGACATGGAAAGTAATCCTGCTCTGCCCAGCCCTGGTACGGCCCCAGTGGGAACACTCGCTCCGGCGCGGGGTCTCATTCTCCAGCGGAGATGCAAAGTGGCCTGAGAGAGACCAGAAGAGAGAGAGGAGAATAAACAGAGGTTTAAAGCATGACCAGCGAGGATGGTCATGGAGGAATGAATCATATGTGCACAGCCTAAACAAGAGAGTGGGGCGGGGGAAACGTAACAACAATTTGCAAATACAGAAATCGTGGCTGTGGAGAGGACGAGAACAACTGGTTTTCTCGGGTGGGGGGGTGGATAAGGAATACCGGATTTGGGATGGAGTTTGCAGGCCCTCTCAGGCAAAGCAAGGGTTAACATAGGCATTAGCAAGGAAGCAGCTGAGAAGGCACACAGCTGCAGGGGATAAAAACCCCGGGGAGAGGACCAACAGGGGAGGGGGCTGGGGGAGCCTCTGGGGCAGAGTCACGGGCTTGAGGGATGTGTAAGCAGATCCTGGTCTTATCTTTGGCAGGTTACTGGCCTTCTTGTTTGTATTGATTCTGTGTGTTTGGTTATGAAATGGGTATCTTTTTCTAGGCCTGCAAAAAAACCCTTTTATAAGGTTTTATTAAAAAGAAATAGTGCAGCAGAACTTGTCACATCTGGCTTAAAATGTGGTCAAAGTGCTGAATCTACTAAGGTAGGAGGGTAACTTTTGCCTAAGGGAAAATATTTAAGCTCCTGCTACTAACAGAAGATTCAAACTGAGGAGCTGTACCTTGGGAGCGGAAGGCTTTAGCTGGTGGAGGGAGAGTGATAGCAAGAAGCTTCTGCAGAAAAGAGAAAAATCATGAAATAGGCTGAGGCCCAGCAGCTCTAAAACTGGGGAGATGACAGGTGTCTGGATCTTTTTGCTAAGGGGAAAAGATCTTGGCCTGCCAGATTTGAGTGGCTTAGAAATCACAGCAAGATCAAAGTTAGATATTAAGAAAATCTAAAGGTAAAGATAGCAAGGACTGCAATAAATTGCCTGAGGATGTTATGAGGCCTCTGTTGCTGGAGGTAGGCCTTTGAGAACAGGCTAGTAGGTATTTGTCAGGAATGACAAAGCTGATCCTGTCTCAGGATGGCAGGGCTACCAGATGAGCTTCTGAAGCCCCACTCTGCCCTATTGTACTACAATGAGAAATACTGCATCCTTTTTTCTTGTCACTCAACTGTGATGTTTTATAAAAATAACTGAGCATTTCTGGAAGCTCAAAGCATTATTTGAATAGAAGTGGTTTCAAAACTAGCTCCAAGCTGAGTATTTTACCTACTTTGTTGAATGACGCTTCAACGTGGTGTGCTCTGCAAATGCTTCAGTACTGAAGCTTGTAAAGTCAGTGACAAATGTGTTAGAAGAAAACTATACTCACTCTTTCTGTCTTTCCAATAAAGAGACAATTAAATTAAGTTGCCCATGAGCTCCACAACATCAACAGATTTGTTTGTAAGTTACCCTTCAGTTACAGTTTGATCTTTTCAAAATGAAACTAAATCCAAGACTACTTGGCCTAAATAACTCCAGCAATACCCTACACAAGCAGTCCTTTTTCTCTTTTTTTGAACTCCCAGTGAAATCAGTTGAGGTCTGTCCTCACAGGTCAATAGGTCTAAGCTGTCCATACCGTAACTAGTCTGTGTCATTTTTTAAATAACAGAGATGAATGTAAAGCAAGCAAAATAACTTTCTAGATGTCTTTCCACTAAGATGAGGAAAATTTCTATTTGATAGCTAAAGCTTCCAGAATTTGCAAGCTTTAGGTTCACAGTAGTGACCCTCAAGAATCATTATTTTATGAGAAATAAAAGCTAAAAACTAGTATTATGAGAAATAAAAGCTAAAAACTAGTATGATGAGAAATGTCTTTGATTCTGTAATGCTTTTAGCTGTAAGAACTGCTCAGTGTGCTGTTCCCTGCCACTCTGAAAATCTTTCAAGTATAGCAACTGAAAGCACAACTAGGGCCAAACCATTTTTGCTTGCTTCTCCGTGGGTTTGCTGTGACAGCATTAGGAGGCCTCTTTCCATTCTGACCCACATGGAAGAGGAATAAGCCTGAAACAATGGACTCTATTTTGAAAATTACTTAGTTGTCCAAGAAGACAGAAATGCCTGCTGGATTTTCAAAAGCCGGCAGGTTAGAACTCTCACAGTGGAAGTTAGATAGCTTTTGTGTGCTTGTGCGCCTTTAAAAGTCTGTCCAAAATCCCCCCAAAATGAAAATCACATTTTAACTAGATGTTTGTATTTAATTACTCTCTGTGGTCAGCTACAGAATACAACTTAGAAAATATTTCTGGTGGTTTTGATTGGTTCTGTTTTCCGTGGGGAAGGAAGCACGGGGTTTGCTCTGCATTTTGTAGACTGCTCCGCATAATGAGGCACTGGTCCCTGACTGGGACTTTTGTTCGGTTCAGCACGAGTAAAGCAATACTCTGCTACACTTTCTTAGATAAAGCAAGGCATGCAGGCAACATAAAAGTGCTAGCAGCCTTTGTCGCCAGAAAAATAAATGATCATATTTAGCAGTGCTGTTCAGAGAGATTAAACTCAGGCTGGATGGAGAGAAGCTGTATAGATAATTTGAAATAGATTCTGAGGGTGAATTACTGCTTGGCTGCCTTCCTCACCTCCTCAGTTCTCAGATTTGTGTGCCAACAAACATTTTAAGATAACTCTGCTCTTTTTGCTCCTTGAATTGTCTAGCTGTTTAACAGGCTCTTCAGATAAACAAGGGATAATCTCAGGATTTTGCTCAACAAAGATTGCTTTGTGCAAATTTTAAAAATTCAGAACAGGTTGTTATACGGGGCCTGGTCTTGTGATCCCTTTTAGTTGCAAATACTTTCAAGGGAATAAGTGGTTGGACAATCATAGTTTCAGTAAGTAAATGATCAATAATGATATTATTACCACCAACAAATATTTTCCCATTTTTAAAGGTTATTAAAAAAATAAAAAAAAAGGCACTGGTAGCACTGGCTTGACCACGGAAAGTGCTGACTGGAGAGATACAGGTTAAAAAACGTAACTGGAGAGCAAGCGGGAAACTGCAGGCACCATTTCTGTAAGAAATTAGGGCCTCCACGGACAGGACCTTCAGGCCTGCCACAGCCTGACCAGAGCCAGGCCGGGGGAACGCCGGAGGTGATCGCAGCGAGCAGAAACGCTTTGCAGCGACACACGGCAGCCTTCGGCCCAGGCAGCCGCCTCCAGCCGGCCGCGGCCCGCCCCGGGCTCCCTCCGGCCCGAAGCTGAAGCCGCCCCGGGACGAGCTGCTGGGCCCCGCCGCCTCCCCTCAGCACCTCGCTGCTCGCCGCCCTCGCAAGCTGTCGCGGCGCTTCCGGCCTCTCCAGCCGCCGTAGCGGCCGTGGTTCCTCCCGCTGGGGCTTCCCCACGCCCGGAGCGGGGCTTTCGCGCCGCCGGCGCTGTGCGCGGGGCGGGAGAGGCCTGACGGCCGGCGGGCCGGCTGCTCCCCGCGGAGGAGGGGGAGCGGGTCTGAAGAGAAAAGCGGGGGCGGCTGGCTGCCCGCGCCCGGCTGGGAGCCCCGGCTCCTCCAGGGCGCTACGGGACAGCCGGCCGCTGAGCGATCCCCCCCGCCGCCGCTCCTCCCTGCGGGGCGGAGGCGGCCATGGCGGAGGCGGGGAGAAGCGGCGGGAGCTCCGCCGCCGCCCGCCGCCCTGTGCCCGCCCGGCCGGCGGCGGGGCCGGGCCGCGCCGTGCAGGTGGTACGTGAGAGGCGGGGGGCGGCCGGGGGGGCGCGGGCTGGGGAGGAGGAAGGTGCCGAGAGTCCCCTGCTGTGCGCGGCCGTGGGGGCTGCGGCTGCTGGGCGGAGGAAGGCAGCGGCGTTCTTCAGGAGGGGTTTTGGCCTGGGTGCTGTGCTGTCCTTACAGGCAGGTGGTTACACGGAGTTTGAAAAAAATAGTCTTAAATTTTTTCTTACAATATTTTTTTTTTGTTACTCCATGTAATAATGCATTTTTTAAAAAAAAAAAAAATTTTTCTTTTACAAATTTAAACACATACAACTGCTGTTTCACAACAACTTAGATGTAGTGAGGCAAACATCTGAAAAGCAAAAACAGACAGGTAAATGGGCAAGTAAAAATGATGAACAACTTCACAGAGTCTCCGATCTAAAAACAGGTCGGAGTTTGTGGCCTGAAAATCCTTCTGGGTTTATTTAAAGTATCACATATATGTGATTTGACAAAACTAGTATGTTTCTGCCAACAGCCATGAGTTTCTGAATGGTTTGGAACAGTGACTCACATGAAAACTTCATTTAAAAATACCAGTTTCTGACTTCTGTAAAATCTTCAGCAGTATTAAATTTTTAGAATTTATTTTCCACATTCAGATATGGTGGCAGGTAGAAGTCAACTTGAAGTGTATAGAAACTGTACATTTCTTTTTGGAGTTGTTTATCATATATAGCCTCAGCAGAGGATGATGATGGTATTTTTTTGAGGCAAAACATTCAGTTGCACGGTTTCTGTCACTCTTTATTTTAACCTCACATTTCTCCACTTCAGTCTTATGATTGATGTATTGTTTTTCAGTGGTCTAGCTGAGTGAAGAAGGGAGTTTTTTGGTTGAGTACTAAATTTGTAGAAGAAAGGGGATTAAACTATCTGGTAGCCATTTCACATTCTGTCATTTTTGCCACACATCAAAATTAATTTTGCAGTGAAGTCAAGAATCATTACTTTCAGCTTAGCGATCACAAAACTATATTACTAAAAATACTTAAAACCACTTAAGATCTTATTCTACAATGTGTGAAGTTCAGGGCAAACCAGGTAGTGTCACAATGTTCAAATCCAGGTCTGATTCATAGTTCTGTGTTTTAAGTGTTGTACTTGGCTCATAGGCCATGAAAGTGTTGGATTTTGCTCTATGTCTTAGCTAATGAAATTATAATTCTGACTCAGTTGTCACTCAGGTGATCTTGTAATGACAAAAATACATTACTGGTTTCCAATTAATGTCCCTGTGTTGACTCAAAATTACTTTGAAAGAGCATTATGCATATTTCTGTAGTTCCCTGTTATGGTAACAGTCTTCAAATATATGAAAGGCTGCTGCAAAGAGAACTAGAACAATAATCTGTGCTGGGATTAGGAAGTAGCTTTTGGCATAAACTGCAGCAAAAGGACTTCAAATGTTGGGAAAACTATTCCAGGTCTCCCTTCTGGCTGCTTTTAGAGATTGCCTTGCAAGGTTGGTGTTTCCATCCCTGGGGGTTATGGTTGGTCAGCAATGATACAGCTGTACTTGATCTTCGTTTGGGACAGAAGGAATACAGAAGGTCTCCTGAGGTTACCACCAGCTGTTTTTTGGTGGTTTTTTTTGTTTGTTTGTTTGTTTGTTTTGTTCTTTTTTTTACGATGAATCATCTGCACCTGTAAGTGAAATAGTGCCCTGGTTCATGTTTTTCACTCTTTAGATGAACCAAGGAGATTAAAGTATTCTGATACAGTCACACAATGGTAAAGGCCAATTTACAAATGCTCAGTTTAGCACAAGTACCAACTGCAAATTTTAAGCCAGGCTACAAATGCAGAAATGAACTAGGGAGAAATGAAGGTTTAGCTCTGTGGTGTTTTTAACTTACCTTTGGCTCATTAAGGAAAAAAAATAAATGCAGAAGAACAGTGAACAAAGTAAGGATGGTAGAACCTAAGGAACTTTTAGTATACAATGTTAGCAGTACACTGATATTTTATTCATATTGCTATGTACAGTTATTTGTATGGATTTGTTTAATGTTTTCAGATTTTACACAGAAGTGTTATCAGCAATCCAGCTCTGTACCTTATTTTGGCAAGTGTCTAGCTGTCTAGCTCACCGTTGTGCTTGTTCTATGGAAGCAGAGCTTGCTCACAGTAATGTGTTTAAGAGTGTGCTAATATATTATGAGTTATTATATTGGGTTCGGGGTACCTTAGTGCCATCGTGTATTTATGGGTTATTTTATGTGTGCTGCTGTTAAAGTACTACTTCTTCTGTTTTCATTTTAAACAAAACAGAGAGATCCTAACATAATCTTGGTATTTTGCACTGCTGTCCTGACTTAAAAGAGGAGTTGTTATGAAAAAAAAAGCAAAGAAGTTCCAGTTTTACAGTTTTCAAGCCAGTTTGTGATGGCACAGTCAAATTTTAACTGAGTTAGAAAGTTGGAAAGTCATTGATTTTTCTGGATGTGCAAAACTGTAAGAGTTTATATTGTCATTGGAGGAATTGGAGAGCCCTTTTCTTTCTGAATGCATATTTTAGATTGATTAGTATGGATGTACAGGGTTGTATTTTAATTGCCCTGTAGACATAAGGGATATTAAAATGCTGAGTCAATCGGATATATTGGTTTAGTATCTCAGATTTTTGCTTTTTTTTTAAGTCTCAAGGTACTAATCTGAGTCACAGTTCTGAAATAATCTTTTTTTTGTCTGTATGTTGTAAATTTTTGGTAATTGGCTTCCCATTTTTCTTTGTTTATTTCTCCTTGTTATACTCATTTATCTCTCCAAAAAAGAGGTCAAAGACCTACTTTGCTTAAAATTTTAGTAGCCTTCCTCTTGGTTCTTTTTGCCTGTTAAACTGCCAAAAGTAAGGAAGCTCATTTGTTTTAGACCTGTATGTTTTTTTTTTTTGTTTTGCTGTGAAATGTTGTTAAGTTTCTTAATTGTTAATCATTGTACCATATATCATACTCTGTAATATCTGCATCTACATACATCATACTCTGTAAAAAACCCTAAATGCACTCCTCAGTGTCCACTAAATATATCTGCCTACTAATGTATGCGTTTGCCTGTATTCGCACAGTGTGCATGTCACTAAATCTTGAATAATTCAGTTTCAGTGTTCTTTGTTCTTCTAGTATTTTGTTTCTTAAGATTCTCATATGCTCGCAATAGGAACTAATCCTCTGTTTCTTCAAACTATGTGTTTATGGTTACACCCCATGATGAGGAGTTTAAGTTCTGTTTCTAGGAACTTCTTAAAATGTCCCATGAGACTTTTTACGAGTTACTTAGGCTCTTTGCCTGAAGTTCCCCATCTATAAGCGATCTTAACAGGTACGGTTTGGACTCTCCCTTTACAAACACAGCCAGTATATTACCGTGCTGATTTCTTAGGACGTGCATTCTGTGAATGGAATGCATTCATTTTGGAGATACTGAAAGAATTTGGAGAGGTTGTTGGCTTTTGCAGGGTGATTAGAACAGTGGTGAGTAATTGAACAGAGAAATCCCTTGTCTCTGGTTTGTAACCAATTTTTAAATGTTTCAGGTAAGTTTTCATGCTCTGTGTGTATGTGGCTGGGCCGAGAGAGGCTGTGATAGGAAAGCCTGCAGTTGAAATGGTAGGTTACGGAACTATATTGTATGTCATCTTCCAATGTGCTGAATAGCAGTGTCAGAGAGACTCGGTTTTGAAAACATGGCTAGAGACCAAGATACAGGCTGCATATGTGAGCATCTCCAATTAGGTAGTGAGCTTAAAGAAAGATTGATGAGTAAGATACATTAGTGGAAGATGAAAGTAAAGAGTGCCATAAGAAATGCAGGAATGCTAGAAACAGGTTAGTGTGGTGTTATGGATGTTTTGCTAGCATTTTTGGTTCAGTAGGCTCCTTTGTTTCCTTGGAGATCTACCAAAAGCTATCTTGTAAAGCTCAAAAAATTATAGAGAACAAAGCAAATTGTATGTTTTTAAATGAAAATAAAGGATCTTTGCCTACTTTTGTGTTTTTAAGATGCGTTTTTGTGAAAGTTAGTTTCAGAAGAACCTGACATTTCCCCTTTTTAATGAATGTTATTCTACTGTAAGTAAATAAAAATAGTGCTTACTGACATACGTTTGTATTTTTGTTTGGTTTTTTTGCAGTCTGTCATTCTGCCCGTTCACAATAGCGAATGCTGGTTAGATGAATGCTTGAAGTCAGTTTGGGAACAAGATTTTAAAGAAACCATGGAGCTGTCAGTTTTTAATGATGCCAGTAAGGTAGGTTTCAGACCTTATTTAAAATACCGCCCAAATACATACTGTCTCTGGTAAGAATTTTTGGTTTGGACTGCTTGGTTCACCATACATGTTGAAATAGCTATGTCTGTGTCATCATTTTCTAGGATGGTTCAGCTGAAATAATTGAAAAATGGAAGATCAAGTTGGAAGATGCTGGTGTTCCAGTAATCATTGGTAGTAATGAATCACCTCAACCTCGAGGCGGTAGGTAGCTTAATAGTGATTTTTGGAGAGTTAGGTTGTTATCACAGGCATCTTCTGGTTTTTAGTTTGAGAAGTGTCTTTGTAGCCACTTGCATTGCAATGGAAAAAAGCCATTGTTTTCCAGAGCTCTCCTTTCAAATGCTCATTCCAATTTAGAATTTGGCCCTGTTGGTTTTAGCTGTGTAGAATTTGTTTATACGTCCAGGAAAAAAGAACTTGGCTTAACACTTGCGCTGTACTCTGCAAAAGAATTTTGTTTAATTGTAGGATACACAATGTTGTTAATGCTTACAATTTTATTCTGGCTTTCTGATATCTGCTTTATCTTCAGGAGAGGGGTTTCAAGAAAAAAGAAATCCAAAATCTATTACATAAAGATTTAAAAAGTAAATGCATATCTTTCAGTGTTGTAGAATAGAACCTGAAATAGAACAAAATACGTTTTTTGTATTCCTTGGATGATCAGATCAAAACAGGTTTCAGAAAAATTTTGATGTGAGATGAAAACTCTTACTAAAATCCTACGTATTTCCACAAAGGGCTAAACCAGTATGTTTAGTCAGCTACCAGATAGGTGTGTGGTGTGATTCCCTATTGATTTACGTGCTGATATGAATTACATTTACCCACTGGTGGAGATAACAAACAAATCTCTCCAACAGGTTTTCTTTTGCTTGTTTTGGTTGTTTTATGTTTAGGATTTTTTAGCAGACAAATTTGGTAAAATGTGAAATAGAAATAAAAGTATATTTGTATGTATTTTGAAGGATGTACTTTGTAGAGGCTGGTGTTGAATTGCGTTGAAGTTGGAGGATCGTGTGTGTTCTGAAGGAGAACAACAGGACAAAGCAAGCAGAACAGTGTGCTCCCATTTCATGTGGAAGCTGTATAACTAATGTTTCTATCATTCTGGATTTTGTGACAATGAGTAGACAGGTGGGAATTGATGTAAAACTGGTTCCAAGTCTGTCTCTTTCAGGTTGTCTCACTTGAAAGGCACACTTTGGAAACACTGTAACACAAAATCTCCTCAGTTTCTGTTTTTTAACAAAATGTCCTCTTTGTAACTGGAGAAAAATCCAGGCTTATTACAGAATCCTTAAAATTATCTTGTGAAAAAGCCCAGTTCTGTTTCTGAAAGGTTAATTTTCATCCCCTTGTTGAAACACACAAATAAATAGGGGTTTGTGCACTGAATTCATCAGCAAATTGGTGTAGGCCACTAGCTTTATTTACCGGCGTTTCTTTTGACTACAGACTTCTTTAAAGGTGTTTTTTAAACAGTTGTCAGACCTGGCAATACTGAAGTAACACAGCATAACTGTTACTGTAAATATTTTTAGTATTTTAATAACTCTAGCATAAACTGGTGTTGTTTTGACAGTGCAACTTGTAATATTAGTGTTATTGAGCTGATGATGACAAAGGACAGACAAGGTTTGTAGAGGGAGTTTTTCACTTTTGAGCAACTGATAAAGCTGGAGTTGAGCAATGTCAAGAATTGCTTGTATTCCTGGAAATTTATCTGTCTTCTTTCCCTCCTGCCCCTACCTCAACGACTGGCTGATCAGTCTCCTTTCAAATCTTACTTCTCTTAGTGGCTGATGATCTAGATGCGAAGTAGGTTGTGATTTCTCAGGAAAAAAAGTCAAAGAATAATACCAGAGGTTGTCAGTTATGGTACTTAGGAAAGTTAGTTACTGATGCTTTTGTTAATACCATCTTGTTATATCATATAATTTCCATTTGTATAAAACATTTTCTGTGTATAAGGTCTTGTTCCTAGTACAGTATTGTATTTATCATGTGTGTAAACTAGTTTTCAGTTTGCACACACAGGTGCAATGTTTTGACAATACTTTATGTTAGAATTCTGAAGTCAGTTCATCTTTGCACTTTAGGAAACTGAAACTAAAACTAAATTCAAGTTGTGAACTACAAGGAGTATTTTGTACCATTAGAGAGATGTCAGATTAATTTTTGTTTTCACATGCAGTTGTCAGTTTTGGGATAGCTGAAACCTGAACAAATCTGTAATAAATTGGGGGTGGGGGATGCAGCTGTGGGCATTGTTTTAAATAATGGTATGAAATGCATAGTTCTTTTAAAAAAACAACACCAAGCTTATTCATGTGGAAGTCACTCTCAGGTCATCATTAAAATGAGGACATCTTTTCTTCATGGTTGTTACATTTTAGGAGCAGGTTACTTGAAATCCATAGTATTTGTTTGCTTTCAGTGATTTACTTTTATTATGTTAAGGACTAGTTACAACTGTAAGGAGTCTTTCCTTTAAAAGAAGATGCTTTAGTACAGAAACAATGTACTAGTCAGGCTTCACATCTTCAACTATTTACACAAGATTAGGATTTATTTCTGATTCTTTTCTAACATGTAAAAGAAAGAGGGGGAACCTAGGAAAAAAGAAAGGGTCACTTGCCTAAAAAAAGGAAACCTTTTTCTTTCCAAGAGTGAGGAATGTTAATATCTCACTGAGGCTTAAGTTTTTACGGCTGTAACCATGGTAACAGGCTCTTTTCACCAAGTAAGCAGGCCTTACAAAACTCAGAGACCTGGCACAAACATTTCATTTTGTTCAGTAGAGTAATATTAAAGAAAATTTTTTACTCGTGCCAAACATAAGATTCATTGTGGTGAAACAATTTTTAATATCTAGTTTCTTCTATGGGGAGTTATATCTCTCTTATTAATAATTTTTAAATGTGTGTTTTCTTCTCAGCTCTCTAGAAAAAAAAAAGCTGGTATATTAAAAGCTTCAGGATGGTTTCTATCTTACTCTTAGAAATAAATATTTTCCAACTTCTTCTCATAACAAATACTAAATATTTCATGATTGTATTTAAAGTGTTTTATTTGAAAATGAGATCTGAAATATTTCAGAAAGTTCATACAGTAATATAATCATCATCTTGTAGTTGACTTTGAGTCTCCTTCACTTTTTTTTTCTACATTATTGGTTCCTAGTACTTAATTATTTTCTGCTGAATGTTGTTGAAATAGAGGGGTATACTAATGACAGCATTGAAATGTAAGTACAGGCTGCTTTACAGCTCATAATGATGTATGACAGTGCGGATTTGATTGATGTTGGGCAAATTTAGTTCTGTCCTGTTCTTTTACCTCTTCCTTTAGTAGGGACCTCCACACTATTAAGGTTTTGCTTGTTTGGCATGTCCAGACCTGCTAACTGCATCAGTTGTTTCCCACTGAAACTGCTCATGCCAGAATTGAGCTCTGCTGTTGTGGTAGCTACTGACTTTGCCAGCTGCTTTTTTACTGCCAATAGGAAGGAGAATGAGAGTAACTGTATATGTGAGATTAGATTAATATATGTATAAAAAGTAACACGTAAGTATACTGTAAGGTAATAAGTCCAAGAAATCCACTATGAAGAGAGGTGAAGGTGAGGCTTAAAATGCTCAAAATACATAATAAAAGAGTAACGCAACTACAAGGAAGAGACTTTATTAGTAGTGTTCTGTTGGTAGTTGACATAATGTTCCCCTGAGGCAGTAAGAAATGCAGTCATAAGTCTTTTTCTGTACTTGGACAACTCAGCAGAATAGCCGAGGAGCGTGTGCATTAAAACTAAGTGAACATTTGAGCCCAGTTAAATTTGTTTCCTGAGCAAACTTAAAACCTTTATCACATAAAAAGAGTAGAGAATTACAGAAGTCTGCTTTTTTTCAAATGCAAAATCAGGAACTTTAGGGATAATATTATTTGAAATTATCCTGCTCGACTTCATGGTGAGATTTTCTGGCTTTACATTTTCAACTTTCCCATTAAAGAATAAAAACTCCACTATATTGCATATCTTCACATAATTTGGTTTGCATGTCAGGGCAATCTTTTGCTGGATTCCCCGACTTGGTTCCATAAATACTTCAAACAAAGCTTAAATGTTACGTATATGACTAAGTGGAATTCATATAGCATTTTTCAGAATAACACTGTATATAGTGTTGTCTTTTCTTAAAATGCTGCCCAGGAGAAGAATTCAAAGACCAGAATGCTCTTAGGTAGACTTGTCCATAGAAACATTATCCCGGGTAAACGCTCCTACCTTGCAGATGATTTCAGTGGTAAGCTGAGTTCATCTTATTGCTGGTTGCTGTAGTCCCATCCTTAATCTTGTCTGTGTATTCCTGCTTCCTCCCTCTTTTTTCTGGCTCTGCCGTTTGTTTAACCCTCTAGTGCTGTCATCTGCTTCAGAAATTATGCTGACAAAAAAGTTGTCTTTTGGTTCAATTTCCAGATATGGCTTGGTAAAAGATTCAACAAGTGTCAGGGAGTCAGAAACTAAACGATGCTACGTTGTCATTTGACTGAATTTATATTTCAGTGTGGTCTTCCATAGATGGTATAACATGTTACGGCATAAATAAGCCAAGTTTGTGCTCCTTGTGCATATATTCTTCTGCTTTGGCTCCCCTCTGCATTACATCTGCCATTACATAAATGGTGCATGAAAATTTTGTATTTGCTTACATTATAATTAATAAGCATAATGGCAGAGAACTGTTTTTGAGTTGTGAGGACCTGTCCCCCCGATGGGAAGAACAAGTTGCCTAGCAATCTTTTGTTCTTTCTCTGCCTTTTTATGACTTGTTACTAGTTGTTATGACTTAAGAGATGGGTATGTATGTACAGCCAAGGGTTTTCAGCATCTGCTCCTTGCAGGGGGGTTGAACTCGATGACCTTTAAAGGTCCCTTCCAACCCCAACAGTTCTGTGATTCTGTGATCTGAGGTGTACTGGATGTGAGACCTGGATTGCTGGACTCTTCAAGATACACATTACATCTTTGTGGAGGGCTAGCAAAAGTAGTCTAATTCTACTTGCTGGTAGAATTCTAACGCGAAGAATTGATAACTACTCAGAGAAGATGACTGAAATAGGCATACTATTTAAATATTTACAAATTACCTCTTTTTAAATAGGGGAAAATTGCATACTTTACCTGATAGTGATTTTCGTATTTCCTTTCATCTGTTTGTGACTGTAGTAAGATTTAAAAAATAGAAAGGTAAAAACTACCACGTAATTTTATCTTTGTTTTCTCAACAGTTGGATTTGCTAAAAATCAAGCAGTAATTCAGAGCTCAGGAACCTACCTCTGCTTTCTGGATTCAGTAAGTTAATGCATTTTCTATAACAGTTTTGTCAATAAAATTCTTTCATTTTTTCATGTAGTCATTGGTTTCCCTTGAAGACAAGCTGTTTAAAAGTGTTTGGGTGTTAAATGTGCTGGTTACTGTTTATAGCTGTAAAGTTGTCATCCAACCTGTAGAAGGCCTACAGCCTTTACACTATTCTTTGATCCTATCAGATTTCACAAGCTGTTGTGAGTAGGGTTGGGCAAGGTTGGTATTTAGGAGTTTCGAGGATTTTTCTTTCCCAAGTCATTCAGAAATTATATTGATGAGAAACTAAGAGCTAATCTACTGGCTTTTTGATGCAAAATAGGAGAGGTCTCACCTTGCATCTTGAATTTTTTTTTCTGTCCTTTGTTGGATACCTTCTGTGAACCCATTCAGCTCGCTAACCTACAGATAACTATCTGACTTTATGCAGCTTAATATACAGTGAAGTGTTTCACAAATGCGCATAGCTGATCTGAGGAATGGTGCCGTGTGGCTAGGATCAGGCAAGAAGAGCAAGACCTTTAAGGCTCACTGATCTCGTGTAATTTCACCTGAAGATTGATTCTTTCCTCTGAAATGGAACTGAACTGTGGTGTAGTGTACTACTAGGAGGAACTGGCTGCTGAAAGTGTAACTTAATGTTATGGTTGTCTGTGCTTATTAGAAAGTGTCAAGAGAGCAGGGATGGAAACTCTACAGCCTTATAACCACACAGGTTTTAGTTTGGGTGATCTTTCAGTTTGCAAACTCCATTTGTTGAATCAACTAGATACAAGGATTTTTTTTCCTTTGTGTGTTAAAATTTTGTGAATTAATCAGTGTACTGTTGCAAGACATGGTAAAGTGTTGGTCTCTTTCTTCTGACCCAAGGCAATGCAGCAGAAATGTTGTCTTACCATTTAAGGAATTAAGTTTTGCAGGTGGCTTTCTGGCCTTTATTCTTGCTTTTATCGAGTTATTACTGTATTTAGCAACACAGTGTGCCTTTTTAAATGAGTTTATTTGACTTTATCCTGGTTTCCCTTTAACAGTTTGTTGGTTTGGGGTTTTTGTTTGTTTTACAGCATGTATTTCATGTAAATCTTTGTATATAAGTTTATGGAGGGTGAAGCTTTGAAATGCAATGTCTGATAGATATCAGTATGTGTGGTAATTTCAGAAATAAAATTTTGAACATCCCTTGAATACACAGAACTCACAATCACAGATACAAATTGAATGGTGTTTGGAAACGTCAGTTTCTCATACATCAAAAAATATAAATTTCATATCCAGCACTGAGCATCAGTGTTTCTTTCATAAACAAATTATTTTGAGGAAGTATGAGTACAAAATCTGCTGCTCTGTTTTTGATCGCCTGACTCACCAGATTTTGAAAGAGCCTAGGGATGTCATAAATTATGCCATGAAGTAATTGGACTGATGCCAGTGTTGTTGAGATGAATGAACTCGGGATCCAGTTCTTTTTGCATTACTTCAGGTAGACACAAACCCAAGAGCCATTGAATTTACATGAATGATTCTATGGACTTAACTCCCCTATATTGAGAGTTTATGAGGCTGTTTATGCATCTAAAATGAAAAATAATAAAATAGATCTTATCTGAACTTTGCAAATTGTAAGTATTCCAGGCTTGGACAGATTGTGTGGGGCATTCCAGGGAGCACACAGGATGAGTTACATATGTACTTACGTTGAATGAAGTTAGCTGAGTCCACACAGGCATGAGTGAGAAATTAACCTGCTGTTCTCTTGTCTCAGGGAGCTTCGTATCTTCTGTCTCAAATCTGTATAGAATAATTTACTGAGGTGAATTTTTGATTGGTCTTTTTTTTCAATCCAGACAGATCTGGTTGTTTGTAAATCACTAGCAGTAAACTAGCAAATTAACTTACTTAAATGAAATTAGTTAATATTTTTATAAAGATCTTCTCAGAAGTCTTCATTTGTTATTTACCTTATGGTATTTATGCAGTATGCACCTTCATGCTGCTGTGTTGTTTCTATTTGCTGGCAAACAAATTACAAATTATAAAGGAATATAACAAGTGGTGATTTTGTATTTCTGCAATATTATCATTAGCATAAGTTTATGTTTAATATAATTAAGACCTACTCGAAGTTATTTGAAAATTTTATGGCTTAGAGTGTGGATAAGCTTGGAAGAAGCTACCAAGATTTTCTGTTCTATGCGTTTCTATGCCTGCTATTGAGCTAGATGCTTCAAAATAGAAGGCATTCTGCTATCAGAAGCCTAATTTTGATACAAAAGAAACATAAAATTATTGGAGTTACTTAAATGTGTTTTCTACTCTCTCCTTGCGACTACTGTTTTTTGCTGAAAACAGATTGGAGGAAATAAAATGAATGTGGAAACTGCTTCAAGTCTAAAAATTGCTCAATGTTTTTGCTGTAGTTAGTAAATGTTGTGTGATAATAGCTGAAACACAGATGTTGCCAGCTGTTTAACAACTCCGCTTCTACATGCCACCTACCTTCTTCTTTTCAGTCACCAATCCAGTGTCGGGCTCTCTAGGAAGGAATGTTGATATCAGCCTTTTGGAATGTGCTGCGGTAATGCCAGGGAACTGACCTTCAGAAGCGCAGCCGTAATTTCAGGTTTGCTATAGGTGAATCTGGAGAGAAACGGGGCTGCGTCAGTGCTTTGTGTACTTTTCATACAGGTGGAGAAATTCATCGTGGCTCCTTGTACGTTCGTTTCAATCAAAGAAGTGAAATGAACGTACCAGCGTATTTGGGAGCATCTTTGGAAGGACTGGCTCCAGAGAGACTGTTTTGCTTGCCGTTCCAGCTGGAGTCAAGCTGCTTCTGTTATGTCTCTCAACACAGATTTGTGAGGACAACAAACTGGGAAGAAATGTGGAAAAAAAAAAGGTTACAGAGCTCAGAACTGTCAGAATTTGATCAGCCTATTCTAGTATGAAGTGGCAGCTGTTTGACTAATAGCTACTATGGAGTTTTTTTTGCTGTGGCTGTTGTTACAGATTTCACCTCTAAGCTACTGAGGCATTTTTCCCACCAGGAAAACAAGTAGAAAAATTGAAGATACTTAATAAATTGTTAATATTTAACATTTACAATCTCAGAAAATCTTGGTCACAACAACAGTAGAACTAACTAGTTATGCAAATACATTTTACTGTTTCCTTTACTCTTCTTCACATTGTCTGCAGTTATGACTTTATCTACCAGTTGCATTTTACTGTGACCTTAGTTTGTCAGTTCTCTGGACTGGTTATCGTCTTTGTTGTAATGATGTACCCAGTTGTAGCACAGCAAGACTTTTACCCTAAACTAAAAATGCCTTTTTCTGCTTTGAACTGCTATTTTCATTGCCATTCACTTAAGCATGGCTATACTTGCACAAAACTATATTTCTTTAAAAAGTAACATGCTGCAATTTCTTCCCAATAATCTGTAGTTTCACATTATTTCCAGTTTAGTCAATGTGTTGGAGGGTTCCTAACTGTTAAAGAAGAAATATAAAAATTATCCTTTTTTGACCTGCAGTATTTCAAACCCAGTCCTATTCGCTTGAGTCCTTGATGCACTTGTAGCCTTTTGGAAGGCTCTGTTGGCAATTTTTCGCTGTTGCTGAGATTATTAGCCAGTTCAAAGATCTGACTCTAAACTGTGTTGCCACAGCGTCACTGCTTGCTGAGAGTTGAAAATGGCATAGGGAAATAGTTAAGTTTTATTCACCAAAAGTGTGGGTGGACCACCGGAATTGGCATTCCCGTGTTTGAATTGGCAGCTGCTGACCTGCGCCTTTCCGTTTGTGAGATTTGCTTATATGATTTAAGTTGGGAATGTTAATTCTTAATTGCTGTGAAACTGCATGCTTTTCTTGAATTTCAAGTTCAAAACCACTTCGTTGAGGGGGTATTCATAAAGGTCTTGGAAGAAGGTGCTTGGACCTTAGCTAGCCAGACTTGGTGGATGTTTCAGGGACTCCAGCCTTCAAGCTGGCTTTCAATGATAAACATAGCTGCTTATTTTTACAGTTTCCATAACTTGCTGATTTTGGAAAAATGAATTTCTTGTTAGTTGCCGTTACACATTACAGGTACTAATAAACTTTTGCAATGATCTTCCTTTCTTTCAAATTAACGTCTATATAGCTTAGGAAATGAAGCAGTGATCAGACTTCTTGTATTTGCTTTCTGTTGTTGTTTTAACATACCATTGCTTGCAAATTTGATCCTCTGATTTAAAAACTGAAATAAGCTTTTACTCAAATAGCAGGTAAGGGGGTGTAGTGATGAACTCCATTACCACAGGCCCCTTCTGTCCAGGAAAGTCGTGCATGTTTCTGAACCACTAATGTGCATCAAAAAAATCAAACTACAACTGCTTGAAAGCATCATTGCTTTTGTTGTTCTGTAACATAGTGCATGTATTAAAAACAAATAAAATGCCTCTATCTGGAATGTGAAATGTTCTTTTTCTGTTTCATAAATAAAGAAGCAAACCTTCAGAATTTGGTTGCCATAACCTCTCTACATATACTTTCATCTGTTAGTTAAAGTGGGTGTTTGCAATTGACAGTGAGGATTTTACTTTTGTCTGAGTTTGCTGACTTTGCTATTGAACACTGTGTGAGTTACTTGCTTCCCTTGACTGCAAACATTAACGTAATTTTTTTCAGTGATCTGTGAGAAACTCATTGGGGATCACCTTGGATCTACAGAAAAGCTAGATATAGAAAGGCATATGTCTGCATTTGCTGAGCAAATGCACCAAGGTGGGAGCTGCGTTGGCAGCAAAAGTTTGCTGATCACTTAATAGTGATGCTGAATTAAAAGATTCTGTAAAAAGATTGGAATTAATTTTATATTGATGGAAGGTACTAGTCATTCAGGTGCATCAGAACACTATGGATATCCTCCCATGCAGGCCTTTTTGTTGCCATGCTCAAGAAAAGAAAGGTGCTTGATAAAATCAGCCTCTTAAACTTTGAAGTGTTTTCTTTGTTGTCTCCTTCTTTCTCAATTTAATTTAGAAGTATTTTTTCCAATAATCATACAAGTACTGGCAGATGATTAGGGCGTGTTCTGCTCAGGTGACTTGGGTGTGGTGTCCTGGTTCTGGCTAGGACAGAGTTAATATTCACCTGAGCTGGGAGGAGAACTGGAGCTGGTGGCCCCCGTGGCTGGGGCACCCAGCTGGGATAGTTAACTGATTAGCCAACAGCTGGGGTAAGTTTACCCAAATTAGCTGAAGGGCCATTCCATCCCATGGGACACCATGCTCAGTGTGTCGGTGAGGAGGGTGCTGGGGGGAGCCTCCTGCTACTTGGAAGAAGCTGGGTGTGGAGATTTGTTGTAAGCCATTGTACTGTATTTGTTTTCCATCACTGTTTTGTTTTCTTCTGTTATCGCTGTTAAATTTATTTTTTGTTTCAGCGCAACCCACGTGTTTTTGCTGCCTTTTGTTTACCAGTTCTCCCTTCTGTCCCGCTGGAGGGCGGGGGGAGCGCGAGAGAGGCTGTGTAGTCTGGTCCCGAGCGGGGCTGAGCTACGACAGTGGCCGTTCACTGCGTGATTCTAACGTGTTTGATGGTGTGGGGCTTCTCCAAAAGCCTGCCTTCTGGAAAATTGCTTAGAGTGGGTGTATTTGCTTTGGTATTGCTGTTGGCAGGCCAGTTTTTGGAGGTCCCTGGCCTTTTACTTCCCTGGTTCAAGGAGTTGAACTGAACAATAGCAAAGAAAGATTTTCATTGCAGTCTGAGCAGGTGCTGGCTAAATGAATGACTGTTTGATGGACTGAAACTTTGGAGATGCCCTGTTGTTTCACAGTGAGTCAAACATTTGTCCTGGTGTTGTTCCAGGTTGTATTTTATGTATAATACCTGCAGTGGATGAAGACACTGTTATTGTGGGGATGGAGTGTGTCAGCTCCCTCCTTTGAGCCCAAATACGAAGGAGTTTCCAAAGGCATGTGATGCTGTCTGTAACGTGAGCTTAAGAAAGCACTTCAGTACCGAGCTGTAATTAGCATGTTGGTTTATGTGAACTTGTCCTTGGTTTTAAAAAGTACATGTGTATTGTGCATTGAGTTGTATGTTTTGTTTTACTTTCTGAAGTGCAAACCCCCCCACTTTTAAGGGAAAATCATGAAGTTATCACTATGGAGTTCCAGTGTGGTCCAGGCGGCCTGGTTGAAGAGGCCAGTGAGTACTTGTCATTTGAATTTACCCAAATTGATTCAAGAAACACATACTGGAACAACAACAGCTTTGAGTAATATTCTTAAGCTCAGTCTGCTGATTTAGTTTTCCTTTTCTCCAACTAAACATATGAGTAAAGTAAAACAAAGCAATTAGCTCAGTGTAAATTGTGTGTGTTTTTATAAAGAATGGTGCCTCGGTCGGAAGGAGGACAGCCCAGCTGACAGTTGTGTGACTGGCTTTTCTGATTTGGCAGCGTCTGTGAGCAGCGTGGAGCCTGACAGGAGCAAGGCAGCTTTCTGCAGAAGGGCTGTGTGTGGTGGGGACACAAGCAGGCAGAGTGCCCGTCGGACTGCAAGGTGATGGAGATCACGGCCCCCCGCTGGCAGAAACACATCTGGGCTTGTTTAGAAATCCCTGCTGGCTTTTCTTGTGAAATAAAGTCCTTTTCATTCTCCCAGCTTTCAGCAAATTGTTTTCCTGCTCAGAATGGACACTAGAGAACAGGAAGCATGTTTGTAATCAACACGATTCTTACAAATTCTGGGTTATTTTCAGTGCCTAATGTAGGTTTCTACTTATGTTGGTTTATTTCTTGCTGTTTACCTGTTTGTACATACTTGGATAACAGTAAACCCAGCTATTACCTGAGATTTTTATTATTTTTTCTACAAAGTTTGGTGAATGGGGTCACATGAAAATAGATTTATTTACAGATTCTTTTTTATTTAGTTATCCTATTGCAAGTATATGCTCAGTGAAGGCATGCATTTATCTAGCATTTATTTTAAATGTTTTGTCAGTTCTTTCAGTGGGGGAAAACCTCTTTTCATCTTGTCTGCCTTATATCTGCTAGGAGACAGCCATTAGAGACTTCTGTGTTAAGAGGGAAAATTGAGTTGCAGTGGAAACTTCTGTTAAACTTCTGTGTTTTAAGATTACATACTCAGTGTAATTCACTGCTAGCCTTGTTATCTTCCCTGCTTGCACCTAGGAGACAGAAACTAGGTAAATATACTTCCCTTTTTGATATAGTGGTTACGTTCAGATATGTGGTGGTTTGTTTTTTTTTTTTTCTTTCTGTGACATGACATGAGTGAAAAATATTTTGGAAAGTGTTTGCGTGGTTACTAAGGTCTTGTTCTCAGTTTTAAACCAAAAAAAGATAACCAAACTCTGACTGTAGAAATCAAAGTCTGGCAACACATTTGCTGAATTCAGTATCATAAATACAACAATTTTGATAGAAATTATGTGATTACATAATGTTCAACTGGATAAAACATTTTAGTTGTCCAGTGGTATAGTTGCTTAAACTCCGTAAACTCTTATCAGTACAGTGCATGGTTGGGCATCTCACTCCTATCAAAGGGCTATGAAGTTGAAAAATTTTTAAAGTGCTCTTATTTTGTGCTACAGTCTTTTTGGTTTTACCCAACCAAAGGTTTGGGTTTTAAACACCAGTCTGGAATACAACCACATTACTTACGGCTATTTCTGTATAAATGTATCCTGTCTTCCAGTTTGTGGTTACCTGCTCAGTCCTCAATAGTAAAGACTCTGTAAAGTGTTGAAGTTGGATTTTGAGGTTGGCTTTCTTTTATAATTGCCCAGCCTGAGTCTAAAAAGCTAAATGACTGATGTTGACTTCGTTTTGTCTGGGGTGTGATTCGTATTTTCTGCTGCTGTTCTTTAGCACCTAATTGCTTTATTATTTTGTTTGGGATTACGTCTTAAACTACTGTATTCTTTGTCTTTCTGTCTTTCTCCCTTCATGAACCTGGAAAGTGTAGCAGAACTATACATCAGTGCATCAGATGTGTAAAAATGTTAATTAAAAAAAAAAAAAACAAACAAACAAAAAACCCAAAGACAAAATTATTTTTTTAAATCTTTTTTAAAGGTCATTCAGGATAAGAGCTCATGGAGTTTCCCAGCATTAGAAAATAAAAATGTAATTTTTTTTTAAAGGCATTTTGAAGTATTTGTGCTTATAGTACCCCCTCTTAGATGGATTTTACAGAATACTGATGATCTTGATGATAGCCTAAGACCCAAATTATAGACTTGCTAGTTTTGCCAATAGCATCAAAATGACATAGTGTTTTGTTAGGGGGAACTGGACCTTTCCTGTCAAGTTGTCTGCTTATAAAAACATAGCATTGACCTGTTTGGTGAGTAGGATATTTGAATTTGGTTTGAATACTTTTCATGCTGATTTAACCTTTTTAAATCAAATAGATTATTTTTCGTCTTTGTGAGTGTGTGAGTTCTGTTACATTTATCTCTGTGGTGCAGGATCGTAAGCAGTCGAATCTTTTACAAGAGCGTATGCTGTATATTGTAAGATATAACAGAAACATTGTTCTAAGCGTTGAAATGCCTTCCTTTGTGATAGATTTCTCTTGCATTCTTGTTTTTTAGGGATTTAACAAGATATCTAAGAAACCTAAGTAACTCTTAAAGGAGTAAACCTGGTGAAAACCAGGTCTTAATTTAAAAAAAATCAGCTCTGTGTTTGGCATAAGGAAATATGATTATTCTGCTTGTTGTGGGATTATATGATAAAAGTAGTTTTGGAACATTTGCTTAATGCAGTACCTGAATTCTGGTGTCTTACTGAGAAAGTGGATTTGATGGTAAAAAATATTGTAATTTTGAAGTAACTGATATATAGAGGTTGAGAAAACAGAAGGTTTTTTCACTCTATTGACTTTGAAAATCAGTAGCATCTCCTATGCTTATTACTAAATGTATCCTAAATCCAAAATACAGGAAAATGCTCTTGACAATATACTCCTTTCATCTTTTAGGAACTTGCATGTGATAAGGGTCAGTTTTATTATTCCTTTGCTTTATCTTTAACCTTGAATTGTATTAAATAGTTGGATCTACTTCTAAAATTTTTTTCATTCTTGCATTGGTTTTGATAAAACGATGATGTCACCTTTATATCAAGGTCATTGAACCATCTAAGCTCTAGATATTTAAGCCCTAATGTATTTTTGTTGCCATTGATTTGACTGAAAGTTTTAAAGTGAAAGTTGTTGGAAAGTCAATATTTGGGTTTTTGGCTTTAGTAGGAATCTCCTTAGAATGATTTTAATGTGAGGAACTGTTGAAAGAATGGATGTAAAACAGTAATTCAGGGCTCCTTTGAATTATGTTTGCTCGATAAGGTGGGGTCATTTGGATATACTCTGAGGAGAAATAGGTTGTGTTAGCTTTAGCCAACGTATACTAAAGACCGAACAGACTCTTTAAATGGGAAGAAACATGGCACCAGCATGGAAAAGAATATAGGTAGAAACCTCAGGAGACTACATTTAGGGAAGAAAATTTGTGCTACAGTTAGGCATTTTAATAGACTGTAAAACCATAGTCTAGAAAGGATATAATTCTGAACAGGAAATAATATAATTTTGGAAGGATATAATTTTGAAAGGAATATCTATCCGTTCAAGAAAACATAGCAAGGTTACTAACTCTTTACAAGGCAATTTATCTTTTTTGTATGTAAACAAAATAGACCTTTATGCTGCAGATGAAAGAAGTATTAACATAAAATTTAAATCTAGGTGGTGTGTTTTGAAGCCAGTGTAAGTGCTGATGTATTTTTTGAGTGTGGATTTTTTCTTTTTTTTTTTTTTTGTTTAGAGTATTATCACTTCACAAATAGTAGTTTTTGTGCTCATGACATATGAGACATTGGTAGATCTAGAGACTGAAGGCTTTTCCTTATCAGTGAAATAAGGTACAGCCAGATGACAAAGAATGTTTCCTCATATTGCTAGAATGTCTCAAATCTCATGTTTTTAGTCAAAGTTAGTTTCTTGTCCACGCATATTACCAGTACTGCTGAGTTTGTTGTTAAAGAATTGGTGAGCTGCTTTAGAAATGTAAAATCTGTGGGTGCTCAGCAGATATATATTGAGATCACAACATAATTGTCACGTAATAGTTTTGATCACTTCCAATTTGAAGAGTATAGAGTTTAATCTGCTAAAAGTGTAAAGTCTCTTAATATTTCTTTCATTTGTATTTCTGACTGCAAGCCAGTAAAATGATGTTAATTTAACAGCATATTCTGATGTTTGTCTGAGTACTGTACTGTGACCCTTTTTATCTTCAGTAACAGTGTGCTATTTATTCCAGGATGATGTGATGATGCCACAGCGGGTTAGACTGCAGCACGAAGCTGCCATTCAACACCCAAACAGTGTGAGTACTTTTTTCTTGTGTGTATTTCTGTGTTTTTCTTTTACAGAGTGCCGGATACATCTTTAAAAGGATATGAAAATTTCACAGTAGGGCTGGTGGAAGCAAAGCAATAACCAGTGTATTCTTTTCCTTTATTTTAATCCTTGCACTGAATAGTAGCTTTGATTGAAGTTCTTTTATTCCATTTATTTTCTCTGTTCAGTAAACCAGATCTCATGATGACAGTGATATTCTTTTTCAGATAAGTATACATATTCCGCTAGTGTATGTAATCTAAAGGAGAATGCCTTTTTATGTAGCCTTAGTAAGTAATGTGCAAGGCTGCAAAGGATTGGCTACAGCTACAGTTTATCTGTTTTTAATATTAAAGAAACTATAAATTCTAATGGGTTATTATCAATAAACTAGCTTACAGTTAAATTGATGTTTCTATCTATATCCTGTATAAACTTGAAAATTGAGTTTATATTCCTGTCAACAATGTTCAGCAAAAATAGTCTTATTATCTTCACATCTGAGAGTCATTTTCTCTTGTGAGATTTATTTCGATGTGCAAGAGGTTTCTGGAAAGGAAGGGTCAATTAACTTGGTCTGTCATGAAGGTATTTCATACAGGCCTTAGAAGAAAACAGAAGGTTTTACGATTATCACTCTGAGAATTAAACACCTTTTGAACTTTTCCTCTGAAACACCCTTGCTTCAAAGTAGAGATGATTGCAGTAGTTTCAGCTGAGGAATGTCTGCCAAATAACCTGCTGCTTAGTGGTGGGACAAGTACCTGCTCATCGCACCACCTATATTAGGTCTTGAATTAAATCTGATTATTCTTACAATGTAATTTATCAAGTTATAGTTTTAGTAGTACCTGAGCAGCAGTAAACCTAATTCACATTGTGAGCATAATAAAATGATACATCTAAAGCTGGTTTTCTTCTGATATCAATTAGTTAATGTAATTCTTTAGTAAAATGCAAAAAAAAAATGGGGAGGCAAGTTGATCCAGTAAGCTTGTTTTATGGAAACTAGTGTTGAGAGCTATCAAAGTTTTGTTTATATGACTTATATATATATATATATATATATATATAAAAAACTTTTTTTTAATTAGACTAATTTCAACTAAACAGTATATAGTCTATTTAGAAAGCACTTCAGCTGTTTTGTTTGTATTTTGTTATACTTTAGTGCCTAACAACATTCAGTATCAACTATTAAATGACAAGCAAATAAGTAATGAGTGCCTGAGCAGACGGAAGGATATGTCTTAATGACGTACTGTAAGCACTGCAAACTTCTTCCCATGCTCTAAACCAATCTAAACTTGTGGTCCTGTTTTAGTGTGATGCTACTGGCCTATTTGCAAAGCTTAACCTGAGCTTTGTGCTTTACTAATAAAGCTTGCCAAAGTCAGTCTGATTTAGCATGGGAAATAAGAGTTTCCACCTTTCCGTTATCCGACATGTTAGTATCCCAAAATCTTCAGTTTAGGAAAGTCTCTAAAAATTCTCAGAAATGAATAGAGGGAAAGACCTGAGATTTTAAACCTTAAGAGAATTGGTAGATGTGTGTGCTCAATATGTAGCACAGAGAGAGTGCATCTGGCTAGAGCCTGTCTCCTGCCATCGCTTTCTTTCAACTTTCTACTGAATTGGAGAGTTTCCTCTCAGCTTTTTTGGGCAATAGCCTTGGTTTTCTTTTGTTTCTTTTTCTTTCTACTGTTTTTTTATTATTATTATTTATTTATTTCTTGCCTTATACTGTTGCCTTTTGGGTGTAAGGATTTTCCTTCTTTGTTCTTGAACCCTGTGAAGGCAAAAATGAATCTGTATTTGAATTGAATGGAGCATATTTTTCCATTTTACAAGTATGGAAAATGTTTGAGGTGCCTATGTAAAGTAGGGTTAATGTTTGTATGTTATAGAACTCTAATTCAAAGGCCTGAAAGGAGAAGTGGGAACATATCCAGCTATTCCTGATGAGCAAATAGATCAGTTTGGTCCAGAGCTCCCCAATATTTCTGACACAACTTGAGTTCTTTTGAGAAAATAAAAGTTGAGCTTCTGGCTGCAAATCTACTGACGAATGTCAGGGTGGACTGCTCTTCTCGAAAGAATGATCTCCCTACTGTCCTCAGAATAGTAGTGCCATTGAATTTTCTGGCCCTGGAAGGTGCTTGAGGGTGTCTGAATAAAGTCCTGTTCTGTATTTGAAGTTCTGACCCTAGCTTCAGTCAGTATGACAAGCCAGAGTAGGTGGAGGGAAAGAAAAAAAAGAAAAAAAGAAAAAAAAAAAAAAAGCAGAAGCTTGAGAAATGCCTGTGAAGCAGTGAGCTTTTTTTGGTTTGTTCCTGAAATTCAAATTTGCAGACTTGGACTTTCCACTGTTTTGCAACTTCTTGTAACCTGGATTTTTACTTTCAGAAATTTTGTTTCTAATCCTAGCCTTGCTGGTTCATACTGAGAGCCAGATATGAAGACTAATAGTGGGCTCTAATATTGGAGACTTCAGTCCACTGTCATTACTGCTACGTGATTTTATAGATTTACAAGAGAAATCTTCTAACTAAGATCCTAACTAATCCCTGAGGTTCTTCCTCTTTCTTGTTCTTCTGGAAGACTTTTTAAAAAAAATCTTGTAGGATGGAACTGTTCTATCATCAGTAACGTTTAGAGTAGAGGATTTGGGATCTCAGAAGACAAATTACTAATACATTGTGATTTTATTAAATGCAGCTCTCTAGGGCCGTTGCCACCTTGTCCTCTGAATATTTTACATTCTCTCCAAGTCCTGTTGACAAGGATTCTATAAATAGGACACTCTCAGAAGACATAAGTTTTTGAGACTTTATACTACAAGTTCTTAGGCTTTACTAGCTCAAGATGAATACCTACATTTAGGAGTTTGAGAGCTTAGGGACATTGTGCTCTCTGTTGATCATGTAATAGCTACCAACCTTTTGGCACTGATTGTCCAGTGCACGTGTGCACTTATGTTATGCTGCATGCAAGCGTGCCTTCAAATGGCTTCTGCTCTAATCAGATAAGGAATAACTTTATTACTAGAGAATGAACAACTTACTAAAACTTCTCACTCTAGTTTTTGGTTATCCCCAGAAGCAGCATCTATCCCATTTATCCAGAGTAAGCCAGAATTTATTTACCAACCAGAAATCATGCATGCTTTGTTGGCAGCTAATGAGTGGGAAGATTCAAGATCACATTTTACAATTTTTAGAAATTTTTTACACTGGCTCAGGTTGCCCAGAGAGGCGGTGGATGCCCCATCCCTGGAAACATTCCAGGCCAGGTTGGCCGGGGCTCTGAGCAACCTGGTCTGGTTGGAGATGTCCCTGCTCCTGGCAGGGGGGTTGGACTGGGTGAGCTTTAATGGTCCCTTCCCACCCAAGCCATTCTATGATGCCGTGATTTCCCTTAATTCTAAGACAATCAGGCCTTCATATCTTATTTTACTTGTACTTGTGTTCTTCTGGAGGAGATACAACTTTGTGTACATACTGGTGTTCTACTGAACAAGGCTTCTGAGTTTGCAGTAGCTTGGGAAATGTGCAGTTTCAGCATTACTTCCCAAACCACAAACACAAGGCAGTCTTTCACACCTATGTCCCACATTTATTTTATTACTTTGAGCAGAGTAGTGCCATTCAAGAAGTCCCAAAGTTTTTTGTTTCAAGGAGAGATGAGATTATTAGCGGTATCTGCTCCCAGGTTATCTTGTTGCTGGGTGCTTGTATCAGGACCTGCAGTGGGCATGCCGAGGCAAAATCACTGGATGTGGTTTGAGTACACTCTTGGAGAGTTCGAGTAGCATTAAAGAGCTTCTCTGGAATGTCCCTCATTCCCCAGATGCATAGGTAGTTGGCCACACTTTGCCAAGCCACTGTACCATTACGGCGGCTTTCAAGAATAGTGAGACGCTTGGAATACTCTTCCAGTTTTTCCTTTTCCTAAGGATTCCAGATAATGGAAGGAGAAAAGAAGGATGCTAAAATGGGATGTACTATTTGCGCTCAAACCCCACTGACTTTCTCATCTGTCTTAAAGCCATACTGAATATTTTTGGACACCATTTTGTCTGCTGGGCATGATGTTACTTTATTCTTCCTCTCACTACTGTTTAATTTGATGTATGTGCCCCCACAATATGACTGTGCACATGAACAGCATGTGGTTTCAAATTTTGATTTCTCTTTCTTTCTGCAGAATTGCTTATAAAATAGCTAAGCTCTTCCTCACTGTCTCTGATGTCTTCCTAACAGCTGGAATAAAAATGCGGGCCATGGAAATAACGCTACATCCTTTGTTTTCCCTGGCTGAATAAGAGGTGAATCTGTACCAGCGTCAGAATGAACACCTTTCTTTTTGTTGTAAAATGACTAGCCTCTTTCTCAAACATGTCGGATAACTAGGCATGGGAGACAACTGTTGAGTATAACCATTTGCATTTCTTCAATGAGAAATTCTCACTATTTTGCACTCTAAAGCAAATTTTGGGCATATTTTGTAGCTTGGATTTAGATCAAGAGCTGCAACGCCTAAGGCCGTTTTAACCTGTTGCATTATCTGAGTTTGTTAACCAACTGCCTACATTCTGCATATCTTTGATGGTTAATGTGACTCTAAAACAGTTGATTGGATTGAGCACACTTGAACAATGCCTGGCCCTGGGAGTTCACAGACCTGTCTGCCTCTGGGAAAGCTGTAAACAAATATTGTGCAATCAGCAAATGAATTGGAGGAATTAAAAAACGCATGAGATAGCTGAGCTTGATCCTTTACAACTCTAGGCCAAAGGCACTGTATGTCTCTCCTCCACCCCCACTGAAGCTCATAAATTAACTAAACTTAGAAATGGAGTATTTTCTTTATTTTTCTTTTTTTTTTTTTTTTTTAAAAAAAAAACTTTTCTTTTGGTCTGGACACATACATTTCTTGATCTTTAAAAGCTGTAATCTAATAGATAACTTTTTTGTATTCTGACTGTACCCTGTTCCATTCTACTTGCCTAGACCTGTTACAGATTTCTATTATGTTAGACTTTCTTTTTCCCTCTCTCTCATTTTCCTTACCTCTTGCTTATTGAGCATTATTTGAATCATTTGACTTTCTCTTTTTTTTTTTTTTTTGTGACTAAAGATACTAGATTCCATTGCTTCTTGATAATATCAGTGCTTTCAGCTTCCACCTTATTCATAGCGTTATAGAATGGTTTGGGTTGGAAGAGACCTTTAAAGGTCATTTAATCCAATCCAAATTTATTTATAGTCAATATCTGGAATTTCAAGTAAAGATTTTCTTAGTTGTAACAGAAAGCAATAAAATGAGTGGGTCCTCTCTTAAAGGTATAATGAAAATGAATCGTTTTAGTGGTACATGACGTAGATATTAATGTGGAACAGAACTTTGAGGATCAGCATTCTGAACGTTTGCATGGCTGTCATGATAGTGAGATCTGATTCTTTTTCAAAATACCTGAAGATTGACAATGTTTCAACTCTTTTTACATTGGCAAGAGACAGTTAGTTCATGACAGCAGTCCTGTGGGACTGGCTTAACAAATACGGAGCTTTGTTTTGTTCTGAGTGCAAAAAGATTAATAGACATTCTTCTATCATCTGTCAGTGAGCTCCATATTTTAGATCTAGCTCTGGTCCGTGGAGGGAGGGAGGTAATTCTAGGTAGTCCAGACCAGTTTCCACATACTGTCTTGCATATCAGAGCAGTTCTTCAAGTCCGAGTGTGCACTGATTGCTTTATATACAAAAAAAAACACTGGATGTAAATAGCATGTTCTAAAGTGATTTGTTTTGCTCTGTAGTTATGATATTGTGTACTCAACTAGTGGAAAAAACGTCCAGAGGACTGTTTCCATCTCACTTCAGGTGTGCACATGTAGAAACTCCTGTGATAGAATTCCAGTGCAGCATCACTCACTAGAACACTGGCTTATACAGCAGGACCTTTTCAATATAGCCTTTTACTGAGCAGCTGTGCCATAATGTCACACTAATGTGGTTTCTTTGTTCCTGCTTATTATCACAAGTCTGGAATAAGGGCAGAAGATTGTTTTATCTGTCTTGTTCCAGGCTGGGCTGCTTCATGATGAAAGGGAGCATGGGATAAAAAAAAAAAAAATTGGAAGAAAAATAAAGAGGGAGTCTACCTTATACATTGGCAGTCAACAGTAGCAGTTTGGGGCTACTGGCAGTCCTCAGCGTGTAGTGCTTTACATTCCATATACCAATGGGGGTTGATCACCTCTGAAAGATCTTAGAGCCTTTTGTTTGCTGTATCTTCTTATTAATCTAATGTTAGAGTAGCTACCTTTCAGCCTCCATGCTGTACCTCCTCTTGTGTACTTTCTGTTGGGAGTGAAAATTGTTATTATGCAGTCTAGTCATTACATTGCACTTAGACGTGGGTTTATTCTAATGAACAAGGTAGCATTGTTTGTATGGCTAGAGCTGGTGAAATTGAGATAAGGTACAGGAGATGTGCATATGTCTTGTTCTTAAAATAGCCAACTACATAGTACTAATTGGAATCCAGACGCTCTAAAACTTGTATGGATTTTCATACAATTACATCTGGTACTTTTTTTTTTTTAAACTGGAAACCATGCAAAATAATAGTTTATTAGATGATTTGCTGTTCTAGTGGAGTTAAAGTCTTTAGTAAACTCATTAAGAGGTGATCTGAAGTCTAAATGTTCATGAACTATTCACAGCGTATTTGGATCACAGTATGATGTTACACAGTCAGTAAATGAATGTTATGTTAAGAGCGTATCTTCATAGGGATGTTTAGCAGACAGAAGCTTGCTCCAGCTGAGAGCTCTATAGCTGTGATTAGAGCAGTGCTGAACCGTAGGTAATATTTCCTGCCTTACAGAACTATTAGCAGGGCTTGTTTCTGCTCTCACCGCAGCTTTGCAGCTTCTGGTCAGCCTGGAACATGGGCAGACTGAGGTTATATCTGCCTATAAAAGACTTGCACTCAGATCCTGTTTAATTGATGTGTGATGCAATGGACAGAGGCTTCACTTAGGAGTGAGAAGATGCAAATTTGCCTCCAAAGTGGCTTTGCCATCCTCATCTGCTGTTTAAAGGAAGTGGTCAACAACGTGGTTCTGTAGTCTGAGCCTTTGTTCCTGAGGGATTTTGTTACCTTTTCTCTGTTTAAATTAGACAGTGTTTTAGTCTGAACTGCAAAAACAGGTAAGTAGTATCTTGCATGTAATTTTGCAGGTGTGAAAAGGTAGTAAGTATATGTGAAGCTTTGCTCAACTGTCATTAAGCATAACTGCATAATGTTGAAACATTACCTCTCTGGTCGGTGTCTCTCCATTTAAATGCTGTCCTTCCTGTGTGCTACAAGTTAATGGTTTTTGGTCATCTGCTCTCATTCTGTGTTGTCTTCTGAACTCCAGGTTAGACGTATCTCCCTTTTACTGTTTTGTCTCCCGGTTGTTGTATATAACTTAGCAATAAGTAATTTTATTTTGGGCACGAACTTGATAAAAATCTTCGTTGTGTAGAACTTAAGCAATCTTTGTTTCGCCTCAGTTAATTTGCATCAGCTCTCCTGTCTCCCTTACTCAGCAGGTTTGAGACGGATCAGTGTGCGTTGCCTGGGCACGTCCTAGCAAGCAGCGCCTATAGAGTTTAGCTTTAATATAAGCATTAATTCATATAACAGCTATTAAAGAGACATGAACTGGATACTGGCATGTCTTGAAAAACAGATGAATAGAGCAAATTTGTTTGCTTAACCCTGTTAATAGGAATTTGCTCCAGTAATGGGCTGAGTAGGTGCTAGGAGGCTCTGGTCTGTCTTTGGTATGGACAGAGGAGAAAATAAGATTGTATTGCTGAGGTGATTATCTACAATTGCTGATTGTCCAAAGTCAGTTTATTTTTGATGTAAGAGAAAAAATGTGCAGAGAAATATTTTAATGAGCTAGTCTAACTATTCTGGTCATCAGAGCTTTAATAAGAGAACAAGAAATCCTTTTACAAATATATGAGTGGTAAGAGAAGAAACAAGGAGAATTTATGCCCTTTACTTGATGCAGAGGGGAATGTGACCACTGAGGATAAGGAGAAGGCTGAGGTCCTCAACGCCTTCTTTACTTCTGCCTTTAATAGGCAGATCAGTTATCCTCAGGGCACTTTATGCCCTAATCTGGAAGTCTGGGGTGCCAGGCCGAATACACCCCCTGTGGTACAGGTGGAGACAGTTAGAGAGCTCCTCCTCCATCTGGACTGCCACAGGTCCATGGGACCGGACGGGCTCCATCCTAGGGTGCTAAGGGAGTTGGTGGGGGTGATTGCTGAGCCGCTCTCGGCCATCTACCAGCACTCCTGGTTATCTGGGGAGGTCCCGGAGGATTGGAGGCTTGCCGATATGACTCCCATCTACAAGAAGGGCCGTAAGGAGGATCCGGGGAACTACAGGCCTGTCAGCCTGACCTCAGTACCTGGGAAAGTTATGGAGCAAATCATTTTGGGTGAGATCACTCGGCATATGAGTGGCATCCAGGGGATTAGGCCCAGCCAGCATGGGTTCACGAAAGGCAGGTCATGCTTGACCAACCTCATTTCCTTTTACGACTGGGTGACCAGACTGGTGGATGAGGGAAAGGCTGTTGATGTGGTGTCTACCTGGACTTCAGCAAAGCCTCTGACACAGTCTCTCACAGTATTCTCCTAGGGAAACAGGCTGCCCGTGGACTGGGTAGGTATACCCTTCTTTGGATAAAGAACTGGCTAGGAAGCCGTGCCCAGCGGGTAGTAGTTAATGGAGTCAAGTCCAGCTGGCAGCCTGTTACAAGTGGTGTCCCCCAGGGGTTGGTACTTGGGCCCATCTTGTTCAATATCTTTATTGATGACCTAGACGAGGGGACTGAGTCTACCCTCAGTAAGTTTGCAGATGACACCAAGTTGGGTGGCGGTGTTGATCTGCCTTAGGGTAGGGAGGCCCTTCAGAGGGATCTGGATAGGCTGGATCGCTGGGCTGAGCTGAATGGGATGAGGTTCAACAAGGCCAAGTGTCGGGTCCTGCACTTTGGCCACAATAACCCCATGCAGCGCTATAGGCTCGGAGCTGAGTGGCTGGAGGTCTGTGAAGAGGAAAGGGACCTGGGGGTGTTGGTTGATGCTCAGCTGAACATGAGCCGACAGTGTGCCCGGGTGGCCAAAAGGGCCAACGGCATCCTGGCCTGCATTAGAAATAGTGTGGCCAGCAGGAGCAGGGAGGTAATCATCCCCCTGTATTCGGCACTGGTGAGGCCGCACCTTGAGTATTGTGTTCAGTTTTGGGCCCCTCACTACAAGAAAGACATTGAAGCCCTGGAACGTGTCCAGAGAAGGGCAACAAAGCTGGTGAGGGGTCTGGAGTATGAGTCTTATGAGGAGCAGCGGAGAGAGTTGGAATTGTTTAGTCTGGAGAAGAGGAGGCTCAGGGGAGACCTCATTGCACTCTATAGCTTCCTGAAGGCAGGTTGTGATGAGCAGGGGTTTGGCCTCTTCTCACAGGCAACAAGCAGGACCCGAGGAAATGGCCACAAGTTGTCCCAGAGGAGGTTTAGATTGGACGTGAGGAAAAACTTTTTCTCCCAAAGAGTGGTCAGGCACTGGAACGGCCTGCCCAGGGAGGTGGTGGAGTCGCTGTCCCTGGCAGTGTTCAAGAGGCGGCTTGATGAGAAGCTACAGGATATGGTTTAGTAGCTGTGGCAGCAATGGTAGTGGGAAGACGGTTGGACTAGATGATCTTATAGGTCCCATCCAACCATGTGATTCTATGATTCTAAAACTTTATGCTCGGTTCCCGTTTACTGCATGCCATAAACAAACGACAAGTCTTTTAACATTTTTCTCCAGCCTGTGGAAAAATGTAACTCTAAATTAAGGCGCTCTGCTATAGACACTTTCAAAAATGTGTATATTTATGACTTCAGGAAATTGTCAATAGAGGTTTTTAAAAGTTATTTATAGTATTTCAATAATCTTTTGCTATGGACAGTGGAAACTAGAGCAGCAGTTGTGTGAAGGTTTTGTTCTCAAGTTGTGACACTGGCATATGTTTAAGAGGACAAAATATGATATCTTCTTCTGCATGGAAGAATATGAAAATTCTTTGTTTGACAATGAGAGTATTATTCTTATGGTGGTTTTCATTAATTGGGCCTTTCCATCTATATCACCCAGATCTGCTGCAATTCAGCTGTGTCTTTGCTTTCTATTAGGCAGCTTCCTTAAAGATTCTTTTTAATTTGGTGTTTCTGAAAAACCGCAGTGCATTTTCAAAGTCAGTGTCAGTTTAGGTCTGTTGTACATTTAATCAAATATCCCAAATTAGAAACATCCCAGTTTACACCACTTTATAATGAAATTTGTGTTTAATATGGCCTCCACATGCCAATAACCCCATCAAACGATTGTTATTCCTAGAATTTGATATTAATGAATGTCTGGTTGTAATGTACACGTTCAGCGTATTTCATTTTAAAGCTCTGTTTGAAGCATGAAACATTTGAAAATCAAGATCCCATCCTCCTTGTGTTTAGATAATTTGCTGCAGTGATAACTATTATTAATCCAGTCATACTTTGTGGAGCTACAGACAGGAGAAATTGGTTTTAAAATAGAAATTGTGCAAACATATTGTTCTTTTTGACTCTTCTTAAGCTTTATGCAAAGGACTGGTTGTAGAAGCATCTTAACAGGATCCAAAAAGTTTAGTTAATTGGCACCAAATTCAGCTTGTGTGTGCACTAGTATGTTATAAAGACAGAGCCCTTGGATCTTGTTTATCCCAGGATGGCAGATTTTGAATGAGGGCTTCTGAGGCTTGGTGCTTTTTCCTGCCTAAGCTAGTTATCAAATTACTGAGGTGTTCTGGTTTTGTTAGTGAGGGGGGGCCTAAGGTGGCAGCTTCTGTAGGAAACTGCTAGAAGTCGCTCCCCTTTGTTCAGTGGACTCGGCCGGGCCTAGGGCAGACCTGCTGCTGGCCAAGGCCGAGCCAATTGGTAGCAGAATGTCCCGTGATAACGCCTCTGCGATAACGTATTTAAGTAGGGGAAAACAGGAAAAAGACGAGGAGATGTGAAGCAGCTGAGCGGGGGGCAGAGAGGGGGAGGCGCGAGCCTTGTGGGCCTTGCAGGCCTCACCCTCTGGCCTCCCGCCGGGCAGCCGACTGGGCCCAACTTGGCCCGGCCTGGCTGCAAGAAGTGGAGAGGAGATGAGAAGTGAATAAGATGTAAAAAGGATCCTGAGAGACATCTGCCAGCCTGTTGTGAGGAACGGCTGCAGACGCCAAGGTCAGTTCAGAAGGAGGGGGAGGAGTAATGCGGCTCCTGGCCAAGATTCCTCTGCAACTCGTGGTGAAGACCATGGTGGAGCGGGTTGTCCCCCTGCAGCCCATGGAGGTCCACAGAGGGGCAGAGATCCACCTGCAGCCCGTGGAGGACCCCACGCCAGAGCAGGTGGAGGCCTGAAGGAGGCTGTGGCCCGTGGAGGGCCCGCTGGGACAGCTGTTCTAGAGGGACTGCACCCCGTGGAAGAGATGACCCACGCCAGAGCAGTTTCACGAAGGACTGTGGCCCGTGGGAGGGACCCCACGCTGGAGCAGAGGAGGAATGCGAGGAGTTCTTCCCCTGACGATGATACAGCGGCGTAAAACAACGCGTGATGAACTGACCGCGACCCCCATTCCCTTTTCCCCCCGCCCGTGCCGCTCAGGAGGGGAAGGTAGTAGAGATAATGTTAAGCCCGGGAAGAGGGAGGGGTGGGGGGGAGGTTATCTTGTTCCCTGTCTCATTCTCCTGCTAATTTTAGAAATAAATGAATAGTTTTCCCCAAGTCGAGTCTGTTTTGCCCGTGACGGTAACTTTAAGGATTTCTCCCCGTCCTTATCTCAAACCTTGAGCCGTTTTTCTTATATCATCTCCCACTATTCTCTCGGAGGGTGGGGGGAGCGAGAGAGAGACTCCGTAGTCTGGTCCTGATCGGGGCTGAACTATGAGGCTTACTAATTTACCTTCCCAAAGGACTTCTGGAACTCATTTAATCTGCTGTAGTATCTCTCCAGTGATACTTACTTGAAGTTTTTCCAAAAATGTTGTGTTCCTACTTCACGATTTCATATGCATGACAACATGCTTTTTGAGTGCATGTGCTCATTGTCATTGCCCCACCTCAACTTCTTGTTTTTCGTATAAAATCACTAAAGAAAATTCAGACTTCCCCTGAATTGTGTCTTTTTTTTTTTTTTTTTTTTATGTGCTGAAAATAAAAGTGTAATATCCTATGGTGGGCTTTGGAATTCAAGCAGTGCCAAGTAGAAGGTTTAACAGGTGTTCCTAAAAATGGAACACAAGATAAGAACATCTGTGGAAATGGATATTCCTCTGGCTGAAAGGACTGTCTGGGGAGTCGGCACTATCACGTATTTTATAATTTTTAAAACATGCTTTAAATACACTAGGGTGTGTTTTGTATCGTTACACCTAAGGCAAATTACCTCACAGGCGTTGTGTATTTTGAAGAACACTATTTCCTCCATTGGAAAAGGAGAGGAGAGGAAATAAGTTTTATTGCCTTCTTCCACCAGTATGTGGTTTAGGAAGGATTTTAAACACATACAAATATTCCTTCAATTTATTTTTCCTTTTTGATTGCATTAAATGTTAATCACAAAATCCTTCTTAAAGCCTCTAGTATTTTAAATCATTTTGCTGTTCTGCTGTGTTTTTAAAAAAAAAAAGATCATGGGCCTCTAGACAAACAATATCATTTTAAAAAAAATATTTCACTATTTTTAACAGAAATTTCAAATCTTGTTTTTGGTAAGGTCAAAATCCAAAAGGTTAATTTTTGGTATAAATATCTAGTCTATTTAGCTGTTGCTGTGCTGTATAAATTTCTTATCCATTAAAGCAGATGTTTTGGGTATTGTGATCACCAAGTGCTTGTCTAGGAACTCAACCTAACGTGTACTCAGTAGACAGCTCTATTTTGTAAATCTCTCTTCATCTTTCAAGTAACAGTTTTTTGGACTAACCACACTATAATTTTGTCACATTATCCAAAGATGAATTTTCTTGAGTTTTAAAGAAACTGTGAATTCTTGGAGCTAGTGTTAGTTTTAATGAAATACATGATAGCATAGGGAAAAATTGGTTAAGTGGCGGCTAAATCAGACCTAAACAAGAATACTTATTATTGACACAATTTTATTTCTGTAATGGTTACATGTTATGGACAGCTTCTTCTACAGCACCATCACAATTTGAAGGAAGACCATCCAATAATGTCCTATCTTTCTTTCTCTCTATCGCAATATATATCCCAGAGCTTTAATTACTCGCCCTAAGTAACAATAGTAAGAAGCAGAACTTGAAACAGAGCTGACAGATTCCTTCAAAATGATCTTACTTTCCTGCTTCAGTGTTCTGCAATTAAAATAGATTTTAGCATATAACTCCAAGTATTCTTTATATTTTCCTTAATGGGTGAAGGAACAAATTAATAATATAAGTGTAATCATTTGTGCACATTTAGGTAAAATGAGTGAATGAAAATCTTACCCAATGCTTAGGTATTCTAATGGTTAAATCTTAGTTTTACAGTCGTACTAGTTAACATAACAAAATTCTAGCTGTTCTGAGTACGACACACACTTGTGGAAGATTGTGTTAGTGATGTTTCCTGTGAGAAATGGGGGATCTGACGAGGTAATGCTGAGTCACAGCTATGCAATTAAAAACTGTGCTACAAACACCATTTCATAAGTCTACTGGAAAAGAAATCCTGGACTGTCTCAATCGATTGCTCTTTTTGTGGGAGATGTCTACTTGACCCTTCCAGTAAACCATTCTGGGGACGCTGCTGATCCATACATGTAACAGCTAGTGTTAGAAGTACTGCACCAGCACCTAAAGCTTTGCTGGTCTTTTAGACAAATATAAATCTATGTATTGATAAAGGCAGCTGTGTGTGCCAGGAAGAAAATTTAACTTTTATAGAAGTTTTACAACCAAGAAATATATAAAATATTACGTGAATGAAAACCAAAGAGGGAAGATAGAAAAATTTTGACTCTACTGTCACATTTTCTTCTGAACTTCAGGATATACTTGCAGTGTCACATCAATTGAGGGGGAGTAGGAGTGGAAATAATAGAAGTAGGGTTTGGAGACAGCACGAGTGACACCTGCCTTTCCTACATCAAGATGTAGGCGTGATTAAGGTGATGTTCATCAACATTCAGGATTAGGTAAATGTCTCCTATTGGCTTTTGTAGTTTATAACTTCCCTCTCTGAGCTCTCGTAAACAGGCACACTGAGGGAACAAGGTGTGTGCTAGACGTAATCCTTCCTGTATTGCTTGTTGTTTCAATAATCTTTCTTCTCAAAGAACGTTATCTAGGATCAGATGTCATGATACTTCTAATTAAAGCCTCACTAAATAGTTAATTACATTCTCTTCTAGGAGGTTTATGTCATTCCGTCATATTTCTAACATGAAAATCAACACTGCACACTTTTTCTCTGTATGTAGAAAGTTTTGTACTTCATATAACCTTTGAAAGTTGCATTTCACTTAGTACCGTAAGTAGAGGAAAGCAGCTTATTTTGTTCAGGAAAGCTGTGGATATTTATTTGCTAAAAATATGTATTTTCCCAGTACCTGCTTCAATATTATGATTGGTTTGTTAACTTAAAGAACTTCATAAAACAAAATTCCTTAAAAGAAGACACTTTATGTGAACAAATCATATTTATGCATATATTAGATGCTAGGTGCCTACTGCTTTATAAAGAGTTTATGCTTTTGCCTGTCTTTGTTCATTTTCCCCTTTCTATAAAACTAGGATGGAAAAAATGGGATAAAACTGGAGACCAATTAATTTTTCATCCTCATTTCCTTTTTAGTACAACAGGAGGGTTCTGACCCATGGACTGTCTCCTGAATAGGAAAGATTTTTTTTATGCTAGTGGAAGTTGTAGGGATTAAAAAAAAAACCCACCTGAACTCCAAATGCTGCATCTGCAGAAAATGTGTTGTTTTTAATTAGTGTCAACTCATTCAGTCTTGCTTCCTCTCACCCACTTCCTTTTCCATTTATATATGCAAGGGAAAACATAAAAAACCTAAAATGATGAAAATTAGAAATATCTCTACCTGAACATTGCGTTGAGAAACAAACAGTGGTGAAAAGTTGGAACAAGTTGTGGCGTGTAAGGGGATGGCTGATGTTGCTGGGTGCAGAACACTGATTTTTGTACATACTGGGTATATGACTGAAATACTCTTGTGTTGCAGTGGAACGATTTTGTAACTCACAGAACAGTGACTGCATGTGCTCATAGTACAGTTTGGTAATTATATGTAGCAATCCTGCCTTGTTCCGCTGAACGTCGTCGTGACTCTTAACTTTGTATTGATCAAGCTCGTTAGATTTCATACCTCATGGCTGACCTACTGTACTGTGACCAATTTAGAGCATCTGTTTCACGGAGAACACAATTATTCTAGTTTTATATTACTATTTTTACTGTGTTAATTGTGTCATAGTTGTATTGTATTAGTTTTATTGTGCTGCAACTCCTGACAATGTTTTAAATGTAGGGGCAGAAAGTACGTACCTCTTCTTTTGATTCAGATAATCTTATTTAGATACGATTCATTAAGTCCACTCCTAATCTTGTGAAGTGGTAGAGTTATTAGAGAAGAGAGATTCAGGTGCCTGGGCACAGGCACACAATGTCTGAGACCATCGAGTTGGGACTGGCAGGTTCTAGAGGCCTGGTCCTTCTGGGCAGTGGTGGCTGGAGGCCAGGCAGGGCGGCAGAACCGTAAGCTGGATAGATGCTTGTATTTGACCGCTTCTTCCCACAAAGCTCCTTTTAAGCCACTTATATTTTTTTAAAGTCACTTGGGTGGCTTTTCATTGTATGTATGTGTTGCTAGTTAAGATAAAACCAGACTGTTGTTCTAGGCTCTTAATATTCTTACCCATCTTACCCGTTCTTACCATAGGTTATAAATTATTTCGTATTTCTTTCCTGAGAGGGCAATGCTGATTGCAATTAAGTAAACAGCTAAATAAGCTACAAGTTACATCTAATACATAAAGTAATTGTCTGTCTAGAAAGTTAATTACTTCATCAGATGTTCTAGCAGAAAGGATTGGTGTGATTTTTCTCTCCTAATTAGTTTTGCTCTTCCATGAACTGCCGTAGTCCTTTGCTATGAGCCAGACAGATTGTTTGTTTGCTGGTGATGTTACTGCTTCCCATACAAGTAATGCTCATGCCGCATTACGGTAAGCTTCCGGTTGGAATGTGACGTGTATTGCACTGGTATATGTTGCATAGCTTAATCTAGGTACAGGTATATACCAGTGTACAGTTAGCATTTGTAATATAGAAATGAACTTGCCTAATTAGATCAAAAAGTTGAAAATTGGATGAACTCCATTTTTGGAGGAAATGGGAAACGGTGTGCAGTTGCTTCTGATGCCACACCTTACACAGGGGAACCAGAGGAAGCTGTTTGTACTCGAAATAATCCTGGTTTTGGTCGGATGGAAGGAGCTGGTTAAATGAGCTGAGCTTTACAGAAGCAGCATCAAAGGCTCAGACTGAGTTACTCTGTGTTGGGGATGTTTATCTGGCAACCACGCAAGTCAGGAATCCCAGTCAGGAGTTAGAGTCCCACTGGGAGAGGAATGGTACAGCTGAAGAGCAGAGAAGTGTGGAGTTTTTTTGGCTGAGGATCTAGAATTAGATTTGATTGCATAGCGACAATTTTAAGGTTTGCCTGTAATGCACATCTCTTAAGATTATGCTAAAATCAGTCTCGAGTGGTATTGGTTCTGAAAGGGAAAAGAAAGCAGGAAGTCTGTGTGCTGTGCAAAACATTTCACTGCTCTGTTAGGGGAGAGGGAAGTGCAAACAGTTCACTTCTTACAAAACGCTAACGTTGTGATGCGTTCGTAGCTCTTTTCCTGCTGTGTTGCAAGATCACAATGCAGCTGTTGTCAATAACATGCATTTATGTTGTCAAGTGTATTTTGCTGTGATACCATTATAATTAAATAATGTGGTTAAATGATGTTTTACAACACCATTTTCTGCAGGAGGGAGATCTGTGCTTTTATGTGCCCTGCTGAGGAGATGGTGCATCCATGGAAATCATACAAAAGGCTGCTGAGAACACCAGCGATAGCTTTTTTTTGTTCCTTTGCTTTTCAAGAAGGGAATTGTCAGGTGGTTATTGTAGGTTTGGGTTTGTTTTGTTGTTTTTTTTTTTTTTTTTTTTTTGATGAGGAGGGGGAGTGAAGACAGCAATTCAGTTTGCTTGTGGAAAAAAATAGATTTTAGGAATAATTAGCCTTCTGGAAATAAATACTTTTGTTGTGTGTGTAGATAGCATGTTTAGGTAATTTTAAGAAAAAGCAAACTTAAAGCCACTGCTATGGAGGACGATGTAGTAGAGTTTTAAGTATATTAATCCCTCTTTTCCTCTCTCTCTTCCTTTAATTTCATATATGAAACAAGCACAGGATTGCTAAATATGTATTTTGATATTTTATTGTCTAGTTAATGACCATACTCAGTGTGGAAGGAAGAAGAAATTTGAGTGAAATCTTAACCTCATCTTTATATTAACGTCATTGGAGACATTTCATTCATCAGTAATGCCTGTCTTCTAGGGCTCAAACTAGAAAAGAGTAAGAAAAGCCAAAAGTTTGAGGAAGAAGGTATTATATACTAAATATCATTTGGAGAAATGAGGACGTTAGTAAGCATGTGGAGTCTCAGAAAATTTTGTTTTTCTAAGTTACATTTTGAATTGTCTTGTTTTTTTCCAACAAGCAGCTTTTCTTTCTCACATTGAGCTTTGCAGTAGAAAACAATTTCTGTGTAGAAAAATATATATATATTTTTGTTAAACCCTAGGTTTTTATTTGATTAGTGTGTTTGTACATAAGGCTCTGGATTGTTATTCTCACTCTGTCTTGCTGTTAGGCATGGCAGTTCATGAAGGAGTTTGGGAAGTTACACTTCCAAGGATTCTGCCCCTAATTATGGTGATATTCAGTGTAACCCATCATTTTTTTTTCTGTTCTGGATTTACATCACTGTAATGACAGTAATTCCTAAATAACTTGTTTATTTGATGAGTACCTTTTCCTAATTATGGTGTTTTCAATTCCAAAAGGCTCAAAGTACAAGTGCAAGTAAGTACAGAATCGTTGTAACAAGCCAAAGTTCTGAGAAGTAAATTGGAGTGTAATGGAATTATCTATATGGCTGTATGGAAAGGGGAGGAAATTTTGTCTAGGAATGTGTGTCAAACTCTAGAAATTACAAAAAGTGATGTATAATACAGAGAAGAGGTGTCAGTATCCAGTTTAATGACAGTTATTCTGTCTGCCTTCACCCCTCTTTGAAAGTATGTACCGACAATTGATCAAACTCATTCAATTATAATTTTAAGGAGTTGAGATTTGAACCAATTGTTCTTTGGACTTCAGGGAATTACAGTCCTTTAGCTGGATTCAACATTTTTTTAGATGCCTAAAGTATCAACAGCATTTATGAAAATGATCAGAGTGGTCAGAAATTAATATGAAAATATGAAACTGTCCTCTGTTTCTCATGTATATTTCAAAATGCATAGAAAGTGATGACTGTGCTTACTACTTGTCTCAAACTGATAACCAGATTTTCATAAAAACATATTTGAGATTCTCTTATTATCTCTTCCTTCATGAAAGCTGCTTGTGATTCTGTATTTGTTCAGCTTAAGCTGTGACTTTTAGAATAAAGAAAGTTTTCATCTTCTTATAAAATACCTTTTGAGAAAAAAAGTGCTTTGTAATTTTTTCTGTATCTTTGTAAGTTATAAAATCCTAGGGTATGCAAGAGAAGATGGTCTGTCTTGGTTAATGAAGCAAGAGTTCTGTAAATAATTCTATTCTTAAATAAAAATAATCCTCACAGAAAAGAATACCTGTCATCTGACGCAACCTCTGTGAAGTTTTTAGATCTGTGAGTGCCCTCTTTAAATGTGAGCTGCTTTATTTGGTATCAGTTTAAAAGAATTTTGGGTTAACCTTCTGAAAATGTCTTACTATTACTTAGCTGTAATTCAGCAGAAGGTCAGGATAAGGTGTGAGTTGTCCATAGTAATTAGTAGTTGTCATTGAGGGAAAAAGTTCATCGTTCAGAAACATTGTTTTATTCTTATGGGATAAGCAAATTGTGATTTTTTTTTTTCTTTTTTTTTCCCCTTCATGTTGGTTGTTTTGATTGTATTTAATCATACTCTAAATTGTGGTGTTTCATTGCGAGCAGTCCCCCAGCGAGATCTCTTCGTGGTGTTTCTGTTCCCACATCAAAAGTATTCATAACTGCGCGTGCAGAACAGCCTGACTGCTCACATCCGTGTGGGCTTTAAAGCTCTGTAAAAAGAGACACCTGAAAGATTTGAACTTAGAATCATAGAATGGTTAGGGTTGGAAGGGACCCTCAAGGGTCATCTAGTCCAACCCCCCTGCCAGGAGCAGGGACATCTCCAACCAGATCAGGTTGCTCACAGCCCCGTCCAACCTGGCCTGGAATGTTTCCAGGGATGGGGCATCCACCGCCTCTCTGGGCAACCTGGGCCAGTGTTCTACAACTCGCATTGTAAAAAAATTTTTCCTAATATCCAGTCTAAACCTATCCTCCCTCTATTTTAAAACCATTACCCCTTGTCCTATCACACCAGGCCCTGCTGAAGAGTCTCTCCATTCTTTCCTGTAGCCCCCTTTAGGTACTGGGAGGCTGCTGTAAGGTCTCCCCAGAGCCTCCTCTTCTCCAGGCTGAACAGCCCCAGCTCTCTCAGCCTGGCCTCACAGGAGAGGTGCTCCAGCCCTCTGAGCATCTTTGTGGCCCTCCTCTGGACCCTCTCCAACTGGTCTGTGTCCTTCTTATGTTGGGGGCTCCAGAGCTGGACACAGTACTCCAGGTGGGGTCTCACCAGGGCAGAGTAGAGGGCGAGAATCCCCTTCCTTGACCTGCTGGCCACGCTCCTTTTGATGCAGCCCAGGATGCAGTTGGCCTTCTGGGCACAAGCGTGCATTGCCGGCTCATGTTGAGCTTCTCGTCCACCAGCACTCCCAAGTCCTTCTCCTCAGGGCTGCTCTCAATCCATTCTCCACCCAGCCTGGATTTGTGCCTGGGATTGCCGTGACCCAGGTGCAGGACCTTGCCCTTGGCCTTGTTGAACTTCATGAGGTTGGCACAGGCCCACCTCTCCAGCCTGTCAAGGTCCCTCTGGATGGCATCCCTCCCTTCCAGCATGTCAACGGCACCACACAGCTTGGTGTCATTGGCGACCTTGCTGAGGGTGCACTCTATCCCACTGTCCGTGTCGCCGACAAAGATGTTGAACAGGGCCAGGCCCGACACGGACCCCTGAGGGACACCACTCGTGACCGGTCTCCACATGGACATTGAGCCACTGACCACCACTCTCTGAGTGCGGCCATCCAGCCAGCTCCTTACCCACCGAGTGGTCCGTCCATCAAAGCCGTTGCTGTGCTCAGGGTATACACTTACATTCCTTATGAATGCTTAGGGTGGAAAATAAACCAGGTAAGTTTTCCACACTGTTCTTGAACAGAACTGGATTATTTGAAATTAGTGTTCAGAAATGCTGATACCCACGCTTTGGTGCTAATTCTCAGTGAATGAACACACCCTCAACAGGCAGTACCCGTCAAAATCTGTAAGAGAAATAGACAGTTATAGTACGACAGGCATGTAGTTGTTGGTATAGAGCAATATTGGCTTCCTTTGCCTGTATAACGAGGTCCCAGGGCACCCTGGAGGTTTAGGGTGGACTGCAGGCCGTCGGGAGTAGCGAGCAGCAGAGTGCTGTCCAGCCATGCTCCTAGGGTTCACCTTGGCCTCTTCCTGGACTACCAGAGATTTGTAGAGTAAAGAATTTAATGTTTGTATGAAATTGTATTAATATTTGTCTATGCAGTTGCACATAATCAAAATCCCTCTAATATGCTGGTTTTGATGCATATTGGAAACTATTTAGTATGCCAATAGGCGTTCAGGATATTCAAGTTTGTATTTAACCTGTACAGCTACAGAACAGCATCAGAGAAGACGGTGTTGCTCGAATGGATGTGTAGTGCTTCAGTGAACAAACCAAAATGGGATGCCTGCATTGTTCTACTGTGAATGAGATGAATCAGAATACAATTTTTTTTTCCTTATTTTATATGAATTTTGCATGTGGTATTATAGGTGATGACATTGTTGGTGTGATTGTCTGGTGTTATACAAGTTCGAATTTTCCTTTGCCAAACTTGAACTATTTTGGTTGAAATTTCGTATTGTAGTTGTCTGCCTCTGTATGACTTTCCTTGGAAAATTTAAACCAAAATTGTTCAAGTATTCCTAGGACTGAAGCTATTGGAAAGACACTTCTCAGTGTTAGTTTTCTAGAGACCTTTGAAAATCTGCAACTGTTTAACATTTGAGCAGAGCAACTTTTCTAAATATAATATAATATATAGAGAGTATAGTATAACAAACTTATTATACTATATGATATTCTACTATGTTATATTATACTGTATTGCATTATGAACAAAGAAGAGAGCTAATAAGGACTGCATAGATAATCTTATTTTTGGAGTTCTCCTGTTTTGAATGCTTATTTTATGATCTTGTTTTGTTGCCAAGTGGGTGTACAGCAGTTTACCCTATGTGATTTCTCTCTCTTTGCTGCAGATTATTGGCTGCCAAGTCAGAAGAGAGCCACTGGATTCTACTGAGCGGTATACTCGTTGGATCAATAACTTGACTGAAGAACAACTTCTTACACAGGTATTCTTGTTTCAGCTGTGACTGAAATTACGGCATTAAAATAGAGCAAGAAGTTTATTTAGATTTTTTTTTTTTTTTTTTAGTCATTAGCAGTACTTGGTCATTTACTAAGATTATCAGATTCTTATATTTACAAGCTAGCCTTTTCAGTAAGAAGCACGTTTATGTTGCATGTCATCATTACTTAGTGGTGACTTCACACTGAGTTGAGAATGAAGGTTTCGGGTTCGGAGGGAGCCTTACATTTCTCAGTGCTGTCTGTGGTTAAATGTATCTGCTTTCATGTTCTAATAACTAGTTTAGGGTTTTCTTTTTAAAAGGTGTATTTAAATACAAAAGGAAAAAAACCTCTCTTGAGCATGACTTCCCTCCCCCCTGAGGGTTAGGTGCTGCCTGCTTCCGTATCTAAGTTTTGCTAGAGATCATTTTAAAGCAGCAGTTCTTCAAGCATTAAACATTAGGCTCGTTATACTTGTTTGTAAGTAAGATGCATCTTGTGCAACTGAAGATGACAGTTTTGGCATAAAGAAAGGTTGTTTCGTTAGGCAGGCAGCCAGTGCTGAACTAAAAGAGACTTTGGCAAAAACAAGTTAAACTGTGGAAGAAATCGACCCTGCTTGTGGAGGAATGCATGTACTGGTATTGGAAGAAATTTAATAGATGGTTAGCAGAAAGCATCCCACAGGCATTAAGATGCAAGTATTTGGGGTTGGGTTTTGTGATGCTATGGTAGGAAGACATTTGCTTTTGATTTTCCTGGATTTAAGTGGCTGAAAAGATTAACATACCCTTGTTTGTTAGACTTTATAATAAACTGTGGAGTGTTTCCCGTTGCCCCAACCCCTGGAGACATACTGACGGGCTCTGGTATGGTCATTGTAACACAAGAGGTTATCTATAGACCCTGTTAAAATCAGCAGTGGTATTAGGGTTCCCTGTAATTTACCAAGTCAAAGTAGTCACAGGAAAAGTTACCCATGGAATATTTGGATTTGCCTTTGAGGATGACATTAGAAAAGAAAAATAGATTTAAACCAGTGAATTTGTCTGACAGCAACATCTGGATCACTGTGTTGTTAAAGAGAAAAGAAAGAAAAACTTGTCCTACACAATCTGAAGTGTTTCATCTAAGTGTCCACACTGGAAATTCAAAGAAATATCCACATTTTGAGATGATTTAAGAAGGGATATGCAAAAAGAATACTAATTTTAAGACAAGGATGTCTGTCTTTTTTAGAAGAGATTATGTAATACGGTGGTTTTGATAGTAGGATGCAAGTGCAGTGACCTGGAAGTCCCTTGCAATCTCATGTGCCTACAGATATCTCTGAAAGCCTTAAGCAAGCAGCATGTGCAGTCCATTGCTTTTATATATGCTTTAGATTGATACATTTTACAAATAGATGAGGACTTTTGGAAAATATATTAGGATTGGAATGAGAAGACTGCAGAGCAGAGCTTGTGCTACTTGTCTGAGTTTATTAACAAGATGAGATTTATGGAATCGCACTACTTAGGTGTTCCTAATTCATTTTTTTTAACTTGTTACCCCTTCTGTACCAAATTTAATGCAGAAATAGAAGTTCCTCAAGGACACTAGGTTTCTGAGAATTCTGTGGAAGTATGAAGCTAGGAGAGATTTTACTGCACCAGCTGCAGTTCGTATGTTGTTAAGCACCACAGAATCAGCTTGGACAGAGACTTTCAGTGCCCAATCATAAGACAAGCTTCAGCTGTGACACAGGTCTGTAGGAAGCCCGGCTTTTCTAACTCTGCTGCTAAAAGAACCACTTGATTTTCAGAGCAGTACATGTCAGCACATGATACCTCTCCTGCCTCAGTATCCATTCTTCTGATCAGAAATTCAGGTAGGGAGGTAATTATTTTGCCTTTCCTTGACGTAAAAAGTATGGGGAAGAGGAGGAGGAATTGGGAGCAAGAACTATCTCAGCTGTTCTTTAATAATCAGGATATCAATCAATTATGTAAGGTTAGGCCTGATTTGTCCCACTCCCCTGCCCCCGATACACTGTACATTTTATTTTTTTATGTGCTTTTAAAACATCTTTTCAGTAAATAAGCCCCAAGAAAACTATAATGATGGCCCTTTGCTAATGGATTTGGAGAATCTCTGGGAGGAGCAGTCCTTCAGAGAATTCAGGAAAATTGGCTTTAATTTACAGCATACTGTCTCCAGCAGTTTCCTGTAGTGAAAGAATGTTCAGCTTTTTTTAGCTGTCTCTGTACTCAGCACTCAGCTTTTTTTCCAGTTACTTCTGTTGCATTTATGTATCATGCGCATGCAAATTATTTGTGCTTGAAATTGTCAAGATCGTGTAATCCCCTATCATAATATCATAATATTCATGTTATTAATCAAATAGTATCTTACAGCACTTGATTGCTTTCTGAGACAGTGACTCAAGCCCGGTTTGAAAGAGGTGGGTGGCAGCAGATGTTTTGTTAGGTGGTTGGATGGCTTCATGCGCCTCGGTGCTGGCTGCCGGTTTTATATCACTTGAGTCAATACCAGATTTTTGGATCAAATGTCCACCCCCTGTCCTCATGCTGAGAAGATCATTCAATACAAAATGCTTCTAGCATTTTAACTTTTCTTTTCCCTTAGCCGTGGCCTCTTGATGCTTGCTCATCCATTAAATGTTTCTCTAAACAATTATACTGTAACATTCCAAAGATACTTTTTGGTATGCGTGAAATTTCAGAATATATACCCCAGAGAGGGGAGGGTGTAAGAGAGTACAAAGCATAACAACAGGAAAACTACTTTTAAAAAGATTCATATTTGCTTGTTTAAGGTTATCTTCTGTATAAATGATAAGTAATTAAAACACACTTTTATAGGTATGCTAATATAAGCCTTAAAATACATGTATATGTATTCTGGTAGACTTGCTATCTTTTTGGCTAATTGTACAAAAAAAAAAAAAAATTCATTGTTAGTAAGTACAGAGCACAGTGACAGCTACAGGAAGAAAAACAAAGTAAGAGAACTGACTTTCTTCATGGTGGAGTAAGTGAAAAAATGTAGATTAAAACTGCTACAGGATATCCCAGTCTGAATTGTGCTTGAAATGGGATTGAAGTTTGATCATGTAGGCTGCCTTGTATACTGGATATTTGACTGCTGTGTAAGTAAAAATGTCTAAATGGTCTTAAGTTTGGATTAATTACTCAAATATTTACACAAGTAGTTTGTAAGAATTGTTGCTGACTCTAAGTAACGCAGCTGAATTCATATCCACGTCTGTTAAATAGCTACTTTAGGTTGGTTTAGTCTCACAGCCTGTGAAGTGTTTTAGTCAGCGTGAAGCACCATTCCGTCTGACCTGCCGCTTATTCCTCCCCAAAGATGAGAGACTGCTCTGCTTTCGTATGGCTGTTCACTTAGAAAGCAGCCTGCCAGCTTGGAGTGGTAAGCGAGGGGACTCCTGCAAAAAGGAGTGGGCTCTGTGGTTGGTAAGACCGGACTGTCCTAATTCAGAAAAATAATGGTCTGAACAAAGCATGGTGATTCGGTATGTTGTCCGCTGTAATGTGTCTCTGCTGCTTCCTGATGCATGCTGTACTTTGCAGATTATCTCAGAGCTCTTTGTGTGGGATAAATCTGGAAGTTTGCACTTGATTGGTAAGAACCATGTGATTTGTGGTTCCTACCAATAATCTGTCTGGACCACTTCACAGAAGAACAATAATTAACACGTTAGAGTTTCATAACACACACTTTTCTGTGCTGTTACAGATGCCTGTTAAATTTAGCTAACAGGCTTAAAAGCTGTGCTTCTCTACTTACTAAGTCTTCTATATTAGAGTTTAATTAGTATGTGGTAAAGGTTCATGCTACAAATCAGTGTTTACTACAGATACTTAGTTTGGAAATAGATCCAGCATTTTGGCCGAGTCGAGCATGTAGCTTGTTCAGAAGGTAAGAAGGACCCGATAACATGGCTGGACCTTTCCCGTAAATTCAGAACACGCAGTATTGCATTGTCATCGTGTATCCCAATAGGCATCCTCTTACTGGTAAAGAGCTGGCAGGAGTAGACTGCAGGTAGGATGAATTTTCTGGGTAGGCCACAGATGGGATGTCTCTGGCTTAGAGCACCTGTTTTATCTGCTTGCTGACCAGAAAATTCCAACTTTGTAAGTGCCAGGGTTGGTTATCCATCTGTCAGAACTGAAATAATTGTGGTGGCCATCTGAAAGTGGATGTGTGCAGTATCTGTTGTCTGGTTTAGTTAGTAAAGGCAAGAACTGGAAAGAGGGTAAGACTTTCTCACTTAAGAATGAATAAAACACGAAAAGGCTGATTGGTATCCCCCCATCCCACATGTGTTGTTGCCACTATTAGTGACTCGCTTGTGTTTGTTGTCTCTAAAGAAAGAGATACTCAGCACTTTCCTGGGCTTTTTTTTTTTTTCACTGTTTCCTCTTCCTTCACCCATGTTACCTAAAAGTGTGTCATTAATAGCGAAGTCCTGATGTTGTTCTACTGAGCGAAAGAGCCAAAGCCACAAACTGGTTAATTACAGTAGATTCTACTGGTTTGTACGGGATTAAGCATGTAGCATGTAAGAGAACCAATGGGCAGTTTCCTTTTGTGGTTTATCAGTTTTCTCCTCTGAAGAAGAATGAAACAACGTTTAACAAGCTAGGCAATGTTTATATTTACATTTGAAAATGCATGTCAGAGGGTTCATGGAGTTCTGGAAAGTTTAATGAGAAGTGGCTTGCCCACATCTGTGAACTCCGAGCACAATTAAAACTTCCCAGTGAGGCTTTATGAAAAGGCATCTCGGGGTCAAAGATTTTTGAACTCAGAAGCAGGTTTGTAGTAGTTCAGAAATGTATGCAGATTTTGCTCTGTGTGTTAGCAGTTTTGCATGAGTTTAAAGGTATACCATAGGGACAGAGTGCTAAATAACTTGGATTTTTCCTTTTTGTATTTTGTTTGATAATCTGCATGCTTAAACGAGGCTTGAATGTGGTTCATAATACATAGTAATGTTTAAATGGAACAGAAACATTATAATACAGTATAAAAGCAATTTGGGAGTAAAATAAGTTTGTCCTTATTCAAAAAAATTCTTGATGAATACAGTCTTATAATGGATACTGATATGGCAGAAAAAGCATGATACGCTTTTGGTGGACGTTGAAATTAAGCAACTACAAAACAGTTTATCTCTAATTTGAGCTACCGTTTGTTCCAGCTGGTGATCTTTTATTTTAAGTTATTAAACATACCAATATGGATTGCAACATGTTTGCATCCTAAAAACCATTTTCCTGAAGACACTTCATGTTACGAGATGGACAGCTAATGCCACGTGTAAAGGAAGACTGAAAAGGATTAAATTTTCAGGCATGTATAGTTTCTTTTCCAAACTATTATTGAAACTTAAGTCTCCTCAATACTTCTTAAAATTGCTTTGAAATACAGGGCAAGAAGTTAAAACAAAATCAGGACTTGGTTGTTAATGTAGGACTGCGGTTAGGGACATGGATGGAACCAGTTCATAACTTCCGGTCTCTGAGTGCTCCATTTAGTCTTGCTTGATCTTCCATATTTATCCTGTTGATATGCTAGCTTACAAATAAACGGCCTTTAAGCTTCTCTTTGGGCTTCTTCTTAAGGAGACTTTACTTCTTTACTTTTGTCTAACAGATGAGGGACAAAAAACAGTTTTTGTTTTAAAGTGAGATATTGAAGTGGCTGTAACTTTTTTTTTCCTTCCAAAACAGCAAGCCTACTCCAAATACAAGTTTCCAGCTAACTTAGTGATGTTTATTTTTCAGTTGGTCCTCCACATGTGAGAACACAGAGCAGATACACCCTTAACTTCCTGTAATTTTTTTTTTTTTAATTTGAAAGTCAAAGTGCTGATTCCACAAATAAGGGAAATATTTTTACTGTGGCTTTTAGTGTCGTAAAAAATATTTGTTTCAAACACATTTTTACTGCAAAGCAACTCCCTATTATAGCCTTATATATAGAAAAAAAAAAAGGGGGGGTTTTGTCTCTTGCAGCTGGACACTGAACAGTTTTTCAGTGCTTAAAAGCTGTGTATGAGCACGAGCTAAGTGCATTCTCTTTATTATTGGAAAGTAACTTCCTTTTTTGGTCTCAGCTTTTAGCGATAAAAGTTCTGGGCCAGATTTTCAGCAAAGCTCAGTGATTTCCGTAGGAACTGGGGTGGTGAGTGTATGAGTGTGAAGGCACCGTTGCCCATATTGGATAGAGGTCTGAAGGCCAGTTTGATCTATTGCAGTCAAGATTTTCTTTCTTAATATTTTTTTTTGTACTGATCTCAGCCTGCCATGTTTGACATTTGTCTCTATAGTATTTCTTGCTTGTCTGATTTTTGACTAGTTAAGGAAGTTGAGTTTTAAAATATTTACGTCTATCATATCCTCTCGAAAATATTAACAATGTGTGTTATACTGTTATGTTTGAGGCTTTTTTTTTTTTTCTTTCTCTGTTGTAAAGACAACAGATTCTGGTCCAGTCTAACAGCTTTTGAGTACAGGGATCCAGATTTAATGATTAATTCAATTTTTGCATTTTTTATCTCAGTGCAAGTGTGATAAACGACGACATGGGATTTTATTCTGTTTGTTCAGCCTTGGCCAAATGGACTGTGATTAGAAGTTCTTGAGCTGAAGTTAGGCAAATAAAAAGAACAAGAGTGAGCTTTTCAGAGTTTTACTTTGAATCAACTGTAGCTGTAAACAGTGTGTCCTTTTTCGTAAAGAACAGATATTTGTCCATTCATTTCTTCCAATTACATGATCTTAATGATGTTTAGCATATCTAGTTCCTCTACAAGTAGTACTTGTGTACGTGGCTCGCGTTTTGAGAGCCGGGATGATCACATGTGCGGGAGGTGGAGCAGGCATGTGTTCTGTGGTTAGCAGAGGGATTGCCGAGCCCTGGCCCAAGCGGAAATCGGAGCGCTTGCAATGCACGGGGCGTAACAAGGAAGGAAATGGTCTTGCATCTGGCTTCTAGTGTGACTGTTGGTCCTTTGCCACCTCTCTGGATGAGCTGGTTTCTATGATGTGGGTGGATTTAACCTTTTGCATCACTTGTGCAGGAAAAGGCAGTGGAGGAGAAGTGTAAACCTAGCAGTTTTATACCTTTCATTTTACAGACATAATAACTTGGTGAAATTGAAAATTGTGATGCTGCTGGTAAACAAAGTATTATGGCTGAGTACGTGCTGCAAATTATAGTGATTTTTTTTTCACAGCTACTGAACAGAAAAAGCAAATCTTAACAGACTTTTTTTATGAGACAAATTTGAAATACTTTGTGAGATTCCATTAATTTATGCTCTTGAACTTAGTGTTGAATTTAGTGGAGTAGATATTAAGTATACTTGTCAACATAAAAGCTAGGTATTCAAGAAGTTTGTACAATAAGAGGAATTATTATTTTCAGGCATGTAATTTGTTAGCATGCCAGGAGGACTGTATATTGGCTGATTCTTTGCATACATGTACCCTAGTAATGTCAGAATGAAATAAATAATGAACATATTAATCTCAGAATTATGATCATTTTATAAAGTGGTAAAGACAAATCAAGCAAGCCCTTGCTGTTTTAAAGAATGGTTCAGTTTTACGTAAACTACTGTTTTAATCTTTATCACTTTGGAGGCCTTATTCTGCCACTAACGACAAGATAAGTGTGCTGTCTATAATTTAGCTTGTAAGCTTGTAGAAAGTTTGTTTTAGCTATCTGATTAGGGATTTGATCCCAGAATATGCTACTAAAAGCCCTAATGTGGGTTCGCTTTTATACAAGTGATTTGTGTTAGCATAGCTTATAGTTACATCTTAATTACCTACAGCTTTTATGCCAATATAGCCATGTCTCTACTAGAGAGCTGCTGTGATTATGCTAAAATACGTGCAGCGAGTCTCTGTAGCGTAGCCATTTCTTACGTGACAATATTTGTGCCTGTTGGATCGATGCTGTAGTGCAATGGCTTTGAACTGATGAAATGTATTCCTCATGTTTTTTCATCTTCCTGTACTCTATATCTAGGTCATCTCCTACTGTGTAAGTATATAACAAGAAAAAATAATATGATTGATAGGAGTTCAGACCCTAAGCAGTGGCTCTTAAGACGCACATTCTCTTGTTTGTTTATTTTGGGGGAGGTATTTTTGTTTTTTAAATCAGACTGCAGCATGTTACACAAACGCTCCTTCCACACTCACTGAGCACAAACAGCCTTTGCACTAGATTTACTTGGTGTGCCTCTGGTTTGATTTTTGCCTCATCTAATGTTCATGTTCTTTATTCTGTTCTCCATCTGCCATTCCCTGTCCTTTTTAAGCACCTCTGCCACAGAATTGTGGATTCTCTGGAGCGAAAGTCATGTCCTTGTTCTTTGTTAAACGCTGATAAAATAGTGTTCAGGTTTGTGCTTAATATCACGTAATAGTGGTGCTGACTTTTTACACATCTTAATTGAAATGTATTTTGAACATACATGCCAGACTTTTGCTTATCTGAAACCCATCTGTTTGACTTTGTGCAGTTTTGGGGAACTTTGGGACTGTATGGCCAGATGTCATACTGTATGCTTTTATGTGTGTCCTAGAGCTTTTTGCTGTTCTCCAGTGCAAACTTTTGGAATTGGTTATTACGGCTGTGACAGCATTCAGCAGCCTTCACTTTCTCGCTTCATTCTCACTTTCATCATTTCTTCATTGAAGAATTTTGGCTTTCCCTGATGCTTCACAAAAGAGCCACGAGTTGGCCACATTATTAATTGCTCATTTATTTTGCAAAGAGCAAATCTTGTAGTAGTTTGTAATAAACTTAAATGTAATCACCCATGAGTGCAAGAAAATAGCACATTAATAATCATCTTCATATTCAGGAGAAAACAGTACTGTGTCCATGAAACATGCTATCTATTGCGTCAAAGTCTCAGGGGAAAGGAAGTAAATTGGTCATCGTGTTGGCAGTTAGATTTGAACAGGTTTTAATGTTTCTGAGAGAAATCACACTGTACAAGCTTACAGACCTCTGCTAAGCAGTGCTGAAGTAAACACGCTCACATGCTTTGACACGCTTCGTTTAGAGCGCTGCCAGGCCAGAAAGGTAATACTGAACCCACGCTAGCAAGAAGCAGTCTTACTGTCATTGCATTTGCATCTGGGAAACTGCAGGGGAATTCTCAGCTTTATTGTAATAGAAGCAAGAAAGAGAGATAAAGAAGTCATTGCAGTGGACCTGAATATAGTGTATGCTTCAGTAACACACTAAAAGGGACATGTTTAGCTTTACACTTATTGTTCTTTTCCTTCTGTGGCTTTCCTGGGTATTTAGCCTAAAGGAGCAAGGATTTCTGTTTTTCTAGTTTTGTCCCATGTGCAGCCAACAGTCTACCTACGCCATAACTGGGAGTCAGTCAAGAAAGCCTTGTCACGTTATGTTCCAGTCCTGATAAACTGTCTGAGAATTGTACTGGCAAGTACTCACTCCCCTTGTGATTTGTTCTTTAATTATTTCTGTTTCCACTCTTCCGCTTTTACTGATCATGAAGAGTAGCATCGCTAATGAGCACTGCAGACAGACCGATGGCAATGCAGCTGTGTTTTTCTTGACTTCTCTTCCTTTTTAGCCAGGCATGGTGACAGTCAAAAATTGTAGTGTGGCCGTGTCCCCAGAGTTTTATCCGTATCATTCATATTCATACGCATAACAATAAATAAATCTATTTGTGATTGTGAAATGAAAATAAATTGGGAACTGTTGGATTCAAATGCCTGACAGTTTGGTGTCTGATGTCTTGACCCCTGATGGCTCGCTTGAAAGAGCAGGAAAGTTGACTTTTCAAGTACTAGTGCTGCTATTCTGTTCTCAAATGTGATTTTTCCTCTTTTAACTGAAACTCAAGTTATGTTGAATGTATCCATTGGAATATCTGCATCCTCGCTTCTTCAGGAGTAAGATGTTTGAGTTGAGATTTACTGTACTTGGTATGAATCAAGCAACTGGAGGAATTGCAGCTGCCTCTCCTGGAGGTGGCTACTACGAAGCCCACACCAGTGGACTGTTGCTCCATTTACCTACAATATTTGAAAATAACGTATTATCTCAACTGCCAACATTTATCTGAGCACCTGATTTTAGCAGGTAACAGCAACCTGCAGGCTTTTCCTGCCTGCCTTGAATTCCATTTTAATGGCAGCTTTCAGAAGAATGTAAATCTTAACCTGTGAGCAAAGCAGGCGCTCTCTTAATCTCAGTGTCAGATTGCGCATGTTTAAAAAGAAAAAAACCAAAACTAACAACCTTTGGAGTCAGTAGGAGAGATTTTGTGTGTGTGTGTCATAAAATTATTCATAGATCTGCAGAGCAGATGTTGACAATTACAAAGAGAACAGAGACTGGTCTGTGGCCAGCCAGCAAGCTCCATTTCACGTGGGCAGATCAAGGCTCAAGGCAGCAACTATTTCCTGTCAGCACGCTGGGCGTCAGGGGTAGCAGTTTCTGTGGGCTGTAGCCCAGTTAAATTATACAAAGTCACTTTTGTGAGGCCTTGGTTCTGTCCATCAGCTGAAAGAATGACGGTACTGGAAGGCTCAGTGTTCTGTTTTGTGAGATCTGTGTCTATTGATGCAAAGTTGGGGGTTAAAAACTTTTAATGGGTTTTATGTTTCTTTGCTAGATGTTTGCCTCCTCATTTTAGAAAGTGTAGAACAGCTGACCCTTTCATTTACTGCAGTGATTGCCAGTGAGTTGTTTCACATCTTAGTTGTTTTAGTTTGAACCATATTTAAAGCACAATTCCCCCAAAATGTTAATGTATTTTTGTGCAGGAACTTAAATGGTATTTAAGCTATTTCCTGCAAATTAAAAATGATGAATTGTTCTCCTTTTGCATTCAGAGCAGTTTTCTTTAAAATTCTCATGGTTGCAGGTGACCCAGGGCATCTCTTCTTTTGAGGAGGCATACTGGTACAAATAGGCTGCTTGGCGTGCTGGTACAAATAGGCACTTCCCAGGAGTTGAAAGAATCTTACCTGTAGCTCGTTTTATCTCAGACAGAATGGGGTTGTTGAAGTAATGATGATGCTGATGTCATGTCCAATAAATTCCCATTTTCCTCTTTGTTGGTAGGGCAGTGTAAATAACCAGGTATTAGTGAGGGAAAATTACTAAAATTTTCTTCTGCAAATAAATAGTTTTGATATTCAAGTATAGCAGGTACAGGCAGTGACGGAGGAAGCATCCCTTGCCCTTTCGCAGACCATGGGCATAGGAGAATGAACAACAACATAGCTTAGTGGAAGGAGGAGAAACTTTGTGGGCTTGGTTGCTACTCTGGTGCTCCGCCATAGTTTACATGCACTCTTTGATGGCTTTTATAATAAAGGCATGGCCTTGGAATGGGAGCGTGGTAATGACAAGTTCTAATGACTGGATCTGTCACCTTGCTGTTCTGTACAACAGAGGATGCTACTGAACGCGAACAGAGCATTGATAAAATGACCAAAGCATGAAAATATTTCGGAAATGGTATCTGCGGTAAATACACATTTTGTTATTCAGAAACAAGAAATTATTTTCTGTCTGATGGAGGACAGCACGCGAGTCCCTGTTTGGTGAGAAAAGGGTCCCTGTGATAAGAATCTACCATGTTCTGCCTGTGACTCACATCTTGGGCTGCTCGGGCTTTTTTTCATCAAGTAGGTTACGTGAGTAATTTTAGAATAAAGAGGAAGGAAGAAATTACATGCTTCAGTAGCAAGCATGTTTTCTCTAATACTTTAGTTTCAAGTTCTTTATTAAGGACAGGTGAATTCCAACGCCTCCTTTTATAGCAGGGTACCACGTGCAAGCAGCTAGACGTAGAACACGATTCAACTTTCTCTTCAGTGAAAATGGTGACACAGCTTGGGTCCTAATGGCAAACTGCTGTTGCTGCGGCAGGGTTTGCGCTAATTTGTTAGGGAATAAAACTGAAGTAATGCTAATACATAGAAAATTTCAGTATGAAAGAGGCCAATGCATCTACTGTGTGGGTGGAAATGCTGGGTCCGTACCGGTGAAGGGGAACGGCGCCGGTCGGTGCTAGCTGGGGGAGTAAGGTCCTCAGCCCTGCAATGGCAGGACAAGCACCTAATCGTGATGGCAGTTTCCTGTGTAAATATAACAATACCTGTGCCAGACCACATGTTTAATGTGTCTTGCTGCGGTACTTAATGCAAAGGAACTGAAAACTGTCCATTGTTTCACATTGATCGTGTATGGGTAGACAAACCTTAGGCCAGATTGTGTAGTGAAATACCTGGTCTGGAGAAGGGTAAATGTTTGTGGAACATGGAAATGAAGGAAGTATTTAGCTACAAACGTGCTGAAAATGGTAGCTTGCTTTTTTAAATATAGCATGAATTATGAGATTACAGTATCATCTACTTTCTCTAGATGAATTTCGAAGTTGTTGCATGTAGAATATGATATTGATGGCCAATAATAACATGGAGGGATGGGGAAACTGGAGGGAATTGGGTTTTGTTTTTCTGCTAAGACCAGGAAGCAAACCACTGGAGTGCTTAAAAGTAAGGACCAAGGGTTTTTAATCTAGGCTACTGATTTTTTTAATTGATAGAAATATTTTGATATACACTTAACACAGGTATTTGAGTGTCCCTGTTTAGACAGGGTCAGCTTTCTTTGAATTATATAATTATGGTTTGGAATCTCAGAACAGTAAACAAAACACTGTATTATTTTTTCCCCTGATATCTCAGAATCTGTTACAATTGGTAAATTAAGTGACAGTGTTGGTACATGTATTTTGCAATACAGATGGTGCATTTACAGGTATTAAAAACCCTGAATGAAGGCAAATGCTTAGTAGTTACTTAACTTCATTTGTGCCAGCCCAGAAGTCTTCAAATAAAGTTTCTGAAAATGAATGTATGTGTATACAATGGTGAGAACTTCACCAAAAGGGCTGCTAAGGTGCTAGGGTTGCTGGTTAGTGATTTACATGATTAGGTTTCACGTTTTAGGACGAGAAAGAGAATTTGGGTTTTGGGATGGGGGGTGGTTCTGGCTTTTGGCAGGGGGTGCAAATATTGTTTCGTTGGGGGGCATTGTTTGTGGTTTTAATATTGACTCGATGTAGATTTGCTGATCAGGTCAGAAGCTTTTCAAAGTTACAAGTAAAATTATAAGCTAAATAATCTGTGGGAAGGCAGCCTATTTATTTGTGACAGTGGGACTTTTTATTATTGCTTGCAGGACTTTTGATGAATAGCCTCAAGTGCAATATTTTCTGTTTTAACCTTTTGCCGGAGAGCTCTATAAACACAAATAATAAATTTTACAAGGAAATAAACTTCTTTATAAAACCATATTTCTGCCACTGCTTCACATGCTCTGAAGGTTGTTTGAATTTCCATTTGGTATTTGATATATTTGGTTAATTTTTTTTAACTTTAGTGATTGTAGAGAAGTTAGCTGTCACCAACATCAGCAAATTAAAAATGTTTCCTAGTAATATTTTTACTGTCTGTTTATAATGATAATAAAAATAACAGGTTTTGGCTTTTTTTTTCTGTAATTACTCTTTGTAAAGCAAAAAGATGATGTTTGTACATTGTTTATGTGAAAATTCAACATCCGCTTCACTGTGCGTAATTATGTGTGAGCAACTGGCAAAGGGAAGTAGCTTATCTACCTTTTACAGAAACAGCCCCTTATTCAGGATCGGTTTCCATGTTTGCATTACGCCTTTCTGAATCTGAGATACTTTACCAAGGAATTATGCTACTACTCATCCAGTAAAGTATAATAATTGTCATCTGAGAAAATCGGAATGTTAAGACCGTGCTGCAGGTCGGTAGTTCTGTGAGAGAGAGAGCAATGTAATTTTATCAGAATCTGAGATTTAAGAGCGTTGTACTGACAAGTCTGAAAACATAACTGGAGAATATTTAGTCATTATTTCAACTTCCTGTAGCTCTGAAAGGCCTGGTCTACTTCATTAATCGTAGCACAGAGCTTAGCGGGGGAAGGCAGGCTGGGGGAATTGTTCTAACGATACTTGAAAAAATTCTTCCACTTTTGCTGAAAGCAAGGATGTTGTGGCCTTACCCATAATCGTGAATAGGCTGGGGAGTTGTCTTAGCGTGCTGCGTTGGGCAAATGTGTGTTTCTGCTGGTATTAAATGATGTTAAATACTTCCTGTTATTTCAGGGCTTCTAATTGCCAGGAACTTAAAAATAGTGAGAGCTCTGGATTATATACGTGTCCTGATATAGCCTGTGTGTGCAAATCATGTGCCATTTTAGAATGGTTTTACATACACATTAACTGTTTTAAGTTTGTGTATCTTTTGACCAGAACTTTGTTTGTTGCTATTTATTCTTTTTAAAATATTGCATTTAGGAAAAAGTTTGTTCAGAATGGTTTTGGGCACTGTTATAGGGCTACCATGTATTAATTTAAAATTTACTCTTGATGGATGAGCTTGTATTGTTGTGAAAACTTGATGCTTTGCTTTTTTTACTTTTAGATGAGAAGATAGGTAAATGTCACTTTTGTATCTTATTTTTGTAATTTATCTCAAGAACTGCTATTTGTGCTTTTCTGTTATTCTTTCCTGCTTTAGCAGGTTTGAAGCTTCTGAATCTGATCTTTTAAGTGGATATGAGTAGATTTTTTATGGAAATTTGTATGTCTACAGCTGCTAGAAAATGAGAGAGTATGTGGCTGTGAAAGATGATAGATTGCCAGATAAGCCTTCCAAACTGAGATCTGGAAAAACAAGGAATTTCCAAGCAGACTAGAGGTTTATCAAAGAGGAAGAAAGCAAACCAATTTGAGAACTTTGCACAGCTGTTTCAGCCGAGATATTTCATCCATGTGATATTATATAATAATTTGATGCCAAAAGTAATACATAAACATTATTTTTTTTTATTTTGAATCAGTGGCATACATAAAATTGGTTTCATATGGTCGAAAGCTTCTGCATTTCAAAACAGAATAACCAAAATTTTGGCTCATCTTGCATTTCCAAAATACTGCAGCTAAGTAACAACTACATTTTCTGAATCATTTAGTAAACTTGAGACTTCTCTGATCATAAATCAGAAGAACTGATGCCTTTCTGCCTTTCTAACTGCAAGAAGTTTTTTATTTGCTAAGAATGCACATAATAAAAACCTTACTTTGAATTGAAGGGTGATGCTTTTACATCATTTCACAAATTAAACAGCTGTTCTAAGTGAAAATGTATTTTCTTAGATATAGGAAGGGAGATACTGCTTTCATATTGCTGTGCCTGTAGGTCTGTAGTTCTTGATTTCCACCATCAGAAATATATAAGGAACGTTCCGTAACATACAGGATGCTCGGACTCCACTGAACTGCTGTGAGGACTCCAGTTCATGTGTTTGGAGATCGCTCACGACAGAGAGAATGTGTTCACTAGGTAGAAGTGCAGCAGATGCCAAACAGCTGTGAATCATCTGTATTCTCTTCTGGAAGAAGTGAGAACCTTTAAGCCTGAATTGAAGAAAGATTTGGTTGGTTTGTTTGTTTTAGCGCAAAACGGACTGTTTTAACCCTTTCTCTCCACTCCTAATTGCATTTGTTTATTAGTTGTCCTTAGATTAATAAGTAATTCTGTTGGCTGCCAGTCCCTCATAAAGCCCTTCACTTTATCTCTCATTAGAAGTCAGTAAAAACAAAGTGTCAGTTTTAAAGCAGGATCCTGTTTTGTCCTTGTTGATGTCACTTGACATTAAGTACCCGTAAGTAACTGACCTTCACACCTACCAATATAAACAACTTAGTACTGCGTCTTGCTTCTGTGTGTGTAGTGCCATTGCTCTGATACCCAGAGCTGTCCTGCTGCTGTTCAGTCCCCTTCGATTTCTCGACGCGCAGGTCTCTGCCGCTGCCTCTTTTTCTTTAACATTTGCAGTCCATTTGTCTGTTGTTTTTCCTCCCCTAGCAGCTGATTTTTTGTATCCCCTGGGTTTGTCCACTTTTCCTCTGCATCAGCCACTGTCCCTGCCAGAATTCTCTGCTCCATCAATAAAGGCGTCATTTGGAATACAGTTAGACAAGAAAATGCCTCTTTTTCCTTGGCCTTTGATTGTTTTCAACCAGAAAAGAATAGTTTTAAACCTAAACCCTTCTACCTTTCTCATCAAACATGAATGGCTTTCCCCCTGACAGCTTTTTTTTTTATGCAGCTGCAAGGTCCAGCAATCTTTTTGCGGAACGCAGCGTGTTGTTTCCCGTCTGACACAGAAGTGCTCTCGGCAGCCACACAGGGCATTCTCGGATGCTTGCTGTGAAACCCTCAGAGCGTGTCACAGTTTAATGGAATGGTTCGCCGTGTCCGCCGGACAGCGAGGCTGCTAGGTGCCAGGAATGGGATAGGAAATGCTGTGCATGTGGGGTTTGGGTTTGGCTTGGTTTTTTTTTTTTTTTTTTTTTTTTTTTTTTTTTTTTTTCTTTGTTGTCTTCTTGTTTTCACAGGGAATCAGTAGAAAGAGAAGGATTGGGAAGCTTACTGAGGGCTGTAGTTTTAAAAGTTGACTTGAGAGACGTGGGAGGAAGGAGTCTGAAATGAGAGAAGGGAGTTCGAGAAAGGTAATTTGTATGCAAAAGACTGAGAGGAGAAGGCAAAATTAACAATACTGGTTTGTCTACCTTGGAGACTGGAATTGCCACATCTTTTCCAATCTCTCAGGGGGGTTTGTTTTGTTTTTCATGGCTTAGTGTGAATTTGGTGACCCATCAAAAGAGCTGTATAGGCACCCAGAAATTGGCTGTGATGGTAAGAAGTCATTGATTTGTTGTTGGAACGCAATAACAAACTGTGAGTGTTTCTGGATTATCCTCCTGCTCTTGCTGAACAGGTCTGACACGAGAACTGCTGTTCCCTCCTCTGTGAATCGAAGCGTGAAGATTCGGTGAGGGTGTTTGGGCACGAGCTGCCTGCATGAGCGGATCAAAGGGATGGGTGGCTGAAGGGCTCGCTGACGACTGTCACTGGGGCAGCTTGGAGTTCTGTGTGCGCAACGTTGTTGTTAAGTTATTACTGATGTTGAACAAAGGATTATTTATGTTTTTCTTTTTTAATCTGAACCAAAGCTCTGTGAGTTTTGATGGCATTTTTTTCTGAATGCAAACATATTAAGATAAGGTTGTTCAGTGTTTTGCCTGCTTTTTCAGCTTTTCTTCCCTGAAGTTACAAATTAATGTTGTCTGTGTCCTTACTGCAGAATCAGTCCTTGACAACTGTCATGGAAGGATTGAGGTTTTTTGTTTGTGTTTTAAAGCAGGCATTTTAGTAGCTAGTATATTTACACAAGACACACAAGATTATTATGCAGCTTAGAAGCCGGTAGGCTTATGTTTTATTTGACACATTCTCTGCTGACAAGGCAGTTGTAGCAATATGATTGTATTTTGTATGTTAAACATTTTAGGAAGTCCTGGCTTATTGCTCGCTAATTTATTCTTAATTTAAACAGCCAGTAGCATCTTTAAGGTAGGCATTTAAAGAGAGAGTGGCTGGAGTTTTTGCATCTTTTAGATCCACTACAGGATTGGGTATAAAGCAGTTTGTACATCAAAATCAAAGAAAATGCGTAATGCTGCACAGATGTAACAATTCTGTTTGTTGTTTGAGAGAATTTTAGAGACGACATTCCATGATTTAAAGTGGTCGTGATACAACAGCAGATAAAAGTGCTTATTTCCCTGAAGTTATGTTATAAAATAACCAAAGCCTCACTTTTTGACTTATTTAATGGGATGAGGTCTTAAAAAGCTACCAAAAAATCTAGTGTTGTCTAAGTAGATGGAGAAAAACAGAGTTCTTGAGGTTGTGCTGCAAACAAGCATGCACTTCCTAAGTAAGAGTCCAACAAATTCAACATATAGCAGAGAACGTAAAAAAGAAAAAGACTAGCTTTGCTAGAAAAGCCAGGTAGTCCCATCACCTACTGCTGTGACAGAACTTCACTCTGCTGTTCCTTTCCACCTGCTATGAAAACGCACCGTGCTACATTTTGGAGAAAAAGATCCGTTCCACTTCACTCCATTGGATGCCACACTTAAGAGGTTTCAGGAAGTTTTTCTTCAGGAAATGTATTTAAGCCAATCCTTTTTTCTCGCAGGTTAGAATTCTAGTTTATAGAATTTTACTTCCAGCCTTCTTACCACAGACATTATCACATGCCATGAGGTAACAATTACACTTGTTTAAGAAAAAAAAAAAAAAAAAGAGAGAGAAAAAAAAGAAACATTATTATGATTTGTATAGAGCCATGATACATTCTGTTGATTGCTTGTGGTCTTTAGAGAACCGGACACAGTTCAGGGTATTTCTGGGTCAGTGATTTTTCTATTTGGATGGTGGAGGTGTATAGACATATGCTCCAGTGCTTTTATATTGTGTTTCCTTCTGTTTCCATATAAGCCTTTGAGAAAGAACCCGAGGGATGTTTGGATAGACGGCTGTAACTTTTCCATGGAGTTGACATAGTTAGGGCACTGTAATAATGACTGTTGATGGACAACTCCCTGCAAAGGAAATGAAAACGATGTTTGTAAAACAACAAAGTGTATCTCCAGAAGAATTGAATGAGAGGCGGTGTGCAAGAAGATGAGGTAACCACAGGCAAATGTACTTCTCTTTTTGTCACTGGGCTTTTCTGTCATGTCTACTAACTTTAAGCAATAATCAGAAAATAAGATGATGTTTGTATTTTCCTACCACTTCAGGGTGGGAAATTACGGGCGCATTCCAGTTTGTTCTGTGTGTACTGTGTCTGGCTCTTTGGTTTACAGAGTTACTAAGCCAGTTCTGGTTCCATCACACTGCACTTTGCTCAGTTTTATCAAAGTTCATTCTTTGTCAATCTAGGTGATTCTTAGTGCAATACCTTTGATATGACATGTAACGACTAGAGAAGTAATGACATACAGTATTATACAGCAATTAACATCATACGGTTCAAATTATTGGCTATTTTCAGCTAAAATCAGATCTCCTTGAGGTACACATCAGACTTCCCCATACTCCTATATCATCCAGTACACCCAGGTCCTTGAGCAAAAGCAATCCCATGCATGGGTTTGCCTTTGCCCAAGGGAGGAATAACCCAGCCTGTCTTCCCCAACATATTCCCTACATGCCAACAGGGACTTTATCCCCTTCTGCAGTACACAGGGGTTTGAACTGGGCAGGGCCAGCTCAATTGGTAGATCCCCTACTGTTGACTCTGTTGACTAACCAGGTGGCTTTTGCTAAATGCATATCCCAGTGTTTGAAGGTCCCACCACCCATTGCTCTCAGTGCAGTTTTCAGCAATCCTTTGTGCCGTTTGATTTTTCCAGAGGCTGGTGCGTGATAGGGGGTGTGATATACCCACTCAAAGCCGTGCTCTTTGGCCCAGGTGTCTATGAAGTTGTTTCAGAAATGAGTCCTGTTGTCAGATTCAGTTCTTTCTGGGCTGCCATGTTGCCATAAGACTTGCTTCTCAAGGCCCAGGATGGTGTTCTGGGTGGTGGTATTGGGCACAAGATACGCTTCCAGAAAGTTTGGTTCAGAGTGTGTCACTTCTAGGCATTGCATTGATGCAGATTTTGTTAGTGACAGCAGTTGTCACAGTATCCTGAGAGGTCTGTAGTGCTCTCACGCTGTGAAAACACCCCTGTGATGCCCTGCAAATTCTTTCCTCTGTTTCTGGCTTTTTGATTTTGTTTTTCTTTAATTTTCTCATAGGAGACATTAAAAGGAGGGAGTAACATGTGATCCAGTTGTCAAAAAGTTTGTTCCTCTTCAGATGTGTCATTTTTGAAAGCACAGAAATTCTAATCTAAATAAACCTCGATGCAGGAAAGAGACGTAAAAATGAGGGAAAATACGACTGGAAGACCTGAACTTGAATGTATTAAAAACCCATCAAACTTTTCAGCCTTAATCGAATCAGATTGTGAGGTGTGATGAGAAAATAGCCACTGTGAGCTAAGGCTGTTGCTGGGAGAGGTTTTGTTGTAGAAGAACAACCTACAAGGATATAAAGAAAAAGCAGAACTGAAAGTAGAGATATAGTAAAAGAAAAACTGAGCTTCCAAGGAGTTGATAATCCCAATCAACATAAAAATTTGGAGGATGTAGTAAGAACCTTTATACCAAGAGCAAGTTGCACCTTGTCGCAGAAAATAAAACTCAGCCATGCAAATGTGCCTGAAGGAGACCTCACCCTGTGCTAGGAAAAGTGGCTCTGATAATTTACATCACTCTCAAACGATTTGATACAGCCATCAAGTGAAAAATGATAAATGGGTTCTGGTTTTTTATTTAGAAAAGTAGAAGTATTGGAAAAGGTATAAAATCTGTGTGTAAAAGCTGTATTTCATGTTTATGATTGCAGCTTCTAAAAATAACAGCATATTGCTATTTGATTGTTAGGAGTTAAGTTGTTGCCAGAATGGTCTGATTTTATGCCTGGTACTTAAAAGTATCTGTCATTTAACAGTGTTGTGAACTATGATATCAGAAAAGGCTAAATGCTGCTTAAAAGAAAACTAAACGCAGCCCTCTACCAGGTATTACTGAATTACAGCAGCATGGAAGCAAGACAAAGAACTTGAAACTTAGACTGTTACACCACAAAAGCTGTTAAATTAAAAAAAAAAACCAAAACCCAAACAACCCAACAAAAAAAGCCTAGACCACCTATCACTGAGTGATGTTAAAATGTGCAGAAATTGATATCGTGCAAAAAAAAAAAAATGCAAAAAACCAAACCACTGAAACCCCAACCCTGTGGGTTTCGTACTTGTCTGCTGTGTTCAGAAAAGGTCACATTCGAATCCACGTGGCCACCGCACACAGTATTTATAGTGGCAAAGCACAGCAGAGAAGATGGCTGTGTTTTATGTAGTCTCTTTGCCCCATGAAGAGATTATTAAACAGGAGTAGAACTAAAGAAGGCAAAGACTTACCTGCAGCGTTTTCCAGTGAAGGACAAAGAAAAAAGATGGACTGTGAGTTTCCAGGTCCAGAAACAGAACGTCAGAGCTCAGCACATCAGTTGGAGGGAACTGAACTGGGAACTATGGAAGTTAAAACCCATGGGATATTTTGGAAATGCTTTGGAAATCTATAGGAAAAAGCAGGCCAAGAAGTCAAGTCTGTGGAAGCAGGCTGAGCTTCTTAAAAGTTTACCCTGATGCAGGTTATTGGCATGGCCCCCATCTCCACTGACCCAGCACTGAGTTCCTGTGACTGGTACTGAACTGGCTGGGTGTCAGTCACATCTGCAGGGGCATGAGGCACAGGCACGTCCCCTGCTTGTTCATGCTTTGTCTATGTGTCCTAATGTTTGCTTGTGTTAAAACTGACTTAATTTACAAGAGCTAGCACAGAAATATCACTAGCCATTGCTCAGGGTACTATTTATGAATACAGGTTGCATGCATTAAGGAGCGTTTACAGGAATGAAACCAGTTTGGTTCTCTGTCCAAGATGCTTTGTGTTGCTTCTAGTATACACAAAATGCTCTTCAGTTCCTTTTTTGTTTGCATAGACTGCAGCCTCATCCTTCTGTATATAGATAACAGTTGTCTTGCTGTCAGCTACTGTCCTGTGCCTTTTTTCACAAGTCTTTGTCTCTGAATACATGGCATCTCCTTTTTCTGTTACCATCCGTTCTCTGTTTTCTCAGTTGATCTTTCAATTGAACATACTTCTGCTTTCAAAACATTCAGTCTCTCGTCCATGTTTGCACTATCGTCCATCCCTTATCCCGTGTGTTGGATGGTGGTACTGCTCTTTCAAATGATGCCTTTGTTGTTGTTAAACTGAAACTTTCTTTTTTTCTTCAGTTTTTTAGTTCAGTAGAGCACAGGATGATGCTCTCAGGAGATGGACTCACACCCTTTAGCGACACAGAGAAGAACAGTGCTTACAAGGCAATAGTTACATAAAAATACACCAAGCATCTTTATATTCTTCTTCTTTAGCTTTCTCATGTCAGATCCCTGCATTTCATTGTCAGAGAGAAGCTAGCAAACATCAGCTACATTCCATTGTATGGCTGATTTATATTTCACATCATGGCCAAAGTAAAGCATGAACTGAAACCAGAATCCAGTGCCATCTAGGCTTTGAATGTGGTTCTGGGATTGGAGATCTGTGTTGCCAAAAAAAAAAAAAAAACCCCCAAAAAACCCCAAAAAGAATTCTTGCAATAAATTAAAAACCACACTCTATAATTCACTAACTATTGTGTGATTATACAGAAGCTGGCTGGACACTTACAGTGGGAAAAGGCAACAAGAACTTTTCCTTGTGAGATCTTTCCAAGTGCTTCCTTCACCTGCTGCTGTAACAATAAATAAACACGAGACAGTACAAAACAAGGATAAAATGATTGAGCCTAAATCCCTTGATTACAAGGTTTATATAACCAGGTAAGTCTGTTCAGAAGAGAAGGATCATGAAAAAAATACTTTACTTTTTACTGAAAGTGCTGTGTAATATGTATAATATAATCACTTTGGGAAATAATGAAATGTAATCTCTTACTGAGAAATACATGTGATAAATCTTCAGAAAATAGTAAGCTACTGTACCTAGGAAGGGTACAGTCTGTGCTTTCAGGGCATTTCCCAAGATAAATTTACCTCATGAATAAGGCCCTTAGTTGTTAATTGTTGAAAGGAATCTGAAATAGAAGAGACAGGATTTTCCAAGTTGGAAGCTACATCAGGGAGTTCATTACTATGCACGCACGTAAGATCAGCTGCTCTGTGGTTCGGTACTTGTGTCAGCATTTTTCAGATAGGAATGGTTATTCTTAATTTGTCAGCTGCAGAAACTAAAAACAAATCTAAAGATGGGATGAATTTTAACACCAGGGGAAAGTGGTTCCTTTTTAGTTTAGTTTTATTTTTTTTCCTGGTAAAGTGAACAGTCAGCCTTATTCTACTAGCATCTCAGGAAAAAAAAAAGAATAAAAACCAGTATATGAACATGGTTATCAGTAGTAAATGTTGGCCACCTTTTGGCCACGGTGGTGATTACTGAACAGATTAAGAATTTATTTCTGGTATTGACCACAAACCAATTACCATACAGTATACAGTGAAGTGTACGCAATAATTTTGTTGGAAAATTGTCTATTCTTTACTGTCCAGCAGAAAAGAAATACTAGCAGTTGAAAAACGATTAAGTGACTCATTTAGAGGGGAAGAAAAGCTAATGACTTTGCACAGAAGTGACTGAATTTAACCATTTTTATTTCTTACATTATAAAGTAGCTGTTGTTCCATTACTTTATGCTCCAAGAAAAAAAGAACAATGCATGTGATATTCAAGTAAAGTTCTTGTTTGCGTAATTGGGGAAAAAAACAGAAAATGTTTTCAGCTCATTGTCAAAACCCCTATGTCTGGCATAAGCTTTTTAAAAAAACACATTGTTTTCATTTAAAAACCATTATTATTTTCATCTCACAGCCTTGAATTGTTGATTTTTATCCTGCTTCTATTCAGCTGCTACTTTTTCAAGTATATTTTTCTAATCATTACTTGAATTTCAGCCAGTCAAGAGATATTTGGACTTTTCTCTGCCCAGTAGGAAATTCAGGCTCTGTAAGGATTCACAGATTTACCCTTCATTGTGCACTTAGCTTAAATGGAATATTTATATTTACTCTTGGAAATGGTAACATACACTTGGAACTGTCATACAAAAGTGCATGACTTAAACTGTCACAGGTTTGATCTCTAAAAATAATGACAACTTGATTCAAAAAGGATGCATATTTCTGTCAAATAACCATTTCTTAGGTTCTTGATATGCTTTTCTTTGGAGCTGTTTCAAGGACCATTAAAGATCAGTATTGTCAAGTCTGGCTCATTGGTTTCCAAGAACATCAGGACAAACAAATGTCTGTCATTATAGCATGCCATGATTGAATGTTTTTTGGGGAATGCAGCAGACAGATGCCCACCAGTGAAGACCATATAGCGGGAGACCTTATAGCGGCCTTCCAGTACCTAAAGGGAGCCTACAGGAAAGATGGGGAAAAATTCTCCAGTAGGGTCTGTTTTAATAGGACAAGAGGTAATGGTTTCAAAACAGAGGGAGGTAGATTCAGATTAGATATTAGGAAGAAATTTTTTACACTGAGGGTGGTGGGGCACTGGCCCAGGTTGCCCAGAGAGGTGGTGGATGCCCCATCCCTGGAAACATTCCAGGCCAGGTTGGCCGGGGCTGTGAGCAACCTGATCTGGTTGGAGATGTCCCTGCTGCTGGCAGGGGGTTGGACTGGGTGGGCTTTAAGGGTCCCTTCCGACCCAAACCCTTCTGTGATTCTGTATAAAGGTTTGTATGTGCCACTCTCTATTTGGGCTCAAATGTTTGGATTATTTGCCTGAATTTAGGTTCACTGAACATGAATAGCAGTGTCAAACATAAGGCAATATGCTGTAGTCATTTGCAAAGGTGTAAGAATGGGTTGGATGGTGCTTGAAGCCCTGGAATAATTAAGAGTGTGGAAAGTCACCTTTGTAACATAATATTAAGCAAAAGTTTATTGAAGAAACATCACAACTCTATCTTTCAAAATGTTACTTCATTCTGTGTCTATTATCTAGAATTTCTGGGAACTTTTATTGTCAGTGAAGAGTGATGTTAACACCTCTGTCTGGTCTGTGAACCTCATGGTACAATGTAACGTAGGCTCTAAAACCAAACTTGCTTTCGAATATGCTTCCAAATACGGCTGCAACCAGAGCAAAAAAATGGTTGGGTTTTTTATTAACTTGTCTTAAAGCTAGAATGGAGCTGCTTTAAAGGATGATTTTAGTAACTAACTTCTTGTGGCAAGTAAGCCAGCAGTCTGACAGAAGCGTCCTTTGGTAGAGCCCTGGTGTGTGCTCTCGCACTGGGTATGGCCAGCGCCTGTCCTAAGGGAGTGGAAAGCTTTTCTTTGGCAGCATCTGCAGTGGTGAGCTGTGACTGCTGGGGACTGTCATTTAAGAGTGAGTTTGTTGGTGGCCATTGAAGAATATCTCACCCACTTCTGAGCCGGAAAAAACTGCTGTTTGGGTTTTCCATCTGTGAAGTGTTTTCCCTTGTCTATGTTGATGCCTTTTCTGAAGGCCTTCTATTTTTATCCTTTAATCTGAGCATCATATTCTACACTCAGATTTGCTTTCTTAATGCTTATGCTGTCTGGAAAATGGCCAAGAGAAAAGTCCTACTGCAATTGCTCTGGAATTTTGAATGTGTCTCAGCTTCAAGATTCATCACTTGCTTAAGCAAGAAGCTAGAGCCAGCCTAGACATGGGACAAGCACTGGCTAACCTACTTCCACCCTTCTTAGCTTCAAAGACATCTGCCATGGGTTTACCCCAGGGAAGTCTGATAGAGTGTTTGCAGTGAAATATGCATCCCATTTGGTTTCCAGCACGAGTTTCAGGCTTTCTGTGGAAAGAAGTGCAAGCCTCTGTGAAAGAAGCCTCTGTGAAAGACCTCCACATTGAAGGAAAAGTATCTGAATTAGGACCAGATTAGATCTTTCATCCTTTGAGGACTCCCATAGCACTCTGCTGGTGGTGTCCAACGGGGGAGTGTTCTGTTCTTTCGTTGCCTTCCCCGGTCTGCCCAACAGGCTACGTTCCTGAAGTTGCTTTTTGTGACATCTTTCAGCCAGCACTTACGATTGCAGCATTTCCAAATTTCTCATTTCTGCAAAGCGGAGGAGTCCTGTCTCCTTGTTTTCAGAAGAAATTAAGACTATGATGAGATCTATAGCAAAAGCAAGACTGGGATTAGAATAAAGACCTCCAGGTTGCTCACTTGGTTGCTTTTATGTGTGGGATTACAAGTGAAATATGATCAGTCTGATCTGGGCCGAAGTATTATATCATTGCCAGATTGGCCTGACTGTTTACTTAGAGCACTGTGTGATCAGTAAGTCCTTTGCTGTTACAGCTGAACCAAAGGCAGCTTTGATATACAGCGTTTTCTGTATTGAAATGCATGTCGCTGTATGTTTAAGCTGTGGTTCTTTGCTATTTCAGTTCACAGAAGTCCTACCCTCTCTCTCTCCTTTCTTCGTGGTCCCACCCATTTCCTTGCTGGTACAAGGATTTAGCTGACTTCTCAATGAGCCAGTTGAGCTTTTTACAAAGAAAAGAAAAAAAGTTTTCCTGTTTGTTTAATATACTGAAACACTCCCTGCAGGTGTGGAGGATGACCTGTGCTGGCCCAGCGCAGGGAGGAGGCAGAAGCAAGGCAGTTGTTAATTTAGATCGATGTAAGGGCCGCAGCCTTAAGAGCTGCAGAGCTTGTGTGAGAGCTCATTGTCACCCAAAAACCTGACTGCTGGCAGGTCTGAGCTGTTTCTGGTGGTTGTCTGCTCCTCAATGGGCCAATTTAGCTTGCTCGTCAGGTGGGAAAAGGGAGAGAAAAATAAACCTTTTTTTTTTTTTTTTTTTTTCTTCTTTGCTTGGTTAGCAAGCTGAGTTGATGTGCTTGAGGGTTCAGACAAACAGGGCCGCAGCAGGGGAAATAGAGGGGAATGTGTGGCCAGGAGGGAAAGAGCAGCAGATCCTCTTCAGAACTGCAGGGGAGTGCAGTTAGGTCGGATCAAACAGGCTGGCGGTGCTGCGCGTTCGTGGTGCAGGGACACTGCGGCAGGGCTGATCTCATGGCTCCCAGCCACCAGAGAATTCAGCCAACTCCTCCCTCTCTCTTCCTCTCATTTCACTTTTCCTCAGGTGGTGGTGTCCTTTTCTGCCAGCCTAGCAAGCTGAATCAGTTCAACATACAGCTGAAGGAATGCTGCAACCAATGCAAGGGAGGAGGTGGACGTTTGAGGCCTGGAAGGGCTGGTGGGCACGGGAGCATGGGGCCACTCCTTCCCCTCCTGGCTTTGGATCAGCGGGGCTGAACGCTGTGCAGCACTGCCACTCAAAAGGGAGAGTGGTAACAATCTGACAGAAGTCAGTTATTTATCTATCCCAGCTTCACTCCCCTTTGTCTTGATGAGTAATCATGCTGTCTTAGCACCTCTTCATCCCTTTAACACGTTCTCTTCCTTTCTAATGTCACCAGTCCAGTCGTTCTTGGTTTTCAGAAGAACTTACACTTGCTCTAGATGTACATCAAGAAATAGAATAAAACTAATTTGTTCTTATAATTACACTTGATCATGGCAGTTTATATGAAATATGGTCTATGCACATTATTTCAAAGCCAAAATTATGAAGAAAATTAAATATTGATTCGTAGACTTATGAATATGACTTACGGAAAGTTCTGGTTTTAGCAGTGTATTGCTGATGTGTAGGTGGAGCAGTTGGGGAAGGGTAATCTCAGTGTTTGAAGTATTTTCAGATAAAGACTTAGAAGTCATTTATTAAGAAAAGAAAGATCACATCCTTCTTTAAAAAAAAAAGAAAAGAAAACCTGTATATTTCAGCTTCCTGTTTAAAAAGACTGTCTGGCACAGCCAAAAGAGAGATTTAGCTGGGGAGGAGCAGGGCTGGTGATGGTGACTTTTCTAACAGCCTGTTTATACAGTAAAGTACCAGGGAAGACTTCCTGGCAATTGTGTATATGTTTCAGAAGAACACAGGGGAATAGCTCTTGTATACCCAGTCTTGTACAGGCAGTAACCGATAATGGTTTTAATGTCTTTTTTTAAACATCGTAGATATTTTGTAGGTGAACGAAGCCTGTTATGTTACAAAAATCTTAGCTGATCCTCTGCTTAGATAAGAGATTTTTCTGCAGTGCCAGCTGTTTTCCTGTAGCTTCCCTTTCATGGTCACCTTTCCATAAAGGCAATCCAGAAAGACAGGGGCATCAAGGGAGAGCAAGAGCCGTGGTATAATACAAACACGGCTTCTTCCTCATCAGGGGAAATGTCTGCTTGCGGTGCAAGCGACAGGAGAATTTAAGTTTTTTTTCACAACTGGTACATTGTGTTAGGTAGCCAGTAATTTAATAGAGCATTTTAACCATGGTGTGTGTTGGTATCAGCCTTTTTTCAGATGTAACTGGGGCAAATTCAGCTGGCAGTTGTAGTGCTTCTGAGTTTACAGTATTCCTGCACTATGAACGGAACCTACGCAACGTTTGTCTATTGAAAAACGTCAAAGGGATTATCCAGACAAATATTTTTTCCTTTTTTTTTTTTCCCCCTCTTTCAGTTTGAACTGATCCTGGCTTGATGTTAGCTGTAACTCAGAAATTTTCCCATGGGTTTCTTTCTGATTCTGTTCATCTTAAACTAGCAAGTATGAAGAAAACACCTCTAACGTGACAGGTAGCTTTATTAGCTGCTAGCAAGAATTGCTGCTGATGCAGAGAAGTATGTCTTTTCTTGCAGAACATAAATTGATCATCTCCATGTTACTGAATTTTCCTAGATTGTCCTCTGTAGTGATTTCATTGGTTTATTCACAATTCATTCTCTTAATGTTAGGTTTAATCTATTCTGTTTATAGAGCACTGGAACAGGTTGCCCAGGGAGCTGGTGGATGCCCCATCCCTGGAAACGTTCAAGGCCAGGTTGGCCGGGGCTCTGAGCAACCTGATCTAGTTGGGGATGTCCCTGCTCCTTGCAGGGGGGTTGGACTAGATGACCTTTGAAGGTCCCTTCCAACCCTAACCATTCTATGATTCTATGTTTATTTCCTACCGGTTCCTAACCCTCATACTTATTTAGCACAGAAGAATTAAACTGCTCTTTATTAGCGAATCAGTAGTTACAGCTGGAAATTCAGCAATTACTGTGATTTCTCCATTAGGAAAATAAATTGCAATTCAGCTTGAGCTTTGTTAGGGAGAGTAGAACATTTGTATGTTCAATATGCTGTCCATTGGACCAGTATCCCTTGATCAAAACCAAAAGCGCATGGTTGAGGAGCTTCTTGGGGAACTTGCGGAGCTAATTTGAGGTAAGTATTTGGGAAAATTGAAGATAAGTGTTTCATGCAATATAAACTTAGTCTTATCTAACACAATGGATTTGCAGAAAATTTGGAAAAAAAAAAAGTTGGGGATCAAACTCTAATGAACTGAAGCAACTTTTGCCTTCCTAGTCTATGGAGTTTTAATTTGCTAGTTTAGAAGGCACAGCGGTGGTTGTAGAAGCATACATTTAAAAGCACTTTAAAATCACCAGAGCATCTAGGGAATCTGAGACACCTGTAGGCTTTGAATAATACTGATGGTTATCTGTGAAGACTTATGAAATCCACACAAAAGATAGAATTTTGAGTGGCTGAAACCTGTATTTTACAATTCAATGCTGAGAAGTTGCTGAAGCCTCTCTCCTCCCTCCAGTCTCTCCCCTTTAACCTCTGAATGGCTGAACTGGATGGAGATGTATCGATCAATTAAACGTTGCTGGAAGCTTCAAAGGCTTGAACAAAAGTTAGCGGTGCACATCTGACTTTCTTGGAGCTCTTCAAAAGTCAAAGGCAAATTATGCTTCTGCTTGTATCC